>NC_090847.1:3112500-4312500 GCF_024217435.2 Syngnathus scovelli | reverse complement strand
TTCTTCATGCGCATTGGTCAACGCGGCACTCTCTAGCTGCCAAGAGCACTTTTTACTATGCGCACCCAACCAGAGTGACGGGAGGAGCACATTTCAGAAAACGTGCTCAGCTCGTCGAGAAAATGCGATTTAAGCAATAAAATTAAAAATGCACCTAAAACCTAAACCAAACGCTGCATATGGTCATTTCTTCATGCGCAGTGGTCAACGCGGCACTCTATAGCTGCCAAGAGGACTTTTTACTATGCACACCCAACCAGAGTGACGGGAGGAGCACATTTCAGAAAACGTGCTCAGCTCGTCGAGAAAATGCGATTTAAGCAATAAAATTAAAAATGCACCTAAAACCTAAACCAAACGTTGCAGGTGGTTATTTCTTCATGCGCAGTGGTCAACGCGGCACTCTCTAGCTGCCAAGAGCACTTTTTACTGTGCGCACCGAACAAGAGTGACGGGAGGAGCACATTTCAGAAAACGTGCTCAGCTCGTCGAGAAAATGCGATTTAAGCAATAAAATTAAAAATGCACCTAAAACCTAAACCAAACGTTGCAGGTGGTTATTTCTTCATACGCAGTGGTCAACGCGGCACTCTCTAGCTGCCAAGAGCACTTTTTACTATGCGCACCCAATCAGAGTGACGGGAGGAGCACATTTCAGAAAACGTGCTCAGCTCGTCGAGAAAATGCGATTTAAGCAATAAAATTAAAAATGCACCTGAAACCTAAACCAAACGTTGCAGGTGGTTATTTCTTCATGCGCAGCAGTCAACGCGGCACTCTCTAGCTGCCAAGAGCACTTTTTACTATGTGCACCCAACCAGAGTGACGGGAGGAGCACATTTCAGAAAACGTGCTCAGCTCGTCGAGAAAATGCGATTTAAGCAATAAAATTAAAAATGCACCTAAAACCTAAACCAAACGTTATAGATGGTTATTTCTTCATGCGCAGTGGTCAACGCGGCACTCTCTAGCTGCCAAGAGCACTTTTTACTATGCGCACCCAACCAGAGTGACGGGAGGAGCACATTTCAGAAAACGTCCTCAGCTCGTCGAGAAAATGCGATTTAAGCAATAAAATTAAAAATGCACCCAAAACCTAAACCAAACTTTGCAGATGGTTATTTCTTCATGCGCAATGGTCAACGCGGCACTCTCTAGCTGCCAAGAGCACTTTTTACTATGCGCACCCAACCAGAGTGACGGGAGGAGCACATTTCAGAAAACGTGCTCAGCTCGTCGAGAAAATGCGATTTAAGCAATAAAATTAAAAATGCACCTAAAACCTAAACCAAACGTGGCAGATGGTTATTTCTTCATGCGCAGTGGTCAACGCGGCACTCTCTAGCTGCCAAGAGCACTTTTTACTATGCGCACCCAACCAGAGTGACGGGAGGAGCACATTTCAGAAAACGTGCTCAGCTCGTCGAGAAAATGCGATTTAAGCAATAAAATTAAAAATGCACCTAAAACCTAAACCAAACGTTGCAGGTCGTTATTTCTTCATGCGCAGTGGTCAACGCGGCACTCTCTAGCTGCCAAGAGCACATTTTACTATGCGCACCCAACCAGAGTGACGGGAGGAGCACATTTCAGAAAACGTGCTCAGCTCGTCGAGAAAATGCGATTTAAGCAATACAATTAAAAATGCACCTAAAACCTAAACCAAACGTTGCAGGTGGTTATTTCTTCATGCGCAGCAGTCAACGCGGCACTCTCTAGCTGCCAAGAGCACTTTTTACTATGCGCACCCAACCAGAGTGACGGGAGGAGCACATTTCAGAAAACGTGCTCAGCTCGTCGAGAAAATGCGATTTAAGCAATAAAATTAAAAATGCACCTAAAACCTAAACCAAACGTTGCAGGTGGTTATTTCTTCATGCGCAATGGTCAACGCGGCACTCTCTAGCTGCCAAGAGGACTTTTTACTATGCGCACCCAACCAGAGTGACGGGAGGAGCACATTTCAGAAAACGTGCTCAGCTCGTCGAGAAAATGCGATTTAAGCAATAATATTAAAAATGCACCTAAAACCTAAACCAAACGTTGCAGATGGTCATTTCTTCATGCGCACTGGTCAACGCGGCACTCTCTAGCTGCCAAGAGCACTTTTTACTATGCGCACCCAACCAGAGTGACGGGAGGAGCACATTTCAGAAAACGTGCTCAGCTCGTCGAGAAAATGCGATTTAAGCAATAAAATTAAAAATGCACCTAAAACCTAAACCAAACGTTGCAGATGGTCATTTCTTCATGCGCAGTGGTCAACGCGGCACTCTCTAGCTGCCAAGAGCACTTTTTACTATGCGCACCCAACCAGAGTGACGGGAGGAGCACATTTCAGAAAACGTGCTCAGCTCGTCGAGAAAATGCGATTTAAGCAATCAAATTAAAAATGAACCCAAAACATAAACCAAACGTTGCAGATGGTCATTTCTTCATGCGCAGTGGTCAACGCGGCACTCTCTAGCTGCCAAGAGCACTTTTTACTATGCGCACCCAACCAGAGTGACGGGAGGAGCACATTTCAGAAAACGTGCTCAGCGCGTCCAGAAAATGCGATTTAAGCAATAAAATTAGAAATGCACCCAAAACGTAAACCAAACGTTGCAGGTGGTCATTTCTTCATGCGCAGTGGTCAACGCGGCACTCTCTAGCTGCCAAGAGCACTTTTTACTATGCGCACCCAACCAGAGTGACGGGAGGAGCACATTTCAGAAAACGTGCTCAGCTCGTCGAGAAAATGCGTTTTAAGCAATAAAATTAAAAATGCACCTAAAACCTAAACCAAACGTTGCAGGTGGTTATTTCTTCATGCGTAGTGGTCAACGCGGCACTCTCTAGCTGCCAAGAGCACTTTTTACTATGCGCACCCAACAAGAGTGACGGGAGGAGCACATTTCAGAAAACGTGGTCAGCTCGTCGAGAAAATGCGATTTAAGCAATAAAATTAAAAATGCACCCAAAACCTAAACCAAACGTTGCAGGTGGTTATTTCTTCATGCGCAGTGGTCAACGCGGCACTCTCTAGCTGCCAAGAGCACTTTTTACTATGCACACCCAACCAGAGTGACGGGAGGAGCACATTTCAGAAAACGTGCTCAGCTCGACGAGAAAATGCGATTTAAGCAATAAAATTAAAAATGCACCCAAAACCTAAACCAAACGTTGCAGGTGGTTATTTCTTCATGCGCAGTGGTCAACGCGGCACTCTCTAGCTGCCAAGAGCACTTTTTACTATGCGCACCCAACCAGAGTGACGGGAGGAGCACATTTCAGAAAACGTGCTCAGCTCGTCGAGAAAATGCGATTTAAGCAATAAAATTAAAAATGCACCTAAAACCTAAACCAAACGTTGCAGGTGGTTATTTCTTCATGCGCAATGGTCAACGCGGCACTCTCTAGCTGCCAAGAGCACTTTTTACTATGCGCACCCAACCAGAGTGACGGGAGGAGCACATTCCAGAAAACGTGCTCAGCTCGTCGAGAAAATGCGATTTAAGTAATAAAATTAAAAATGCACCCAAAACCTAAACCAAACGTTGCAGATGGTCATTTCTTCATGCGCAGTGGTCAACGCGGCACTCTCTAGCTGCCAAGAGCACTTTTTACTATGCGCACCCAACCAGAGTGACGGGAGGAGCACATTTCAGAAAACGTGCTCAGCTCGTGCAGAAAATGCGATTTAAGCAATAAAATTAAAAATGCACCCAAAACCTGAACCAAACGTTGCAGGTGGTTATTTCTTCATGCGCAGTGGTCAACGCGGCACTCTCTAGCTGCCAAGAGTACTTTTTGCTATGCGCACCCAACCAGAGTGACGGGAGGAGCACATTTCAGAAAACGTGCTCAGCTCGTCGAGAAAATGCGATTTAAGCAATAAAATTAAAAATGCACCTAAAACCTAAACCAAACGTTGCAGGTGGTTATTTCTTCATGCGCAGTAGTCAACGCGGCACTCTCTAGCTGCCAAGAGCACTTTTTACTATGCGCACCCAACAAGAGTGACGGGAGGAGCACATTTCAGAAAACGTGCTCAGCTCGTCGAGAAAATGCGATTTAAGCAATAAAATTAAAAATGCACCCAAAACCTAAACCAAACGTTGCAGGTAGTTATTTCTTCATGCGCAGTGGTCAACGCGGCACTCTCTAGCTGCCAAGAGCACTTTTTAGTATGCGCACCCAACCAGAGTGACCGGAGGAGCACATTTCAGAAAACGTGCTCAGGCCGTCGAGAAAATGTGATTTAAGCAATAAAATTAAAAATACACCTAAAACCTAAACCAAACGTTGCAGGTGGTTATTTCTTCATGCGCATTGGTCAACGCGGCACTCTCTAGCTGCCAAGAGCACTTTTTACTATGCGCACCCAACCAGAGTGACGGGAGGAGCACATTTCAGAAAACGTGCTCAGCTCGTCGAGAAAATGCGATTTAAGCAATAAAATTAAAAATGCACCTAAAACCTAAACCGAACGCTGCATATGGTCATTTCTTCATGCGCAGTGGTCAACGCGGCACTCTCTAGCTGCCAAGAGCACTTTTTACTGTGCGCACCCAACCAGAGTGACGGGAGGAGCACATTTCAGAAAACGTGCTCAGCTCGTCGAGAAAATGCGATTTAAGCAATAAAATTAAAAATGCACCCAAAACCTAAACCAAACGTTGCAGATGGTCATTTCTTCATGTGCAGTGGTCAACGCGGCAATCTCTAGCTGCCAAGAGCACTTTTTACTATGCGCACCCAACCAGAGTGACGGGAGGAGCACATTTCAGAAAACGTGCTCAGCTCGTCGAGAAAATGCGATTTAAGCAATAAAATTAAAAATGCACCTAAAACCTAAACCAAAAGTTGCAGGTGGTTATTTCATCATGCACAGCGGTCAACGCGGCACTCTCTAGCTGCCAAGAGCACTTTTTACTATGCGCACCCAACCAGAGAGACGGGAGGAGCACATTTCAGAAAACGTGCTCAGCTCGTCGAGAAAATGCGATTTAAGCAATAAAATTAAAAATGCACCTAAAACCTAAACCGAACGCTGCATATGGTCATTTCTTCATGCGCAGTGGTCAACGCGGCACTCTCTAGCTGCCAAGAGCACTTTTTACTGTGCGCACCCAACCAGAGTGACGGGAGGAGCACATTCCAGAAAACGTGCTCAGCTCGTCGAGAAAATGCGATTTAAGTAATAAAATTAAAAATGCACCCAACACCTAAACCAAACGTTGCAGATGGTCATTCCTTCATGCTCAGTTGTCAACGCGGCACTCTCTAGCTGCCAAGAGCACTTTTTACTATGCGCACCCAACCAGAGTGACGGGAGGAGCACATTTCAGAAAACGTGCTCAGCTCGTCGAGAAAATGCGATTTAAGCAATAAAATTAAACATGCACCCAAAACCTAAACCAAACGTTGCAGGTGGTTATTTCTTCATGCGCAGTGGTCAACGCGGCACTCTCTAGCTGCCAAGAGCACTTTTTACTATGCGCACCCAACCAGAGTGACGGGAGGAGCACATTTCAGAAAACGTGCTCAGCTCGTCGAGAAAATGCGATTTAAGCAATAAAATTAAAAATGCACCTAAAACCTAAACCAAACGTTGCAGGTGGTTATTTCTTCATGCGCAGTGGTCAACGCGGCACTCTCTAGCTGCCAAGAGCACTTTTTACTATGCGCACCCAACCAGAGTGACGGGAGGAGCACATTTCAGAAAACGTGCTCAGCTCGTCGAGAAAATGCGATTTAAGCAATAAAATTAAAAATGCACCTAAAACCTAAACCAAACGTTGCAGGTGGTTATTTCTTCATGCGCAATGGTCAACGCGGCACTCTCTAGCTGCCAAGAGGACTTTTTACTATGCGCACCCAACCAGAGTGACGGGAGGAGCACATTTCAGAAAACGTGCTCAGCTCGTCGAGAAAATGCGATTTAAGCAATAATATTAAAAATGCACCTAAAACCTAAACCAAACGTTGCAGATGGTTATTTCTTCATGCGCAGTGGTCAACGCGGCACTCTCTAGCTGCCAAGAGCACTTTTTACTATGCGCACCCAACCAGAGTGACGGGAGGAGCACATTTCAGAAAACGTGCTCAGCTCGTCGAGAAAATGCGATTTAAGCAATAAAATTAAAAATGCACCTAAAACCTAAACCAAACGTTGCAGATGGTCATTTCTTCATGCGCAGTGGTCAACGCGGCACTCTCTAGCTGCCAAGAGCACTTTTTTACTATGCGCACCCAACCAGAGTGACGGGAGGAGCACATTTCAGAAAACGTGCTCAGCTCGTCGAGAAAATGCGATTTAAGCAATAAAATTAAAAATGCACCTAAAACCTAAACCAAACGTTGCAGATGGTCATTTCTTCATGCGCAGTGGTCAACGCGGCACTCTCTAGCTTCCAAGAGCACTTTTTACTATGCGCACCCAACCAGAGTGACGGGAGGAGCACATTTCAGAAAACGTGCTCAGCTCGACGAGAAAATGCGATTCAAGCAATAAAATTAAAAATGCACCCAAAACCTAAACCAAACGTTGCAGATGGTCATTTCTTCATGTGCAGTGGTCAACGCGGCAATCTCTAGCTGCCAAGAGCACTTTTTACTATGCGCACCCAACCAGAGTGACGGGAGGAGCACATTTCAGAAAACGTGCTCAGCTCGTCGAGAAAATGCGATTTAAGCAATAAAATTAAAAATGCACCTAAAACCTAAACCAAACGTTGCAGGTGGTTATTTCATCATGCACAGCGGTCAACGCGGCACTCTCTAGCTGCCAAGAGCACTTTTTACTATGCGCACCCAACCAGAGAGACGGGAGGAGCACATTTCAGAAAACGTGCTCAGCTCGTCGAGAAAATGCGATTTAAGCAATAAAATTAAAAATGCACCCAAAACCTAAACCAAACGTTGCAGGTGTTTTTTTCTTCATGTGCAGTGGTCAACGCGGCACTCTCTAGCTGCCAAGAGCACTTTTTACTATGCGCACCCAACCAGAGTGACGGGAGGAGCACATTTCAGAAAACGTGCTCAGCTCGTCGAGAAAATGCGATTTAAGCAATAAAATTAAAAATGCACCTAAAACCTAAACCAAACGTTGCAGGTGGTTATTTCTTCATGCGCAGTGGTCAACGCGGCACTCTCTAGCTGCCAAGAGCACTTTTTACTCTGCGCACCCAACAAGAGTGACGGGAGGAGCACATTTCAGAAAACGTGCTCAGCTCGTCGAGAAAATGCGATTTAAGCAATAAAATTAAAAATGCACCCAAAACCTAAACCACACGTTGCAGATGGTCATTTCTTCATGCGCACTGGTCAACGCGGCACTCTCTAGCTGCCAAGAGCACTTTTTACTATGCGCACCCAACCAGAGTGACGGGAGGAGCACATTTCAGAAAACGTGCTCAGCTCGTCGAGAAAATGCGATTTAAGCAATAAAATTAAAAATGCACCTAAAACCTAAACCAAACGTTGCAGGTGGTTATTTCTTCATGCGCAGCAGTCAACGCGGCACTCTTTAGCTGCCAAGAGCACTTTTTACTATGCGCACCCAACCAGAGTGACGGGAGGAGCACATTTCAGAAAACGTGCTCAGCTCGTCCAGAAAATGCGATTTAAGCAATACAATTAAAAATGCACCCAAAACCTAAACCAAACGTTGCAGGTGGTTATTTCTTCATGCGCAGTGGTCAACGCGGCACTCTCTAGCTGACAAGAGCACTTTTTACTATGCGCACCCAACCAGAGTGACGGGAGGAGCACATTTCAGAAAACGTGCTCAGCTCGTCGATAAAATGCGATTTAAGCAATAAAATTAAAAATGCACCTAAAACCTAAACCAAACGTTGCAGGTGGTTATTTCTTCATGCGCAGTGGTCAACGCGGCACTCTCTAGCTGCCAAGAGCACTTTTTACTCTGCGCACCCAACCAGAGTGACGGGAGGAGCACATTTCAGAAAACGTGCTCAGCTCGTCGAGAAAATGCGATTTAAGCAATAAAATTAAAAATGCACCCAAAACCTAAACCACACGTTGCAGATGGTCATTTCTTCATGCGCACTGGTCAACGCGGCACTCTCTAGCTGCCAAGAGCACTTTTTACTATGCGCACCCAACCAGAGTGACGGGAGGAGCACATTTCAGAAAACGTGCTCAGCTCGTCGATAAAATGCGATTTAAGCAATAAAATTAAAAATGCACCCAAAACCTGAACCAAACGTTGCAGGTGGTTATTTCTTCATGCGCAGTGGTCAACGCGGCACTCTCTAGCTGCCAAGAGCACTTTTTACTATGCGCACCCAACCAGAGTGACGGGAGGAGCACATTTCAGAAAACGTGCTCAGCTCGTCGAGAAAATGTGATTTAAGCAATAAAATTAAAAATACACCTAAAACCTAAACCAAACGTTGCAGATGGTTATTTCTTCATGCGCAGTGGTCAACGCGGCACTCTCTAGCTGCCAAGAGCACTTTTTACTATGCGCACCCAACCAGAGTGACGGGAGGAGCACATTTCAGAAAACGTGCTCAGCTCGACGAGAAAATGCGATTTAAGCAATAAAATTAAAAATGCACCCAAAACCTAAACCAAACGTTGCAGGTGGTTATTTCTTCATGCGCAGTGGTCAACGCGGCAATCTCTAGCTGCCAGGAGCACTTTTTACTATGCGCACCCAACCAGAGTGACGGGAGGAGCACATTTCAGAAAACGTGCTCAGCTCGTCGAGAAAATGCGATTTAAGCAATAAAATTAAAAATGCACCTAAAACCTAAACCAAACGTTGCAGGTGGTTATTTCATCATGCACAGCGGTCAACGCGGCACTCTCTAGCTGCCAAGAGCACTTTTTACTATGCGCACCCAACCAGAGAGACGGGAGGAGCACATTTCAGAAAACGTGCTCAGCTCGTCGAGAAAATGCGATTTAAGCAATAAAATTAAAAATGCACCTAAAACCTAAACCAAACGTTGCAGATGGTCATTTCTTCATGCGCAGTGGTCAACGCGGCACTATCTAGCTGCCAAGAGCACTTTTTACTATGCGCACCCAACCAGAGTGACGGGAGGAGCACATTTCAGAAAACTTGATCAGCTCGTCGAGAAAATGCGATTTAAGCAATAAAATTAAAAATGCACCCAAAACCTAAACCGAACGCTGCAGATGGTCATTTCTTCATGCGCAGTGGTCAAGGCGGCACTCTCTAGCTGCCAAGAGCACTTTTTACTATGCACACCCAACCAGAGTGACGGGAGGAGCACATTTCAGAAAACGTGCTCAGCTCGTCGAGAAAATGCGATTTAAGGAATAAAATTAAAAATGCACCCAAAACCTAAACCAAACGTTGCAGATGGTCATTTCTTCATGCGCAGTGGTCAACGCGGCACTCTCTAGCTGCCAAGAGCACTTTTTACTATGCGCACCCAACCAGAGTGACGGGAGGAGCACATTTCAGAAAACGTGCTCAGCTCGACGAGAAAATGCGATTCAAGCAATAAAATTAAAAATGCACCCAAAACCTAAACCAAACGTTGCAGATGGTCATTTCTTCATGTGCAGTGGTCAACGCGGCAATCTCTAGCTGCCAAGAGCACTTTTTACTATGCACACCCAACCAGAGTGACGGGAGGAGCACATTTCAGAAAACGTGCTCAGCTCGTCGAGAAAATGCGATTTAAGCAATAAAATTAAAAATGCACCTAAAACCTAAACCAAACGTTGCAGGTGGTTATTTCATCATGCACAGCGGTCAACGCGGCACTCTCTAGCTGCCAAGAGCACTTTTTACTTAGCGCACCCAACCAGAGAGACGGGTGGAGCACATTTCAGAAAACGTGCTCAGCTCGTCGAGAAAATGCGATTTAAGCAATAAAATTAAAAATGCACCCAAAACCTAAACCAAACGTTGCAGGTGTTTTTTTATTCATGTGCAGTGGTCAACGCGGCACTCTCTAGCTGCCAAGAGCACTTTTTACTATGCGCACCCAACCAGAGTGACGGGAGGAGCACATTTCAGAAAACGTGCTCAGCTCGTCGAGAAAATGCGATTTAAGCAATAAAATTAAAAATGCACCTAAAACCTAAACCAAACGTTGCAGGTGGTTATTTCTTCATGCGCAATGGTCAACGCGGCACTCTCTAGCTGCCAAGAGCACTTTTTACTATGCGCACCCAACCAGAGTGACGGGAGGTGCACATTCCAGAAAACGTGCTCAGCTCGTCAAGAAAATGCGATTTAAGTAATAAAATTAAAAATGCACCCAAAACCTAAACCAAACGTTGCAGATGGTCATTTCTTCATGCGCAGTGGTCAACGCGGCACTCTCTAGCTGCCAAGAGCACTTTTTACTATGCGCACCCAACCAGAGTGACGGGAGGAGCACATTTGAGAAAACGTGCTCAGCTCGACGAGAAAATGCGATTTAAGCAATAAAATTAAAAATGCACACAAAACCTAAACCAAACGTTGCAGATGGTCATTTCTTCATGCGCAGTGGTCAACGCGGCACTCTCTAGCTGCCAAGAGCACTTTTTACTATGCGCACCCAACAAGAGTGACGGGAGGAGCACATTTCAGAAAACGTGCTCAGCTCGTCGAGAAAATGCGATTTAAGCAATAAAATTAAAAATGCACCTAAAACCTAAACCAAACGTTGCAGATGGTCATTTCTTCATGCGCAGTGGTCAACGCGGCACTCTCTAGCTGCCAAGAGCACTTTTTACTATGCGCACCCAACCAGAGTGACGGGAGGAGCACATTTCAGAAAACGTGCTCAGCTCGTCCAGAAAATGCGATTTAAGCAATAAAATTAAAAATGCACCCAAAACCTAAACCAAACGTTGCAGGTGGTTATTTCTTCATGCGCAGTGGTCAACGCGGCACTCTCTAGCTGCCAAGAGCACTTTTTACTATGCGCACCCAACCAGAGTGACGGGAGGAGCACATTTCAGAAAACGTGCTCAGCTCGTCGAGAAAATGCGATTTAAGCAATAAAATTAAAAATGCGCCTAAAACCTAAACCAAACGTTGCAGGTGGTTATTTCTTCATGCGCAGTGGTCAACGCGGCACTCTCTAGCTGCCAAGAGCACTTTTTACTATGCGCACCCAACAAGAGTGACGGGAGGAGCACATTTCAGAAAACGTGCTCAGCTCGTCGAGAAAATGCGATTTAAGCAATAAAATTAAAAATGCACCCAAAACCTGAACCAAACGTTGCAGGTGTTTATTTCTTCATGCGCAGTGGTCAACGCGGCACTCTCTAGCTGCCAAGAGCACTTTTTAGTATGCGCACCCAACCAGAGTGACGGGAGGAGCACATTTCAGAAAACGTGCTCAGCTCGTCGAGAAAATGCGATTTAAGCAATAAAATTAAAAATGCACCCAAATCCTAAACCAAACGTTGCAGATGGTCATTTCTTCATGCGCAGTGGTCAACGCGGCACTCTCTAGCTGCCAAGAGCACTTTTTACTATGCGCACCCAACCAGAGTGACGGGAGGAGCACATTTCAGAAAACGTGCTCAGCTCGACGAGAAAATGCGATTTAAGCAATAAAATTAAAAATGCACCCAAAACCTAAACCAAACGTTGCAGGTGGTTATTTCTTCATGCGCAGTGGTCAACGCGGCACTCTCTAGCTGCCAAGAGCACTTTTTACTATGCGCACCCAACCAGAGTGACCGGAGGAGCACATTTCAGAAAACGTGCTCAGCTCGTCGAGAAAACGTGATTTAAGCAATAAAATTAAGAATACACCTAAAACCTAAACCAAACGTTGCAGGTGGTTATTTCTTCATGCGCATTGGTCAACGCGGCACTCTCTAGCTGCCAAGAGCACTTTTTACTATGCGCACCCAACCAGAGTGACGGGAGGAGCACATTTCAGAAAACGTGCTCAGCTCGTCGAGAAAATGCGATTTAAGCAATAAAATTAAAAATGCACCTAAAACCTAAACCGAACGCTGCATATGGTCATTTCTTCATGCGCAGTGGTCAACGCGGCACTCTATAGCTGCCAAGAGGACTTTTTACTATGCACACCAAACCAGAGTGACGGGAGGAGCACATTTCAGAAAACGTGCTCAGCTCGTCGAGAAAATGCGATTTAAGCAATAAAATTAAAAATGCACCTAAAACCTAAACCAAACGTTGCAGGTGGTTATTTCTTCATGTGCAGTGGTCAACGCGGCACTCTCTAGCTGCCAAGAGCACTTTTTACTCTGCGCACCCAACCAGAGTGACGGGAGGAGCACATTTCAGAAAACGTGCTCAGCTCGTCGAGAAAATGCGATTTAAGCAATAAAATTAAAAATGCACCCAAAACCTAAACCACACGTTGCAGATGGTCATTTCTTCATGCGCACTGGTCAACGCGGCACTCTCTAGCTGCCAAGAGCACTTTTTACTATGCGCACCCAACCAGAGTGACGGGAGGAGCACATTTCAGAAAACGTGCTCAGCTCGTCGAGAAAATGCGATTTAAGCAATAAAATTAAAAATGCACCTAAAACCTAAACCAAACGTTGCAGGTGGTTATTTCTTCATGCGCAGCAGTCAACGCGGCACTCTCTAGCTGCCAAGAGCACTTTTTACTATGCGCACCCAACCAGAGTGACGGGAGGAGCACATTTCAGAAAACGTGCTCAGCTCGTCGAGAAAATGCGATTTAAGCAATAAAATTAAAAATGCACCCAAAACCTAAACCAAACGTTGCAGATGGTTATTTCTTCATGCGCAGTGGTCAACGCGGCACTCTCTAGCTGCCAAGAGCACTTTTTACTATGCGCACCCAACCAGAGTGACGGGAGGAGCACATTTCAGAAAACGTGCTCAGCTCGACGAGAAAATGCGATTTAAGCAATAAAATTAAAAATGCACCCAAAACCTAAACCAAACGTTGCAGATGGTCATTTCTTCATGTGCAGTGGTCAACGCGGCAATCTCTAGCTGCCAAGAGCACTTTTTACTATGCGCACCCAACCAGAGTGACGGGAGGAGCACATTTCAGAAAACGTGCTCAGCTCGTCGAGAAAATGCGATTTAAGCAATAAAATTAAAAATGCACCTAAAACCTAAACCAAAAGTTGCAGGTGGTTATTTCATCATGCACAGCGGTCAACGCGGCACTCTCTAGCTGCCAAGAGCACCTTTTACTATGCGCACCCAACCAGAGAGACGGGAGGAGCACATTTCAGAAAACGTGCTCAGCTCGTCGAGAAAATGCGATTTAAGCAATAAAATTAAAAATGCACCTAAAACCTAAACCAAACGTTGCAGATGGTCATTTCTTCATGCGCAGTGGTCAACGCGGCACTATCTAGCTGCCAAGAGCACTTTTTACTATGCGCACCCAACCAGAGTGACGGGAGGAGCACATTTCAGAAAACTTGCTCAGCTCGTCGAGAAAATGCGATTTAAGCAATAAAATTAAAAATGCACCCAAAACCTAAACCGAACGCTGCAGATGGTCATTTCTTCATGCGCAGTGGTCAAGGCGGCACTCTCTAGCTGCCAAGAGCACTTTTTACTATGCACACCCAACCAGAGTGACGGGAGGAGCACATTCCAGAAAACGTGCTCAGCTCGTCGAGAAAATGCGATTTAAGTAATAAAATTAAAAATGCACCCAACACCTAAACTAAACGTTGCAGATGGTCATTCCTTCATGCTCAGTTGTCAACGCGGCACTCTCTAGCTGCCAAGAGCACTTTTTACTATGCGCACCCAACCAGAGTGACGGGAGGAGCACATTTCAGAAAACGTGCTCAGCTCGTCGAGAAAATGCGATTTAAGCAATAAAATTAAAAATGCACCCAAAACCTAAACCAAACGTTGCAGGTGGTTATTTCTTCATGCGCAGTGGTCAACGCGGCACTCTCTAGCTGCCAAGAGCACTTTTTACTATGCGCACCCAACCAGAGTGACGGGAGGAGCACATTTAAGAAAACGTGCTCAGCTCGTCGAGAAAATGCGATTTAAGCAATAAAATTAAAAATGCACCTAAAACCTAAACCAAACGTTGCAGGTGGTTATTTCTTCATGCGCAGTGGTCAACGCGGCACTCTCTAGCTGCCAAGAGCACTTTTTACTGTGCGCACCCAACCAGAGTGACGGGAGGAGCACATTTCAGAAAACGTGCTCAGCTCGTCGAGAAAATGCGATTTAAGCAATAAAATTAAAAATGCACTTAAAACCTAAACCAAACGTTGCAGGTCGTTATTTCTTCATGCGCAGTGGTCAACGCGGCACTCTCTAGCTGCCAAGAGCACATTTTACTATGCGCACCCAACCAGAGTGACGGGAGGAGCACATTTCAGAAAACGTGCTCAGCTCGTCGAGAAAATGCGATTTAAGCAATAAAATTAAAAATGCACCTAAAACCTAAACCAAACGTTGCAGGTGGTTATTTCTTCATGCGCAGCAGTCAACGCGGCACTCTCTAGCTGCCAAGAGCACTTTTTACTATGCGCACCCAACCAGAGTGACGGGAGGAGCACATTTCAGAAAACGTGCTCAGCTCGTCGAGAAAATGCGATTAAAGCAATAAAATTAAAAATGCACCCAAAACCTAAACCAAACGTTGCAGGTGGTTATTTCTTCATGCGCAGTGGTCAACGCGGCACTCTCTAGCTGCCAAGAGCACTTTTTAGTATGCGCACCCAACCAGAGTGACGGGAGGAGCACATTTCAGAAAACGTGCTCAGCTCGTCGAGAAAATGCGATTTAAGCAATAAAATTAAAAATGCACCCAAATCCTAAACCAAACGTTGCAGATGGTCATTTCTTCATGCGCAGTGGTCAACGCGGCACTCTCTAGATGCCAAGAGCACTTTTCACTATGCGCACCCAACCAGAGTGACGGGAGGAGCACATTTCAGAAAACGTGCTCAGCTCGACGAGAAAATGCGATTTAAGCAATACAATTAAAAATGCACCCAAAACCTAAACCAAAGGTTGCAGGTGGTTATTTCTTCATGCGCAGTGGTCAACGCGGCACTCTCTAGCTGCCAAGAGCACTTTTTACTATGCGCACCCAACCAGAGTGACGGGAGGAGCACATTTCAGAAAACGTGCTCAGCTCGTCGAGAAAATGCGATTTAAGCAATAAAATTAAAAATGCACCTAAAACCTAAACCGAACGCTGCATATGGTCATTTCTTCATGCGCAGTGGTCAACGCGGCACTCTATAGCTTCCAAGAGGACTTTTTACTATGCGCACCCAACCAGAGTGACGGGAGGAGCACATTTCAGAAAACGTGCTCAGCTCGTCGAGAAAATGCGATTTAAGCAATAAAATTAAAAATGCACCTAAAACCTAAACCAAACGTTGCAGGTGGTTATTTCTTCATGCGCAGTGGTCAACGCGGCACTCTCTAGCTGCCAAGAGCACTTTTTACTATGCGCACCCAACAAGAGTGACGGGAGGAGCACATTTCAGAAAACGTGCTCAGCTCGTCCAGAAAATGCGATTTAAGCAATAAAATTAGAAATGCACCCAAAACGTAAACCAAACGTTGCAGGTGGTCATTTCTTCATGCGCAGTGGTCAACGCGGCACTCTATAGCTGCCAAGAGCACTTTTTACTATGCGCACCCAACCAGAGTGACGGGAGGAGCACATTTCAGAAAACGTGCTCAGCTCGTCGAGAAAATGCGGTTTAAGCAATAAAATTAAAAATGCACCCAAATCCTAAACCAAACGTTGCAGATGGTCATTTCTTCATGCGCAGTGGTCAACGCGGCACTCTCTAGATGCCAAGAGCACTTTTCACTATGCGCACCCAACCAGAGTGACGGGAGGAGCACATTTCAGAAAACGTGCTCAGCTCGACGAGAAAATGCGATTTAAGCAATACAATTAAAAATGCACCCAAAACCTAAACCAAAGGTTGCAGGTGGTTATTTCTTCATGCGCAGTGGTCAACGCGGCACTCTCTAGCTGCCAAGAGCACTTTTTACTATGCGCACCCAACCAGAGTGACGGGAGGAGCACATTTCAGAAAACGTGCTCAGCTCGTCGAGAAAATGCGATTTAAGCAATAAAATTAAAAATGCACCTAAAACCTAAACCAAACGTTGCAGGTGGTTATTTCTTCATGCGCATTGGTCAACGCGGCACTCTCTAGCTGCCAAGAGCACTTTTTACTATGCGCACCCAACCAGAGTGACGGGAGGAGCACATTTCAGAAAACGTGCTCAGCTCGTCGAGAAAATGCGATTTAAGCAATAAAATTAAAAATGCACCTAAAACCTAAACCAAACGTTGCAGGTGGTTATTTCTTCATGCGCATTGGTCAACGCGGCACTCTCTAGCTGCCAAGAGCACTTTTTACTATGCGCACCCAACCAGAGTGACGGGAGGAGCACATTTCAGAAAACGTGCTCAGCTCGACGAGAAAATGCGATTTAAGCAATAAAATTAAAAATGCACCTAAAACCTAAACCAAACGTTGCAGGTCGTTATTTCTTCATGCGCAGTGGTCAACGCGGCACTCTCTAGCTGCCAAGAGCACTTTTTACTGTGCGCACCCAACCAGAGTGACGGGAGGAGCACATTTCAGAAAACGTGCTCAGCTCGTCGAGAAAATGCGATTTAAGCAAAAAAATTAAAAATGCACCTAAAACCTAAACCAAACGTTGCAGGTGGTTATTTCTTCATGCGCAATGGTCAACGCGGCACTCTCTAGCTGCCAAGAGCACTTTTTACTATGCGCACCCAACCAGAGTGACGGGAGGAGCACATTTCAGAAAACGTGCTCAGCTCGTCCAGAAAATGCGATTTAAGAAATAAAATTAAAAATGCACCTAAAACCTAAACCAAACGTTGCAGGTGGTTATTTCTTCATGCGCAGCAGTCAACGCGGCACTCTCTAGCTGCCAAGAGCACTTTTTACTATGCGCACCCAACCAGAGTGACGGGAGGAGCACATTTCAGAAAACGTGCTCAGCTCGTCGAGAAAATGCGATTTAAGCAATAAAATTAAAAATGCACCTAAAACCTAAACCAAACGTTGCAGGTGGTTATTTCTTCATGCGCAGTGGTCAACGCGGCACTCTCTAGCTGCCAAGAGCACTTTTTACTATGCGCACCCAACAAGAGTGACGGGAGGAGCACATTTCAGAAAACGTGCTCAGCTCGTCCAGAAAATGCGATTTAAGCAATAAAATTAGAAATGCACCCAAAACGTAAACCAAACGTTGCAGGTGGTCATTTCTTCATGCGCAGTGGTCAACGCGGCACTCTATAGCTGCCAAGAGCACTTTTTACTATGCGCACCCAACCAGAGTGACGGGAGGAGCACATTTCAGAAAACGTGCTCAGCTCGTCGAGAAAATGCGATTTAAGCAATAAAATTAAAAATGCACCTAAAACCTAAACCAAACGTTGCAGATGGTCATTTCTTCATGCGCAGTGGTCAACGCGGCACTCTCTAGCTGCCAAGAGCACTTTTTACTATGCGCACCCAACCAGAGTGACGGGAGGAGCACATTTCAGAAAACGTGCTCAGCTCGACGAGAAAATGCGATTTAAGCAATAAAATTAAAAATGCACCCAAAACCTAAACCAAACGTTGCAGGTGGTTATTTCTTCATGCGCAGTGGTCAACGCGGCACTCTCTAGCTGCCAAGAGCACTTTTTACTATGCGCACCCAACCAGAGTGACCGGAGGAGCACATTTCAGAAAACGTGCTCAGCTCGTCGAGAAAATGTGATTTAAGCAATAAAATTAAAAATACACCTAAAACCTAAACCAAACGTTGCAGGTGGTTATTTCTTCATGCGCATTGGTCAACGCGGCACTCTCTAGCTGCCAAGAGCACTTTTTACTATGCGCACCCAACCAGAGTGACGGGAGGAGCACATTTCAGAAAACGTGCTCAGCTCGTCGAGAAAATGCGATTTAAGCAATAAAATTAAAAATGCACCTAAAACCTAAACCAAACGTTGCAGGTGGTTATTTCTTCATGCGCAGTGGTCAACGCGGCACTCTCTAGCTGCCAAGAGCACTTTTTACTATGCGCACCCAACAAGAGTGACGGGAGGAGCACATTTCAGAAAACGTGCTCAGCTCGTCGAGAAAATGCGATTTAAGCAATAAAATTAAAAATGCACCCAAAACCTAAACCAAACGTTGCAGGTGGTTATTTCTTCATGCGCAGCAGTCAACGCGGCACTCTCTAGCTGCCAAGAGCACTTTTTACTATGCGCACCCAACCAGAGTGACGGGAGGAGCACATTTCAGAAAACGTGCTCAGCTCGTCGAGAAAATGCGGTTTAAGCAATAAAATTAAAAATGCACCCAAATCCTAAACCAAACGTTGCAGATGGTCATTTCTTCATGCGCAGTGGTCAACGCGGCACTCTCTAGATGCCAAGAGCACTTTTCACTATGCGCACCCAACCAGAGTGACGGGAGGAGCACATTTCAGAAAACGTGCTCAGCTCGACGAGAAAATGCGATTTAAGCAATACAATTAAAAATGCACCCAAAACCTAAACCAAAGGTTGCAGGTGGTTATTTCTTCATGCGCAGTGGTCAACGCGGCACTCTCTAGCTGCCAAGAGCACTTTTTACTATGCGCACCCAACCAGAGTGACGGGAGGAGCACATTTCAGAAAACGTGCTCAGCTCGTCGAGAAAATGCGATTTAAGCAATAAAATTAAAAATGCACCTAAAACCTAAACCAAACGTTGCAGGTGGTTATTTCTTCATGCGCATTGGTCAACGCGGCACTCTCTAGCTGCCAAGAGCACTTTTTACTATGCGCACCCAACCAGAGTGACGGGAGGAGCACATTTCAGAAAACGTGCTCAGCTCGTCGAGAAAATGCGATTTAAGCAATAAAATTAAAAATGCACCTAAAACCTAAACCGGACGCTGCATATGGTCATTTCTTCATGCGCAGTGGTCAACGCGGCACTCTATAGCTGCCAAGAGGACTTTTTACTATGCACACCCAACCAGAGTGACGGGAGGAGCACATTTCAGAAAACGTGCTCAGCTCGACGAGAAAATGCGATTTAAGCAATAAAATTAAAAATGCACCTAAAACCTAAACCAAACGTTGCAGGTCGTTATTTCTTCATGCGCAGTGGTCAACGCGGCACTCTCTAGCTGCCAAGAGCACTTTTTACTGTGCGCACCCAACCAGAGTGACGGGAGGAGCACATTTCAGAAAACGTGCTCAGCTCGTCGAGAAAATGCGATTTAAGCAAAAAAATTAAAAATGCACCTAAAACCTAAACCAAACGTTGCAGGTGGTTATTTCTTCATGCGCAATGGTCAACGCGGCACTCTCTAGCTGCCAAGAGCACTTTTTACTATGCGCACCCAACCAGAGTGACGGGAGGAGCACATTTCAGAAAACGTGCTCAGCTCGTCCAGAAAATGCGATTTAAGAAATAAAATTAAAAATGCACCTAAAACCTAAACCAAACGTTGCAGGTGGTTATTTCTTCATGCGCAGCAGTCAACGCGGCACTCTCTAGCTGCCAAGAGCACTTTTTACTATGCGCACCCAACCAGAGTGACGGGAGGAGCACATTTCAGAAAACGTGCTCAGCTCGTCGAGAAAATGCGATTTAAGCAATAAAATTAAAAATGCACCTAAAACCTAAACCAAACGTTGCAGGTGGTTATTTCTTCATGCGCAGTGGTCAACGCGGCACTCTCTAGCTGCCAAGAGCACTTTTTACTATGCGCACCCAACAAGAGTGACGGGAGGAGCACATTTCAGAAAACGTGCTCAGCTCGTCCAGAAAATGCGATTTAAGCAATAAAATTAGAAATGCACCCAAAACGTAAACCAAACGTTGCAGGTGGTCATTTCTTCATGCGCAGTGGTCAACGCGGCACTCTATAGCTGCCAAGAGCACTTTTTACTATGCGCACCCAACCAGAGTGACGGGAGGAGCACATTTCAGAAAACGTGCTCAGCTCGTCGAGAAAATGCGATTTAAGCAATAAAATTAAAAATGCACCTAAAACCTAAACCAAACGTTGCAGATGGTCATTTCTTCATGCGCAGTGGTCAACGCGGCACTCTCTAGCTGCCAAGAGCACTTTTTACTATGCGCACCCAACCAGAGTGACGGGAGGAGCACATTTCAGAAAACGTGCTCAGCTCGACGAGAAAATGCGATTTAAGCAATAAAATTAAAAATGCACCCAAAACCTAAACCAAACGTTGCAGGTGGTTATTTCTTCATGCGCAGTGGTCAACGCGGCACTCTCTAGCTGCCAAGAGCACTTTTTACTATGCGCACCCAACCAGAGTGACCGGAGGAGCACATTTCAGAAAACGTGCTCAGCTCGTCGAGAAAATGTGATTTAAGCAATAAAATTAAAAATACACCTAAAACCTAAACCAAACGTTGCAGGTGGTTATTTCTTCATGCGCATTGGTCAACGCGGCACTCTCTAGCTGCCAAGAGCACTTTTTACTATGCGCACCCAACCAGAGTGACGGGAGGAGCACATTTCAGAAAACGTGCTCAGCTCGTCGAGAAAATGCGATTTAAGCAATAAAATTAAAAATGCACCTAAAACCTAAACCAAACGTTGCAGGTGGTTATTTCTTCATGCGCAGTGGTCAACGCGGCACTCTCTAGCTGCCAAGAGCACTTTTTACTATGCGCACCCAACAAGAGTGACGGGAGGAGCACATTTCAGAAAACGTGCTCAGCTCGTCGAGAAAATGCGATTTAAGCAATAAAATTAAAAATGCACCCAAAACCTAAACCAAACGTTGCAGGTGGTTATTTCTTCATGCGCAGTGGTCAACGCGGCACTCTCTAGCTGCCAAGAGCACTTTTTAGTATGCGCACCCAACCAGAGTGACGGGAGGAGCACATTTCAGAAAACGTGCTCAGCTCGACGAGAAAATGCGATTTAAGCAATAAAATTAAAAATGCACCCAAAACCTAAACCAAACGTTGCAGGTGGTTATTTCTTCATGCGCAGTGGTCAACGCGGCAATCTCTAGCTGCCAAGAGCACTTTTTACTATGCGCACCCAACCAGAGTGACGGGAGGAGCACATTTCAGAAAACGTGCTCAGCTCGTCGAGAAAATGTGATTTAAGCAATAAAATTAAAAATACACCTAAAACCTAAACCAAACGTTGCAGGTGGTTATTTCTTCAGGTGCAGTGGTCAACGCGGCACTCTCTAGCTGCCAAGAGCACTTTTTACTATGCACACCCAACCAGAGTGACGGGAGGAGCACATTTCAGAAAACGTGCTCAGCTCGTCGAGAAAATGCGATTTAAGCAATAAAATTAAAAATGCACCCAAAACCTAAACCAAACGTTGCAGGTGGTTATTTCTTCAGGTGCAGTGGTCAACGCGGCACTCTCTAGCTGCCAAGAGCACTTTTTACTATGCGCACCCGACCAGAGTGACGGGAGGAGCACATTTCAGAAAACGTGCTCAGCTCGTCGAGAAAATGCGATTTAAGCAATAAAATTAAAAATGCACCTAAATCCTAAACCAAACGTTGCAGATGGTCATTTCTTCATGCGCAGTGGTCAACGCGGCACTCTCTAGCTGCCAAGAGCACTTTTTACTATGCGCACCCAACCAGAGTGACGGGAGGAGCACATTTCAGAAAACGTGCTCAGCTCGACGAGAAAATGCGATTTAAGCAATAAAATTAAAAATGCACCCAAAACCTAAACCAAACGTTGCAGGTGGTTATTTCTTCAGGTGCAGTGGTCAACGCGGCACTCTCTAGCTGCCAAGAGCACTTTTTACTGTGCGCACCCAACCAGAGTGACGGGAGGAGCACATTTCAGAAAACGTGCTCAGCTCGTCGAGAAAATGCGATTTAAGCAATAAAATTAAAAATGCACCCAAAACTTAAACCAAACGTTGCAGGTGGTTATTTCTTCATGCGCAGTGGTCAACGCGGCACTCTCTAGCTGCCAAGAGCACTTTTTACTATGCGCACCCAACCAGAGTGACGGGAGGAGCACATTTCAGAAAACGTGCTCAGCTCGTCGAGAAAATGCGATTTAAGCAATAAAATTAAAAATGCACCTAAAACCTAAACCAAACGTTGGAGGTGGTTATTTCTTCATGCGCAATGGTCAACGCGGCACTCTCTAGCTGCCAAGAGCACTTTTTACTATGCGCACCCAACCAGAGTGACGGGAGGAGCACATTTCAGAAAACGTGCTCAGCTCGTCCAGAAAATGCGATTTAAGCAATAAAATTAAAAATGCACCCAAAACCTAAACCAAACGTTGCAGGTGGTTATTTCTTCATGCGCAGTGGTCAACGCGGCACTCTCTAGCTGCCAAGAGCACTTTTTACTATGCGCACCCAACCAGAGTGACGGGAGGAGCACATTTAAGAAAACGTGCTCAGCTCGTCGAGAAAATGCGATTTAAGCAATAAAATTAAAAATGCACCTAAAACCTAAACCAAACGTTGCAGGTGGTTATTTCTTCATGCGCAGTGGTCAACGCGGCACTCTCTAGCTGCCAAGAGCACTTTTTACTATGCGCACCCAACAAGAGTGACGGGATGAGCACATTTCAGAAAACGTGCTCAGCTCGTCGAGAAAATGCGATTTAAGCAATAAAATTAAAAATGCACCCAAAACCTAAACCAAACGTTGCAGGTGGTTATTTCTTCATGCGCAGTGGTCAACGCGGCACTCTCTAGCTGCCAAGAGCACTTTTTACTATGCGCACCCAACCAGAGTGACGGGAGGAGCACATTTCAGAAAACGTGGTCAGCTCGTCCAGAAAATGCGATTTAAGCAATAAAATTAAAAATGCACCCAAAACCTAAACCAAACGTTGCAGGTGGTTATTTCTTCATGCGCAGTGGTCAACGCGGCACTCTCTAGCTGCCAAGAGCACTTTTTACTATGCGCACCCAACCAGAGTGACGGGAGGAGCACATTTAAGAAAACGTGCTCAGCTCGTCGAGAAAATGCGATTTAAGCAATAAAATTAAAAATGCACCTAAAACCTAAACCAAACGTTGCAGGTGGTTATTTCTTCATGCGCAGTGGTCAACGCGGCACTCTCTAGCTGCCAAGAGCACTTTTTACTATGCGCACCCAACAAGAGTGACGGGAGGAGCACATTTCAGAAAACGTGCTCAGCTCGTCGAGAAAATGCGATTTAAGCAATAAAATTAAAAATGCACCCAAAACCTAAACCAAACGTTGCAGGTGGTTATTTCTTCATGCGCAGTGGTCAACGCGGCACTCTCTAGCTGCCAAGAGCACTTTTTAGTATGCGCACCCAACCAGAGTGACGGGAGGAGCACATTTCAGAAAACGTGCTCAGCTCGTCGAGAAAATGCGATTTAAGCAATAAAATTAAAAATGCACCCAAATCCTAAACCAAACGTTGCAGATGGTCATTTTTTCATGCGCAGTGGTCAACGCGGCACTCTCTAGCTGCCAAGAGCACTTTTTACTATGCGCACCCAACCAGAGTGACGGGAGGAGCACATTTCAGAAAACGTGCTCAGCTCGACTAGAAAATGCGATTTAAGCAATAAAATTAAAAATGCACCCAAAACCTAAACCAAACGTTGCAGGTGGTTATTTCTTCATGCGCAGTGGTCAACGCGGCACTCTCTAGCTGCCAAGAGCACTTTTTACTATGCGCACCCAACCAGAGTGACCGGAGGAGCACATTTCAGAAAACGTGCTCAGCTCGTCGAGAAAATGTGATTTAAGCAATAAAATTAAAAATACACCTAAAACCTAAACCAAACGTTGCAGGTGGTTATTTCTTCATGCGCATTGGTCAACGCGGCACTCTCTAGCTGCCAAGAGCACTTCTTACTATGCGCACCCAACCAGAGTGACGGGAGGAGCACATTTCAGAAAACGTGCTCAGCTCGTCGAGAAAATGCGATTTAAGCAATAAAATTAAAAATGCACCTAAAACCTAAACCGAACGCTGCATATGGTCATTTCTTCATGCGCAGTGGTCAACGCGGCACTCTATAGCTGCCAAGAGGACTTTTGACTATGCACACCAAACCAGAGTGACGGGAGGAGCACATTTCAGAAAACGTGCTCAGCTCGTCGAGAAAATGCGATTTAAGCAATAAAATTAAAAATGCACCTAAAACCTAAACCAAACGTTGCAGGTGGTTATTTCTTCATGCGCAGTGGTCAACGCGGCACTCTCTAGCTGCCAAGAGCACTTTTTACTGTGCGCACCCAACCAGAGTGACGGGAGGAGCACATTTCAGAAAACGTGCTCAGCTCGTCGAGAAAATGCGATTTAAGCAATAAAATTAAAAATGCACCCAAAACTTAAACCAAACGTTGCAGGTGGTTATTTCTTCATGCGCAGTGGTCAACGCGGCACTCTCTAGCTGCCAAGAGCACTTTTTACTATGCGCACCCAACCAGAGTGACGGGAGGAGCACATTTCAGAAAACGTGCTCAGCTCGTCGAGAAAATGCGATTTAAGCAATAAAATTAAAAATGCACCTAAAACCTAAACCAAACGTTGGAGGTGGTTATTTCTTCATGCGCAATGGTCAACGCGGCACTCTCTAGCTGCCAAGAGCACTTTTTACTATGCGCACCCAACCAGAGTGACGGGAGGAGCACATTTCAGAAAACGTGCTCAGCTCGTCCAGAAAATGCGATTTAAGCAATAAAATTAAAAATGCACCCAAAACCTAAACCAAACGTTGCAGGTGGTTATTTCTTCATGCGCAGTGGTCAACGCGGCACTCTCTAGCTGCCAAGAGCACTTTTTACTATGCGCACCCAACCAGAGTGACGGGAGGAGCACATTTAAGAAAACGTGCTCAGCTCGTCGAGAAAATGCGATTTAAGCAATAAAATTAAAAATGCAGCCAAAACCTAAACCAAACGTTGCAGATGGTCATTTCTTCATGCGCAGTGGTCAACGCGGCACTCTCTAGCTGCCAAGAGCACTTTTTACTATGCGCACCCAACCAGAGTTACGGGAGGAGCACATTTCAGAAAACGTGCTCAGCTCGACGAGAAAATGCGATTTAAGCAATAAAATTAAAAATGCACCCAAAACCTAAACCAAACGTTGCAGATGGTCATTTCTTCATGTGCAGTGGTCAACGCGGCAATCTCTAGCTGCCAAGAGCACTTTTTACTATGCGCACCCAACCAGAGTGACGGGAGGAGCACATTTCAGAAAACGTGCTCAGCTCGTCGAGAAAATGCGATTTAAGCAATAAAATTAAAAATGCACCTAAAACCTAAACCAAACGTTGCAGGTGGTTATTTCTTCATGCGCAACAGTCAACGCGGCACTCTCTAGCTGCCAAGAGCACTTTTTGCTATGCGCACCCAACCAGAGTGACGGGAGGAGCACATTTCAGAAAACGTGCTCAGCTCGTCGAGAAAATGCGATTTAAGCAATAAAATTAAAAATGCACCCAAAACCTAAACCAAACGTTGTAGATGGTCATTTCTTCATGCGCAGTGGTCAACGCGGCACTCTCTAGCTGCCAAGAGCACTTTTTACTATGCGCACCCAACCAGAGTGACGGGAGGAGCACATTTCAGAAAACGTGCTCAGATCGACGAGAAAATGCGATTTAAGCAATAAAATTAAAAATGCACCCAAAACCTAAACCAAACGTTGCTAATGGTCATTTCATCATGCACAGCGGTCAACGCGGCACTCTCTAGCTGCCAAGAGCACTTTTTACTATGCGCACCCAACCAGAGAGACGGGAGGAGCACATTTCAGAAAACGTGCTCAGCTCGTCGAGAAAATGCGATTAAAGCAATAAAATTAAAAATGCACCTAAAACCTAAACCAAACGTTGCAGATGGTCATTTCTTCATGCGCAGTGGTCAACGCGGCACTCTCTAGCTGCCAAGAGCACTTTTTACTATGCGCACCCAACCAGAGTGACGGGAGGAGCACATTTCAGAAAACGTGCTCAGCTCGTAAAGAAAATGCGATTTAAGCAATAAAATTAAAAATGCACCTAAAACCTAAACCAAACGTTGCAGGTGGTTATTTCTTCATGCGCAATGGTCAACGCGGCACTCTCTAGCTGCCAAGAGCACTTTTTACTATGCGCACCCAACCAGAGTGACGGGAGGAGCACATTCCAGAAAACGTGCTCAGCTCGTCGAGAAAATGCGATTTAAGTAATAAAATTAAAAATGCACCCAAAACCTAAACCAAACGTTGCAGATGGTCATTTCTTCATGCGCAGTGGTCAACGCGGCACTCTCTAGCTGCCAAGAGCACTTTTTACTATGCGCACCCAACAAGAGTGACGGGAGGAGCACATTTCAGAAAACGTGCTCAGCTCGTCCAGAAAATGCGATTTAAGTAATAAAATTAAAAATGCACCCAAAACCTAAACCAAACGTTGCAGGTGGTTATTTCTTCATGCGCAGTGGTCAACGCGGCACTCTCTAGCTGCCAAGATCACTTTTTGCTATGCGCACCCAACCAGAGTGACGGGAGGAGCACATTTCAGAAAACGTGCTCAGCTCGTCGAGAAAATGCGATTTAAGCAATAAAATTAAAAATGCACCCAAAACCTAAACCAAACGTTGCAGATGGTCATTTCTTCATGCGCAGTGGTCAACGCGGCACTCTGTAGCTGCCAAGAGCACTTTTTACTATGCGCACCCAACCAGAGTGACGGGAGGAGCACATTTCAGAAAACGTGCTCAGCTCCACGAGAAAATGCGATTTAAGCAATAAAATTAAAAATGCACCCAAAACCTAAACCAAACGTCGCAGGTGGTTATTTCTTCATGCGCAGTGGTCAACGCGGCACTCTCTAGCTGCCAAGAGCACTTTTTACTATGCGCACCCAACCAGAGTGACGGGAGGAGCACATTTCAGAAAACGTGCTCAGCTCGTCGAGAAAATGCGATTTAAGCAATAGAATTAAAAATGCACCTAAAACCTAAACCAAACGTTGCAGGTGGTTATTTCATCATGCACAGCGGTCAACGCGGCACTCTCTAGCTGCCAAGAGCACTTTTTACTATGCGCACCCAACCAGAGAGACGGGAGGAGCACATTTCAGAAAACGTGCTCAGCTCGTCGAGAAAATGCGATTAAAGCAATAAAATTAAAAATGCACCTAAAACCTAAACCAAACGTTGCAGATGGTCATTTCTTCATGCGCAGTGGTCAACGCGGCACTCTCTAGCTGCCAAGAGCACTTTTTACTATGCGCACCCAACCAGAGTGACGGGAGGAGCACATTTCAGAAAACGTGCTCAGCTCGTAAAGAAAATGCGATTTAAGCAATAAAATTAAAAATGCACCTAAAACCTAAACCAAACGTTGCAGGTGGTTATTTCTTCATGTGCAATGGTCAACTCGGCACTCTCTAGCTGCCAAGAGCACTTTTTACTATGCGCACCCAACCAGAGTGACGGGAGGAGCACATTCCAGAAAACGTGCTCAGCTCGTCGAGAAAATGCGATTTAAGTAATAAAATTAAAAATGCACCCAAAACCTAAACCAAACGTTGCAGATGGTCATTTCTTCATGCGCAGTGGTCAACGCGGCACTCTCTAGCTGCCAAGAGCACTTTTTACTATGCGCACCCAACCAGAGTTACGGGAGGAGCACATTTCAGAAAACGTGCTCAGCTCGACGAGAAAATGCGATTTAAGCAATAAAATTAAAAATGCACCCAAAACCTAAACCAAACGTTGCAGATGGTCATTTCTTCATGTGCAGTGGTCAACGCGGCAATCTCTAGCTGCCAAGAGCACTTTTTACTATGCGCACCCAACCAGAGTGACGGGAGGAGCACATTTCAGAAAACGTGCTCAGCTCGTCGAGAAAATGCGATTTAAGCAATAAAATTAAAAATGCACCTAAAACCTAAACCAAACGTTGCAGGTGGTTATTTCTTCATGCGCAACAGTCAACGCGGCACTCTCTAGCTGCCAAGAGCACTTTTTGCTATGCGCACCCAACCAGAGTGACGGGAGGAGCACATTTCAGAAAACGTGCTCAGCTCGTCGAGAAAATGCGATTTAAGCAATAAAATTAAAAATGCACCCAAAACCTAAACCAAACGTTGCAGATGGTCATTTCTTCATGCGCAGTGGTCAACGCGGCACTCTCTAGCTGCCAAGAGCACTTTTTACTATGCGCACCCAACCAGAGTGACGGGAGGAGCACATTTCAGAAAACGTGCTCAGCTCGACGAGAAAATGCGATTTAAGCAATAAAATTAAAAATGCACCCAAAACCTAAACCAAACGTTGCTAATGGTCATTTCATCATGCACAGCGGTCAACGCGGCACTCTCTAGCTGCCAAGAGCACTTTTTACTATGCGCACCCAACCAGAGAGACGGGAGGAGCACATTTCAGAAAACGTGCTCAGCTCGTCGAGAAAATGCGATTAAAGCAATAAAATTAAAAATGCACCTAAAACCTAAACCAAACGTTGCAGATGGTCATTTCTTCATGCGCAGTGGTCAACGCGGCACTCTCTAGCTGCCAAGAGCACTTTTTACTATGCGCACCCAACCAGAGTGACGGGAGGAGCACATTTCAGAAAACGTGCTCAGCTCGTCGAGAAAATGCGATTTAAGCAATAAAATTAAAAATGCACCTAAAACCTAAACCAAACGTTGCAGATGGTCATTTCTTCATGCGCAGTGGTCAATGCGGCACTCTCTAGCTTCCAAGAGCACTTTTTACTATGCGCACCCAACCAGAGTGACGGGAGGAGCACATTTCAGAAAACGTGCTCAGCTCGTCGAGAAAATGCGATTTAAGCAATAAAATTAAAAATGCACCTAAAACCTAAACCAAACGTTGCAGATGGTCATTTCTTCATGCGCAGTGGTCAACGCGGCACTCTCTAGCTGCCAAGAGCACTTTTTACTATGCGCACCCAACCAGAGTGACGGGAGGAGCACATTTCAGAAAACGTGCTCAGCTCGTCGAGAAAATGCGATTTAAGCAATAAAATTAAAAATGCACCTAAAACCTAAACCAAACGTTGCAGGTGGTTATTTCTTCATGCGCAATGGTCAACGCGGCACTCTCTAGCTGCCAAGAGCACTTTTTACTATGCGCACCCAACCAGAGTGACGGGAGGAGCACATTTCAGAAAACGTGCTCAGCTCGTCGAGAAAATGCGATTTAAGCAATAAAACTAAAAATGCACCCAAAACCTAAACCAAACGTTGCAGATGGTCATTTCTTCATGCGCAGTGGTCAACGCGGCACTCTCTAGATGCCAAGAGCACTTTTTACTATGCACACCCAACCAGAGTGACGGGAGGAGCACATTTCTGAAAACGCGCTCAGCTCGACGAGAAAATGTGATTTAAGCAATAAAATTAAAAATGCACCCAAAACCTAAAACAAACGTTGCACGTGGTTATTTCTTCATGCGCAGTGGTCAACGCGGCACTCTCTAGCTGCCAAGAGCACTTTTTACTATGCGCACCCAACCAGAGTGACGGGAGGAGCACATTTCAGAAAACGTGCTCAGCTCGTCGAGAAAATGCGATTTAAGCAATAAAATTAAAAATGCACCTAAAACCTAAACCAAACGTTGCAGGTGGTTATTTCTTCATGCGCAGTGGTCAACGCGGCACTCTCTAGCTGCCAAGAGCACTTTTTACTATGCGCACCCAACCAGAGTGACGGGAGGAGCACATTTCAGAAAACGTGCTCAGCTCGTCGAGAAAATGCGATTTAAGCAATAAAATTAAAAATGCACCCAAAACCTAAACCAAACGTTGGGGGTGGTTATTTCTTCATGTGCAGCAGTCAACGCGGCACTCTCTAGCTGCCAAGAGCACTTTTTACTATGCACACCCGACCAGAGTGACGGGAGGAGCACATTTCAGAAAACGTGCTCAGCTCGTCGAGGAAATGCGATTTAAGCAATAAAAATAAAAATGCACCTAAAACCTAAACCAAACATTGCAGGTGTTTTTTTCTTCATGCGCAGTGGTCAACGCGGCACTCTCTAGCTGCCAAGAGCACTTTTTACTATGCGCACCCAACCAGAGTGACGGGAGGAGCACATTTCAGAAAACGTGCTCAGCTCGTCGAGAAAATGCGATTAAAGAAATAAATTTAAAAATGCACCTAAAACCTAAACCAAACGTTGCAGATGGGCATTTCTTCATACGCAGTGGTCAACGCGGCACTCTCTAGCTGCCAAGAGCACTTTTTACTATGCGCACCCAACCAGAGTGATGGGAGGAGCACATTTCAGAAAACGTGCTCAGCTCGTCCAGGAAATGCGATTTAAGCAATAAAATTAAAAATGCACCCAAAACCTAAACCAAACGTTGCAGGTGGTTATTTCTTCATGCGCAGTGGTCAACGCGGCACTCTCTAGCTGCCAAGAGCACTTTTTACTATGCGCCCCCAACCAGAGTGACGGGAGGAGCACATTTTAGAAAACGTGCTCAGCTCGTCGAGAAAATGCAATTTAAGCAATAAAATTAAAAATGCACATAAAACCTAAACCAAACGTTGCAGGTGGTTATTTCTTCTTGCGCAGTGGTCAACGCGGCACTCTCTAGCTGCCAAGAGCACTTTTTACTATGCGCACCCAACAAGAGTGACGGGAGGAGCACATTTCAGAAAACGTGCTCAGCTCGTCGAGAAAATGCGATTTAAGCAATAAAATAAAAAATGCACCTAAAACCTAAACCAAACGTTGCAGGTGGTTATTTCTTCATGTGCAGTGGTCAACGCGGCACTCTCTAGCTGCCAAGAGCACTTTTTACTATGCGCACCCAACCAGAGTGACGGGAGGAGCACATTTCAGAAAACGTGCTCAGCTCGTCGAGAAAATGCGATTTAAGCAATAAAATTAAAAATGCACCTAAAACCTAAATCAAACGTTGCAGGTGGTTATTTCTTCATGCGCAGTGGCCAACGCGGCACTCTCTAGCTGCCAAGAGCACTTTTTACTATGCGCACCCAACCAGAGTGACGGGAGGAGCACATTTCAGAAAACGTGCTCAGCTCGTCGAGAAAATGCGATTTAAGCAATAAAATTAAAAATGCACCTAAAACCTAAACCAAACGTTGCAGATGGTCATTTCTTCATGCGCAGTGGTCAATGCGGCACTCTCTAGCTTCCAAGAGCACTTTTTACTATGCGCACCCAACCAGAGTGACGGGAGGAGCACATTTCAGAAAACGTGCTCAGCTCGTCGAGAAAATGCGATTTAAGCAATAAAATTAAAAATGCACCTAAAACCTAAACCAAACGTTGCAGATGGTCATTTCTTCATGCGCAGTGGTCAACGCGGCACTCTCTAGCTGCCAAGAGCACTTTTTACTATGCGCACCCAACCAGAGTGACGGGAGGAGCACATTTCAGAAAACGTGCTCAGCTCGTCGAGGAAATGCGATTTAAGCAATAAAAATAAAAATGCACCTAAAACCTAAACCAAACATTGCAGGTGTTTTTTTCTTCATGCGCAGTGGTCAACGCGGCACTCTCTAGCTGCCAAGAGCACTTTTTACTATGCGCACCCAACCAGAGTGACGGGAGGAGCACATTTCAGAAAACGTGCTCAGCTCGTCGAGAAAATGCGATTAAAGCAATAAAATTAAAAATGCACCTAAAACCTAAACCAAACGTTGCAGATGGTCATTTCTTCATACGCAGTGGTCAACGCGGCACTCTCTAGCTGCCAAGAGCACTTTTTACTATGCGCACCCAACCAGAGTGACGGGAGGAGCACATTTCAGAAAACGTGCTCAGCTCGTCCAGGAAATGCGATTTAAGCAATAAAATTAAAAATGCACCCAAAACCTAAACCAAACGTTGCAGGTGGTTATTTCTTCATGCGCAGTGGTCAACGCGGCACTCTCTAGCTGCCAAGAGCACTTTTTACTATGCGCCCCCAACCAGAGTGACGGGAGGAGCACATTTTAGAAAACGTGCTCAGCTCGTCGAGAAAATGCAATTTAAGCAATAAAATTAAAAATGCACATAAAACCTAAACCAAACGTTGCAGGTGGTTATTTCTTCTTGCGCAGTGGTCAACGCGGCACTCTCTAGCTGCCAAGAGCACTTTTTACTATGCGCACCCAACAAGAGTGACGGGAGGAGCACATTTCAGAAAACGTGCTCAGCTCGTCGAGAAAATGCGATTTAAGCAATAAAATTAAAAATGCACCTAAAACCTAAACCAAACGTTGCAGGTGGTTATTTCTTCATGTGCAGTGGTCAACGCGGCACTCTCTAGCTGCCAAGAGCACTTTTTACTATGCGCACCCAACCAGAGTGACGGGAGGAGCACATTTCAGAAAACGTGCTCAGCTCGTCGAGAAAATGCGATTTAAGCAATAAAATTAAAAATGCACCTAAAACCTAAATCAAACGTTGCAGGTGGTTATTTCTTCATGCGCAGTGGCCAACGCGGCACTCTCTAGCTGCCAAGAGCACTTTTTACTATGCGCACCCAACCAGAGTGACGGGAGGAGCACATTTCAGAAAACGTGCTCAGCTCGTCGAGAAAATGCGATTTAAGCAATAAAATTAAAAATGCACCTAAAACCTAAACCAAACGTTGCAGGTGGTTATTTCTTCATGGCCAGTGGTCAACGCGGCACTCTCTAGCTGCCAAGAGCACTTTTTACTATGCGCACCCAACAAGAGTGACGGGAGGAGCACATTTCAGAAAACGTGCTCAGCTCGTCGAGAAAATGCGATTTAAGCAATACAATTAAAAATGCACCTAAAACCTAAACCAAACGTTGCAGGTGGTTATTTATTCATGCACAGTGGTCAACGCGGCACTCTCTAGCTGCCAAGAGCACTTTTTACTATGTGCACCCAACCTGAGTGACGGGGAGGAGCACATTTCAGAAAACGTGCTCAGCTCGTCGAGAAAATGCGATTTAAGCAATAAAATTAAAAATGCACCTAAAACCTAAACCAAACGTTGCCAATGGTCATTTCTTCATGCGCAGTGGTCAACGCGGCACTCTCTAGCTGCCAAGAGCACTTTTTACTATGCGCACCCAACCAGAGTGACGGGAGGAGCACATTTCAGAAAACGTGCTCAGCTCGTCCAGGAAATGCGATTTAAGCAATAAAATTAAAAATGCACCCAAAACCTAAACCAAACGTTGCAGGTGGTTATTTCTTCATGCGCAGTGGTCAACGCGGCACTTTCTAGCTGCCAAGAGCACTTTTTACTATGCGCCCCCAACCAGAGTGACGGGAGGAGCACATTTCAGAAAACGTGCTCAGCTCGTCGAGAAAATGCAATTTAAGCAATAAAATTAAAAATGCACATAAAACCTAAACCAAACGTTGCAGGTGGTTATTTCTTCTTGCGCAGTGGTCAACACGGCACTCTCTAGCTGCCAAGAGCACTTTTTACTATGCGCACCCAACAAGAGTGACGGGAGGAGCACATTTCAGAAAACGTGCTCAGCTCGTCGAGAAAATGCGATTTAAGCAATACAATTAAAAATGCACCTAAAACCTAAACCAAACGTTGCAGGTGGTTATTTATTCATGCACAGTGGTCAACGCGGCACTCTCTAGCTGCCAAGAGCACTTTTTACTATGTGCACCCAACCTGAGTGACGGGGAGGAGCACATTTCAGAAAACGTGCTCAGCTCGTCGAGAAAATGCGATTTAAGCAATAAAATTAAAAATGCACCTAAAACCTAAACCAAACGTTGCCAATGGTCATTTCTTCATGCGCAGTGGTCAACGCGGCACTCTCTAGCTGCCAAGAGCACTTTTTACTATGCGCACCCAACCAGAGTGACGGGAGGAACACATTTCAGAAAACGTGCTCAGCTCGTCGAGAAAATGCGATTTAAGCAATTTAAATTAAAAATGCACCTAAAACCTAAACCAAACGTTGCAGGTGGTTATTTATTCATGGGCAGTGGTCAACGCGGCACTCTCTAGCTGCCAAGAGCACTTTTTACTATGCGCACCCAACCAGAGTGACGGGAGGAGCACATTTCAGAAAACAGGCTCAGCTCGTCGAGAAAATGCGATTTAAGCAATAAAATTAAAAATGCACCTAAAACCTAAACCAAACGTTGCAGGTGGTTATTTCTTCATGCGCAGTGGTCAACGCGGCACTCTCTAGCTGCCAAGAGCACTTTTTACTATGCGCACCCAACCAGAGTGACGGGAGGAGCACATTTCAGAAAACGTGCTCAGCTCGTCGAGAAAATGCGATTTAAGCAATAAAATTAAAAATGCACCCAAAACCTAAACCAAACGTTGCAGATGGTCATTTCTTCATGCGCAGTGGTCAACGCGGCACTCTCTAGCTGCCAAGAGCACTTTTTACTATGCGCACCCAACCAGAGTGACGGGAGGAGCACATTTCAGAAAACGTGCTCAGCTCGACGAGAAAATGCGATTTAAGCAATAAAATTAAAAATGCACCCAAAACCTAAACCAAACGTTGCAGGCAGTTATTTCTTCATGCGCAGTGGTCAACGCGGCACTCTCTAGCTGCCAAGAGCTCTTTTTACTATGCGCACCCAACCAGAGTGACGGGAGGAGCACATTTCAGAAAACGTGCTCAGCTCGTCGAGAAAATGCGATTTAAGCAATAAAATTAAAAATGCACCTAAAACCTAAACCAAACGTTGCAGGTGGTTATTTCTTCATGCGCAGTGGTCAACGCGGCACTCTCTAGCTGCCAAGAGCACTTTTTACTATGCGCACCCAACCAAAGTGACGGGAGGAGCACATTTCAGAAAACGTGCTCAGCTCGTCGAGAAAATGCGATTTAAGCAATAAAATTAAAAATGCGCCTAAAACCTAAACCAAACGTTGCAGATGGTCATTTCTTCATGCGCAGTGGTTAACGCGGCACTCTCTAGCTGCCAAGAGCACTTTTTACTATGCGCACCCAACCAGAGTGACGGGAGGAGCACATTTCAGAAAACGTGCTCAGCTCGTCCAGAAAATGCGATTTAAGCAATAAAATTAAAAATGCACCCAAAACCTAAACCAAACGTTGCAGGTTGTTATTTCTTCATGCGCAGTGGTCAACGCGGCACTCTCTAGCTGCCAAGAGCAATTTTTACTATGCGCACCCAACCAGAGTGACGGGAGGAGCACATTACAGAAAACGTGCTCAGCTCGTTGAGAAAATGCGATTTAAGATATAATTAAAAATGCACCTAAAACCTAAACCAAACGTTGCAGGTGGTTATTTCTTCATGCGCAGTGGTCAACGCGGCACTCTCTAGCTGCCAAGAGCACTTTTTACTATGCGCACCCAACAAGAGTGACGGGAGGAGCACATTTCAGAAAACGTGCTCAGCTCGTCGAGAAAATGCGATTTAAGCAATAAAATTAAAAATGCACCTAAAACCTAAACCACACGTTGCAGATGGTCATTTCTTCATGCGCAGTGGTCAACGCGGCACTCTCTAGCTGCCAAGAGCACTTTTTACTATGCACACCCAACCAGAGTGACGGGAGGAGCACATTTCAGAAAACGTGCTCAGCTCGTCCAGAAAATGCGATTTAAGCAATAAAATTAAAAATGCACCCAAAACCTAAACCAAACGTTGCAGGTGGTTATTTCTTCATGCGCAGTGGTCAACGCGGCACTCTCTAGCTGCCAAGAGCACCTTTTACTATGCGCACCCAACCAGAGTGACGGGAGGAGCACATTTCAGAAAACGTGCTCAGCTCGACGAGAAAATGCGATTTAAGCAATAAAATTAAAAATGCACCCAAAACCTAAACCAAACGTTGCAGGTGGTTATTTCTTCATGCGCAGTGGTCAACGCGGCACTCTCTAGCTGCCAAGAGAACTTTTTACTATGCGCACCCAACCAGAGTGACGGGAGGAGCACATTTCAGAAAACGTGCTCAGCTCGTCGAGAAAATGCGATTTAAGCAATAAAATTAAAAATGAACCTAAAACCTAAACCAAACGTTGCAGTTGGTTATTTCTTCATGCGCAGTGGTCAACGCGGCACTCTCTAGCTGCCAAGAGCACTTTTTACTATGCGCACCCAACCAGAGTGAAGGGAGGAGCACATTTCAGAAAACGTGCTCAGCTCGTCGAGAAAATGCGATTTAAGCAATACAATTAAAAATGCACCTAAAACCTAAACCAAACGTTGCAGGTGGTTATATCTTCATGCGCAATGGTCAATGCGGCACTCTCTAGCTGCCAAGAGCACTTTTTACTATGCGCACCCAACCAGAGTGACGGGAGGAGCACATTTCAGAAAACGTGCTCAGCTCGACGAGAAAATGCGATTTAAGCAATAAAATTAAAAATGCACCCAAAACCTAAACCAAACGTTGCAGGTGGTTATTTCTTCATGCACAGTGGACAACGCGGCACTCTCTAGCTGCCAAGAGGACTTTTTACTATGCGCACCCAACCAGAGTGACGGGAGGAGCACATTACAGAAAACGTGCTCAGCTCGTCGAGAAAATGCGATTTAAGCAATAAAATTAAAAATGCACCTAAAACCTAAACCAAACGTTGCAGGTGGTTATTTCTTCATGCGCAATGGTCAACGCGGCACTCTCTAGCTGCCAAGAGCACTTTTTACTATGCACACCCAACCAGAGTGACGGGAGGAGCACATTTCAGAAAACGTGCTCAGCTCGTCGAGAAAATGCGATTTAAGCAATAAAATTAAAAATGCACCTAAAACCTAAACTACACGTTGCAGATGGTCATTTCTTCATGCGCAGTGGTCAACGCGGCACTCTCTAGCTGCCAAGAGCACTTTTTACTATGCGCACCCAACCAGAGTGACGGGAGGAGCACATTTCAGAAAACGTGCTCAGCTCGTCGAGAAAATGCGATTTAAGCAATAAAATTAAAAATGCACCCAAAACCTAAACCACACGTTGCAGATGGTCATTTCTTCATGCGAAGTGGTCAACGCGGCACTCTCTAGCTGCCAAGAGCACTTTTTACTATGCGCACCCAACCAGAGTGACGGGAGGAGCAAATTTCAGAAAACGTGCTCAGCTCGTCCAGAAAATGCGATTTAAGGAATAAAATTAAAAATGCACCCAAAACCTAAACCAAACGTTGCAGGTGGTTATTTCTTCATGCGCAGTGGTCAACGCGGCACTCTCTAGCTGCCAAGAGCACTTTTTACTATGCGCACCCAACCACAGTGACGGGAGGAGCACATTTCAGAAAACGTGCTCAGCTCGTCGAGAAAATGCGATTTAAGCAATAAAATTAAAAATGCACCTAAAACCTAAACCAAACGTTGCAGGTGGTCATTTCTTCATGCGCAGTGGTCAACGCGGCACTCTCTAGCTGCCAAGAGCACTTTTTACTATACGCACCCAACCAGAGTGACGGGAGGAGCACATTTCAGAAAACGTGCTCAGCTCGTCGAGAAAATGCGATTTAAGCAATAAAATTAAAAATGCACCTAAAACCTAAACCAAACGTTGCAGGTGGTTATTTCTTCATGCGCAGTGGTCAACGCGGCACTCTCTAGCTGCCAAGAGCACTTTTTACTATGCACGCCCAACCAGAGTGACGGGAGGAGCACATTTCAGAAAACGTGCTCAGCTCGTCGAGAAAATGCAATTTAAGCAATCAAATTAAAAATGAACCCAAAACCTAAACCAAACGTTGCAGGTGGTTATTTCTTCATGCGCAGTGGTCAACGCGGCACTCTCTAGCTGCCAAGAGTACATTTTACTATGCGCACCCAACCAGAGTGACGGGAGGAGCACATTTCAGAAAACGTGCTCAGCTCGTCGAGAAAATGCGATTTAAGCAATAAAATCAAAAATGCACCTAAAACCTAAACCAAACGTTGCAGGTGGTTATTTCTTCATGCGCAGTGGTCAACGCGGCACTCTCTAGCTGCCAAGAGCACTTTTTACTATGCGCACCCAACCAGAGTGACGGGAGGAGCACATTTCAGAAAACGTGCTCAGCTCGTCGAGAAAATGCGATTTAAGCAATAAAATTAAAAATGCGCCTAAAACCTAAACCAAACGTTGCAGATGGTCATTTCTTCATGCGCAGTGGTCAACGCGGCACTCGCTAGCTGCCAAGAGCACTTTTTACTATGCGCACCCAACCAGAGTGACGGGAGGAGCACATTTCAGAAAACGTGCGCAGCTCGTCCAGAAATTGCGATTTAAGCAATAAAATTAAAAATGCACCCAAAACCTAAACCAAACGTTGCAGATGGTCATTTCTTCATGCGCAGTGGTCAACACGGCACTCTCTAGCTGCCAAGAGCACTTTTTACTAAGTACACCCAACCAGAGTGACGGGAGGAGCACATTTCAGAAAACGTGCTCAGCTCGTCGAGAAAATGCGATTTAAGCAATAAAATTAAAAATGCGCCTAAAACCTAAACCAAACGTTGCAGATGGTCATTTCTTCATGCGCAGTGGTCAACGCGGCACTCGCTAGCTGCCAAGAGCACTTTTTACTATGCGCACCCAACCAGAGTGACGGGAGGAGCACATTTCAGAAAACGTGCGCAGCTCGTCCAGAAATTGCGATTTAAGCAATAAAATTAAAAATGCACCCAAAACCTAAACCAAACGTTGCAGATGGTCATTTCTTCATGCGCAGTGGTCAACACGGCACTCTCTAGCTGCCAAGAGCACTTTTTACTAAGTACACCCAACCAGAGTGACGGGAGGAGCACATTTCAGAAAACGTGCTCAGCTCGACGAGAAAATGCGATTTAAGCAATAAAATTAAAAATGCACCCAAAACCTAAACCAAACGTTGCAGGTGGTTATTTCTTCATGCACAGTGGACAACGCGGCACTCTCTAGCTGCCAAGAGGACTTTTTACTATGCGCATCCAACCAGAGTGACGGGAGGAGCACATTTCAGAAAACGTGCTCAGCTCGTCGAGAAAATGCGATTTAAGCAATAAAATTAAAAATGCACCTAAAACCTAAACCAAACGTTGCAGGTGGTTATTTCTTCATGCGCAGTGGTCAACGCGGCACTCTCTAGCTGCCAAGAGCACTTTTTACTATGCGCACCCAACCAGAGTGACGGGAGGAGCACATTTCAGAAAACGTGCTCAGCTCGTCGAGAAAATGCGATTTAAGCAATAAAATCAAAAATGCACCTAAAACCTAAACCAAACGTTGCAGGTGGTTATTTCTTCATGCGCAGTGGTCAACGCGGCACTCTCTAGCTGCCAAGAGCACTTTTTACTATGCGCACCCAACCAGAGTGACGGGAGGAGCACATTCCCAAAAACGTGCTCAGCTCGTCGAGAAAATGCGATTTAAGCAATCAAATTAAAAATGAACCCAAAACCTAAACCAAACGTTGCAGGTGGTTATTTCTTCATGCGCAGTGGTCAACGCGGCACTCTCTAGCTGCCAAGAGCACTTTTTACTATGCGCACCCAACCAGAGTGACGGGAGGAGCACATTTCAGAAAACGTGCTCAGCTCGTCGAGAAAATGCGGTTTAAGCAATAAAATTAAAAATGCACCTAAAACCTAAACCAAACGTTGCAGGTGGTTATTTCTTCATGCGCAGTGGTCAACGCGGCACTCTCTAGCTGCCAAGAGCACTTTTTACTATGCGCACCCAACCAGAGTGACGGGAGGAGCACATTTCAGAAAACGTGCTCAGCTCGTCGAGAAAATGCGATTTAAGCAATAAAATTAAAAATGCACCTAAAACCTAAACCAAACGTTGCAGGTGGTTATTTCTTCATGCGCAATGGTCAACGCGGCACTCTCTAGCTGCCAAGAGCACTTTTTACTATGCACACCCAACCAGAGTGACGGGAGGAGCACATTCCAGAAAACGTACTCAGCTCGTCGAGAAAATGTGATTTAAGTAATAAAATTAAAAATGCACCCAACACCTAAACCAAACGTTGCAGATGGTCATTTCTTCATGCGCAGTGGTCAACGCGGCACTCTCTAGCTGCCAAGAGCACTTTTTACTATGCGCACCCAACCAGAGTGACGGGAGGAGCACATTTCAGAAAACGTGCTCAGCTCGTCGAGAAAATGCGATTCAAGCAATAAAATTAAAAATGCACCTAAAACCTAAACCAAACGTTGCAGGTGGTTATTTCTTCATGCGCAGTGGTCAACGCGGCACTCTCTAGCTGCCAAGAGCACTTTTTACTATGCGCACCCAACAAGAGTGACGGGAGGAGCACATTTCAGAAAACGTGCTCAGCTCGTCGAGAAAATGCGATTTAAGCAATAAAATTAAAAATGCACCTAAAACCTAAACCAAACTTGCAGGTGGTTATTTCTTCATGTGCAGTGGTCAACGCGGCACTCTCTAGCTGCCAAGAGCACTTTTTACTATGCGCAACCAACCAGAGTGACGGGAGGAGCACATTTCAGAAAACGTGCTCAGCTCGTCGAGAAAATGCAATTTAAGCAATAAAATTAAAAATGTGCCTAAAACCTAAACCAAACGTTGCAGATGGTCATTTCTTCATGCGCAGTGGTCAACGCGGCACTCTCTAGCTGCCAAGAGCACTTTTTACTATGCGCACCCAACCAGAGTGACGGGAGGAGCACATTTCAGGAAACGTGCGCAGCTCGTCCAGAAAATGCGATTTAAGCAATAAAATTAAAAATGCACCCAAAACCTAAACCAAACGTTGCAGGTGGTTATTTCTTCATGCGCAGTGGTCAACGCGGCACTCTCTAGCTGCCAAGAGCACTTTTTACTATGCGCACCCAACAAGAGTGGCGGGAGGAGCACATTTCAGAAAACTTGCTCAGCTCGTCAAGAAAATGCGATTTAAGCAATAAAATTAAAGATGCACCTAAAACCTAAACCAAACTTGCAGGTGGTTATTTCTTCATGCGCAGTGGTCAACGCGGCACTCTCTAGCTGCCAATAGCACTTTTTACTATGCGCACCCAACCAGAGTGACGGGAGGAGCACATTTCAGAAAACGTGCTCAGCTCGTCGAGAAAATGCGATTTAAGCAATAAAATTAAAAATGCACCTAAAACCTAAACCAAACGCTGCAGATGGTCATTTCTTCATGTGCAGTGGTCAACGCGGCACTCTCTAGCTGCCAAGAGCACTTTTTACTAAGTACACCCAACCAGACTGACGGGAGGAGCACATTTCAGAAAACGTGCTCAGCTCGTCGAGAAAATGCGATTTAAGCAATAAAATTAAAAATGCACCTAAAACCTAAACCAAACGTTGCAGGTGGTTATTTCTTCATGCGCAGTGGTCAACGCGGCACTCTCTAGCTGCCAAGAGCACTTTTTACTATGCGTACCCAACCAGAGTGACGGGAGGAGCACATTTCAGAAAACGTGCTCAGCTCGTCCAGAAAATGCGATTTAAGCAATAAAATTAAAAATGCACCCAAAACCTAAACCAAACGTTGCAGGTGGTTATTTCTTCATGCGCAGTGGTCAACTCGGCACTCTCTAGCCGCCAAGAGCACTTTTTACTATGCCATCCCAACCAGAGTGACGGGAAGAGCACAATTCCGAAAACGTGCTCAACTCGTCGAGAAAATGCGATTTAAGCGATACAATTAAAAATGCACCTAAAACCTAAACCAAACGCTGCAGATGGTCATTTCTTCATGCGCAGTGGTCAACGCGGAACTCTCTAGCTGCCAAGAGCACTTTTTACTATGCGCACCCAACCAGAGTGACGGGAGGAGCACATTTCAGAAAACGTGCTCAGCTCGTCGAGAAAATGCGATTTAAGCATTAAAATTAAAAATGCACCTAAAACCTAAACCAAACGCTGCAGGTGGTCATTTCATCATGCACAGTGGTCAACTCGGCACTCTCTAGCCGCCAAGGGCACTTTTTACTATGCCAACCCAACCAGAGAGACGGGAGGGGCACAATTCAGAAAACGTGCTCAGCTCGTCGAGAAAATGCAATTTAAGCAATAAAATTAAAAGTGCACCTAAAACCTAAACCAAACGCTGCAGATGGTCATTTCTTCATGCGCAGTGGTCAACTTGGGACTCTCTAGCCGCCAAGAGCACTTTTTACTATGCCAACCCAACCAGAGTGACGGGAGGAGCACAATTCAGAAAACGTGCTCAGCTCGTCGAGAAAATGCGATTTCAGCAATAAAATTAAAAATGCACCTAAAACCCAAACCAAACGTTGCAGGTGGTTATTTCTTCATGTGCAGTGGTCAACTCGGCACTCTCTAGCCACAAAGAGCACTTTTTACTATGCCAACCAAACCAGAGTGACGGGAGGAGCACAATTCATAAAACGTGCTCAGCTCCCCGAGAAAATGTGATTGAAGCAATAAAATTAAAAATTCACCTAAAACCTAAACCAAACGCTGCAGATGGTCATTTCTTCATGCGCAGTGGTCAACTAGGCACTCTCTAGCCGCCAAGAGCACTTTTTACTATGCCAACCCAACCAGAGTGACGGGAGGAGCAGAATTCAGAAGACGTGCTCAGCTCGTCGAGAAAATGCGATTCAAGCAATAAAATTAAAAATGCACCTAAAACCTAAACGAAACGCTGCAGATGGTCATTTTGTCATGCACAGTGGTCAACTCGTCACTCTAAAGCCCCCAAGAGTACTTTTTACTATGCCAACCTAATTAGAGTGACGGGAGGAGCACAATTCAGAAAACGTGCTCAGCTCGTCGAGAAAATGCAATTTAAGCAATAAAATTAAAAATGCACCTAAAACCTAAACCAAACGCTGCAGATGGTCATTTCTTCATGTGCAGTGGTCAATTAGGCACTCTCTAGCCCCCAAGAGTACTTTTTACTATGCCAACCTAACCAGAGTGACGGGAGGAGCACAATTCAGAAAATGTGCTCAGCTCGTCGAGAAAATGCGATTTAAGCAACAAAATTAAAAATGCACCTAAAACCCAAACCAAACGTTGCAGGTGGTTATTTCATCATGTGCAGTGGTCAACTCGGCGCTCTCTATCCGCCAAGAGCACTTTTTACTATGCCAACCCAACCAGAGTGACGGGAGGAGCACAATTCTGAAAACGTGCTCAGCTCGTCGAGAAAATGCGATTTAAGCAATAAATGTATAAATTTTTATAAACCCAAATCAAACGTTGCAGGTGGTTATTCTTTCATGCACAGTGGTCAACTCGGCACTCTATAGCCGCCAAAAGCACTTTTTACTATGCCAACCCAACCAGAGTGACGGGAGGGGCACAATTCAGAAAACGTGCTCAGCTCGTCGAGAAAATGCGATTTAAGCAATAAAATTAAAAATGCACCTAAAACCTAAACCAAACGTTGCAGGTGGTTATTTCTTCATGCGCAGTGGTCAACTCGGCACTCTCTAGCCACCAAGAGCAATTTTTACTATGCCAATGTTGTATATGTTTTTTGCTGCTTCGCTGGTCTTCAAAAAACACTCGGTGATCTGTTGCTGTTTCCAGACAAATAAGCACTTCAGAGACCTACGGCTGATTGGGAAAAGATTTTATTCAACCGATGTCAGAGTGAAGTTTTTCCAAAAAGTTGAGTGGCCCCAAGGCATGGATGTAAAAAGCCCCCCAACCCCTGTCAGGCCCGTATGTTTTATACCTGGCAAGGATCTGATGTCATGGCTTTGTGTACCAGCTGCGGTTTTCAATCTACTAGTTCACTTCAGTCCTAAAAAGGAGATCTTGACCAGCGCTGTTGGTGATGGACGACAACAGCCACTTTACCTTATTATAGGATTGCACACATTGCTGAAACTGAATTCTCCCTGTCCAGCAAATATAGAATAGAATCGTATCACTGACGCCAGGTGGACATTCTAGGCCACCTACAGAAATAGAGGGAATTCCAAATTACACTTCATTCCCCCCTTCCGGGACAAAGTAATAGTCCCGGAAACGGTCCAACAAAAAATGACATCGGTAAAGGTCCAAACATCTTCCCCCAACCAAATTTTTTATATGCTCACGTCTACAATTTGGCCCAAAAATCCTCAGCCTAAATCACGCTCAAGGCATGCTACGTAAGGTTATTTTAACTAGGAAAGCTCAAACTATTTAGTTAGCCAATTGCTAACAATTGCTGCAGCTTGCCGTCTTGCCATAGCATGCAAATTGGTTCGCACCTCCGCCGGGGACCAGTCCGAGTCCGCAAACGCTTCGTGGACAGTTCCTAGAACGTCAGGCGTCGGCTTTACCGCCTCCGCCGTTGTCATGAGCGTCCCCGCCGCGGCCGACTGCGTTTCAATGTTGTCGCCAATCGTTGTCATGGATACAATGTTAATTTTGAGTGTGACTGCCTTCTCCGTCTTAACATACTCCGTGACTGGGCTGTCTAGTTGTTCGTCATCAATTTCTTTTTTCTCTGTCAATGTCACGAAAGTAACAGTGTCTACCGTCGTTTGGTCGCCCATGCGTTCTGCCTTTCTCACTCCCATTTTGAAACAGGTACACGTATAGTTTCCAAAATCAGTCATGCCAATTTTTGTCAGAAATAGAGCGCAATCTCCTAACACCTCAAATCGCCTATACGTATTTAGTAACAGTACATTGTCCACATGTGTTCGCTGGGCCAGGGCAAGGATGTTACCGGTGTTGTCTTACCATTTGCCGGTGTGTCTGCACAGGGACCCTCCTGCCCTTGCGCAATTACAAGGCAGTATAACAGCTCTTCCCAACACTCCCTCAACATTGCTCAATGTAACGCTCCGGCCGGACTCTGTGGCGGACTGGGCGCCCGTCGCTGGGTCCTGTAGGGTGACCGTGTCCAGTGGGGACACCATCTCCGGTGGTAGTTGGCTCGGTGTCGCTGTGTTGAGGAGAGTCACCTGCATCTGGGCAGGGCGTGTCGTCAAAATTGACATTGTCGAACTGTTGGCTTCCTCGGTCGTCGGTTGTGTCGCCCCCGATGTCCTCAGGAACAGATACAGCAGACACGTTATCCACCACAGCTCGACCTTGCCCGTCTTCATCCCGATCTGGGCCCCTGGGTGACTCTTGTTCTGGCAGTTGTTCGGAGTTCTCGCAGTCACGACTCCCTCTTTGGGGTTCTTCATCTTTGGGCACCTTAACACAGTGTGTCAGATGGTACCAAGTTGGCGACCCTTTTACTTGCACCGCTGTCCCGGTACAGCGGACAACTTCAAATGGCCCCTGCCGTCTTTCGTTGTACCACTTGCGGCGGAACACTTTCACATACACCTTGTCTCCTGGCTGAACTGTGTCTTTAGTATTTGCTTCGAGTCTCTCTTGTGCTTCTTCTTGTTTCTGCCTGTCAACAACATAGGTGGAAATATTCCTATGTATCGTGGTTAAATGTTTCACATAGGCTTTCATTTTGTCCTCCAAAAGTGACAGGCTTGGGCCTTTCCCACTGGTACGCAAACACGGCGAAGGCATGCGTCTACCAGTTACCAATTCATGTGGGGTCAAATGCAAATCGCGGAATTCACTCGACCGGCAAACCATCAGTGCCAGTGGTAAGGCAGCTATCCAATTCAAGCCTGTATGTTGACAAATTTTGGAAATTCGATTTTTTATGATGCTGTTCATTTTTTCACAAAATGGCTTTGTGGATGTTACACTGCTCCGAGCCGCTGTTTAATTCCCAATTTTTGCATTATGATTTTTACCGTTTTATCCACAAACTCTCTCCCGTTATCTGAAGAAATCCTATCCGGCAGACCCCATCTGCTGATAACTTCGCGGCACAGAAACTTGGCCACAGACTGAGCATCTTTCCGTTTTGTTGGACAGGCCTCCGGCCATCTTGAGAACCGGTCTACGACCACCAACATGTATCTTTTCCCTTCGACAGGTTGTATCATGTCGACAAAATCCACCACTAGTTCTCTTATGGGGCCATTAGGAGTCGGGATGTAACCCGTGGGGGTGGCTACCCCTCTTCATTGTTTTTCAAACAGATTGCACATTTTCCCATTACCTGGTCGATTTGTTCGAGCAAATATGGCGCCCAAAACCCGTATTCTGCGGTTATTTTTCTCTTTACCTCCCCCCTTGACACATGGGCCAATCCATGTGCCTCCTGGATTAACAGTCCCAGCAAATCTGGCGGCGCCACTACCAGACCCTCGTGATTTCTCCACAGTCCAGTAGGGTCTTGACTCGCTTTGCTCCCAAAGGTGTTTATCCATCGGGTTAACGGCTGCTTGCATTAAGATTACATCTCTGAGTGTGACCCTGTGTTCGAGGTCAACCTCATGCGTAATTAACAAAACTTTCCCCTTCTGGCTGCCTTTCGTGACAGCCCTGGCTGCCTCGTCCGCCATTCTATTTCCCTGTGTGACCCTGTACGCATCGGACTTTTGGGCAGCACATTTTGCAATGGCTATTTCTCTAGGTTTCATCATGGCCACCAGCAGCTTCATTATCTGCGCATGATGCTGGATGGGGGAACCGTCAGTCTTCTTGAACCCCCGATTCCTCCACACAGCACCAAACAGGTGGCACACACTATGCGCATATGCCGAATCTGTATAGATTGTCACTCTTTCCCCTTCTGCGAGCAAGCACGCTTCTGTTAACCCCACCAGTTCAGCAAATTGGGCCAAGACCGGTTGTGGCACCACTTCAGCTTTGATCGTTACAAACTCAGGTCCCTGCGCTTGCACGACCGCATAGCCAGCACATAAATTTTCTCCGACTCGATAACAAGAGCCGTCTGTCCAAAGTTCGAGATCCGCCTCCCTCAGGGGGATGGCTTGCAAATCAGACCGCAGTCTAGAGTATTTTTCTGACTCATGCAAACAATCGTGGGGGTCCCCATCCTCTGAAGTTGGCAAAAACTCAGCTGGGTTTACAGTAGTACCCCTTGCTAGAGTGACATCCCCTTGCTCCAAAAGCCTGTAATAGCCCCGGAGCCGGGGCTCTGTGCAGGTGTACTTGCCATGGTTCAACAGAGTCCGAAGACTATGGTGAGTAATAATTGTCACAGGATAGCCCATGGTGATAGCAGAGGCTTTGTCATACATCAAATAGACTCCAACCATTGCTCTATAGCATAGCGGCAGGCCCATCTCCACCTTGGAGTAGGATGTCGAATAATAGGCCATAGGTTGGTGTCCAGACCCCGTACCTTTAGGCTGACAAAGAATTGCACATGCAAACCTACCCCCCGCCGAGATTGACGTGAATAACACAAAATATTTTGAGTAATCTGGTAAAGCTAATGCCGGAGCCTCTTGCAACCTTGCTCTGATTGTTTCAAACGCCACATGAGAGAAATGATCAATGCTCCAAGCCTTGATGTCTATTCATATGCAAATGAGTTAGGGGTCATAAAATTTTATGACCTTTTTATGACTTGTTATGGTATCATAAATCACCCCCTTTTGAATTGGGGTGGGGTTGGGGGCGTCATCTTTGACTGTCGCCATTTTGATTTGCTGACGCCATTTTTAAGATGTGGATATGTATGGGCATGTATTTTTATGAATCAAGACAGGTGTAGCATCTGAGCTAGCTTTGCTACCACCCCTCTGAGCTAGCTTTGCTACCAGCCCTCGCATGTAATTTGACAAACAATAGTTTAGCCAAAGTTATCTGAAAGAGAGACGCATGTAATTTGGCAAACAATAGTTTAGAGGATCAAGTGGGTTTTGTTGAGAAAATCATTGAAGTATCGTCAGCATGGTGCCAAAGGTATCTGAAAGATAAAAAAAAATCAAGGTGTTGATGCATAATTTGAGAAACAATACTGGCTGGAGCCAAAGATATCTGATGAGCTAGAGACTGTTGGAATCGTTTAATTTTGGAGGGAGACAGACGAAGGCCTCTGTTTTTATGAAGGCTGTCTAAGTTTAAAACATATCCTGATTAAAAAAAAAAAAAAAAACACTTGATACACAGAGGTGTGGTTTGAGAGAGGGGGCCAGACCTGTTGTTCATATATTACGCCAGAGTATTGTGCTGCTAGTTCATAGAAAAGAGCTAAGCTAAAGCTGTGGTGTTAAACTGCAAACCTGAAGCTCAAATCATGATAACAGAAACGCCGGTCAGTATCCATCTTTGCCGCAGAGGCCCCGATGGTTTGCTAGATGCCCCTAGGAAGAAACAAATGTATCTAAGGCGTATGCAACAAAGGCCTACAGAAAAACTTGAGCGGAGCTGGCATCTAACGTCAGAGACTCTATGGGGATTTTTTTTTTTTTTTTTACGAGACTGGTGAGTTGTCTTTCTTTATGAGAAACCATGAGAGCTCTGGGTCAAACAACAGCAACTATGAGCAGGCCGGTGCTTATGGTACGTTGAACTCAAATGACTGGGGTGTTTTAAATCAACTCCTGCCAAAGGTCTTGTCTGAATTTCTCAATGAATACGGGTTAGAAGGTGAGCTGAATGCAACATGGATTTCAAAAATCACAGCCGGCGGGAGATGTTTTTTTCCGGTTTAAAGTTTCTCCTCAAACTGTTGATGGGGCAGAAGTTGGCGGAGCTAATCGATCTATTGTATCTAACGCTAGAAGTGTTTAACAGCGAATGCGGACTTTTCCAGACGATATTGAATATACCATTGACCGCATGGTATGAAAGTATGCAAGCATTTGGTGAGAGTATTACGGGACTTTTTCTATCAAGCCGTGTCTGGACAAACGTCGTCGGGGTGAAACGTAAACTGACTTTAGATTAACCCTTACTAAAAAATTAACTTTAAACCCTGGCCCTCCACAGCACACAAGACTCTGTTCCTCCTACCCCCTCCTACCCCCCTCTTTTTCTCACCTGCAGACACAGAAAGGTAGGGTTGTAGTCATTAGCATAACGGACTTGCAGACACCTCTTTCACACACGCACGCACAAGAGAGAAAGAAGATGGCTCAAAAAATGCTTGCCAGAAGACTTTTACCACATTTTGTACCTATGGGCAATGAGCCGGGCATCACATTCTGGTCCAGCCCTGACAACTCTGATGCCGAGACAGATGATGGTGATGTGGATACAGCCTTCATAGCGACACCACGGCCAAGCACGGCTGCTGAACAACCGGAACCAACGCCAGCGGGGCCCGAGACAAGGGCGGAAAGGTTTGAGATTCTTCCACTGCCTACAACCGACCCGAGCGAACGCATGTCACCGATCTGCCTCGACGATCTGCAACCCGATTCTCTCTATGGAGCTTTGTCATCAACTTTTGACGTGTTTGAAACCCCTGAAACCTCGGGGTACAACCTAGCAAGCACGACGGGCCAGCAGGAGCAGCAGGAGCAGCAGCAGCAGAGGCCTCAACAGCATGAACCGTGGTCATCGTCACGAGCTATCGAGTTGTTTGATGACGCCTGCACACGCTATCCTGAAAATGGCATGGATTTGCCCTGCTTGTCTGCTGCTGACATTAGAATCATGCTCAGAGAGACAGAGGCAGAGGTCCCCGGTGATTTTGAGGAGGCTGACGACACGATCGCTGACAATGACACCTCGCCCACAGCTGGAAACATCCCACGGATGGCTCTTGAGTTTGGTGTCGTCCCTCCGGTGACGTCGACGCCTGGGAAAATCAACACACAACAGGACTCAGAGTATAATATCAGGGTCGAGCCGCTCAAATGGTTGGTGATTGAAGATTATACGCGTCTGAAACTTATGCTGGCTCATCTTTTGTATGATGCGTTAATTAAGCATGCTAAATTTAAGTGTGACGGATGTGCTCTTGATGATCTTAGCCAGATGCATCATACGTGCCTGTATGTTGAGGATCGAAACTTTTATTTCTACGTGAATTATGAAGCAGTGACGGCTGAGTTGTGCAATGCTGACTTCCTCCACACGTTGTCGACAATGCTTTTCTATTTTAAAACCTCTGCATCGCTTATAAACATTCACAATTCTGTTTCTGCCATTCTACATGACCTAGCTCACGAGTGCAAGATCTTTACACTGCTCCGTGCAATAAAACAAGAGGCGCATGACACTGTGCTGAGTAGCAACGAAGTCACTCTATTATTTAGAACGTTTGGAAAGACACAATGGGAGGTTTTGTGAAGAAAATGTGGGGCCAATTGATGGCTTTCCTAACAGTACTTCTAGATTTAACAGGAGAGCAGCTAAAGAAGTTTAAAACTCTAATAGGGTCCAAAGTAACACCATCTATGTTATCTTCATTCATTCATTCGTTATGTTAAACCTTAGTATTTATAGAAAAACATGTTTTACTATGTTTTTATTTTTACCATGTTTTATACTTGTTTCTGTTTATTAGTAATGTTTTTTTAAGAACTAGTTTGATTTTTTTTCCGTAATAAACTATTGTGACCGGAAAAACGATTGTTTCTCTGTGTTTATTCAATTTAAAATCATAGCTTGTTTTATTAACAGCATCACACTCTGATATCCAACAGAACTTACCTAACAATGGGTGGCGATAGATGTCTTCAGAGACTCTATTATTGTGCTAAGAATCCAGCTAGTTTTGGGGGAGAGACACGCCTACACAGAACAGCGGCTGTTAGCTGTAAAAACACTAACATTAAAAAAGTGAAAGCTTTTATATCCGATCAAGATGCTTACACTTTACACAAACCAGCCAGAATAAGTTTTCCTAGAAATAAAGTTTTTGTTCGAGGTCCTATGAGACAATTCCAAGCAGATTTATGCGATATGTAATCACTAGCACGCTACAACGATGGATATAAATATTTACTAACCCTAATCGATATTTTGTCGAAATGTGCATATGAACGCGTTTTGAAAGCTAAAACAGGTACGCAAGTCACCAAAGCATTTGAAGATATCCTGTCAGTTAGCGGTTCACCATTACGCCTTCAAACAGATAAAGGGGTGGAGTTTTTTAACAAACATTTCCAGAAATTAATGAGAAAGTACAATATTACACATTTTTCCACCATATCTGACACCAAGGCGGAAACTATCGAAAGATTTAACCGAACTCTAAAATCACACATGTGGCGCTATTTCACAGCTAAGAACACACAACGATATGTGGATGTAATTCAGGATTTTATTGTCAGTTATAACGACAGTTTTCACAGCAGTATAAAAATGACACCTAACGCCGTAAACGAAGAGAATAAGAATATTGTTTTCACCAACCTGTACGCCAAAAATCCTTTCCGACGGGGGGAGAAGTTCCAGTTCGCGCCGGGTGAAATTGTGAGAATTTCCAAAATAAAAGGCAAATTTGAAAAAGGTTATTTACAAAGTTACACGGATGAAATTTTCAAAATAAGACGTCTCCATCGCGTTCCTGCCGTCTATAAAATATCGGACTTGGATGGTATGCCTGTAGAAGGCAGCTTTTACGAAGCGGAATTACAAAAAGTAAAAATAAAAAAAAAAAAACAATTTCGCATACAGAAAATTCTTAAATCACGCACTGTGTCAGGCAAGCGCGAGTTACTCGTCCACTGGGTGGGCTGGCCAGCCAAATTCGACAGTTGGGTACCCACAAAGAGTATTAAAAACATCTGACGATCGTTAAAACGGCCATTCTGTAAAAATTACAACATGGGGGAAGGCCAGAGAGAATTCTACGTGACATTAGCGTCAAATGCTAGTATGCATCTATTTAGCTCAAACAGCCTCACAGAATTTAAAACGGAACTGGCTCAACGATCATCGATTTAAAAGGTTCGTGGGAGGTTGGTCTATGTGAGATTTCATACATCAACTCAATACCCACCATTCCTGAGAAAAAACGGAATTTCTATCTGAAACAGCCTAAGTTCCCGCTTCCGAGAGGTGACACGTTTCAAGATGACTCAGAAGTTCGGACCATGCTCAAAACTAAAGGAGGGGTTTATCAAAATCATGACTCGTTAGCTTTGGACATTCAAACTATTAACTAAAGCGAGTAACAAAAAGATTGACGTCCAATTTGATCAACATAAACAGAGGTTCATATTTTCGGGCGAAGAAGGATTGAGAATTATGTTCAAGAGCCCCCTGGCGTACATTGTTGGAATGAACCCTGAACGTTGGCTCTCACTCAAGCCGGAAGGCGTAAACGCACAACATCCTGCCGACAGACGAGCCGGATCATATTTCATGTTCATCTACACTGACGTCATACATCATCAGACAGTTGGTGACGCCTACGCTCCAATGCTTAGAACCCTACCTCTTGACGGTAACTATGGCGATGTTATAAACAAAACTTTTAATCCTGTTTACTATTTAGATGTGTGCAGAAGCCATATTAAAACCATTTCGGTTTACCTGCGAACAGACCAGAACAATCCGATAGATTTCGAATACGGGAAGGTCATTCTCATTCTGCATTTTAGATCGAAATAATAATAAATAAAAAAAAATGAATAAAAAAAAATGAAAAAAATGACGACATCGCCAATGCAACGACTTGTATCGTTTTGTTGATTATTATGAAACACAAGTCGGCGGGCATTTCCAAGGTTTTGCGGGATCGCCGGTGCAATATGGGCGTGGCCTAGGGTCTATTTTTGCAAAATTATTCCGTTTCGTGATGCCTATGTTCAAAAACGGGTTTAACTTGGCGAAGCCGCATCTTCAAGCCGCCGCTAAAAACATAGCAACGGATGTAGCAGGACGCGTCATTCAAAGAATCCACCAGAAACAAGGCCCCGATCAACAAGGTTCCGGGCTAGCTGTATTGTCACGTGGGGGGCTCCATCCTGGTGGGCGGAGAAAAAGGAGCGTTAAAAGGAAAAGGCTCTCTGCCGGTCTCAGATCAGTCGTTAAGAAAAAGCGAAGACGTCAGATAGATATTTTCTTTTTAAAAAATGGCCCTTCTACATTTTAAAAGTCCAGAGGCAATCTTATCAAGTCGAGACCTATTTCCGGCCCCTCTGACGCAATTCTCCATAGAAGATAGTTCATATGTCGAATTTCAACCTTTATCCGCAATTGTGGACCAAGGACCAATAGAATTTTTTATACCCGGGGACGGCTCAAAATATTAATATTTAATTAATATTTTCATATTGATTTAAATGTTTATTATCCAAAACCTGTTTCATCTCTTCATCCAAAGAATGCTCTGCTGTATCACGGATGGTCGGAGCGGGTCGATTCAGCCTCTCGAGTTGATAAGGTGAAATCAGGAACATTTTCTGAGCCGTTTTCAAACTCATTTTATGATTTGTTCATAAAGCCACTAATGACACTTCCGAGAACAGGTGCGAAAGCGGCCAGTAACGGCAATATACAACCACCTTTCTGAACTAACACAGCTCTTTTCTTCTTCAAAGTATTTTTTTTATCAGCCAAAAAGCGGATATTTTTCTTTTGCTTTTTAAGTCTCTTGTAAAGTTTTGATTTTAAGGGTACATGTCCTTTAAGAAGATTTAGAGCAATCCCCCTTTATGCTTTCACTAAACTACTGGGACCTTTGAGTAGCAAATGCTTACGTTTGGCCAGTTTGGATGTAAACAGAGATTTGAGTAACGGCGCGTTTGTTTTTAAAAGCTTCGTCATCGTTTTATTGTTTGGGTATATAAACGACAGGCCACTGGTTATGTAGTACACCTGTACGTAGTCTATATTGTTCTGGGCATGAAGGTGTCAAATCTACCAGTAAATACCCATGCGGCTCTCTTGTAGCATCTTCAAAGCATTCCAGGAAAAACTTCCGGTTGCTGGGAGAAATTTGATTTGCCAGGACACTCACCTGCAGTTTATCGCGGGGGTTTTTGAACAAAATCAAATAATTACTGTTTAAACTAATAGTACGGCTGAATTTGCCCTGATGGAATACATTCTGCGTTAGCATTATAACGCTTAAATTTTTATGATGTCTATATTGGGTGAATATTCGGACCACTTCCGGGTTATCCGAAGCTTGGAAGATGACGTCATCCAAAATCAGTAGATGCTGCTGCTGTGGCGGGAACAGCATCTCGTCATCAAAAGATTCAGGCAGCCTCTTGATAAAAACAATGTCTTTATTCAGGTTTTTGAGCTCATCGTACATTGGTTGATATGAAGTATAAACCCAGACAATATTATCAGGTTTTTTTCTCATAACATGTTCAGGATTTTGCAATACAATTTTTTTACAAAGAAAGTCTTGCCACAACCTGAAGGCCCTGCTACTAGAGATGAAAAAGGAAGTTCTAATCTAGGGTCAAATTCAATCTGGTTAAAAGTCATTTCCACACACACACCCCGACACACGTATGGATAGATATCAGTAGCCAAACGGTTCAGTGGTGCCTCGCTCTAGCAGCCTTCTTTTATCGTACACCACACGAAGCCGCTTGGAAAATGACATGTTTCTGAGATGAAACCCTCTCTTATCGCGAACGATATTACGTTGGGGAGCGTATAGCACATCTGAGGTTGCACCTGCTGTATCGATGTACCCTTGAACCAAACTGAGCATGCTATCGAGATTGATGCTGCGACCGCTTTCGTGAGAATGCGTGATCCCCTTCACTTTCATGACCGTCTGAGATGATCCTCGTGTTTTGTAAGCGTATGTTTTGGGGCCGGCTGAGACAAATTCTAAAACGCTGTCATTCGAAAGCTCATCTGTCAAATCACCCAGATAATCCCCTAGAGGGAGAACATTTTCGCCTGGCTTCACAGTGTACACGAGGCTGTCTGTATCGGTGTAAAGGACACGCCTCTGTAAAATTTCTAAAAAAGCTGTACATTTTTAGGCGTGCATAGGCTGTTGTGAAACACGCTGCAGCCACGTTTGATTTATTTTGAGGCGGGGATCTCATTGTTTATGTTGATACAATACTGCACAATTGAAAGCTTCTCACTGATAAAATGGAAGAATTTCACATTGTACAGACCTGAAAACAGAAGTTCAAAAAAATCCTCAGATTTTGTCACAATTTTTGTGTTTGCCATGTTGTCACGTTGCGCGAGTTTTCCCCACAGATTGTTAAGACAGAGTTTTGACACTTGCCTTTTGCCAGGGTTTACAGCAATTTTGGAAGGGTCTAGTTGGATACCCTGATGAATCGCGTACTCGTGTATATATCTTTCTCTATCAGCCTGGTTGACCACGTGAGCCGGATAACCTGAAGATTCCTGTTTACCTTTTAGAAACGTACGTATATAATCGCGGAAAATTGTGTCGCTCGTTCTTGTGTAATGCCATACCTCGGTAATATCTGCAACCGTGTACCCGAGATCAAGTGCCTTAACAAATTCAGGGGTTGTCCAAACACCTGTTAACGATCTTTGCTCATCACTATGTGTACACGCCGTCTGCTGGTTGTTACACTCGGCGCATGTACGGCACAGTGTGAAGACGAGTTTACCTTTAGCTGTTTTGAAGAGTAGAACAGGAAAATACAAACCACGGGGTGGGTTGACTGTGGCGCTGATGAAACCGAAATACGACCTAGGGTCTTTAAAATCACCGTGGATAATCGTTGGATGACCGATAGAGTAGGTGCCTGTACTGTTGATGAAAGGGTATAATGACATCACATCAACATACAACACACGCTCGTTTGGCTCTGCCATGTATCTTAAAACAAATGTGTTTGTTCGGTCCCCAAAAAGAGCCTGCCTCGGTTTGAGTGGTGTAGGAAATTTGTTTTTTTTTAAGGAATTCCTTCACCTCTATGTCCATCTTTTTCATTTGCAACCATTCATGCTCCCACATAATTACAAGGTACACATCCTGTCTAAGCTGTAGATCCTGAATTTTCTTTTGTGTTTTATCAAACCTCTCCTGAAAAGGGCGTTTGGTTGTCGGGCATATTTTAGAGAGGTCGAAGCATTCTGCGCAGCCGTGGTGATAACAACCAAAATACTCAAACACTATTTTTACGCCCCAAATTTCAGAATAGCCGTCTACAGTATAGTTGTCTAATTTAACTTCACCACCGTTCAATGCATGTCTAATTTGGATATTTTGGCTGTGCATGATCCATTGCATGTATTGGATAGAATCATGCGAGAAAGCTTTGTGCTGACGCATATATTTGTCTGATGGTGTAATGGCTAGTGTTTGTGGGGTTAGAAAATTAGCTCGAAAAACTTTCATGCATGCCGACGCAATTGTTACCGCATTGAATTGATCTGTTCCGGTGGCCTCAAAAAACTCACTCCTGAATTTTTCACACCCTTGCATTAGGAGATCAACATAATTCTCGCAGTAGGCTATTGCCTGTTTAGCAAAATCAAACACATTGTTAGCTTCTTTGGCATACCACTTGTCAAACTTTGATCGTTGGGAGGGTGACATTCGCTCGGTACCGTAGCACGCGGGGTCAGGGTGAGACCCTACATAGTTTAGATGCTTTAAAGAGCTGAATTTGTGTGGGAAGTAACCCTTTGATTTGTCTTCAAACCCCAGGGCCTTAGGCATTGCACTTAGAGGCATCGTCAAGAATGAGAGAGAGTCTATGAATCGAGATTTTGTGTCTAAATCGACAAATGGTAGAACTTTACTCCCTTGCATCAGAATGTCAAGTTTGAGACCTAATTCAAGCATTCTCCTTATCAGTATGTATGAATCAAAACCTCTTGCATTATGTGCAACAAACGTAGTTTGTTTAAACTGTGGCCTTCGGAAAAATCTGAGAAATTCATCAACACAATCTGTGCCATACCAATGCTTCGCCAGTCTATCTGATTTGCAACAGATGAGAAAAGGTTTGTGTAAACCGTCTGTATCTACATAGGTTTCGAAATCGTAGTAGACTACATTTTTGCACGGTGGTTGAGGCTTGATGGGCTGAATGTAGCACATGTGGGGGTTCAACAAGGCGTCATCTTGATTTAAGATCTCATCACACACTGTGCATTTTTTAACGGGGCAACGATGTTTAGCACCGGTACCATCAGCTTTCACATAATAGTGAAGACCACACTGCAAGCATTTTTGTATGAAGTGCAGTTGCTCACACGATTCATTGATCGAAACTCTTTATGTTTGGTAAAGCATTCCTCATTACGACAAGTTTTGTTACAGTCGGGGCAGATGAGAGGTTTAATCCGTCGCTGTTTACAGCATGGATCGAGACAAACGCTACAGTGTCCTTCACATTGATGCTGTTGCCAATTCTCATGCCCTTTGTAACAATGTCTGCAAAAGAATGCATGACCAACGAATGCCTCTATCGCTTTCACACCGTAATAATGGTCCTCGAGGTGTAAGACAAATAAGGTATCGTTATCTGTTTTGGGATAACGCGTGTCGAAAAAGGTCATGGGGCGGCAGTCCTCTTTTCGATACATTACAGTTATTTTCCGTTTGAGGACTTTCTCAAATTTATGGACATCGCCCAGACCCACAGGTGTTTGACAATCCAATCCTACACTCTCATGTAAGAGCCGTGCCTGTCTTGTGGCTTGTTTTGTTGTAAGTGTGTCATTTAGCAGATGGGTTAGTGAGAGAGCGAAACACAAATTGTTGTCTTTATTACGAGGTATGTGTAGGTGTCGTTTTTTTCAACCTCAAAATCTCTCTGTTGGTAGTGTTCAACAGCCTGCGACGCATTCCACCGCGCAATGGTGTGACTATTTGTACAATGAGCTCTAAGCCCTCATCAGCCAGAAGCTCTGTATTTGATTGGGCTAAACGTTCAAGCATGTCTGATACATTATCTCTGATAGAGTTTATATCACTAGTTTGCTGGTAGATGTGAGCTCTATCGTTACCACCAGCTAGCTCAATCTGAATTACATCACCTGTTTGGGCTCTGCGAGCTACCTCTTGCATGGCATCATCTATTTTATCTTCAATCTGGAGGTAGAAGGTGGCAAACTCATTAATGTTCTGTTGCGATGGTATATTTAACTGTCGCCTTATCTCTACATTATTGAAATGCGGCCTATTGATTACAACAGAACCGCCGCGCTGATCAGCTAATACAGAACCGCTGTTAGATTGCTGGAGCGTGTGTTGAAATGCTGGTGTATTGTCATCAATAACATCTATTTCGTGATCAATTATAACAGAACAGTTGTTAGGTTGAAATGTCGGTGGAACGTCGTCAATAGCAACCGGCGATGAATCGACAGTGTTAGCGGTCGACGGGTCAACCAGAGGCTGCATATTTAGATTTTGGATAATGTTTAGCAACTGGACAGGAATGTCAGGACTGATACGCCCGTTGTTGTCATTAGTGTTAGAGATTTGCTCACTCCAACTTATTTTGCAAGAACCACACGGTAGACAAGCAAGTTCTTTTAGACACCTGCAGGTGGAGAGTTCACTCGTTGAAGGAATGAAGTCTAAAAAACTCTCCCTCCTGCAAGGGCATATTTATTAAGAGAAACAGAGTGGGGGTAAGAGTAGGTCGAATAGGAAGCCCTTGTGCTCTAGTCAAAACATATCTGGGGATGTTTTACGACCTTGTGGAGGATGGGACAAGGTAGGTTATTTATTACCGGTTGCATTTCAACATAATCATACGATAAGGATAATCTGAAAAACCCTAACATCTCCCTCCTGTTTTATCATATGATTATGCCACCCCAAACAACAACGACAAGTAAAAAAGATGTGTACATGTATAATGAAGAAAGAAGAATAGTAAAAATAAAAAATAAAAAAACAATGATAGCAACACTTTCCAGTGAAGATGAGGCACTACCTTAATACCCCCAGATCAAACTTATTGTGTAAGCGAAAAACCTTCCGGCCAGATGTTATTGGCAGGAAAATTCTTACACGGCCCCTTTGCCTAAGGCGACCAGAATGCTAAAAAAAAAAAAAAAAAAAAAACACAGAAACAGTACATCATTGTATCCATCACTTGCGAAGCATTTTCGATGGTCAAATCATCAAGTTTCTGTAAAACATGCTCAACAGAACAGCATCTACGCAATCCACGTCTCATTATCATTATCACGTCTGTCATCTCTAAGAAGTTGTATACGAACTTGGGCTACAGTAGAGGACACAAACTTCGACACAGCAGACTTCAAACATGGGATGACGCAGGACGTAAACAAGCACAACACCACCAGCACAACAAGCACAGGAGACAGCAATTTCAAAAGCTGTTGCCACCAGTTGCCAGAGAATAGCCACGAAAAGAAATCAAACTGTTGTGGGACCTTGTCATTAGACATGGCCTGCTGTAAGTTCTTCAGTGAATTCATGGCATTGTTGATGTGGGTGTCATTTTCTCTTGGTATGTATGTGCAACAGGAAGTCCCAATGATGTGGCACACACCACCTTGTGCTGCCGTCAACAAGTCCAGAACCGTCCTGTTTTGCAAGACCATCAGTCTAATAGCCTGAATCTCTCTATTTTGTCCATCGTTGATTTGCAGTGAGAGATTCACAAAGGATTGAAAACGATAGTTCAGTGTCTCGATGAAGAGCGATAGTTTCCCAACCCCAATCTGAGGAAAGAGCGCAAGGACAACTTTGTCTCCGACGGACCATACTTTATGGTCGTCTGGAACGTTTGCACCCCAGACAGGGTCATGAGGGTCGAAGGTTGCAACTGCCCTGCGTCGACGTCCAGAAGAGTTGTGTGCTTCTGTCAGCTGATGATGTCGTATCCTGTAGGTGTGGTCTGTCACCCACACTGGTGCACACACTCCTGTCGAGTTGGCGGGCAGCATCGGATAAACCGTCACATTGAGATTTGCCCAGAATAGCTGATTGCACTGTCTGCAAGTCCAGGGCGGTAAAGGTCGGCATCTTTGACTGTGACAGCACGGTGTTGATATCCAACTCCTGGATGCCGTGTCCCTGTAAAATAATGCTCTAGACTTTCTTGCTACGTTTCACACAATAATAATGATGAGTAAATCATCAGATACCTCTCGTGCATACACTCCAACAAACGTTAAGTAGATGTGAGATAACTTGCATGAAGTCTACTTAACTAAACATTGAGTAAATATGGGATAACTTAAAAACTGTCCCGGTCAACAACAATTCGTAAATAGAAACTACAAGGCATAATGGATAAATAACTTCTCTTTAGCTAGACAAAGAACAAAGGTGTTCTGTTCATAACTAGTGAGGGCCTCTCACATATAAAACAAGGAAGGGAGTATAAGAACTCCCTAAAACCTGGCAGATGTGTTGGCCTTGAGCGAAGGTATGAGACCTCCGGTTCAGGCCGGCCAGCGCTTCTACAAAACTAATTATCCTGACATTTCCCCCACTGTTTATCACATATTTGCTCAAATTCAAACATCACCGTAAACAACCCCTTTTCTCGACTCTCAGTCGTCGGATCACATTCATGAGGACAAATATGTTTACACCAAAGGATAAACGTTGCGATGTCATCATTCAGAATCACACGGATCTGGGAAAAGTCTGGTAACACAGATGCAGGAATTTTGCCATCAACATCATCATGGTGCCGCTCAGACATTAGGTATATCTGAGCAATCTCGTCCTCCATGGGCGATATTACTGTAGTGGCGAGACAATTATACAGAGCACGAAGACACGGTATGCAACATCCATACAAGGTGAGCATAGCAGCAACACTGGAACTGATGGTAAAATTGAGGACACAATGGCGTTATACTTCCCAAAAGCATTCATCCACTTGTAGTGCTCTTTCATCCTCGTTTTGAGGGATCGCAGGCCTGCAATCCGTCAGGCTCCCATCAGGGGCGGTGTTGTTGGGGATGAAGGTGCAGCATTGTTCTCCAAACATTGCGCAGACGCCTCCTTTCTCAGACAACAACATATCATGAGCATTGTGGTTCTGTATCGACATTAGGGAAGGCGTGGCTAGCTGCCTCGAGCCCCGCTTGTGTCCGTTTGCCCAATTTCTGCATGTTGTAATGGATGTAATTTATCCTGTCTACGTTCTTGTTCATCGTTCACCAGCAGCAAATGGAGGACTCCCATCCCGCTGCAATTTGGTCATTTAATTCTTATTAATAAGGAACTCCTCTAGGGACTCCAATTGCATCAATTTCGGTCAGATCATCGTCGCCTCTCAAATTTAAAGATATTTTGGTTTTTACCAGCTTTTTTCCCAGATCTTGGCATGTTGATACAATTTCGCTTGACTACATTCTCTGAAAGCAATGGCTTCTTTTTTTTTTTCTTTTTTCTCTCAATGGATATTATATAGACTGCTCTGTCACACACTTCACAATCCAGTAGACGTGACAGATTTCACACAATCTTTGGTCAATGGCAACGGTACAACATAAATAATCGGTCGCAAATCCATACATATGACATATTCAATTTTTTTTTCTGTCCTTGCAGCTTGTTTTGCCATAAGGAATCAATTGTTTCTTTTTTCAGTTACTCTTATAGTTAGTTACCTGAAACAAATTATCCACATTCATTCTAGATATTCATCCCATTCTTTAACATCTACAGAGGTTGTTGACAAAGTACACATATAAACATCATACTTTCATGGCAGTCCAGATCCGACACAGCAGATCATCCTGCAAAGGTCAAATTAATCTTTTAAATTGGAGGCATTCAGTGTTTTTGTTCTTGTTGAAACAAGCTCTACAAAAGAAAAAAAAATGTTTTGTTTTGAAAATGTTTTGAATATGAATCAAATCCATATGTTGTATAAAGCTGACTGACCTGCCCCACTATCCCTCCTCTTGAGCCATGTGACACGCACCATGGCTCAATATTGCTCACCATTTGCATAGATTCTTTGGTTGGGTAGGTCATTTATAGATGCCATTCTCTAATCTTGCCCCTTTTTTCGTCCATAATTGAATTTCACTCTATGGACTTTGTCGCTGCACATCTTTAAAAATGTTTCAGTGATTTAATCTGCTTCTTGTGTGTATAAAATTTGAAGTGTCTTTTGCGCTGCAGCTTTGCGGTTCTGTCTGCAAGCTTGTTACCTCTTGACACCTTATCAGTCTCGTGTGTGTGTGTGTACTGCACACGTGCACATAGCTACTTTTCGTGGCAATTGGACTGTTTTGACAACTAGCTTAGCAAGTAAATGGATGGCCTCCCCGAATGGGGAGCGACTCAGCTAGCAAATGATTAGACATTTTCACTTTCTTGTAGTTTCTTTAGTTACTTTTCAATCGTTTTCTCATTGTTTATTACAAGAATCTTAGAAATTTGAATACAAATCAAAATGTATGTTTTATTTTACTCAATTGTATGATTTAGAGAACCCAGTCAAGTGTTGTATTACTACATATGATTTCATCATCATTTAATTTGACTTTCTCTCCAAAACGCTTCTTAATTTCTCAGTTCACACATCTTCTACATGTGTTACTGGTTCTCCAGTTTTTTTCTCTAGTTAATTATCAATCCAAAAGCTACGTTTTCTTTTTAGCATTCAACCCGCTCAAAATCACTCTTTCATCAAAGTCGCTCTACTAATTTTCTATAGTAGTCGCCAACGACTTCAACCATTCAACCTTTCATTCAGGCAATCATTCATCAATGCTCATCATATGCATCTCACACAGTCTCCAAAAAGGAGTCTTCTTATCACATTGGTCCCATTTCATCCAAGCTCACCACACAACATTCATATATCATTTTCAACTCAAGTTTCCTGGTAGAACAATCCACCAATTCAAAAATAACTTAACTAAAACAAACAACTGGCAAATTAATCTGATTTTTTTCTTTGTTTTTAAATTTGAAGAACTCAATCGTTCAGATTTAGCTTGCATTTAGAATTTTGTATAATCTTATAACACAACCAATCAATTATTCCTATTAAATGTAGAATTGCAAAATCTTAAATTCACAATTCAGCTCCTTCCAATTCCTGAAAGCATGTTCTGTCGTTCTTTTTTATTTTTCTTCATCGAATTTCTCATGTGAGCTCGACACTTAACATGCACTAGTGTGGATTAGTTTCTGCTCGCAAACAGATTTCTCTCTTTTCCTCTCATTTTTTTCTGTCAAATTGTTTCTGTTCTGCGGTGTAAATTGAATAGACAACAGTCTAGCAAATTTCTTTATACTAAAAGTTTAGCCAATCTTCATCAATTTGGGACTTTAACTTTAACACATACGCACACACATGCACAGCTCTCGTGTGCGGAAGGTAGGTCCCAGTACCAATGATTCGTCACAGGCTGGCCATTTCCTGTGGTCGATCATGAGCTGGTCCCTCCCATGCACACGAGGACAACACATTCTAATTTTATTTATTTATCTTCTAGAAGCAAGTTGCATTTCTTTACCACTTGATTTGCATATTTTAACTTTAGTGTAACACAAATTGATCTCTAGTCATTTGTAATTTGCCACCTCAAAAATATTATTATTATTATTATTATTATTAAACTCCTCTTGCCCCTCGCTTGAGCCGCGGCTTGAGCTGTGGCCTTGCACCCGCTCACAGGGGCCTTATTGTCTCCTGGTCTAACAAACACTTGTGACCTCATCAGTTTTCATCTTTCTAGCTTTTGTCTCTTGAATTCGTTCTCATCTCTTTGTGAAGATTTCAACCACACTCTAGCACTTTTACCATTTCTTCCACATTTCAAATTTCCTTGTACTCCATACATTTTCTTCCACTTCAGCATGTATTTCATACAATTAAGAAATCTACTTGCCATGAACCTCTCGTTTCAAAGAAGAGCAGAGCAAGAGATTTACCGTTCTTCTTTCCCATCTTAATTTCAGTAGTTTAAGGTTTTACATTTTTTTTTCATTTCTTTTTTTCTTTGAGGATCCTCAATGCAGGTTTAAATTGACCTTTCAACAGATTACTAGCCTGTTTTATTGCCGTGGATCAACGCTAGAACTGCTTTTTAGTCAATTTATCCTACCAGTCACACACTCAATCACACAAACTCCAGCGCTTTTTTAGGCCTATCCAGGGATGGGTGTAAAACCCTCCCAAACAGCTTTGGAAAAACGGACAAAAGAAAAAATTCTACGCCCTTCTTCAATTAAGAAAAAGAAGCTCTGTTTTTCTTAGCCCGTTTCTTCCACTGAGACTTGAACCCAAGCTGTCCCTTTGGCTTGGAAAAACATACAAAGAAAAATCTACGCCCTTCTTTGATTAACAAAAAAGAAGCTCTGTGTTTCTTAGCACGTTCCTTCCACTGGGACTCTAACCCAAGCCAGATCCCTCAGCTCGGAAGAACAGACAAAGAAGAGTCTACGCACCTCTTCGATGAACAAAAAAGAAGCTCTGCTTTTCTTAGCCTGTTCATTCCACTGGGACTTGAACCCAAGCTGGCTCTCGTGCACCTCTACATTTTACGCGTTTCACAACAACACAATCACACAACTTCAGGCCTTTAACTTACTTGTCCCCTGGTTCGTTGCACTGCCGGGTCCCGTCAATCCACCTCTGTCAGACGAAGGCAGACGTAAGATGCTGGCCCAGCGAAGAATTCTCTCCCCAGGACTTTCTCCTCCAGGTCCTCCTAGTGGACGCTGGCTTGTCGACAATGCAGCACGTCCTTCTTCGTCAGACAGATAGCGAGTATGAGGGGTCCCGGGTTCCGGCACCAAAATGTTAGAGATTTGCTCACTCCAACTTATTTTGCAAGAACCACACGGTAGACAAGCAAGTTCTTTTAGACACCTGCAGGTGGAGAGTTCACTCGTTGAAGGAATGAAGTCTAAAAAACTCTCCCTCCTGCAAGGGCATATTTATTAAGAGAAACAGAGTGGGGGTAAGAGTAGGTTGAATAGGAAGCCCTTGTGCTCTAGTCAAAACATATCAGGGGATGTTTTACGACCTTGTGGAGGATGGGACAAGATAGGTTATTTATTACCGGTTGCATTCCAACATAATCATACGATAAGGATAATCTGAAAAACCCTAACAATTAGCTTGGTTGTTTAATTCTGCTATCATGTTTAGCAATTGTGACGGGATTTGTGTCGGACTCTGTCCACCTTCATTCAGACTTTGATTGTTCAATTCATCTATGACAGCTTGTAAATGGGTAAGAATAGCAGGACTGTCTGGTCTCTCCCCCTCTAACAAAGCAGTGCTCACATTGTTGAGCAAATCTGTTATTTGACTCATAGACGTATTGTTAACGTTTGAAAAATCTAGCTCTGGTGTGTCACTTCTTTGGCTTGTCCCGCTAAATGGTGGCAAATCTATTTCATCAATGTTTGCTAAGAAAACTGACTCCGTTGACGTAAGGTTTGGATGATCCATTATATTTTCTTTTACAAAACACAACAGAAACAACACAAACCTATTTTGATTCGGCTAAATCTGTAAGAGGACGTATAATCTTAAAACATTCTTGTAACCGTCTTTTGTAGATACAGTTACCACGGCACTTTACAGCTGGTTGAGTGGTGCGTGTTGTAGAATGGGTGCCCCCTCCTCCTCCTCCTCTTCCTCTCTCTCTGAGCCTCCGTGTCACGACGCTCACCTGCAAGTTAATCCTTTATAATACCGAAAATAGCATGTCGGACTATAGCATACAAAGAGAGAAAAAATATAAGGAATACCTCCAACTTTGTTTGTCGACTCTTGATGGTGATGGTTTAAACCTTCGTAAGTAGATAGAGCTTCAACTAGTTCCGAGTCCGTCACTGCCTCCTGTCGGTCGGCGTGGGATGCAATTGGATTAGTTTCAACAGTAGCACATGACTCTGATGTTGCTGGTCTAGATGGCTGTGTCGTTTCGACTGCTTCAATATGGCGGACGATTGTTTTTTCTAGTGGCCGCGGCCATGAGATCTGATACATACATACATAGAATAAAATCATCAACTACTGGCATTTATATGAACTATCGTAGATGCACTATTGACTCACCGTAGTCTGATTGTGTTAGGTAAACGTCGCTAAAATCGTCGTCAAAAGATGCGTGGACATCAGCAAGAGCGATGATGTCTGCAAATATTATATAAACATTACATTGTGTTTTATAAAATAACCGCAGTGTATTATTATTATTATTATTATTATTTGTTATTATTATTATCGCGAGAAAGGTATTAAAATGACTTACCTTTAACCATTCTCGAAACAGCTTTTTGACGCGCTTCGACTCCGTTGCTCAGAGCGATGGCTTGTCTTGTCTTGTCTTCTCCAAAATGACGCTCGTCCACACCAAACTTTAAATTCGGCGGGGATAAGACCACGCCTATGGGATCACGTGTCGTGGGAAATCAGATAACTCTGGCCATATGTTGATGACGTATCAAAGGCTCTAGCTCATCAGATATCTTTGGCCCCAGCCAGTATTGTTTCTCAAATTATGCATCAACACCTTGATTTTTTTATCTTTCAGATACCTTTGGCACCATGCTGACGATACTTCAATGATTTTCTCAACAAAACCCCCTTGATCCTCGAAACTATTGTTTGCCAAATTACATGTGTCTCTCTTTCAGATAACTTTGGCTAAACTATTGTTTGTCAAATTACATGCGACTCTCTTTCAGATAACGTTGGCACCAATAATGACGACTCTCACGACCCCACGCTGACACAAACACCCCTCCCCTTCGCCTTCTCAACAAAACGGGCCCCTTCAACCCACACGTACGGGCTGGTAGCAAAGCTAGCTCAGAGGGGTGGTAGCAAAGCTAGCTCAGATGCTACACCTGTCTTGATTCATAAAAATGCATGCCCATACATATCCACATCTTAAAAATGGCGACAGCAAACCAAAATGGCGACAGTCAAAGATGGCGCCGTCACGACTGGCGCCATCTTGATGCCCCCAACCCCACCCCAATTCAAAAGGGGGTGATTTATGATACCATAACAAGTCATAAAAAGGTCATAACATTTTATGACCCCTAACTCATTTGCATATGAATAGACATCAAGGCTTGGAGAATCGATCATTTCTCTCACATGGCCATCCTGTGTCCAATCCAGCGTGGCGTGGAGATCATTATTGCCTGTGCCTTTGATCGGCCCTACCAATTTGGCGTATTCTTCAACCCAAGAGGCCGAATATCCCGCAATTCCCAGAAAGGTTAACATTTGCCGAACAGTTCTGGGTTTCGGAGCAGTTCGTATCGCCTCCAAATGGCCATCTGAGATACGTCTCTGTCCATACGATATTTTCTGGCCCAAATAGTCAACCTGTTTTTGACAGTATTGTAATTTCTTTTGAGACACTTTATGACCATTGTCTGCCAAAATTTGCAACAGTTTGATCGAGTCTTTGTGGCTCGTCTTGACATCCAATGCACAGACAATAATGTCGTGCACATATTGAATAACAGTGCTCTGCACCTATCTTTCGAGCCCTTCGAGATCATCTTTTAACACTTTGTTAAACACATGAGGGCGATGTTTGTAACCCATAGGAAGTCTCTGATACTGATAAAACTGTCCTTTGAACGTGAACCCGAACAGTCCTTGTGATTCGCTACTGAGTGGGACACTGAAAAAGGCGCCACAAAGGTCCACCACTGAGAAGCATTCCGCATCCGGCGGAATCTGTGCCAGCAGGGTGTGCGGATCTGGCACATCGGCTACATTGTCAATCACCACTTCGTTCACGGCTCGAAGGTCATGTACTGGCCGGTGGGTGTTGTCAGGCTTTTTCAAGGGCAGTATTGGCGTATTACTAAGAGGGGTCTGCTTTACCCTCAACACATTTGCCACGAGCAATCCTTCGATCTGTGTTTAAACCCCCCGCACTGCTTCCTCCTTCAGGGGGTACTGTGTTTTCCATGGAGAACTGCAGCCTGGCCGAAGATCCACTGTTACCGGTTGTGCTGATTTTACAAGTCCAATATCCGTACTATGGAGAGACCACAGGTAGTCAGGGACCTGTTGTAGCATGTCCTCTTTGAGTTGATCCGTCGTCATACTGAGGATGGAGTCGTACGACAGCTGCACCGTTTAGGGCTGTCCATGTCCATGCGCTGAAACCATGATTTTCATGAAACGTTTATCAACACTCACCCACAGAGCATTGTTTCCTGCCAGCGGGGAAAACTTGAGTGTTTCCGCCTCCGCCATCATTCCTCCGACATGTTGCTGCTCCCAGTCTTCTGCTATCAACAAAATCACATGTGGGATGCTATTCTTGAATTTAAATTCCTTGTCAATGAATCCGTTTCTCTGGATGTTCATGGCCACTCCCTGTGGTCCCAGGATAATGCAAGTGCCGTTCAATTGCACTTCTTGAGGTTGCTGACGCAACCACTCTTCTGCCTGTGCCTGCGTTAGGTCTTTGTGATATTGTAGCGTGCAGTGGAATGGGTACTCTGGGGTCCTTGCTCCTGGTCTACTGGAGCGGATAAACTTTTCCCACTTCTTGTATGGTTCCAACAGGTTGTCGCTGACATCTCCCACCTAAAATACAGTGGGCGTTGACTTCCCGGACCTTGACTGTATCATCACCTTGTGGCACGTTTTGTATGGTATTTCAACCTCACATCCATCGGGAGAACACTTTATGGTACAGTTCAATCCACACAGGGCATCTCTGCCGAGGAGGGCAATAGGTGTACGGTTTGACACCAGGACTGGAATTCTTATTGTGTGGTCTTGCCAGCAGAGCTTTACTGGTCTTGTGGAAGGGATCAGCTGTTTAATACCCTCGAACCCTACTGTCCGCACAAAATGACCGGACATGGGGAGATGTGTAGCGTCTTCGGGCCGGATACAAGTGAAAGCCGCTCCGCTGTCAACCATAGCTGTCAAAGGCTGATCATTTACTTTCACTGTTATCGTTGGCTCCTGTTCCGGACCTGACACTACTAGCTGACATCCCCCCTTAGGGCACTCTGGGCACCCCTAAAATCCAGGCCCCGGTCCCCCAAAGGGGTTTACCGGGCCCTGAGGCCTTTGGCCTCGTGGTTTGATTCCCCCTCTGAAGCCACCTCCAGAGGAGTTGTTATAGGGCCTATCACACTGGTGAGACATGTGGCCTGGTCGTCCGCAATTATAGCACACATTAGGTCTCTGTTGTAGGCCCCCCGGGAGGTTAGGCCTTCCTGCCCGTCCTTTGTCTCCACGGGCCGTGGCTCCCCAGAGATGGGTCGGTCTGTTTCCCCATTGAGGGGCTGGGCTGAAGGGCACCGCCATGGCTGCCTGCGGACTTAGGCCATGCGGGGATGTGGGCTGTAGTATGATTTGTTGCGGTGGAGCTTGCACCACGACGATCTGCTTTTTTTCCTTTTTATTGTCCACGAGCTGCACTTGGTTCAGCCTCCTCACCACTTCTTGGTCCTGCTCCTTTTGAGCCATCTCCTTCTTGCGGAACCAATCAACTTGATGAGCGATGTGATCAGTGTAGACATTAGTCGTCATGCTTCCCAGTCCCACCACCTCAGCCAGTTTGCTCCTCTTTTGCACGGGCAGGCCCTTTTGGATCTTATCCCGCAAGATAGATTTTTCCATTTGGGTTGTATCTGGATCATTTCCTGTGATGTGTCTCCAAGTCTGATATGCTCTTGCCACGTATGAGCGTGCATTCTCTGTCAGTCCCAGGGGTTCGAGCACAATATTATCAGGGTTTGCATTGGTCGGGTACGCTGCCTTCAGTGCTCCCCACATCTGGCCCCGGACTGCTGCAAACAGGTCAGAGTCATTTGCTGATGTTGTAGCAAAGCGATGTAACCCTGCTTTTCCCAAAATGTCTTTCATGGTATGAACTCATACCATGTTAGCCAGAAGCCTCTTAATGTCTCCTACCGCGAACTGGGTTCCCACCATGCACTCCTCCAATTTGGATATCCAAGGGTGTGCTCCGTCTTGAATGGTGGGCAGCTTCTCAAGGATGGCTGACATGTCGGAATTCTGCCATGGTTTGTATTCCAGCTGTTGTCCTCTCACCAAAACTGGTAGGATTGTATTTGCCCGCCTTGATCTTTGTCCCTGGCTCAAAAGGGACGCTGGTATTTTGGACGCTTCTTTCTTCAGCTTGCGTTCAGCGACCTCCAACCTTTGCAATTGTTCCTCCAGCTCCTCTTGCTCCTTTGTTTCCACACTCCAGTCCAATTCCTCCAGGCATTGCTTTTTCCTGTTCTTAATGCTCATTAAGGCGGTTCTTCTCCAATCCTCCATGGCCGTGGGGGTGGAGCATGAGGTAGGCGTGGGATCCTTGTCTCCCCCGTCATCATCACTACTGTCGCTTCCACTGTCAGTACTACTAAAATATGTTCCTGTTCTAATCTTTTTCCCCGGAGTGCGTCCTTTTTCCTCCGCTTTTTTCAAATGCTTTTGATTGTGGGGTCATAGCCCCCCGCTGCTCCTTCAGCATCACTCTGGCTGCCATACTGCAGCTCCTTTCTGGTGTAGTCAAAAGTGCTATGCTTCGCAAATTGTGTTCTATTTCTTTTGCGGGTAGGGCTAGGGTGCATGATGATGGTGTCCTTATCCTCTGTCTCCAGCTGATAACTTCCTTCCTGGTTGATTATCGGAAGTTGTGGATAGACATTTCCACGGTTTTCACTCACATCATACGGTGGAGGATTCTTAACAGGGGACACATGTGAAAAAGGCATGTTTGCTTTTTCCATTCGTTTCTTAGCTTTTTCCATATTTTTCTGCACTTCAGCTTTAATTTTCTCTTTTCTCTGTTGGAACTCTCGGTTTAATTTGAGTCCCTCTTCGTCAAATATTTTTAACAATCCCAATTCCCATTCTCTTTTTTCCTTCATCTTTTCTCCTCTTTTTCCTTTTTTATGTCCTGCCTTGTATGCTGATACTAGTACACGTATAGTCTCAACTACTTCCCTGTTAAAAGTCCCTTCCACCGGCCAAGGCCCCTTGATGTCAGGCCATCTCTTATTCCATCTTTTGGATATTTCTTTAACCCCCTTAATAAGCGGGTAGTTTCTCAGCACTATCTTGATGGGGGTAGTCACCATTGGACTAGCATAGTTCCTTTCTCCCTTTTTTTTTTTTTTTTGATTTGATTTGGTTGGATTGCAGGTAACAATATCATCTAAACAATAGACATATGATTTTGCCAACATCAGATGGATCCCTTAAGACCGGCTGTCTCAATTGATATTTGATCGGGTGTATTCCGCCCGCGCTATGTCTGTACCCGCACTCAACTTATGTTGGAGATGACACCTTGTTTGAAAAACAATTGTTCACAAGTTTAAAATGATCAGTCTGTAGTCAGTCTGCTATGCAATCACTGTTCCCAGGTTAGAGTGAAATGCAAGAGTTTGTGGACACAATCACACTGGCCTTAAGAATTTGAATGCGACGCTCCACGAAGCTCTTCTCCAGACGACTTGGAAGTTCAGTCTGTGTCTCTTTGTCCCCCTGGAGAAATGGATGTATCCGCCGTCTCAGGTTTTTTATGTAAACAGAAAATCAGAAGTATTGAGGAGAGCCCCAGAGAGCAATATCAATAATTGGTCTTCAATTTTATCATTCTGTCTTTAATTTAAATTAACAAGTCTGGCTTTTCTTCAACTCCAATTTCTCGTTGCTCCCAAAGGGTCTAGGGGGCGCCAGCTGACCCTAGTAGGGTCCCTCATTATTTACGAGGGGGCCACACTCTTTCTTTGAGATACATACATGCACATTTATATTAGTGTCGTATTAGGTAGCATTCCCATGCTTCTTGTTTCTCCTGTTAGACAGCTGTGGCACATTAATTCTCCTGGGTTGCAGTTACCTCAGGACCTCCACTGTTGGTCATGCATTCTTTTGCTCCTTCAGCATGCCGTCCTCCATCATCCTGTCACATTTTCTCGCTACCAGCAAGGTAGGCCCCAAAATGGGCACAACTCCTGTCCCGCGCCCCGCCCCCACGTCACCCACACGGGGAGTGCCTAGCCTTAAAACTCGGTGGGCAGGTACAGTTTGGCCAGTCCCTGTCCCGCCCCCGAAGCCAGATTCCCCTCCTCGAGCGGGTACCGCAGGCGGGCACACACCCCAGAGCACCGAGAAACTCACTATCCTTTTAGCTTTTTGCTGCCTCTACAAGCACGCTCACTCACACACACTCAAGAGCAAACACACACACTTACTCACGATCGCGCACACGCGCACACACATGCTCACACACACATCCATGGGTACACTCACACACACACACACACATGGGATCCCACACGTCTCTGCACGCGCAGACAAACATAGAAGACAGAGCAGGATTCGAATCCATTCCGCGTTTTGCTGCTTGCCAACTGCTGCTATGCAGTTTGGTGTTATCAGTGCACATATACACTGACGAATACGCACGTCTTACTTAACTTTTGTTTCGTTTCGTTTCATTTCTAATAGCGCTTTATATTTTCCCCTTTATTCTCTGCAGAATTCAACTTAAGTGTGCACACAAATTACTTTTCCCCCATGGTATACCAATCCTTGCACTCCAAGAGGCCTCATTGCCACATTTTCCCCTTCACACAATGGGATTTCTTTACACACAGTAGCCGTCCAGCACCTATTTCCCAAACGCGGTCTGTACAGGCTCAAATTTATCAAACTTGACAGACGTGCATGCTATTATAATACGTCCCCATAGAGGAATCGAACCGCAAGCAGATCATATTAGCTTAATCAATATTCAAGAAGCGCCAGTCCTTTTAAGTTTTACCTGGGGGCACTTACACCAGCATTTAAATTGACAAGCCTTATAACTCACATACACCTCTAATTCGATCAGTGCCCAAATGACATGGCTCGCGCGTATCCTTCTCTTCGGCCCACAGGTCCCTGTCCTGGCCGGATATCTTCTCCCATTCACTCTCACAGTACGGATGCCAAGGTTGCGCTCGTTCCCATTGGCCAAACGCGGTCAACGCAACCTCCCTTTTGCGCTGGACTTTGGCAGAGACTAGGCTCCCACCAGACATCTCGACTATTGCCCCTAGACCGTGTGGATTCACCCGTATCTTGTCGCAGCATACTTCAATCATACCTGTGTACCATTAAAAATGCACCTCAAACCTAAACCAAACGCTGCAAATGGTCATTTCTTCATGTGCAGTGGTCAACTCGGCACTCTAAAGCCCCCAAGAGTACTTTTTACTATGCCAACCAAACCAGAGTGACGGGAGGAGGACAATTTAGAAAACGTGCTCAGCTCGTCGATAAAATGCTATTAAAGCAAACTAATTAAAAAAGCGCAAAAAAAGTAAACCAAACGTTGCAGATGGGCATTTCTTCAGGCGCAGTGGTCAACTCGGCACTCTAAAGCCCCTAAGAGTACTTTTTACTTTGCCAACCTAACCAGAGTGACGGGAGTGGCACAATTCTGAAAACGTGGTCACCTCGTTGAGAAAATGCAATTTAAGCAATAAAAATAAAAATGTGCCTAAAACCTAAACCAAAGGCTGCAGATTGTCATTTCTTCATGCGCAGTGGCCAACTCGGCACACTAAAGCCCCCTGGAGAACTTTTTACTATGCCAACCAAACCAGAGTGACGGGAGGAGGACAATTTAGAAAACGTGCTCAGCTCGTCGATAAAATGCAATTTAAGCAATAAAATTAAAAAAGCGCAAAAAACCTAAACCAAACGCTGCAGATGGTCATTTCTTTATGCGCAATGGTCAACTCGGCACTATAAAGCCCCCAAGAGCACTTTTTTCTATGTCAACCTAATCAGAGTGACGGGAGGGGCACAATTCAGAAAACGTCTCAGCTCGTCGAGAAAATGCGATTTAAGCAATAAAATTATAAAAGCACAAAAAACCTAAACAAAACTTTGCAGGTGGTCATTTCTTCATGGGCAGCGGTCATCTCGGCACTTTAAAGCCCCCTGGAGAACGTTTTACTATGCCAACCTAACCAGAGTGACGGGAGAGGCACAATTCGGCAAACGTGCTCAGCTCGTCGAGAAAATGCGATTTAAGCAATAAAATTAAAAATACTTATAAAACCTAAACCAAACGTTGCAGGTGGTCATTTCTTCATGTGCCGAGGTCAGATCGACACTCTAAAGCCCCCAAGAGTGTCACGTGCTGGCGCCACCTGCGACAGGACCACGCCCACCTGTCAGCGGAATCGCCGTCACCTGCCACGGGCTAATGGACAGCGCTATATCAGCACCGCCAGCGCATACCCGAGTGTCAGTCTGTCCCTTGATGCTACTTCGCTCATTAGTCCCAGAGATACTGACTCGCTTGACTATTTGGAATCCCGCAGAATTGTTTGTCCACCCCAGCCCGATCGCCGCTCCAGCACCAGCTGTTCCCATCATCCCCTTCCACAATAAAGTCTGTCGCTATGCACTTGGCTGTACTGTCCGATCCCTTACAGTACAGACTGACCAACGCTATGCAGCCAGCAAACGACGAGACGGCATTGAGCCGACTGGAGCGAGCCGAGACCGCCATCAGCAGCTTGTCCGCCGACATCCGGCATCTGATCGAGGTTGGTCAACAACAACAGCTACAGCAGCAGGATCTTCGCAACGCCTACCACCTGATCCGCATTCGGGAGGGAGACGAGTGGAAGAGGGCTTTCAACACCCCGAGCGGACACTACGAGTACTTGGTGGTTCCGTTTGGGCTCACCAACGCCCCAGCGGTTTTCCAGTCCCTGATAAACGATGTGTTAAGGAGACATGCTGGACAAATTCGCGTTCGTTTATTTGGACGACATCCTCATCTTCTCCCGCTCGCTCCCTGAGCACATCAAGCATGTTCGGGCAGTGCTGCGACGCCTAGTGGAGAATTCGCTCTACGTGAAGGCAGAGAAGTGCGAGTTCCACGCCTCCTCTGTCAAATTCCTCAGCTACGTGGTGCGTGAGGGATCCATTGAAATGGACCCTGGGAAGGTGCAAGGGGTCACGTCATGGCCTGTTCCCGAGACACGCAAGCGGCTGCAAGAGTTCTTAAGATTCGCAAACTTTTATCGCCGTTTTATCCGTGGATAGAGCACGGCGGCCGCGCCCCTCACCTCCCTTACCAGCCCCGCCTCCCCGTACAAATGGACAGAACGGGCAGAACAGGCATTTCAGGAGCTTAAGAGGAGGGTCACATCCGCTCCCCTCCTCAGAGTTCCCGATCCCGATAGACAGTTTGTGGTCGAAGTGGACGCCTCGAACGTGGGTGTCGGGGCGGTGTTGTCTCAACGTAGCAGCCAAGACGATCGTCTCCACCCGTGCACCTTCTTTTCTCGCCGTTTGTCATCGGAACTATGACATCGGTAATTGGGAGCTCCTCGCCGTCAAGTTGGCTTTGGAGGAGTGGCGGCATTGGCTGTCGGGACCGGCCACCACAACTTGGAGTATCTGAGATCGGCCAAGAGACTGAACGCGAGACAAGCACGGTGGGCTCTGTTCTTTGACCGGTTTGAGTTCTCTCTTTCCTAACGGTTCCCGTAACGCGAAGGCGGACGCCCAGTCGCGTTTGTTTCCTGGTGGGGAGGAGGGACAGGGTCCGCCTCCCACTATCCTCCCGAGCTCAGTTCGGGTGGTGGCTCTTTCATGGGAGATTGAACGCCAAGTGGAAGCCGCATCACGCGATCAACCCGACCCCAACAACTGCCCGGAGGATCGCTTGTTCGTCCTTGAAGGCCTGCGGTCGTCCGTCCTGCAATGGGCGCACGACTCAGAGCCTGGCCTGTCATCTCGGACGGAGCTGCACGCACGAGGTACGTGGTGGCACAGCGTTTCTGGTGGCCCACCTGGCAGGTGGACACCAGCGATTACGTCGGAGCGTTCTCGTGCAAGGTCTCCACCATCTTCAAGGACACCAAGGACGCACGGAGCCTTTGGCAGGGCATTCAGACCATCACGGACAACAAGCCCGCGCCGAGGAGGTGTGAGGGCGACGTCCGTCTGCTGAACGATCATAACCGCTTCTTTGCTCGCTTCTACGCCCAGAACAGCACTTGCCCGCTGAAGACCACTCCCCCCCCCACACGAGCAGCCCCTGTGCCTCTCTGCCGACGGAGTGAGGAGGGCGCTTGCCGCTATTGAGACCCGTAAGGCGGCGGGCCCTGAGAACATCCCGGGTCGAGCGCTGAAGGACTGCGCTGGGGAGCTGTCGGGTGTCTTCACGGACATCTTTAACGTTTCCCTGCAGCAGGCCATCGTCCCCTCGTGTTTCAAGGCTGCCACCATCGTTCCTGTGCCGGAGAAACCTGCACCGTCCTGTTTCAATGACTACCGCCCCGTGGCACTGACGCCCATCATCATGAAGTGCTTTGAGCGGCTTGTCATGGAGCATATCAAATCCGTTCTTCCCCCCACCATTGACCCTTTCCAGTTTGCGTATCGTGCCAAACGGTCCTCTGAGGATGCCATCTGCTCTGCCCTCCACTCGGCCCTCACCCACCTGGAGAGAAAGGACTCATATGTGAGATTGCTGTTTGTGGACTTCAGCTCTGCCTTCAACACCATTGTGCCGCAGCGACTCATCTGCACACTCGACGAGCTGGGCCTCAGTACCTCCCTCTGCAACTGGCTACTGGACTTCCTCTGTCAGAGGCCTCAGGTGGTGCGTGTTGGCGACAAAATCTCCGCCAGCATCACGCTGAGCACGTGCTCAGTCCATTGCTCTTCACCCTGCTGACGCATGACTGCACTGCGACCTACAGCGACAACCACATAGTGAAGTTTGCTGATGACACGACTCTGGTGGGTCTCATCATGAAGGGCGACGAGACTCGGTACAGGTCGGAAGTTGACCTTCTGACCACGTGGTGCAGGGACAACAACCTCCTGCTGGACGTAAACAAGACCAAGGAAATCGTTGTTGACTTCCGGAAGGGTCACAAAAAACACCTGCCGCTGATCATCGACGGTGCTGTGGTGGAGAGGGTGAGCTGCACCAAGTTCCTGGGGGTGCACATCAGTGAGGACCTTTCCTGGTCCGCCAACACCTCGTCACTGGGAAAGAAAGCTCAGCGCCGCCTGTACTTCCTGCGGAAGCTCAGGCGTGCATGTGCTCCTCAGGCAGTCCTGTCTACATTCTACTGTGGCACCATTGAGAGCGTCCTCACCAGTTGCATCGCTGTCTGGGGTGGTAGCTGCACTGAACAGAACTTGAACGCCCTGCAGCGCATAGTGAATACGGCTGGTAAGATTATTGGTGCTTCGCTCCCCTCCCTGAAGGACATTTACACCTCCCATCTCGCCCGCAAGGCAACCACGATAGCGAGTGATGTAAGTTACCCAGCTCACTCTTTGTTTGACCTTCTGCCCTCTGGGAAGAGGTACAGGAGCCTGCGCTCCCGCACCACCAGACTCGCCAACAGCTTCTTTCTCCAGGCTGTTAGGACCCTGAACTCGCTGCCCCCTTCTGCGTAGCGTGCGGCGCTGTTGTGCTATTTTCTGGAATGTCTGCTGTACTCTCACTTGCTCCTTTTTTGCTCCTCTTATTTATTTATTTGTTGTGTTATTTATTCATTATTTATTCAGCACGCTGTTGTTTACTTGTTTACTTGATTGTCTATTGTGGGCCATGTCTTGTCACCGTGGGATAGCGGGGAACGAAATTTCGGTTTCTTTGTGTGTCTTTGGCGTGTGGAGAAATTGACAATAAAGCTGACTTTGACTTTGAGAGCCTGCTCAATTTGTAACCGCTGTAAGACGTCTACTCGCCCTCCTGCCGGGCTGCTTCAACCCTTGCCGGTTCCCCAGCGTCCCTGGTCTCACCTGTCAATCGACTTTGTCACGCCCCCCCCCCCCCCCCCCCTCGGAGGGAAACACGGTGGTCCTCACGGTGGTGGACCGTTTCAGTAAGATGTGTTAGGGTTTTCCAGGTTACCTTTATCGTAGGATTATGTTGGAATGTAGACTATAATGATTAACCAATCTTGTCTTGCTCTCACAATGCAGAGCAACATGTACTGCTACCGAAGTATTTTGGACACGAGTAACAAACACTTCCAGTATGTAACAAAAAAGGGAATATACTGTTTTGCCCCCGGAAATAAGGTCGGATCAGTCCTTTTGGTGAATGAGGGTGAAGCAGCACTGGTGGGTGTTAGGGTTTTCCAGGTTATCTTTATCATAGGATTATGTTGGAATGTAGACTATAATGATTAACCAATCTTGTCTTGCTCTCCCAACGCAGTAAAATATAGTGGTTGCATTCTCTGCTCGATTGACCAGCTGCAGAGGAAGCAATCAAAGTTGTTCTGTTTCCCACAACATCGTAAAACACCCCCTGCTCTGATTTGACCAGAGGCCGGGGGTTCACCAAACCTGTCCACTCTTAACCCCCCCCACTCTGTTTCTCTTAATAAATATGCCCTTGCAGGGTGGAGAGTTCAGACCTCCATTCGAACATCACTGCACGCACAGCGACGAATGGACTCTCCACCTGCAGGTGTCTAAAAGGACTTTCTTGTCTCCCATGCGGTTCTTGCAAAAAAAGTTGGAGTGAGCGAATCTCTAACATTATGACGCATTTCATCTCTCTGCCTAAGCTCCCATCTGCGAAGCAGACTGCGTCCATCATGGTGCGGGAGGTCTTTCGTCACGACGGTCTCCCACAAGACATCGTGTCAGACCGAGGTCCACAATTCGCTTCCACCTTCTGGGCGGAGTTCTGCCGACTCCTTGGCGCCACGGCCAGCCTCTCCTCGGGGTTTCACCCTCAGTCCAATGGTCAAGTGGAGCGCCTGAACCAGGAACTGGGCAGGTCTCTCCGATGCATGGCCGCCGGGGACCAGTGCGGGTGGGTCCTGGGTAGAGTATGCTCACAATTCCCTCCCCAGCTCAGCCACGGGACTTTCGCCTTTCCACTGCGTCTTCGGGTACCAGCCACCCTTGTTCGCCCACCAGGAGCGTGGTGTGGCGTGCCCGTCGGCCCAGGCTTGTGTCCGCCGTTGTCATCGTGCCTGGGCGAGGGCCCGGGTCACTCTTCTCCGCTCTGTTTCAGGCTACGCCCGCCAGGCGAACAAGCACCGGACGCCGGCTCCGGAGTACAGAGTGGGGCAGAGTGTGTGGCTCTCGACGCGGGATTTGCCGCTGCGAGCGGGATCCCGCAAGCTGGCGCCCCGCTTTGTTGAACCGTTCCCTATTCAGAAGGTGATTGGCCCATCCGCAGTCCGTCTTCTCCTTCCAGAGTCCATGAAGGTTCACCCCACGTTCCACGTGTCCCGTGTGCAGCCCATCCATGAGAGCGCGTTGGCGCCGGGGCCCGTCCCGCCGCCGCCGCCCCAGCTCGTCGATGGGGGTCCGGCTTACGCTGTCCGCTCCTTGCTCCGATCGCGGCGGCGCAGTCGTGGCCTCCAATACCTCGTGGATTGGGAGGGTTATGACGACGCGCACCGCTCCTGGGTCCCGAGCCGCTGGATACTCGACCGTTCGCTCATCACCGAGTTCCATCGCTGTCATCCGGATCAACCGGGTCCTCGGCGCGGGCGCCCGAAGAGGGACGAGGGGACCCGAGGTGAGGGTCCGGGAAGGTCTTGTCCGCCGGTAGCGGGGTCTTCTGCTCCCGCGTCCGTCGATCCTGCGTCTGGCGGGTGTCAGACGTTTCTGGCGGTGTACTGATCGCCCCGGGTATTGCCTTTTTTTGTTTGTTTTTGGTTTTTGGTTCCTGGGGACGCCGGGAGCCGTCCCTTGTGGGGGGGGGGGGTTCTGTCACGTGCTGGCGCCACCTGCAACAGGACCACGCCCACCTATCAGTGGAATCGCTGTCACCTGCCACGGGCTCATGGACAGCGCTATATCAGCGCCGCCAGCGCAGACCCGAGTGTCAGTCTGTCCCTTGATGCTGCTTCGCTCATCAGTCCAGAGATACTGACTTGCTTGACTATTTGGAATCCCGCAGAAATGTTTGTCCACCACAGCCCAATCGCCGCTCCAGCGCCAGCTGTTCCCATCGTCCCCTTCCACAGTATAGTCTGTCGCTACACACTAGGCTGTACTGTCCGATCACTTACAAAGAGTACTTTTTACTATGCCAACCTAACCAGAGTGATGTGAGGGGCACAATTCAAAAAACGTGCTCAGCTCGTTGAGAAAATGCGATTTAAGCAATAAAATTAAAAATGCGCCTAAAACCTAAACCAAACGCAGATTTCTTCATGCGCAGTGGTCAACTTGGCACTCCATAGCCCCCTAGAGAACTTTTTACTATGCCAACCTAACCAGAGTGATGTGAGGGGCACAATTCAAAAAACGTGCTCAGCTCGTTGAGAAAATGCGATTTAAGCAATAAAATTAAAAATGCGCCTAAAACCTAAACCAAACGCAGATTTCTTCATGCGCAGTGGTCAACTTGGCACTCCATAGCCCCCTAGAGAACTTTTTACTATGCCAACCTAACCAGAGTGACGGGAGAGGCACAATTCAGAAAACGTGCTCATCTCGTCGAGAAAATGCGATTTAAGCATTAAAATTAAAAATGCTTAAAAAACCTAAACAAAACGTTGCAGGTGGTCATTTCTTCTTGTGCCGAGGTCAACTCGGCATTCTAAAGCCCCAAAGAGGACTTTTTACTATGCAAACCTAACGAGAGTGACTGGAGGGCCACAATTAAGAAAACCTGCTCAGCTCGTCGAGAAAATGCGATTTAAGCAATACAATTTTAAAAAAGCGCAAAAAACCTAAACCAAATGTTTCAGGTGGTCATTTCTTCATGCGCCGTGGTCAACTCGGCACTCTAAAGCCCCCAAGAGCACTTTTTACTATGCCCACATAAACGGAGTGACGGGAGGGTCACAATTCAGAAAACGTGCTCAGCTCGTCGAGAAAATGCGATTCAAGCAATAAAATTAAAAACGCGCAAAAAACCTAAACCAAACGTTGCAGGTGGTCATTTCTTCATGCACAGTGGTCAACTCGGCACTCTTTAGCCCCCACGAGCACTTTATTACTATGCCAACCTAACCAGAGTGACGTGAGGGGCACAATTCAAAAAACGTGCTCAGCTCGTTGAGAAAATGCGATTTAAGCATTAAAATTAAAAATGCGCCTAAAACCTAAACCAAACGCAGATTTCTTCATGCGCAGTGGTCAACTTGGCACTCTATAGCCCCAAAGAGAACTTTTTACTATGCCAACCTAACCAGAGTGACGGGAGAGGTACAATTCAGAAAACGTGCTCATCTCGTCGAGAAAATGCGATTTAAGCATTAAAATTAAAAATGCTTAAAAAACCTAAACAAAACGTTGCAGGTGGTCATTTCTTCTTGTGCCGAGGTCAACTCGGCATTCTAAAGCCCCAAAGAGGACTTTTTACTATGCAAACCTAACCAGAGTGACTGGAGGGCCACAATTAAGAAAACCTGCTCAGCTCGTCGAGAAAATGCGATTTAAGCAATACAATTTTAAAAAAGCGCAAAAAACCTAAACCAAACGTTTCAGGTGGTCATTTCTTCATGCGCCGTGGTCAACTCGGCACGCTAAAGCCCCCAAGAGCACTTTTTACTATGCCCACATAAACGGAGTGACGGGAGGGTCACAATTCAGAAAACGTGCTCAGCTCGTCGAGAAAATGCGATTCAAGCAATAAAATTAAAAACGCGCAAAAAACCTAAACCAAACGTTGCAGGTGGTCATTTCTTCATGCACAGTGGTCAACTCGGCACTCTTTAGCCCCCACGAGCACTTTATTACTATGCCAACCTAACCAGAGTGACGTGAGGGGCACAATTCAAAAAACGTGCTCAGCTCGTTGAGAAAATGCGATTTAAGCAATAAAATTAAAAATGTGCCTAAAACCTAAACCAAACGCCGATTTCTTCATGCGCAGTGGTCAACTTGGCACTCTATAGCCCCATAGAGAACTTTTTACTATGCCAACCTAACCAGAGTGACGGGAGAGGTACAATTCAGAAAACGTGCTCATCTCGTCGAGAAAATGCGATTTAAGCATTAAAATTAAAAATGCTTAAAAAACCTAAACAAAACGTTGCAGGTGGTCATTTCTTCATGTGCCAAGGTCAACTCGTCATTCTAAAGCCCCCAAGAGTAAGTTTTACTATGCCAACCTAACCAGAGCCACGGGAGGGGCACAATTTAGAAAATGTGCTCAGCTCGTCGATAAAATGCGATGTAAGCAATAAAATTAAAAAAGTACAAAAAACCTAAACCAAACGATGCAGATGGTCATTTCTTCATGCGCAGTGGTCAACTCGGCACTCTAAAGCCCCCAAGCGTACTTTTTACTATGCCAACCTAACCAGAGTTACGGGAGGGGCACAATTCAGAAAACGTGCTCAGCTCGTCGAGAAAATGCGATTTAAGCAATAAAAATAAAAATGCGCCTAAAACCTATAACAAACGCTCCAGATGTTCATTTCTTCATGTGCAGTGGTCAACTCGGCACTCCAAAGCCTCCTGAGCACATTTTCTTATGCCAACCTAACCACAGTGACGGGAGGGGCAAATTGAGAAAACGTGCTCAGCTCGTCGAGAAAATGCGATTTAAGGAAAAAAATTAAAAAGCGCAAAAAATCTAAACCAAACGTTGCAGGTGGTCATTTCTTCATGCGCAGTGGTTAACTCGGCACTCCAAAGCCCCTGAGCACTTTTTATCATGCTAACATAACCACAGTGACGGGAGAGGCACAATTTAGAAAACGTGCTCAGCTCGTCGAGAAAATGTGATTTAAGCAATAATATTGAAAAAGCGCCGAAAACCTAAACCACAGGTTTCAGGTTGTCATTTCTCCATGCGCCGTGGTCAACTCGCCACTCCTAAGCCCCCAAGAGAACTTTTTACTATGCCCACCTAACCAGATTGATGGGAGGGGCACAATTCAGAAAACGTGCTCAGCTCGTCGAGAAAATGCGACATTAGCAATAAAATTAAAAATACTTATAAAACCTAAACCAAACGTTGCAGATGGTCATTTCTTCATGTGCCGAGGTCAACTCTGCACTCTAAAGCCCCCAAGAGCACTTTTTACTATGCCAACCTAACCAGAGCGACGGGAGGGGGACAATTTAGAAAACGTGCTCAGCTCGTCGATAAAATGCGATTTAAGCAATAAAATTTAAAAAGCGCAAAAAACCTAAACCAAACGCTGCAGATTTTTATTTCTTAATGTGCAGTGGTCAACTCGGCACTCTAAAGCCCCCAAGCGTACTTTTTACTATGCCAAGTGAAGGGATAGGGTCGAAAGACAAAAAACCCGCATAGCCACAATAACAGATAGGCTCACATCTCTTTGGATAAAGTATATAAGCAGACAAGTATATTCACGTAATCAACCAATAAGGACGACATAACTAGACATTCCTTTATAATACGATAATAACAGAAGTTGCTACAACTTCACGATTCAATATGGACACGGCCAGAGTCGTCTTGACCGTTCAGTATTTGATTATATCTTGTGTTTTATAACTTGTGTTTTGACTAAACGTCATATGTTGCCTAATGCGGGACGCCAACTTTTTGATTACTACTGAACGTTCTGCACAGAAAAGATACGGTTGGAAACATGATTAAACTAAGAATACAATGACGTAAGCAAAGACATGAAGTATCAAAAGCACAAACTTTACATAGTCAGGTAAGAGCAATAGATTAATGATGTCACAGCCAAAAGCTAACATAAATTCGCACAAGATGACACAAAAGAATGAGGTACGATAGTGTATGTCCAAGATTGGAGGAGAATGTTCACAGGAAGGTCATGTGGAGATAAAACCAGCAAATGCCAAAAGGAGCCACCCGAGAACTCGGCCAAAGATGATCGCCAAGGCCGAGAGACGGGATGGAAGACAACAGCCCCCTCCACACACACACACACACCAACAGCCTCCCACCAACACACCGAATCGCCCATAACCAGCACCAATCCCATGGAAGCAGACTCTCCTTCGAACTTGCCCCACCCCGAAGACTCATCGCCCATCAATCCCGGCTCACAATGTGCTACTGAATATAAAACTGATCTAACAACCTTGGACTTTGCCTTTTCTGAATGGAGACTTTCCGCTCTTGAAGGGCCCAGCACTGTATTGTACTTTCCTGAAAACAGAGCTTTTTGAACAAGAATTGTGATTGAACTCAACCAATCTGCGTAAGTCTAATTTCTGCTTCAGTGTCTTTGCATTTTCCTAAATCTGAAGAAATCAAACGAACACGCAGTGAGTAAATTGGATAACAGGTGATTGGCAAAGGCTTGTGCCGTGAGGCGCATCCAGCGCGCTCCCTAAATTGTGGACCAAATCCAACAAATGGTGACCATCCAACGTGATTTCTTCAGAGGGAAGAGTGCAGGCTCCAGGAAAGGATTATTCCTCCTCCGCTCTTGCTCAGCAATATTGCAGCCCGATTGGCACAAACGGTAAGAGGATATTTTTTCTCTCTCCCAGTTCAAGCAATGTTGTGGAGCGAAAGCGGAATGCAGGGAATAATAATTTCAGCTGCGTGTTCAGGAAAGATTGTTGTTTAGTTGTTTGTTGTTAGATATTTAGGCTTCTGTGGAACTTGGTAAAAGTGATTTTTGGGAAAAAGAAAGAAAGAGAAAGGTGGTGAGGACTTCGTCTGATCAACGAAGGGCGCTCACACCGTAGAGAACTTGTGGGGTGCCAGTGACTAGCATATGGGCACCCAGAGTGGCCTCAATAGGAGACGCCCGGGGACTTGTACTGTCGCCTGAGGTCAAGGTCGATTGATTCGGCCAGGCCACCACACGGGTCGGGGACTCGTTAAAAAAACAAAACAAAAAAAAAAAAACAGGTGAAGGTGTCGCTGATATAGCAGGACGGATGCCTACCGACTCCAATAGTGTGACCTTAGAACATTATAGGGCTGTCTAAGGCGAGGGACATCTGGGATGTCCGAGTCGCGGTAAAATATATAGTATTGTGATTGTGTGAGAATGGTAATGTATAATAGGTCCTATTGTTTATATTGTGGCAGCAGCGGTGTTAAGAGTGTATCTCTGTGAAGATTCTGTGCAAAACTGCGCGGGTGCTGAATCGGTGGCTTCTGAGCGAACGAGTGAAAGAGACGAGGGGTGAGTGCGGGGTTCATACTTTATTTCTTGTTTCCTACTATCCCTTTTCTTCCGCTACCTGTACTTATTTGTTCTGGCTGTGTTTTGTCAAAAGAACGGGGTGATAACAGTTGGTGGAGCACATTGTGATGCTTGTGAAACTGGCAGTGTCAGATTTTTGCTGAGACAACGGGGAGGAGAAAGACTGAGACTGAGACTGACATAAAGTAACAGACTATTCCGATAGAAGACGGGCCCAACCGGGACAATTAAACGGACGTTTAGAGAAGTCAGAAAAGACAACTTATAAGGAATCAGCATGGAATTTAAGTGGAAGGAAGAGATTCTAAAAGTGGAGGTGGAGAAATTTGGAAAAGCTAATATCACGGTGCGACAACAATTGAATCTTGTGTGGCCCTGTTTGGGAGAATTGGCTGGAAATAAGGCTAGAGAAAAGACACAATTAGTAAGAAAAGTTAGTGAGCAAATAGATCAAGCGCAAAAATGTGTTTTTTTTTTCCCGCAAGATTCGGAACATGTTGACGTACTCAAGGCAGTGGCAATAATTATGGCTGCATTTGAGGAATTGTCACGCGAATTGGAGGAAATGCAAAATGATAAAAGAAATATGTTCAAAAAACGTATTTGTGAAGCACGTCGCCGCAAAGTGGCAAAACTGATGACTGTCCTATTTCAATTGGCGGCGACATTAAAATTAGCATGGAGCGACAATGTCGCAGTAGTGACAGGATCTGGACAGAGGCAAGATAAGGGGGAAACAGCTCGGGCTCCCCCTCTACGGCCGGTAGATCCACCAACGTCATCAGCTATGCAAATTGCCAAATCAGCAGCTATGGGGGAAGAGAGAGCAGGGATCCAGGCCCCGATTGCTGAAATTGTTCAGGGAACAGTACAATATGAGGTAACTGACCGCCCGCCCAGGGGTAAATCGAGAGGCGGGGCTTCAGCTAATTATGTGCCGAGATTATCTTCTTCTACAGGCACGGAGCCCGACGAGCGGGGGGATTTGGACCCGGAAGCTGAATTGGTGAGGTGCTGGAGTACTAGGGAAGACCGCTGCAAGCCACGAGCGTATGTTGCTAAAAATAACCACGCACATGGTTGTGGAGGATACTGCAGAAAGGAACTTTATGATACGGTAGCCCAAGGGGTACGACAAACGGTACATGATGTACTCTCTTCTGAGTTTGAAGATGAGACAGAGACAGAGGATCCACAGGCGTGGGCTCTGGGTAAGCAGCAGGAGGAGGAGAAAGAAGGCCCCTCTATGGGAACTTGGCCAACCTTATCAAACGCGGACAGAGATAAGGGACGAGGCGAAACACACACAACTTCCAATGACAAGGCAGAAACAAGCACTGTACAATATCAAACTCGATCAGCCACAAAGCCCCAATTTCAGGCACCATTGTTAACAACACCGCACGACCCTCAAACCCGCATTTACTCCCCATTTAGCCTCACAGACCGCGCTTGTCTGACCGACAAGCTGCCCGCTCCTAGTGGAGGCGGTGCAATATTCATGCAGAGATTTACAGACGCAACACAAGGACTGTCATTGGCTATGGGCGATTTAAGGGCCATTTGTGGGACTAAACTAACTTTTCAGGACCTGAGGAATCTAGAGGAGATCGCCGGCACCAACAACTTGCGGGACGAGCTCCCGCTTACGGGCGCGATTCTACGTGAGGTCGGTAGCGCCATGCGACGAATGTTTCCTGCCCCTCTGGGGCTTTTGTCGAGCTGTGTTTTTCAGATGGGGAGGAGTGAGACAGGCTTGGCATATTTGTCACGTACCCGACGCGAGTGGACAGAAGCCTCTGGGATGGATCCATCAGCTAGCCTGTTTATGACACAGCTATATCGGGAAGCGGTTTTGAAAGGCAGCCCTGTAGAACTGGCTGACCAGCTAAGAGATAATCCGTCACTAACAAACGCTGATCAGGCTGAGTGGAAAACACATTTTTTACCCGTCACTCAAGATTTCAGGAGAAAGAAAAATCAAATGTGGATAAAGAGGAGGCAATGAGAAAAGAACTTTTGCAATTACAGGTGCAGGAAGCGAAACAAATACAGCCTATAAGAAAGACAGGCAAATGACGCAACAAACATCACTGGCTACTTCAGGACAGGCCTCTTCTTCTGCTCACGCGCAAATACCAGGTGAGGCAATGCCAACACAATGTTTCATGAATGATCCAAATCCCAATTATCAGGGATATAAAAAGGGCCGGGGGCGTGGACAGAGGGGTCGGGGTGGAGGGGGACCGGGTGCTCGGGGCGGTGTGTGTTATTACTGCCGAGGCTGGGGGCACTGGGTGAGGGACTGCCCGTACCTATCAACTACCTACCAGCCTGCGCAAACATCTGGATTTGCCCAGTATCATCCACAAGGGCAAATGGCGCCGCAAGGGAGTTTCCAAATGGCACCGGCACAAAGTCAGTTTTTGCCACAGCGGCCTGCCCCACCGACTCAACTGGCGTTACCAGCCCCAGCGCCGACACCGACAATACCAGGTGCTCAACTGGCCCTGACGTACCCGGGACAGTACCCTACACAACAATAGGGCTGCCCAAGTGGCCTCAACATGCAGGGTCTGGCAGATCCCTACATCCCGGTGTTGGTGGAAGGACATACCCTCCAGTTCATGCTGGACACTGGAGCAAGGTACTCTACAATTTGTGAACTTCCTCCACGCCTCGGTATCACCAACCACACCGTCACTCTCGTCTGCTTCTCGGGACTGCCTGATTCTCTGCCGTTAACCGGCCCTGCCATCGTTGAGGTGGGCAAACAAAGACTCGAACATTATTTTGTGTTTTCATCAAAGTGCCCACTAAATCTCATGGGGAGAGACCTGCTCATCAAATGTGGAGCTTGCATTTGGTGTACAACAAAAGGACTGCGAGTGACTTTTCCTGATGGAACTAAGTATGAGTGTGCACACTGGTCCGGAAAGGCATAAACCATGCTCTCCACCTACCCGACGGCTGAACAAGAACAATATGCTGACATTTATTGGGCGGTCCTGAACCCGGAGTCACTGGCTGAGGTTGGGGTACGCGCGCTGTTTCAACTTTGGTCCCCCTGGCTGTTGACCTTGTACCCCTTTGATCAACCAGCGGACCCACTGCATTGTACATTGTACTATGATCGCACATCCAATCTGGTTTATGAAGAGGCTTTTGCCAAACAAATTGAGGGACACCAATGGAAAATGGTGTCTGATTTTTTTTGTATATAACCATCAAAGGCATTGCCGCACATGTATCCTTGACACCTGAACAGGGGGATTGGTATGAGATGAGCGCGTTCGCGGAGCCACACATCACGCTTGCAATTGGGGCACAACATCAGGCAAAGGATTTGGGACCTATGGTAAAGCAGTGTGTACAAGCTAAAGATTGGGTCCCAACTTCCTGGCCGTCTGTCGAATATTCTGTGTTTGCGTCAGCCTATCGAATTCCGGCAAACACATTGAATTCTTCGGTTTTGGAACATCAACAAATTTCACGAGATCACGGGTGCGAGAAAACCGATCATCCCAGAGCCGAGTCTATGCTTGTGTCACTACCGGGGGGGCTGTGGTCGCGGGGCCCGACGGATGTTGGGTTTTGCGCAGCAGTCGCCCCGGTGGTGTTTGCCGTCTCCACTCTTTCCCCAGTCTGGCAAAACCAGTACCGCCGGGACGCGGAAGCAGAGCAGGGAATTCGAGAGACTATCGCGGGCCTAAAAGCATCAGGGGTGTTGGAGTACTCTCAGTCATCATGGAACACTCCCATCCTGCCTGTGGAAAAAGTAGCTGGAGGGTATCATATGGCACACAATCTCAGACGCATTAACGCCATTGTCATTACGCCAACGAGTCCTGTACCAAATCCATTTACGGCCCTCAGTATAATTGATCACACACATGCATTCTTTACCGTGATTGATTTGGCAAACACATTCTTTTGCCTTCCCCTAGCTGAGGAAGTGTGTGATATCTTCTCATTCACATATGAGGGGGAACAACTCCGCTACACCAGATTACCTCAAGGTTTTTTGCTGTCACCAGATATATTTAATCAAGTGTTGAAAGACCTTTTGTCTCCACTCACCTTGCCTAGCGGCGTGGTATTGATTCAGTATGTGGATGACCTGTTGCTGGCGGCACCAACAGACACCGCATGCCTGGAAGCCACTGATTTGCTATTGCGACATCTACACAAGTGTGGTTTCAAGGTTTCTAGGGAGAAATTACAATGTTGCCGGGCGACAGTATCCTTTTTGGGACGAATGTTGTCACGAACAGGGACCGCCATCTCACCGACACACCGTGAATCAATTTTATCACACCCCAGACCACAAACTGTGCGAGACATCCTGTCATTTTTGGGACTGGCAGGGTATAGTATAGTCATAGTTATGTGGCAGACTATGGAGAACTGACAGCACCCTTGCGAGCCCTGATTGCGGCGAAGGGGATGCGCAACCGAACTGCAGTTTTAGATTGGGACACCCAGTCCGAGAGCGCGTTCATCTCGCTCAAACAGGCGCTGGCTACAGCAGCAGAGCTACACCGACCAGACTACACAAATACTTTCTATTTGGACGTGTCTGAAAAGACATCCACTATTGGCGACGTTCTTTTTCAGAAGGGGGGAGGGGACAGACAAGTCTTGATGTACACAAGTGTACAGCTCGACCAGACAGAAAAAAGGCACCCACCATGCACCAAATACGTGGCAGGACTGGCAAAAATCTTGCAGAAAACTGCACACATTGTGATGCTTCACCCACTTACAGTACTCACAACACATAGTGTAATGGCGTTCGTAACATCTACAGCATTTACACTATCCCCATTGAGACAAGGCCGGGTAGAGAAGATTGTGAGTGCACCGCATATTACATACACACACAAAGGCATCAACATGGCAGACGTGCTTTTGGAAGGGGAACGGCATCAGTGCGAAAGGAGAGCAATGGAGCAGTCTAAGATCAGACCAGAGTTACAAGGGGACGCATACCCGGATGCGGAAATGAATTTGTACACTGACGGTTGTTGTTTCAGAGATCCCAACGCAGGAGGCTATGCGATAGTGGAGCAAAACATGCAGGGTCAGTTGGAAGTCAAAGAAACAGAAAAAATGGAAGGGAAACTATCAGCACAGCGAGCGGAGCTCAGAGCCGTGGTAAGAGCGTTAGAACTGGCAGAAGGTAAAAGTGTGAATGTGTATACAGACTCGGCATATGTTTGTGGAGTTGCACATGTGGAGCAGCGTTTTTAACAGCAACAGGGAAGCCAATTAAACATCAGGAAGAAGTGATGAGGTTGCGGGAGGCCTTCATGAAACCCAGCAAGGTCGCGGTGATCAAATGCAAAAGACATAGTAAGGGCACAACTTGGGTAGAGAAAGGAAATGAGGCCGCGGATCAGGCGGCCAAACAGACAGCAGGGTACCGGCCGGTATACCAAATGATGAGCACCGAGGTAGATCCGGTCGAAATGTTTCCAAAGATAACGGTAGAGACCTTGTTAGAAGACCAAAAACATGCTTCCCCAGAAGAAAAAACAGCTTGGAAGGCTAATAGAGCTTCCAAGGATGACACTGGCTTGTGGCGGCACCCAGACGGACGTCCTATTCCCTCGGCTCGACGGCTCCATGTCCTGGTAGAGGAGGCGCATGGGGCAGCACACGTGGGTAAGACGCAAATAACACGATCACTTTTGCACTGGTGGCACCCACACATGCGAGACACAATTGACAGGGTGGTGGATAATTTTCAGGTGTGTCAATTGCACAATGTTCGGCCAACTATGAAACCTCTCCAAGGCACGTTTCCATTGCCCCGGCAACCGGGTGAGGAAATACAAATTGATTTTACTGATATGCTTGATCGGGTGAGAGGACAGCGATATGTGCTGGTGATTGTGGACACCTTCACACGATGGCCCGAGGCATACCCATGCAAACACGAGGACGCGGCCTCTGTCATCAAGGCCTTGGTGAACCAGTATATTCCAACTCACGGCTTTCTTCGGCATATTCGATCAGATAACGGACGGCATTTTAAAAACAAAGATCTTCAAACGGTAGAAAAAATTCTGGGACTCAAACATGTTTTCGTAACCGTCTACCGCCCACAATCACAAGGGATGGTCGGAAGGATGAATCAGACCCTAAAAAAACGAATGGCCAAAATAATGGCAGAAACAAAATTGACATGGCTGGATGCGCTGCCGCTAGCATTGTTGTCCATTTGAAGCTCAGTCAGTTCACAGACGAAGTTCACACCGTACGAGCTCTCTCGAGGACAGCAGTTCCCCGGACCAGCAGCAGGAACAGGGACGGAGGAAAAAATGGAGCCCCTCAGGTATAAGCCGTACTTTGAGGCGCTCAACCGTCTTGTTCGATTATTCTCCAAACAGGTCAGCACGACAGAGAAAAGCAGTGAGAACTCGGTGGAGACTCTCACTACATCATGGGTCTACTTGAAAAGTTTGAAGAGAAAGTGGGCCGAGCCAAGATGGACCGGTCCGTACGAAGTAACCGAGAGGACGTCCCACGCCCTCCGCTTGAGGGGAAAAGGGGCAACATGGTTCCACTTGAGCCAGTGTGCCCCAGCCCACTGTGAAGAAGCGGCGCAAGATGACGACTGATGCATTGGGTGACACTGTCCTGTACGGTATTAATCATAACACTCATCGTTGTAGTACCGCTCGCAGTCATTTTCAAATTTCAATGCATTTTTGAACCTACGAGACAAGAGACACAAGTAACATTAAGGTGGCGTCGGGAACAGCCGCCACTCAAACAGGCTGACACGTGCTTGGAACAATTTAGAGGTCTGTCCCTGGACTACACCCTGGGCACCACACGAACCTATCAGTTTGATGTGTGCCAAGTTTTCGTCTGTGCGACAACTCCGGGACAGAGGGGAGTGTCCAGAAAAGTTGCTAAAATTAGTGATCTGTATTTGTGCCCTTACGATCCTTCTGAGTGCGACACTTGGGGTTCTGTAATAGCTTATACTGGCTCATGGGTCCCAACTAATCCGATAAAAAAATTTGAATTGTCGAGGGGGGAATTGACTAAGGCAAAAACTGACACTCAAATTTGACTTACAATAACCACTTTCAATGCTGACCCAAATTACAGACAAATTGAGACATGGAGAGCATGCCGGGGGGATTCGAAGGGCTATTATCTTTTCTTTGGGGCCGATATAGGGGGGACTGATCCCCTGGGGTTGATCAAGATTCGATTAATAACTCCCGGAGCTAGTGCGCCCCCGGCGGACAAATTGTTGCTGCCAACGGCAAAAGTTAAGGTCTTTGATACTAACAGTCTTACGCTTCCGCAGAGATTTCTAGCATCCACAGGGGTAGATGCCATGACTAATGTATGGATGCAAACAGCAACTGATGTGGCTAAATGCACACAGGCTAGTAATTGTATTGTGTGTGCACCCCCCAGACCATTGTTACGAGGAGTGCCCTCCACTTTCGGGAGGTCCAGGGGCACGGCCCAGAACCTTGAACCAGCCACAAACCGGATTGGTACTGTTTAATAGAGTTAATGTCTAAAGATAATGTGAGCCCTTTGTGTCGGGGTTATTATGAAGTGTTTCCCTTGGCACCCGACATGGAACCACCTTCGTTCCAGGTCCCTATGGAAGGAAATCATACGTGTGTGGTGAGAGACTTGAGGACATCTGACGCTTTGTTTTTGGGGAGGGTACCGTTGGAATTGTGCACCCACTTTGTGAATTTGACGGGTAATCGGAGCGCGAAAAGGTTGGTGAAAAGCAGAGCAGATTTATGGTGGTGGTGCGGCGGTAGGCGTTTGGTGGGATGGCTGCCCCCACATTGGGAAGGGATTTGTGCTTTGGTGTCATTGAACTCTAAAGCCCCCAAGAGTACTTCTTACTATGCCAAACTAACCAGAGTGACGGGAGGGGCACAATTAAGAAAACGTGCTTAGCTCGTCGAGGAAATGCGATGTAAGCAATACAATTAAAAAAGCGCAAAAAACCTAAACCAAACGTTGCAGGTGGTCATTTATTCATGTGCCGTGGTCAACTCGGCACTCTAAAGCCCCCAAGAGAACTTGTTTCTATGCCAATCTAACCAGAGTGTCGGGAGGGGCACAATTTAGAAAACGTGCTCAGCTCGGCGAGAAAATGCGATATATGCAATAAAATCAAAAAGGCGCCTAAAACCTAAACCAAACGCTGCAGATGGTCATTTTTTAATGCGCAGTGGTCAACTCGGCACTCTCAAGCCCCCTAGAGTATTTTTTACTATGCCAACCTAACCAGAGTATCGGGAGGTGCACAATTCAGAAAATGTGCTACGCTCGTCGAGAAAATGCGATTTAAGCAATGAAATTAAAAATGCGCCTAAAACCTAAACCATACGCTGCAGATGTTCATTTCTTCATGCGCAGTGGTCAACTCGGCATTCCAAAGCCCCCTTAGCACTTTTTGTTATGCCAACCTAACCACAGTGACGAGAGAGGCACAATTCAGAAAATGTGCTCAGTTCGTCGAGAAAATGCGATTTAAGCAATAAAATCATAAAGGCGCCTAAAACCTAAACCAAACGCTGCAGATGGTCATTTCTTAATGCGCAGTGGTCAACTAGGCACTCTAAAGCCCCCAAGAGCTCTTTTTTCTATGTCAACCTAACCAGAGTGACGGGAGGTGTTAGGGTTTTCCAGGTTATCTTTATCGTAGGATTATGTTGGAATTTAGACTATAATGATTAACCAATCTTGTCTTGCTCTGGCAACGCAGTAAAATAAAGTGGTTGCTTTCTCTGCTTGAGTGACCAGCTGCAGAGGAAGCAATCAAAGTCGTTCTGTTTCCCACAACATCGTAAAACACCCCCTGCTCTGATCTTACCAGAGGCCGGGGGTTCACCAAACCTGTCCACTCTCACCCCCACTCTGTTCCTCCTAATAAATATGCCCTTGCAGGAAGGAGACTTTCAGATTTTCATTCCTTGAGCGAGTGAACTCTCCACCTGCAGGTGTCTAAAAGGACTTGCTTGTCTCCCGTGTGGTTCATGCAAAATATTCTTTGAGTGAGCGAATCTCTAACAGAGCTCTGATGGTCCTCCGCGGGACTTGGAGCAGCCGGCGCGCGACGCACCACCGGGAGGCCGTGCACACGCGCCAGGTGGCCGAAAATAGCTTTCAGATTTTCATTCCTTGAGCGAGTGAACTCTCCACCTGCAGGTGTCTAAAAGGACTTCCTTGTCTCCCGTGTGGTTCTTGCAAAATAAGTTGGAGTGAGCAAATCTCTAACATTTTGGTGCCGAAATCCGGGATCCCTCATACCCGCTATCTGGCTGACGAAGGAGGACGTGCTGCATTGTCGACAAGCCAGCGTCCATTAGGAGGACCTGGAGAAGAAAGTCCTGGGAAGAGAATTCTTTGCTGGGCCAGCATCTTAGGTCTGCCTTCGTCTGACAGAGGTGGATTGACGGGACCCGGCAGTACAACGAACCAGGGGACAAGTAAGTTAAAGGCCTGAAGTCGTGTTGTGTTGTTAAACGCGTAACACGTAGAGGTGCACGAGAGCCAGCTTGGGTTCAAGTCCCAGTGGAAGAAACAGGCTAAGAAAGGCAGAACTTCTTTTTCGTTCATCGAAGAAGTGTGTAGACTCTTCTTTGTCTGTTTTTCCGAGCTGAGGGATCTGGCTTGGGTTAGAGTCCCAGTGGAAGGAACGTGCTAAGAAACACGGAGCTTCTTTTTTGTTAATCAAAGAAGGGCGTAGATTTTTCTTTGTATGTTTTTCCAAGCAAAAGAACAGCTTGGGTTCAAGTCCCAGTGGAAGAAACGGGCTAAGAAAAACAGAGCTTATTTTTCTTAATTGAAGGAGGGCGTAGATTTTTTCTTTTGTCCGTTTTTCCAAAGCTGTTTGGGAGGGTTTTACACCCATCCCTGGATAGGCCTGGAAAAAAAAAGCGCTGGAGTTTGTGTAATTGAGTGTGTGACTGGTAGGATAAATTGACTAAAAAGCAGTTCTAGCGTTGATCCACGGCAATAAAACAGGCTAGTAATCTGTTGAAAGGTCAATTTAAACCTGCATTGAGGATCCTCAAAGAAAAAAAAAAAAGTTTGGAAAAAAAATTGTAAAACCTTAAACTACTAAAATTAAGATGGGAAATAAGAACGGTAAATCTCTTGCTCTGCTCTTCTTTGAGATGAGAAGTTCATGGCAAGTAGATTTCTTAATTGTATGCAATACATGCTGAAGTGGTAGAAGTGCTACAGTGTGGTTGAAAGCTTCACAAGAAAGAAGAGAACAAATCCAAAAGACAAACGATAGAAAGTTGAAAAGTGATGAGGCCGCCATTCAATTGAGATTTGAAAATGAAAAAGAATTCTGGGTGCATAGTGTCATCCCATTCAATGATGCAGATGAGAGTGCTTATCAGCAACATCTTAAAATTGCGCTCCTCATTGGTTTCCCCCCTGACTTAGGCAATTGCGAGGAAACACTTGGTGGAAGCGGACACTGCTTGGTTTACAAAAAACATGCAGTGGCCCAGAGACGCTGACAAAGGGATTGGGAAAGGCAAAAGTTCTGATGTATTTCATCTAGATGATGATAATGATCTAAATAAAGATACAACGATCTTCTACCAAAGTTCCCAAAGGGGCAGAGGAAGAGTTAGATACCAACAACGTCGCAAGCCACCATTCAAATCAAAACCCCCATCAGATTCAGACAACTGTTGGAACTGTGGGAGACGAGGACACTTTGCACGAGAATGTCGTTTTGCAAAACAATACCAATCAAAGGGTGGAGGAAGGAGCAGAGGAAAAGCCACATTTTTAGTATGACAAGCTTCCTCCTCTTTGACCGCTTATGCTCATACAGAGAAAGAAAGAATAGATGCCCATATGACAGCAAAACATGTCATTGTCAAATTATTAGAATTTTTTTTTGATTATTAGAAGTCCTGTCCATCCAAGAAGTATGACAATGCTGTTTGTATGCCCAAATTACAAATGACTAGAGCTCAAATTGTGTTACATTAAAGTTAAAATATGCAAATCAAGTGGTAAAGAAATGCAACTTGCTTCTAGAAGATTAATAAATAAAATTAGAATGTGCTGTCCTCGTGTGCATGGGAGGGACCAGCTCATGATCGACCGCAGGAAATGGCCAGCCTGCGACGAATCATTGGTGCTGGGACCTACCTTCCGCCCGCGAGAGCTGTGCATGTGTGTGCGTATGTGTTAAAGTTAAAGTTAAAGTCCCAAATTGATGAAGATTGGCTAAACTTTTAGTATAAAGAAATTTGCTAGACTGTTGTCTATTCAATTTACACCGCAGAACAGAAACAATTTGACAGAAAAAAATGAGAGGAAAACAGAGAAATCTGTTTGCGAGCAGAAACTAATCCACACTAGTGCATGTTAAATGTCGAGCCACATGAGAAATTTGAAGGGAAAAAAAAAAAAAAAAAAAAAAAAAAACGACAGAACATGCTTTCAGGAATTGGAAGAAGCTAAATTGTGAATTTAAGATTTTGCAATGCTTCATTTAATAGGAATAATTGATTGGTTGTGTGATAAGATTATGCAAAATTCTAAATGCAAGCTAAATCTGAGAGATTGAATTCTTCAAATTTAAAAACAAAGAAAAAATTCAGGTTAATTTACCAGTTGTTTGTTTCAGTTAAGTTTTTTTTTTTTAATTGGTGGATTGTTCTACCAGGAAACCTGAGTTGAAAATGATATATGAATGTTGTGTGGTGAGCTTGGATGAATTGGGACCAATGTGATAGAAAAACTCCTTTTTGGAGACTGTGTGTGAGATGCAAATGAACATTGATGAATGATAGCCTGAATGAAAAGAAATTACAGGTTGAATGGTTGAAGTTGTTGGCGACTACTATGGAAAATTAGTAGAACGACTTTGATGAAAGAGTGATTTTGAGCAGGTTGAATGTTAGAAAGTAACACGTAGCTTTTGGATTGATAATTAACTAGAGAAAAAAACTGGAGAACCAGTAACACATGTAGAAGATGTGTGAACTGAGAAATTGAGAAGCGTTTTGGAAAGAAAGTAAAATTAAATGATGATGGAATCGTATGTAGTAAAGAACGCATTCTCCCAAAAAGTTTGTCAAGGTGTGAGGCATGGGCGTTGCCAAGCCTCAAAAGGAGGGAGTGAGTAGGACAGATAGTGGAAGATAGTAATAATACAACACTTTATGACAGTGAATTTTCGAAGACATTTGGTGTTATACTGTGGTATTTTTTTTGTTCTGGTGTAGATAGGTTAGCAACACGAGAGATTTAGAGGTTCAAAAGAAAGACAGTAAAAAGAAAACATTTTTGATTTGGACAATTGCAGGCTAACAGGAACATGAGAATGATAAGAACTACGAGGTGCGATCCAATTTAATTGGGGAGATTGAGAATTCACAGCACCATACTCTAAGTCACATTTTTGAGCAAGCATGACAATAACATGATTGAGAGGTCAAGACATACAGGGCTTGATGTGGAACGCAAACCTCGATGGGTTGATTTTCAATAATGATACTGAAGACAACATACTGTCCGATTAAATTGGAACTATAGATAAAATGTAGCTCAAAAATAGGATGAGTTGCAGGATTTACGATATAAAAATGAGACCGCTGTTATTAGAAGAATTTGAAGTTTGGTAAACAAACGTTACCAGCAAATTGATGGAAGCAGCTACATTTAGAGATAGTCTTACAAGTTTGATGTCCCAGCCTGTTGTTCTCAGTGTCAGGGTCCCTGAAACCCAATCCGAGACTTCTCCTGCAGCCGTGAACAACTACAAAATGGTGCCTGGCTCTGAAGCACCTTTGACCTTTGACGAAGGACAAGAAAAGACTGCTGTTGTGCTTGGAGGGGGACAAGTACACTTTGGAGGAAATACAACATCCTCGGGGACGGAAAACACAGTGAAAAGCGGAGGAACTCACAATGATGAAAATTGACTCATTTGAACAATGGACTCATTCAAGAGTGATGGATGGGGTCGCTCTGAAGCAACAACAAAAGAACACCAACTTGAGAGGGTGAAGTTCGGCAAAAAGAGTGTCCGACGACCAAATCGCACTCCTTGCTACGGCGTTACCAAATTTGGTGGAGCTTGGTTCAAAGTGGAAGGGAGGTTCATTGTGCACTGAGTTTGACAGAACTGAGGAGATTTGATAAATAAATAAATAAAAATGTTAAAAATACATAGGGCTACAGAGAAAAGCATTATAATCAGAGATTGAACGGATTTGGATAAAACAAATAGGCTAAAACGGTAGGAAACAAGAGCAAGATCTTATATTTTGGCTCATCAAGCTTAAGACGTAGAGGTCGAGTTATATAAATTTTAGAACAGGACATTTGGCAGTCAGGAGGAAGCTCGGTTGCTCAATGTATCTACTCAATACAATAGTAAGGTTTTTTGTACCACAGTGGAGGTTGGATGGTCAGAAAGTTAGGTACGTTCAATTTTTGACATTCACACAATCATGCATAGGAGTCACAAGGCGACAGTTAACAAGACAATGACTGCAATAGGGGCCACCTACGACTGCACCGACATGAAAAAGTAGAAGTGAGAGAGCAGAGTATGGGATTATATGCTAAAACGTCTGCTATACAGTTACCAATAGGAGATTCTATCAAAAGAAGCTACATGAGAGATGGATTAGAATCCCTTTGTCTGTGTGTTCTGTGTTTGTGCGTAATCTCTGTAAAATTGTGACAGTCTGTTGTTGTTCGTCTGAACTTTGTATGCCGTTTTGTGTATGCGTGCGTGCAGATGTGTGTGTTTGTGTGCGTGTGTGTGTGTGTGTGTGTGTGTGTGTGTGTGTGTGTGTGTGTGTGTGTGTGTGTGTGGGTGTGGGTGTGTGGGTGCGAGCGTGTGAGAAGAAAGAAGGCATGGATAAGATTATCTCTTTTACACCAGGAGGCAATAAATGGGAACGCCCCTGTCATAAATAGTCTTTGGTTAAAGGGAATCATTAGGAAGTGTTCAAACTCTTCCCGCAAACACTCCTGTTTGCCAGTTAAATGGGCACTACAATTGACTACGAGAGTTGCAAGCAACAGATGAAGAGCAGTCCTTGGCAGATTATATGATCAGGACGCTCAAACTGTATCAAAGACAAATTTACTGCCGCCTGATCTTTCCTCCTCACAGGTCGACAACCCCATCAAACCAGGAGACTGGGTCTACATCAAGGTCATCAAAAGAAGGAACTGGGCCAGCCACGACGGGAGGGACCATTCCAAGTCTTGCTGACTACACATGTTGCATCCAAGGTTGGAGGACCCACAAATGCATTAACGATGACTGCTCTCCAGGAGGAAACTGGATGGGAGCTTTGGACATCACCGCTGTGTGCCAGGATGAGAGAGCCGTTTGCAAGGTGTAAGGGCTCTACTACCAACATGGCTGCACCATCGGACGGGACCTACTTCATCCAGAAGTTCAGAGGCACTGCCTCACCTGCATCCTATGGGTGCACGTGCCTGTTCAGAACGGATCGTGGTTTTGTGGTCACCAGAGCTGTCCGATGCTGCCTGCTAACTGGACACGAGCGTGTGCGCCAGTGTGTGTGACAGAACACACCTACAGACTAGAACATCATCAGCTGACGAAAACACGAGCACATATACAACTTCTTAGACGTGACAGATGTGATAATGATAATGAGACGTGGATTGCGTAGATGCTGTTCTGTTGAGCATGTTTTACAGAAACTTGATGATTTGACCATCAAAAATGCTTCGCAAGTGATGGATACAATGATGTACTGTTTCTGTGTTTTTCTTTTAATTTTTTATTGATAGCATTCTGGTCGCCTAAGGCAGAGGGGCCGTGTAAGAATTTTCCTGCTAATAACATCTGGCCAGCAGGTTTTTCGCTTACACAATAAGTTTGATCTGGGGTATTAAGGTAATGCCTCATCTTCACTGGAAAGTGTTGCTATCATTGTTTGTTGTTTTTATTTTTACTATTCTTCTTTCTTCATTATACATATATATATGTTTTTTTCTCACTTGTCTTTGTTGTTTGGGGTGACAAAATCATATGATAAAACAGGAGGGAGATGTTAGGGTTTTCCAGGTTATCTTTATCGTAGGATTATAATGGAATGTAGACTATAATGATTAACCAATCTTGTCTTGCTCTGGCAACGCAGTAAAATAAAGTGGTTGCTTCCTCTGCTTGAGTGACCAGCTGCAGAGGAAGCAATCAAAGCTGTTCTGTTTCCCACAACATCGTAAAACACCCCCTGCTCTGATCTTACCAGAGGCCGGGGGTTTACCAAACCTGTCCACTCTCACCCCCACTCTGTTCCTCCTAATAAATATGCCCTTGCAGGAAGGAGACTTTCAGATTTCATTCCTTGAGCGAGTGAACTCTCCACCTGCAGGTGTCTAAAAGGACTTGCTTGTCTCCCGTGTGGTTCTTGCAAAATAAATTGGAGTGAGCAAATCTCTAACAGGAGGGGCACAATTTAGAAAAGTGCTCAGCTCGTCGAGAAAATGTGATTTAAGCAATAAAATTTAAAAAGTGCAAAAAACCTAAACCAAACGCTGCAGGTGGTCATTTCTTCATGCGCCGTTTTCAACTCGGCACTCTAAAGCCACGAAGAACACTTTTTACGATGCCAACCTAACCAGAGCGACGGGAGGGGCACACTTTAGAAAACGTACTCAGCTCGTCGAGAAAAAGCGATTTAAGCAATAAAAATAAAAAAGCGCAAAAAACCTAAACCAAACGTTGCAGGTGGTCATTTCTTCATGTCTTGTGGTCAACTAGGCACTCTAAAGCCCCCAAGACCACTTTTTTCTATGTTAACCTAACCAGAGTTACGGGAGGGGCACAATTCAGAACACGTGCTCAGCTCGTCGAGAAAATGCGATTTAAGCAATAAAATTAAAAAAGCGCCTAAAACCAAAACAAAACGCTGCAGATGGTCATTTCTTCATACGCAGTCGTCAGCTCGGCACTCCAAAGCCCCAAAGAGTACTTTTTACTATGCAAACCTAACCAGAGTGACGGGAGGGGCACAATTCAGAAAACGTGCTCAGCTCGTCGAGAAAAAGTGATTTAAGCAATAAAATTAAAAAAGCACAAAAAACCTAAACCAAACTTTCAGGTGGTCATTTTTTCATGTGCCTTGGTCAACTCGGCACTCCTAAGCCCCCGAGAGCACTTTTTACTATGCCCACTGTCAAACGCACCTCTTTCAATAAGGTGCCCCCGGCTTCCCGGTAACGGGTTTGTCTTAGCCGGGTTCGGAGATTCGTCCGTAAACTAACCACCCGAGTTAAATTAACTCCACCGGAATCAATCTAATATCTGTACGACGCCAGTCCCTCTCAATTCACCCGAAGCTCGAGCCGAGTAACTCAATTCGAGGCAAGACTTCGAAGTGACCGCATCGTATTGATGGCTCCCCGCTACTGTTTGAAGTTTTTATTATGTTACGGATATTTTTAGATGTCTTTGTTAAGACCTCAGGGATTCGTTTGTATAGCGCACCCTAGCACTAGTTTTGCCGAAGTAAATGTTGATATGGGTCCGTTCTACTTGGCCGCTCAAGCAGCGAGCCGACCAACTTGTTTATCCGAAAGAGAATCGAATTAATAAAAGTGTGACCATAATAGCATTTAAGAAGAAAGTTAATGCACTTTACATTATTAATTCTAACTTCTTATACGTAGATCCAGCACTTAACTGTCGGAGTGCTTCAACCCTCTCGATCGCTTTAAAAAGATTAATAACTCTCTCAAAACGAATCAAAATGTCCTACTCTAATTAGATTTGCCCTGTAATTAATTTGGAAGGCAAGCCTATTTTTAGATCGTGTCTTATTTAACTTTTGACGCGGCCCGACAAAGTTAAAAACGGGCCTGCGCCCGAAGGAAAAAAAAGACTTTTATCCGTCACCAATCTGATTTAACCACCGTCATTATTTTATTTAGAGGAAGTAAATTTTCAAACGAATTAACATTTAACGAAATTCACTCTTCCTTTAAATAATTACGAAGGCTATCTAATTCTCTAACATGTACGGAGTGACTTTTTACGGGGCCCGTCAAAAAGGGAAATGGGCCTGTGCCCTCCAAAGAATTAAATTACTTTAAATTCTTACTTTAAATTCTTACTTCTGACTTCAAGGTTCTTCTACTAACCTATAAATCACTGCATGGCTTAGCGCCTTCATATCTCGTCGACCTAGTCGTTCCTTATGTTCCGTCTCGTAACCTTCGTTCGCAAAACGCTAGTCTTTTAGTTATACCGAGGGCCAAGAAAATGTCTGCAGGGTCTAGAGCATTCTCTATTCGGGCTCCAGAGCTTTGGAATGCCCTACCAATGGATATTAGAACTACTACCTCAGTAGAAACATTTAAGAGACGTTTAAAGACACATTTCTATGAGATGGCCTTTAACTAACTTGTGATGGCCGATTTGGCCGGAGTTTGTTCTGTTTTCTCTGCCCACCTCCTCCCCGGCTGGGGAGGGGGTTAGGTGGCTCAAAAGCTGATAGCGGCTGGCTGGATTCTCAGGGACCAGTTCGGAATGGGGGAGCTGCGGCTCGGCCCCCTTGAGGACACTGCCAGGACAATCGAGGGCACCTCCGACATCCATTTTTTTCATTGATTTTCATATTATGTATTACTTGTGCACTCTCTGCATCCATTACAACCTGGTGATCCTGAAAGGGGGATCCTTCCATCTGTGGTCCCTTCTCAAGGTTTCTCATTTTCCCCTGGCAGGGTTTTTTTGAGTTTTTCCTTGCCCTTTTGGGAGCTTATGATCAGGGGATGCTTTGAGAATAATTGTCAATTTTGGCTATGTGAAGCCCTTTGAGACTGTTTGTGATTTAGGGCTATACAAATAAACTTGACTTGACTTGACTTAAATTCTACACCAAACAATAATCCGATTTAAACACTTCCGTTAATTTATTCAGACGAAGCAAACTTTCAAACGGATTGAAATTCACTCGTATCTCAAATAACTACGGAGGTTATGTAATTCTCTAAAATTGTCTGATGTTACTTTTATTTATTACGGTCCTATGTTATACCATAATAACCACCCGCCCATTAATCAAATTTCAAATTTCAGCGCACAATGAAGTAGATGAATATACAAAACACTTTTATTGAAGAAACATGAAATAGAATTACAAATCTCAATTACTCCAGAAACCGAACAATTTCACCCACTGATACCCGTGCTAATAAAATCATTCAATCCCAGAACAATTCGATCGCAAAACACAGTTCATGAAAGAGGGAAAAGGTAGATACCAGTTGGGGGCTATTTTTGGTGGAAGCAAAGTCGAGTGATCAGTTCGATCTTACTTCTAAAATCCAAATTAGAGAAACAGGTTGGCCTCGAGGGGACCGACGACCCGATGGCTATCCCCCCCCTCGCGTAAATACAGAAAAGTCGTTCCCCTCACCTAGTTCCTCATGCAAAATTGTCCAGTCCAATTCTTTTGAGTAAATCCAAGTTAATCCAAGCAACCGATCCTGCGTCTCACACAAAGATCCCGGGACTTTGGAAAAAATCTTGAAACTCCTTCGGGCTTCTTCACGTATGAGCGCTCTTTGGGGGGAAAAGCCCCGTAGCTGCCCCTGCAGGACTTTTTATAGACTTCTCTGCCCCACCCTTTCTTTCTTCTATACCCTCCCTATAGGGTAAGATTGCCCAGTTTTCCACGCCCCTATAGAATAAAATTGGTCAGTTTCCCACGTCTCCTATAGGGTAAGATTGCCCAGTTTTTCCACGCTCGGACACCTGTTGCCTTCAGCAGCTGTTTCCGCCCATGCGTTACTTTCCACCAAATATACAGCTAGCCCCTGGTAAAACCTTTCACTTCCTCTTTTCTTTACTTCCTGTTTCATAAGGATAACTCTTTAAAGTTACACTTCAATTAACTCTGAAATAAAAATCCAAACCTTTGATCTATTTCTTTAGCCAAGTAAAGAAATCAAAAAGTAAAAATCACATTTGTGCTTTTCCAAACAATTTATGTCACGCCACTATTCTCACAGTGGTGGGCCCCTTGATCGAATTGACTAACAATATTGCTTTAAGCTGTTACAGAATACATTTTAGCCAAGCAAAGAAATCAAAAAGTAAAAATCACATTTTTGCTTCTCCAAACAATTTATGTCACACCACTATTCTCACAGTGGTGGACCCCTTGATCGAATTGACTAACAATATTGCTTTAAGCTGTTACAGAATACATTTTAGCCAAGCAAAGAAATCACAAAGTAAAAACCACATTTGTGCTTCCATGCGTGACTCTCAATCGGACACCGTGTTCCTGTTTTATTTCTATTTTTACTAGCTTAGCTTATTTTGGCCCCTTTTTGGTCTCATGTTTCGGTCTGGTGCCATCTTTTGGACAAATTTGGAATTTCAGGTCTGCCAATTCAGTAATCCTTAATTCAAATGTTGTACCATCTGCCGCTAAAATTTGGAATTTCGACCCTACCAATTTATTCCTGTGAACAATCCATATTTACCCTTTACACCATCTCTTCTCCCCATGTTACATGACACCCCATCCTTGGATTGAGAGACAGGTACCAATCCTTCCTGCCCTCAACCCACGTCGGGAGCTAAGCAGCCATGTCGTCATCTTCGTCGGAGATATTCACAACCTCGGCGGCCGTCGAAGTGGAGCAGGCTGCCGCCATGTCCCCATGTCTGGCGATCTCTGCGAGGGCGCTGATCAGGCGTGACAATCGACCAGAAGCGTTGTCGTTGTCAGAGTGGTCCTCCAACGCGAGGGCTCTCAGCACCGGAGGTGTTGAATCCCCTGTGGCCACACTTTCGATGTCTGCTTCCTCATTCTCACGCTCAGCCCTTCTCTCGCGTCCTCCGTCTCGAGCCCCATCGTCGTCGTCAGACCCAGACGGAGCTGCAGCCACATCCAGTGGGCTTTCCGCCCGCCTGGGGCTGGTGGGCGTGCTGGGGGGAGCTTCATCATTGTAGCCAGGCCCCCCATACACACGGCTGCCGTCTGGAACCCGACGTCCGATGCAACCCTCGCATGGCTCTCTGCACCGGACGTAAGACCCATCTCGGGTCCAATGTCCAACACACCGTCCTCCTCCCCGACGTGCAGGCCGGACGAGCCCCACTGGGGCTTCGCGGGATAGCTCCATAGCTTGCTGTAATCCATATCCTGCGTTTGGGTGTGTGTAAAAGGCAGCCAGGAGTAAGCGATGAGGAGCACTCACCGTCAGACAGTGCCCACATCGCCAATGCGAAGTGACACATCGAGCGCCGTTCTGTTGACGCCATGTCATGTGTATCAAGGGCCAGATGGTGCCGTGGGTTCTCCCCGCTCCATGTATGAGAATCGTACATGTTGTCAGGGGCCCTCTAGTTGTCTCGAGCAGAGTTGCGGTGGACATCAAGTCCGCACATCCTTCCCATCCGAGATGGTCCAAGCTGGACTGCTCTCCCTCCTTTACATAGAGACAGTCAGGGACCAGCCAAGCTAAACTAAAGCCGGCCTGATAACAACAGCTTCCCACATAAGTTTTTCCGACCACCCAGGCCAAATTCATATGGCTCAATCCGCATAGGATGCATTTTGCTGCATCCGCAACACGGTGTACAGTCTGTAAAACATGGAAGCACAAATTTTAACACTTTTCATGTTACACATCAAACAATTACCCCTCTGCCAGCCCCTCGGTATACAATAGAGGGGCTCCTTGGCCGCCGTCCTCTCGCCTCTCGGGGCGGGAGGGGGAAAAAACAGAGTATGTGAAAAACCAGGTTATCATTGCCAATTGGTCCACTACTTCGGTCCAAAGTAACACAGACAATGACCCCCATATTATGCACCAGAGCACGAGTTTGGCCGTACGCCATCTCCGCGTGACAGAGGAGCGGACATGCTGGTCAAGTTGTGCTACCATCCTTATTACATACATGGCCATTCCTATTACTAACATTACTTCCAATATGACAACCCCAAAAACAGCATAATGAACAAAAATTGACACTACCTCTAAAGCACTCCACAAAAAAAGCAATACAATTTTGGCGATGCCTCTGCGTGTCTCCGGGTCGACATACATTCGGCCATGCATGTACACTACAAAAAGACCCAAACCCATTGTGTGTCTTTTGTATAAAAATCTCAAAATCAAAACTTTGAACATTGATATCACCAAGAATACGGGGCGAGTGAGTTGTTGCAAATCCCAAGACCCAGAACAGCAGTAGGCCGTCCAGATACTGAATAAAACCCAATATTGAACCTCATTACTCACTTTCATCGCCCCTGGTCTCCCTCGCGGGTTGTAAAAACCGCTTGAGCTGTTGGTTGCCATGATCTGTTTTAGTTCCCCTTTTTATCTTTTTCTTCTCGTTTGAAGTCCCAGTCCCTGAGCTGTCAGGCTTGAATGCCCGACGGCTGCCAGTCTTCTCCTTTTAACAAGACGTCTTGACCCCCCCTTTCTTGCGGGGTGTTATTTGCATCGGTAGTGACGCCCCAACAAATCACGGGGGTCGAACAAAAATCTTTCTAATACATCCTTTTATGGCAATGCACAGAGTCGTTGCTACTCCTATCAAAGCAAACCCTGCTAGCACCCACGCCCAGATTGGCCGCAGTACCGCTTCTAAAGCGCCGGTGATTACATCACCAAAAGCTTCAACACCGCAGCACTTGTTGCTGACTGAAGCGCCGACCCTAGTTTCTCATACCAGGTACAATCATGAATGTCCTCTCCATGGCCACATGTTATCCAATGCTCTGAATGGGAGAAACATGTTCCATTATTGAAAATGTTGCTGGGGCCAATCCAATCAAAACCTTTAAACTGCCGCCCCTCACACAGACTCTTTCGGAACGCACGTCCCTCTGCAATCTGTATCAGCGCAGGCAGTCGATAGGGGATAGACACTGGCTTGCTCAGATTAAGCAATCCTTCATTTTGTACCCAGGTATTACAAGGCACACGGTCTCTAGTGGGCTGACACCTTCACCTTTTTAGTGGCGAGACGTACTCCCACAAAGCTCCCTCCACACTCATGTACCCCTCATCTTGATATTTATCTGCACAATATTCTTTTCAATTAGGCATTGTTCACGAGCTAAGGTAACCAGGCATTTTGTTTTTTTCAGTGTTACAAGTCATCGCCCAGGGCCGAGGATTCACATAGATATATGGGGAGTACATACCTGTGGGCTTGATATCAGTCTCTTTTGAATATACTGTTGACATAAATTGGTATTGAACCCAGTAATTTGCCGTTACGTTTAAACAGGGTATAACCCATTGCTTCATCTCATACCCGTTAAATCCCCACCATGTCTTGGCGGGGTCTCGAACGTTTACTTCAGACCATGCCTGTAAAACTCCTTTCACTGTTTTGTTTACTAAGAGACTGGCACCGTTGTGAACCCACCTGGTGCCCAAGAAGGATCGCTTGATCTCATCCAGGTCACATCTTGGCGACTTTCCAACTGTCCAATCCCTTCCATGTAATCCAGCATACATTTTCCCCACTACACATTGGTCAATTTTGTGAAATTCTCCCGGCGTTACCGTCAATAGATCGGCAGGAGTGGGTAACCGTTGGACCCACAAGTGTCTTGCTGACGGGTATAATCGGTGTTTACCCTGGTAACTGCTGGGCACCGCAATTCGTCTTTCAACCTGCCACAGCCATGGCAATGAACTATTTAACCAGACTTCAAAATCTACTGGTTCCTTATTTGGGTTGAACTTCCTCCCTCCCCTTGTCGAAACTGCGACAGGGGTCTTCCATCCATCCATCCATCCATTTTCTGAACCGCTTAGTCCCCACGGGGGTCGCGGGCGCGCTGGAGCCTATCCCAGCCGTCATCGGGCAGTAGGCGGGGGACACCCTGAACTGGTTGCCAGCCAATCGCAGGGCACACAGAGACAGACAACCAATCGCACTCACACTCACACCTAGGGACAATTTGGAGTCTTCAATCGGCCTACCAAGCATGTTTTTGGAATGTGGGAGGAAACCGGAGTGCCCGGAGAAAACCCACGCGGGCCCGGGGAGAACATGCAAACTCCACACAGGGAGGGCCGGAGGTGGAATCGAACCCGCACCCTCCTAACTGTGAGGCGGACGTGCTACACAGTGCGCCACCGAGCCGCCTACAGGGGTCTTCATCTTTTGGAATTTATATGCCCACATTATCACATAATTATTTTCACAAAATTGTCCTACGTTAAAGTAACACGCAGTTAGCCTACTAAAAACTTTCTGACAGTCCCAAAATACAGATTTTTGGCTGTCGGGCAGGCTTCTCGGCACCCGGTTGAGGCGACGCTTACTTGAATAATCCTGAGCTTTTTCACAAACCAAATCCAAACAACTCCAGCACGGCTCCCATCCGGGATAAGTGCCAAGGCACGTGGAGTTCTTCATTGGGGCCGGGAATGAAAATTCATCTGGCCTTCTACCACCCTTCTCCCAATACCCTCCATTACTGTACCACTCGGCGTGCTCTTCGCCTTCTTTCAAAATCCAATTTCTCTTAACAATTTTTTCCTCACGTTTGTACTTGCAAATCAAACTTATCGTTAGGTTAGCAAAATGTTCTGGCGTTTTGAAATACCTCATATCACAAGCACTGATGTTACTCATCATTTGCCTTGTCCAATTTACGTGACCTAAATGGTCGGGAAAGTGAGTTACTTCACTCACTATTTCCCTTTTTGTCTTGTGCCGTCTTTCCTCCTCGTCCCCTGTGCGCAGAATTGCCCCTGGTTCTAGTGGCAAAGTGGTCATCCTTTCTCGTCGTCGCAGCACCGATGTCCAATATTGTCTGGTAGAGAGATGTCAGGTGCCATGGATTCATTCCATTTCACGGTGATGCTTCCAAAATCCACTGCCCAACAGGTTTGATTGAAGAGCTTTGTTCCATCGTATTCGATATTGATCATCTCCATCGGGTCATAGAGGGCCGCGCTCTTCCAAAGTCTGAAGCTGAGTAGGATGCCTGTCAAAATGGCTGAAATCATTATAGCCGCCAGCCAATCCATCACCAGGTTCTGCTTCCATGGTATCGCCCGCTGAGGAAAAATAGACGGTCTCCATTCAATTGTGCTCCAATCCATTGGAGGGTTGTCGGGTAGATTCGTCTTAGAAAGGCGCAGTGCTGGGAATCTCATAACCCGCCGTCCGCAAATAAAGTCGTTCCTCGACTTTCAAACTTTGGCCCTGGATTTCTGCTCACGGGAACTGCGTTCGCGTAGATTGGCTCCCGAGCTATCCATTCCTGGTTTGCATAAATCTCTTGCTCCACTTCCATAAAAGCCGGGTTCCTTCAGCTCTTCCCATCGTTGCCTGTGGCAGCCCCGGTCCCGGGGCTCAGCCCAACCACCGGTTCCGCTGGGTCGCAACCAGCGGGATGATCCGCGTAGCCTGGGAGGGTCAGTGGTGACCCCCCACTCACCAGACTCATTGTTCTCCTTCTCTTGGCTCCGCGCGGGAAGTCCATGGTTGGTCACTCCTCAGGGCTGAATGAAGATCTGGTCCTTCTCTCCTGGCTTTATAGGAGGTCTTCCAGCCCCTCCTCCTTCCCTGGCTCCTCCCTCGTGCCAAAGAAAACGTCCACCTCCTTGGCTGGGTCACTCCTTCTGCTCTCCCCGTCTGGTTTTCTTTCTGTTATTGGTTATGTACAGTCCATCAACAATACATTGTTATCATACTTCTATATACACATGTATACATACACAAATACATGTATACTCATTTATATATACACATATGTACACATTCTTCTCTCTTTTTTTCAGTCGTCTCCCCCCTGGGAATCTGGCCGATTCCACAGCCTAGCCAACTCTTCCACTGCGGCACGTCCTCTTTCTTCCCCTTGAGGTGCTGGCTTTTTAAACCACAATGTATAGTAGGAGGCCGCTTGAGCCAACGTTCCTAGCGGCCCGTCGGATGTGGACGGCCCTGGTTCTTTGGGCCTGGTGTCTGCCGTATCTTCCGACATGTTGCGCTCTTGGCTACCGGATCGTTTCCTGGTTTCGTAGGCTCTGTGTTTCATTTCTGCTAGCACTGGACATGTCTTGAGGGTGCGGTGACCCTCCGGACCCCATCCGGTGTTTCCTCTTCCATCACACCCCGGCGTGGGACACGCCTCAAGGCTCCCCACGTATACCGGACAAGCTCTAAATGAGCGGTGGTAAGTCGCCCCTGGTCGGGTGCTACCGCTCCTGTCGCAGCCAGGAGTAGGGCAATTTGGAGGATACAATTTCGTCCATTCAAAAGGGGTCCAGTCCTGTAGACTCTTCCCGGGTCGGTCACTTACGCCCCCGCCCTCTGCATATGGACATGATGATAGATTTCCCTTTTGGACTCCTGCTTCTGGGGGGGGAGAGGTGGTTAGATTTTCCTCTTGGACTCCTGTTTCTGGCGGGAGAGAAGTGGTTAAACTCTCCACTTGGACTCCTGCTTCTGGCGGGAGAGAAGTGGTTAAATCTATCATTCTCGTTCCGCGTTTTCCAACGTCGCTCCCCTCCGTCAACAATGACCGGAGCAGGCTCCCTACAGCTGGACATTCCTGTGACAACTCCTGGCTGGGACCTTTTTCCCATTCTCTTGCTTCCGACTGATCAAGGTCATCTGTCTCCTTGGCCTTCTCTTGAGGTTCTATCGCCGCTACTGCGGCTTGCTCCTGTCTTGCTCGTATTTGTTCACCAAGAATAGCCCGTACCTGGGACCCGGTGTTTCTTATGGCTACAAATTGGCTAAGCCTTTTGGCCTCCAATTTGACTCCCAGTGAATATATTCCTTCGTAGGGAATGATTGCCATCTTCACTGTAATCCCCACTGTTAGAGATTTGCTCACTCCAACATATTTTCCAAGAACCACACGGGAGATAAGTAAGTCCTTTTAGACACCTGCAGGTGGAGAGTCCATTCGTCGCTGTGCGTGCAGCGTTGTTCGAATAGAGCTCTGGACTCTCCTTCCTGCAAGAGGATATTTATTAAGAGAAACAAAGTGGGGGTTGAGAGTTGACAGGTTTGGTGAACCCCCGGCCTCTGGTAAGATCAGAGCAGGGGGTGTTTTACGATTTTGTGGGAAACAGAACAACTTTGATTGCTTCCTCTGCAGCTGGTCAATCGAGCAGAGAATGCAACCACTATATTTTACTGCGTTGGGAGAGCAAGACAAGATTGGTTAATCATTATAGTCTACATTCCAACATAATCCTATGATAAAGATAACCTGGAAAACCCTAACACCCACCAGTGCTGCTTCACCCTCATTCACCAAAAGGACTGATCCGACCTTATTTCCGGGGGCAAAACAGTATATTCCCTTTTTTGTTACATACTGGAAGTGTTTGTTACTCGTGTCCAAAATACTTCGGTAGCAGTACATGTTGCTCACGGTCGGGCTTGTTTCTGCAGGGGCTGCCGCCACTTGGACCAATGGTGCGTCTTTGTACGCCACCAACTGGGCTATAGCCCGAGCCCAAGTCATGGGCCTCCAAGGTCCCTCAAGCAGGTCTCCCACGGATGCTTTCCCCCCTACCGGAAGCACCGACGCATGAGCAAACAAGGCCATTGCATTGGCCTTTTTCTGTATAACTGTCGGGGGCAGGCCGGCCGTCTGGCCTCGGCCAGGGCCAACAATGGCCCAAGGCCACATAAAGGTTCTTCATAGCCTGAATATTATCATATGCCGGCCAAGATGCTCCTCCCAACACTGGTCGCCAGGGGGGTCATTGCCCTGGTGATTTGCCATCCCTCTGCTTCTCCGACTTTCAATAATTTTCCTCTTGCCATGCGATCTAAACACATGGGTCAATATTTCAGCTCACCGCCGTCCCAAACACACGTGCACGAGGCAATTTGTCGAGCCCGTACATCCGTAGTTGGTCCGGTCTCCCATTGTGAAAAGAACACCATTCTTGTCAAGATGGTAATTCGACACTGGTGGCACACTGTTGGGTCTAAATACGATTAGACATTAAATTACTCGCTGGAATGAAGAGGAGAAGACAACCAGAACAGGTTTACTCGCGAGGAGAACGATAGAGCAAGCAATCTCAGTTACAACCTCCATCAGTTCTGAGTCTTTACTCCACGTGCCCCTCTTTTTAATGTTATGGTTGCCCTGGTTACAGAGGCGTTGCTACACTAAAGGGAGGGGGGATTGTGTCTGTAGCAACGCTGATTAGCAAAAGAATGTAGTGTGGTGTGAATTAGCACTTCGCTGTTGGCTCTTGACCCCCCGCAGAGGCCGTCCGCAGCTGTCTTCCTTTACAGTTGGCTGACCTGTCCTCGAGGTCAACAAATGTCCTGACGCACGTTGATTGCCGCTTTGCTGTGGAACAAATGCAACTAGACCTTTGCTAACTTTATCTACTTGGTAATTAACACACAATAGTAATAAGTAACTTGTCCTAAACATTTCAACACACATTAAGCAAACGTGAGGTAACCGGTATGCAGTTCCTTAAACAAACATTGAGTAAATATGGGATAACTTTAATGCAACTACTTCTAACTGTATGTAACCCTTAACAAAGAAGAATAGGTCTGATAAACTACAATCTATGAACCAAACCTATATCTAAATAGAAGGAATGAAGTTCCTGTGAATCAAACAAAGAACATTTCACCTATGCAAATAAGCCCTGCTCATTGTTAGTGAAGGACTCTTACGGGAACCAAAACGCACAGACAACATAAGGACAGGAAGGGTACAAATGGCTGACAGGGATCAAAAGACATCCCTATCACATAAAAGGAACAAAGAGATAAAAGGAAAAGATAAACTCGTAAAGGCGAGGCCTCCAGGTCTGGCAGGCCAAAGCTTCACTTAAAATTATTCCAACACACACCATGGCATCTAGTACTTTGACTGGAAGCTTGTCCTCATTCCTTTGGGCAAATTCCAGGTCCCTTACATCGGTGGTCAGTACAGGTGGCATCATGAAGCCTACTCCCGACCACACAGTAGGCAACAGGTTGGTGCAAACAAATGACACAAGCTTCGTCGACCTATGTCCAGCGAAAATGTTCTGGTCCACCGGGTGTGCAACCCCGCTTGGCCAATCTCACTAGATTTAGGGCCCTTCTGGTCTGAATCCCATTCGGTGTTCTTCTTATGAGGACCGCACCTTTGTGTGCGGCCATGCGCATGAAGGCCGGGATTGTTCTGTAGTCCGTTGCCATATGTTATTTGAATTACTTCTTGGCTTGAATTGGGTTAGCCGATAACGGCTTCAGCTGTTCAACTCCTTGGATGCCTTTCTTCTTCAGTCGTACTGTGTTTCTATCCAAAACTTCACTAACGATGTCCGAGCAGTCGTACTTGGCCTTCACTGCCGTGTTGCTGTTCAGGTCCCTCGACTCGATCCACACCTTCTGTCCAACGTTGAACTGACACTTCTCTTTATTTTGGGATGAGCCGTCTTGGGTTCTGCCCACTTCCTGTGACACAAAGAGTTGTTGGTTGAGTTCTTCGGATGGGGAGGGTCGGTTGCTCCTACTCCTCCCGTTCAGGTCTGCAACCAAATCAAGTAGTTTAGTACTCCACTCTTTCCCGTTTGCATTTTTTCCCAACCAGGTTTTGACTAGACCAATGGTTCTCTCTGCCACCCCGTTTGCTTGTGGCGTGTAAGGGGGCGAATAGACTCTGACTATTCCCCACCTACGACACCACTCGTCCACCTGGGCGTTTTTGAAATGAGTTCCATTGTCTGTTCTCAGCTCTTTTGGGATTCCTAGCCACATGCACCCGTCTTCTAGTGTCTTGATCACACTGTTTGCATTGGCTTTTCTTACTGCTTTCAGCCCGACGTGTCCTGACATCGAGTCTACCAGCACAACAAGGTATTTCTCACCCTTTGCGCCACTTATTCCCAAGGGGCCCGCTACGTCCATACAAACCGAGCCCCACGGCACAGTACTCCTGATCGTCAATCCTTCCGTGCGTCGTCCTCTTCGCCCTGTGTTGTATTTGTTGCACGGATTACAATCCCGCAGGACCGCACGAATCATTCGGTCAGGGACCCAGAGTTCCAGCTTCTCTAACTTTTTTTCGCGTAGGCAGTGGACCCGCGTGGCCTAGTGCTTCATGCACTTTTGTACACAATTGTAACGTACAGCCAAGCAAGCACATCCAGCGACCTCCCCTACTTGGTTCCCCTGCAGCCATGCTAATTTAGCGCTAACTTGCCTCACGTTCTCATCTGGGACCACTTTTCCGCGAGGGGTCTTGTCCCATTTTTCCGCTCCTACAACTATTATTCTTCTTTCCTGGACGTATCGATCAACTTTGTTATTCCCTCTCCAATGAGCTCCTTCTTTCACATGAGATTTCTGGTGAACCACATCCAGACTCAAATTTAGCCGTAAATCGGCTATTTTCTTCCACACTTCATAGTGGGCCACTAGTTTTCCTTTCGCTCCCTCAAAGCCATTTTCTTCCCCAATGGCTAGATCGAATTTGAGAGCTTGCGCGCAATAATGACTGTCAGTTATAAGCCTTACGCGTCCAGTGTGATTTTTTTGATTTTTTTTTTTTTTTTCTAACAGTCCTTCCAGCACTGCCGTGCCCTCTCCTGCTTGCGCGCTGCCGGGTGTCTTTCCTTTGCGGCGGCAACGCTCCACTCCATTTTGCTTCAGAATAAAACCCCAGTGGGCATTCTGCTCTCCTTTCTTTTTTGACCCATCGGTGTAAAGAGTCCATTCATAGGCCTTCTCTTCGTCCATACTCTTTTTGAGTATTGGCTTCTTTGTGGAGGTTGTAGTTGGTCCAATTTCCAAGTCGGGGTCCAGTAGGATGTCTTCCCATCTGCCCCATCGGATGTTGGTCGCTTTAGTGCTCTCGATTGTAGTCTTCCTTAGAAAACGATGCACGTTACTTCCGGTTTGGACTTTGATACCTTGTCCTTGGGCCAGGTCTTTCAAATTACTCCAGTACTTTGCCAACACTGCCAGTTCTTTCTCCTCCTGAGGGATTTTTTTTCCCGACGCTGGAGAGGGTGTAGGTCCATAAGGCCACCAAACCGGCATCTTCGTTGCTGACCGACACCATTGCATCATTTTCTTCGCAATGCACCTTTGCGACCAGTCTTACTGTCAAACTTCGTGGCTCAAGCCACACGGCTTTTCGGACGGCTTGTTTCAAGTTATTCAAGTTCTGATTGTCACTGTCTGACCACTGCTACTTTGCTGGTTTTTGGCCCTCCGGAGTTTTTTTCAAGCGGCTGTACAGTGGCCTTGCATGCTTCTGATAGTGAGGAACATGATCCCGCACATAATTGCGCAGTCCAAGTATTCGCTGCAACTCTGTCTCTGATATCGGAGGCGAGATCTGTTCGATTTTTTGTCGAAATCCTTCTGAGATGCCTAGGTTCTCAGTCACTTGGAATCCCAAGTAATCCACTTGGAATCGGGCTAGTTGGCATTTCTTGAGATTCAGCTTGAGACCGACAGCGGAGACTCGTTCCACCACTTTCTGCAGCTAGTCCAAATGTTCCTCCTCTTCGTCATTTGAAACAAACACATCATCAATGTACACCGTAACATCCAAACCACTCAGAACTTGTAAGACCACTGATTGAAACACATTTGGGGAATTTTTGTATCCTTGTGGCAATCTTTGCCACACGTACGATTTCCCTTTGTGCGTGAATGCTTTCGCTGTTTTGGACCAATTGGATCTTGACGGACTCCACATCCACAGGTTCGTACCACTCATTCAGTGACATGGTTTTTGTTGGACCCACTCGGACTGTTTTTGCTTTGATTTTTTCCAATCTTGCTTTTACTGGCTGACGCTGATGTGCGTTTTTTTTCAGATCCTATGCATCTCTCAATGTTAGTAAATTGTTGGGCCCTTTGACCCAAACAATTCTTTTCCAAACTCCAATCGGCATACTGGTCACTGATCCATCTGCCACCATAACAGTTAGGTGTCCTATTACTTTCAAGGCTTTGCGGGTCATCGACACCTCAGCTCCGGTATCCACCAAATAGGGAGCTCCTTCGATATCAACGTAGAGATTGTCTCCTTCTCTGTACATGCCCGTCAGGGTGACCCGCGCCTCTTCTTCACTTATTTTCTGGGCCCAGCAGGGGCCGCAACCTTGCGAACCTCTGCCAGGGCCTTCCTTTCTTCTGGTGACATCTTGTCATACACGTCTTTCGCCACATAACCAGTTGAATTCACTTTACTATATAGTGGTTTGGGCTTATCCTGGATGTCTCTGATTATCATTAAATTTTTGCCCCTTCCCATAAATTGGCCGTGGTGGTGGTTTCCGCCCTGCTTGTGTCTCCTCCGTGCGAGCGAGAGTGCTGCCCGATGGATTTGGCTTTTGTTTCTCCATGTAGTGTTTTGTTACTCTGTCCCATTCCTTTATGGATTCTTCGATTCGTGCCAGAGTTGCCTCCGCACCCAGCTTCACAAAAGTGGTGTCCTTGTCCTCGGTAACTGCTCTCAAAACTCGCACGTATCTGTTTGGGCTTACCACTTGCTTCAACTTGTGCCACACATTCAGCAAGGTGAGACCCTGTTTCAGTGCTTCTTTAGCTCTGGTTGTATGCACATCTTCGTCATCTTCTTCATCATCCACCCACCTCTGGTATGCTTCCTGTGCTGTCTCGTCCCTTCCGATGGGCTCGGCTGTAATATATTGCAGCCACATCTTTTTTGACAACTCTCCACCCGGACCGTCTTTGATTACTGGCCAAGTTGCCAATAAGTATTCTTTGACACTTTCCTTTTGGTACTTTACGTGTACCATTCCTTTTAGAGTTTTAAAGGCTCTTGTGTCTCTTTCCAGATCATTGCCAGGCATCCCTGTATTATCCAGATAAGTCGCTCCCAGTTGCGTGGTGCTCGGCTGAGCTTGTTGGGTGAAGTTTCCAGTTATGTTGGTTTGTGTGGACATTGCGGGATTAACAGTGTGTGTGTCCAAATCATCACACGCTCTCAGTTCTGCTTGAGCGGCATCATACACACCCTGCTTCATCCTTCGCAACAATACGTCATACATTACAGTCACAAAGCCTTCCCTAAAATTTTTTGTCAAGTCTGTGTAACTTACTAGGGTGTGGTAGGCTGGTGTGTTTAACACATTCATTGCCTCCCTGTAAATTAGTTTCACCGGGATGTCTATATTTCTTTCTATTTTTTCCCACCAGACCGGCGGGAGGGGGTATTCTTTCTGTCTGACTTCTGGGATGTAGGTTTTTCTTCCATCCTTGGTTTCCACCCATCCCAATTGAACCTCCCTTGCCAGCCTTTCCGAAGCCTGGAAGTTGCTTAGCATCGGCTGTTGCTTTTTGGTTCCTTTCCGGGTTGCTCCTCGCACAACTCTCGGTGGGGGGTCATTAGGATCAGGAGGGACCACTGCCGACATCACCGAAGCCTGATGTTCCTCTTCGGAGACCACGTCATCACTTGAGGTGGCCGCCTCCCTGTCTTCCCCATCTCCATCATTGTTACCCCCTTCCTCGTTAGATGTAGGAGCATGTTCAATGGCGCCAACTTCGGTGTTCCTTGATTCTATTTGTTGACGTGGGCCCTGAACCGTGGAGGGTCTATTTTTGGGAGTAGACGTCAGGCGTGCTCGGTAAGAGGTACCTGCCACTTCTCGGTTTGATTTTAAAACTACTCTCCTCCCCCTTTCAATTCATCTCCCTCTTTCCTGAGGTGGTTTCTTTGGTGGAGCCGGGACCTCGGTTGGTGCCGGATTCGGCCCCCCTGGTTTAGTTATCTCCGGGTTGATTTCGGTGGCCACGGTTTCGTCCTCATACCCTGTAGTTGGGGATGGTGTCCTTGACCGTACGGTCCTCACTTGCAATACTGCGGTAGAACTTGAGGCTGCCCCTTTTTCCTCTTCTGTTTGAATTGTTTTGGCCGATGGATGGGGCAGGACTGCCACCTTCTGTTGTGTTTGCTGTTCCATTTTCTGCTCTTTCCGAGCCACCAGTAGCGCTTGGTCATATGTGGCTTCCAGGGCTACTAATTCCCTTTCTCTTCTTTGAGAGGCTGATATTGCCAACACAAACTCCAGCCCTTCCACTGCTGTGATCGGGGTGGCTATGTGCAGCTTATAAGCCCCTGCAATTGCCGTTTCTGCAATTTTCCATGACATCCGTCCAGATCTAACGCCATTCACTTCCGTAACTATTCTTCTGGCTCCCCTCTCGATGGCAGCATCCACCGCTTTCTCCAGAATTTTTGTCATCATCTTCAGGTAGTCCTGCTGGTCCAGGTCTGCCATCCATTTTTGCACGACGGCATGTATTATCATGTGGTATTTTGATCTTCCCCCATTTGTGAAGATGAAAGTAAGGTCCTCCGGGTCATGCTCCATTTGCCGTCTTGCATCTTGTAGGTCCTCAATATATTTTTCATCGGCCATCAATCTCAGCCGTGAATCAAAGGTCTGGTTCCATGCACGGAATTTGTCGTTGGTGAAAACAATGAGGGCGTCTCCTGTCAGTGACCAAATATCTCCGACAAACTGGCACATCAGCACTCCATTACCCACAATCACTTCCTTGGTTGATTCTTCCGGCAAAGACGGTAGGGGGTCTTTTCTAAAGAGGAGATTAAGCTTCGGTGCAAGGGCGCCTCCGCGCCTGGTGTCCTTGGCCTCCCACACCTCCTCTGTGTCTCTGCTAGTGCCCAATCCTTCTTCCTCGTTAGGCACTTCCTCTTCTTCTTCACTGGAGAATACCGGTTGATTAGTCTTTTTCTCCAAAATACTTCTCATCCTCGCCAGGTGCTGCATGCGCTCGTAATAGCGAGGCACTGCCTTCACTTCTCCAGGTAATGGAGTTGCAAGCTCGCTCTCGATGCCAGCTTCGCCGGTCAGCATTTTCACTATTGAGTCCAAATCTGTACTTGTGCTTATTAATTTTATCATATTACACTCCTCCACCATTTTCGCCCCCCATTCACACCTGTCAGGAGCTTCTCTTCGAGTGTAGCCCCTTTCAGGGTGGGCTGACACTGTTATTGATAGTCCATCTTCTCCTGGTTGCTCGGCAAAATATCTTCCATCCCTTTCGATGGCTTCTTTCATCCGCGTCGAGAAGAATTCCGCCTCTATCGACGGGTTTGATCCCACTATGTACTCAGTCCATTTCTGGGGCCACTTCTCCAAGCCTCCTCCATACAATATTACACATGCTGGTTCTTCATGTCGTCTCAGAGGGTCTGGATTAGACCCTTCCTTTCTGGTTCCTTCCATAGGATTACCAGGTTCGGGATCCGGTCCTCTTCCACCGCTAACCATCTCTTCAATGAATAGCAGTTTTTCCAGTTGTAGGGTCGAGCTGTCTCCTTTCGAGACCTTTCCGTGCGCACTCGGAACAGGGACGATACAGCTCTTACTCAGCGGCGCCCTTTGCGTCGCCTCTACTCAGAACACCAATATGAGAACTCTTGCGTCACTTATTGATGCTCTCAACGACGGGATGCACTTTTTTTTCTTCTTCTTTTTTCCCACCAGGTTATCTACTAACAGGAAATTCTAACAAGGGTACACTCAACTGCAAATTGTAATTCAAACGTTATTGTAGCGAACAGGAAATGACGACTAATCATCAGCCCCAAGCCACTCAGCCTTACAATTCTTGGGAACCTGTAAGTCACAGAGGGTCGCCAACAGTTAAGAATCATGAACCATACAAGCCTTAGAAGAATCGTCTTGGCCGTTTTTTCTTCTGCCTGGAGAGTAAGTACATTTACTACTCCTGGTGAGCTTCTATTGTAGTCCTCAACAAGCGGAAAAAAAGGAAAGGGCGGAAAGAAGAAAAATCCTTCTGTGAGTTTAGCGGCCAAAAGTCTGTAATCCTCTGATGCGTCCGGGAACAAAACATTTTGTAATCCACACAAGGAATTCAGCAACAAAATTCTTGCAATCTACAATGTGTCCGGGAACAAAAAAAATGTGTAATCCACAAAAGGAATTCAGCAACAAAAATCTTGCAATCCACAATGTGTCCAGGAACAAAAAAAAATTGTAATCCACACAAGGAATTAGGCAACAAAAATCTTGCGATCCACAATGTGTCCAGGAACAAAAAAAATTTTTGTAATCCACACAAGGAATTCAGCAACAAAAATCTTGCAATCCACAATGTGTCCAGGAACAAAAAAAAATTGTAATCCACAAAAGGAATTCAGCAACAAAAATCTTGCAATCCACAATGTGTCGGGGAACAAAAAAAAATTGTAATCCACAAAAGGAATTCAGCAACAAAAATCTTGCAATCCACAATGTGTCCAGGAACAAACATATTTGTAATCCACACAAGGAATTCAGCAACAAAAATCTTGCAAGGGGGAAACGAGGGTTTATTATAAAATAAAATTAAGAAAGAAAAATGAAAAAGAAGAGGGGAGACAAGCCTTCTCTTTTTATCTTTCAAAATAAAAAGCCCTCTCTTCAGTCGGTCTCCTAATTGTCTGCCTCCTCCTTGGCTTTGGTTTTGGCATGAAATCTAAAACATTTGCAGGCTCCTCGTCGACTGGTTCATGTTCTCTATTTATACCCAATATCCGTGCCTGTGTACCAGCCCCTCTGGCTTTTGCAAGTTCTGCTTAATACTCTGCGTATACTACCAACATTACTTTTAGCACCCCATACAAGTACAAGCTGTGAAGGAACTCCTCCTTATTCATGCTTAAAGCAATGTGCTGAGGGGTAACGGTCACCGTTTACCATGACACAATACAATTCTAATACTCCCGTGCTATCAAGGTTCTTTTCTAGGAAACTCTATTCCTTAAAGAGACTGTACTTATGTCACTCAAGGCCGTTCTGACATTTGATTGGATCAGTGAGCGGAATTAGGACAGTATCTGGGAAGAAAAAACTGAAAAAAACTCCACACAGGTTCGTTTTGGAGCTGTGAGCAAAGCAAAAAAGAAAACATTTTTCTCAAACTTTTAATCACAACTAGTTTTGCCGAAGTAAATGTTGATATGGGTCCGTTCTACTTGGTCGCTCAAGCAGCGACCCGACCAGCTTGTTTATCCGAAAGAGAATCGAATTAATAAAAGTGTGACCATAATAGCATTTAAGAAGAAAGTTAATGCACTTTACATTATTAATTCTAACTTCTTATACGTAGATCCAGCATTTAACTGTCGGAGTGCTTCAACCCTCTCGGTTGCTTTAAAAAGATTAATAACTCTCTCAAAACAAATCTAAATGTCCTACTCTAATTAGGTTTGCCCTGTAATTAATTTGGAAGGCAAGTCTATTTTTCGATCGTGTCTTATTTAACTTTTGACGCGGCCCGACAAAGTTAGAAATGGGCCTGCGCCCGACGGAAAAAAAATACTTTTATCCGTCACCAACTCAAATAATCTGATTTAACCACCGTCGTTATTTTATTTAGAGGAAGTCAATTTTCAAACGAATTAACATTTAACGAAATTCACTCTTCCTTTAAATAATTACGAAGGTTATCTAATTCTCTAACATGCACGGAGTGACTTTTTACGCGGCCCGTCAAAAAGGGAAACGGGCCTGCGCCCGACGGAAAAAAAAATACTTTTATCCGTCACCAACTCAAATAATCTGATTTAACCACCGTCGTTATTTTATTTAGAGGAAGTAAATTTTCAAACAAATTAACATTTAACGAAATTCACTCTTCCTTTAAATAATTACGAAGGCTATCTAATTCTCTAACATGTACTTTTTATGCGGCCCGTCAAAAAGGGAAACGGGCCTGCGCCCTCCAAAGAATTAAATTACTTTAAATTCTACACCAAACAATAATCCGATTTAAACACTTCCGTTAATTTATTCAGACGAAGCAAACTTTCAAACGGATTGAAATTCACTCGTATCTCAAATAACTACGAAGGTTATTTAATTCTCTAAAATTGTCTGATGTTACTTTTATTTATTACGGTCCTATGTTATACCATAATAACCACCCGCCCATTAATCAAATTTGTCAAATCAACCCCAAACAATCGATTGCACATTCCGTACAGATCAGCGGACAACGAAGTAGATGTATATACAAAACACTTTTATTGAAGAAACATGAAATAGAATTACAAATCTCAATTACTCCAGAAACCGAACAATTTCACTCACTGATACCCGTGCTAATAAAATCATTCAATCCCAGAACAATTCGATCGCAAAACACAGTTCATGAAAGAGGGAAAAGGTAGATACCAGTTGGGTGCTATTTTTGGTGGAAGCAAAGTCGAGTGATCAGTTCGATCTTACTTCTAAAATCCAAATTAGAGAAACAGGTTGGCCTCGAGGGGACCGACGACCCGATGGCTATTTCCCCCCCCCCCTCACGTAAATACAGAAAAGTCGTTCCCTCACCTAGTTCCTCATGCAAAGTTGTCCAGTCCAATTCTTTTGAGTAAATCCAAGTTAATCCAAGCAACCGATCCTGTGTCTCACAGTGATTCGTGTCTCTTCGGGCTTCTTCACATATGAGCGCTCTTTGGGGGAAAAAGCCCCGTAGCTGCCCCTGCAGGACTTTTTATAGACTTCTCTGCCCTCCCTTTTCTTTCTTCTATACCCTCCCTATAGGAGAAGATTGCCCAGTTTCCCACGCCCCTATAGAATAAAATTGGTCAGTTTCCCACGCCTCCTATAGGGTAAGATTGCCCAGTTTTCCCACGCTCGGACACCTGTTGCCTTCAGCAGCTGTTTCCGCCCACGCATTACTTTCCACCAAATGTACAGCTAGCCCCTGGTAAAACCTTTCACTTCCTCTTTTCTTTACTTCCTGTTTCATGAGGATAACTCTTTAAAGTAACACTTCAATTAACTCTGAAATAAAAATCCAAACCTTTGATCTATTTCTTTAAACAATTTATATCATGCCACTATTCTCACAGTGGCGGGCCCCTTGATCGAATTGACTAACAATATTGCTTTAAGCTGTTACAGAATACATTTTAGCCAAGCAAAGAAATCAAAAAGTAAAAATCGCATTTGTGCTTTTCCAAACAATTTATGTCACGCCACTATTCTCACAGTGGCGGGCCCCTTGATCGAATTGACTAACAATATTGCTTTAAGCCGTTACAGAATACATTTTAGCCAAGCAAAGAAATCAAAAAGTAAAAATCACATTTGTGCTTCTCCAAACTATTTATGTCACGCCACTGTTCTCACAGTGGCGGGCCCCTTGATCGAATTGACTAACAATATTGCTTTAAGCTGTTACAGAATACATTTTAGCCAAGGAAAGAAATAAAAAAGTAAAAAACACATTTGTGCTTCCATGCGTGACTCTCAATCCGACACCGTGTTCCTGTTTTATTTCTATTTTTACTAGCTTAACTTATTTTGGCCCCTTTTTGGTCTCATGTTTTGGTCTGGCGCCATGTTTTGGACAAATTTGGAATTTCAGCTCTGCCAATTTATTCAGTAATCCTTAATTCAAATGTTGTACCATCTGCCGCTAAAATTTGGAATTTCGACCCTACCAATTTATTCCTGTGAACAATCCATATTTACCCTTTACACCATCTCTTCTCCCCATTTTACATGACACCACCTAACCACAGTGACGGGAGGGGCAAAATTCAGAAAATGTGCTCAGCTCGTCGAGAAAATGCAATATAAGCAATAAAATTAAAAATACTTATAAAACCTAAACCAAACGTTGCAGATGGTCATTTCTCATGTGCCGAGGTCAACTCGGCACTCTAAAGCCCCCAAGAGTACTTTTTACTATGCCTACCTAACCAGAGTGACGGGAGGGGCACAATTCAGAAAACGTGCTCAGCTCGTCGAGAAAATGCGATTTAAGCAATAAAATTAAAAATACTTATAAAACCCAAACCAAACGTTGCAGGTGGTTATTTCTTCATGCGCAGTGGTCAACGCGGCACTCTCTAGCTGCCAAGAGCACTTTTTACTATGCGCACCCAACCAGAGTGACGGGAGGAGCACATTTCAGAAAACGTGCTCAGCTCGTCGAAAAAATGCGATTTAAGCAATAAAATCAAAAATGCGCCTAAAACCTAAACCAAACGTTGCAGGTGGTTATTTCTTCATGTGCCGAGGTCAACTCGGCACTCTAAAGCCCCCAAGAGTACTTTTTACTATGCCAAACTAACCAGAGTGGGGCATAATTCAGAAAACGTGCTCAGCTTGTCGAGAAAATGCGATTTAAGCAATAAAATCAAAAATGCGCCTAAAACCTAAACCAAACACTGCAGAAGGTCATTTCTTAATGCGCAGTGGTCAACTCGGCACTCTATAGCCCCCACGAGCACTTTATTACTATGCCAACCTAACCAGAATGATGACGGGAGGGGCACAATTCAGAGAACGTGCTCAGCTCGTTGAGAAAATGCGATTTAAGCAATAAAATTTAAAATACTTATATACTTTTTACTATGCCAACCTAACCAGAGTTATGGGAGAGGCACAATTCAGAAAACGTGCTCAGCTCGTCGAGAACATGTGATTTAAGCAGAAAAATTTAAAATGCTTATAAAACCTAAACTAAACGTTGCAGTTGGTCATTTCTTCATGTGCCGAGGTCAACTCTGCACTCTAAAGCCCCCAAGAGCACTTTTTACTATGCCAACCTTACCAGAGTGACGGGAGGGGCACAAATCAGTAAACGTGCTCAGCTCGTCGAGAAAATGCGATTTAACCTTCCTATTGTGTTAGGGTCACTAGTGACCCGTTTGGCATTCATAAAAGTACTTCATATATTTGTTTTTTGCGTTGAAACTTTTTGACTTTGTCAGGGACTTCCATTTAAAGAAATTAATGTTGTTGTTGTTTTTTTACTGATTTATAAAGTGCTCTGGTGAAAAAAAATACTTTTGTGGTGTTCGGGTCATTTTTGACCCGGTTAAAATTTTCAATTATGAAACATTAAAAAATGCCAAAAATGAAATCATAAACACACAATCAACCAACAGCCTCTTCCTCCAACCACTTGAGCTTCATTTAGGGGCTTTTCTCTTTGCCTTTCTGCGAGAACAAACAAAGGGAGACATGTCCAGGCATGTCAAGCCATTTGAGTGTAGAGGTGGTGACTTGCAGAGTACACATCTCCAATTCACAGGATGCAACAATGAGGAGAAGATTGACTGTAAATTAAGCTTTGGATCACATCTTTCCTGCAAATGCGGGAGAGGACATAGGATTTTAACGATGGAGATGAGCAGGCCTCTTAGGATGAAGATGATGTGGAGTACCAATTGGAAGAAACAGACACAACTGATCAGTCTGAAGAAGAGGTCACTGGTGCTGAAGCTGCTCCTGCTGAATCACTCCAATCCAAACGTGGCAACATACGTTGGAGCACAGTTCCTCCTGATGTGCATGCAAACATCATCAAAATGACCCCAGGGGCCACGAGGTTTGCTGTGACAAGAGTATGTGACATCAAGACGTGCTGTGATTTTTTTTGCCATTGTCACTAAAAAAAGTCATAATTGCTATGACAAACCTTCAGGGGAAAAAAAGTCTATGATGCTGTGTCATCAGGAAGAGACAAAAAGCCCATCATCATCCTGGACTACAACAAAAACAAAGGAGGAGTAGACAATCTGGACAAGGTGACTGCCACCTACACTTGCCAGCGAATGACCAGGAGATGGCCAATGGTTGTGTTTTACAACATCCTCAATGTGTCTGCATACAATGCATTTGTATTGTGGACCCATATTCACCAAGGGTGGAATTCAACCCAAAAACACCAAGCGGAGAATGTTTCTTGAGGAGCTCGGGAATTGCCTTGTCCAGCCGCACATTGAGCAACGGGAACGGGTGCCCCGAGACCCAGCTTCTGCAGACTTGGTCAGACAGCTTCAGTGGTCACCAAGCACGCCATCCACATCCACAACAACCAGAAAAACATCAGCATCACCTTCCTCCTCAGCAGCCAGTCGTACCTCAAGCACTCCATCCACATCCACAGCCACAATGCCAGTGAGACCACCTTGCTCAAAAAGAAAGAGCTGTCAGGTCTGCCCCAGCAGTATGGACAGATAAACCTAGATAGTGTGCTTCACCTGCAAATAATACATCTGCAAAGAACACACTGTCACTTTTTGCAACACATGCATCGAAACACACACAAGCACGCCCGCCCACACACACCTACATGCGCACACACACACACACACACACACACACACACACACACACGCACACACACACACACACACACATACACACACACACAGGCATGTTCTTTGCACATAGTATTTATAGAACAAGTACTTGATTTCTTTTGGTGTGATTTTCTTGATTGGTCTCGATTGGTTGTTGTTTTTTGACCTTGCAAATCGTTGTTTTATTGTAATTTTTTTATTATTTATGACTGTTCTGTTTTTCATATTGTTTAATATTGTATTGAAGTTCTATCGTGTGGAAAAAAATATTTATTATTGCCCTTTTCTTGAAGTAGATATAAAGATAGATATGAAGTAGTCCAAAATGACCCGAAACACCATAGATGATACTATATTTGATAATATTAAAATGAAAATCTTTTTTTGTTGAACATTTAAGAAATGTGTTTTAATATCTCTGTTACACTCAGGTAACCGAACAACTGATTATTTTGTTGCCTTCTTCTCTTAAGGTTCATTTGACCATTTTTTAGACATTGAAAAAGAGGGGTATGCTGTAAAAACAAAGGCCCAGGGGGCCACAAAAAATATTAAAACCAATCTTTTCATGGATAAAGGAGCCAAACCAGCTAAACAAGAGTAGAGAAAAACATTGGATGATAAAAGATTGTTTTTTAGGGAATTTTATGGTTGATTTAATACACGGGTCCAAAATAACCCGCTAACACCACAGATGGCAGCAGAAAGCTAACACATTAGGAAGGTGAAGCAACAAAATTAAAAAAGTGCAAAAAACCTAAACAAATCGTTGCAGGTGGTCATTTCTTCATGTGCCGTTGTCAATTTGGCACTCTAAAGCCCCCAAGAATAATTGTTACTATGCCAACCTAACCGGAGCGAAGGGAGGGGCACAATTCAGAAAATGTGCTCAGCTCGTCGAGAAAATGCGATTTAAGCAATACAATTAAAAAAGCGCAAAAAAACTAAAGCAAACGCTGCAGATGGTCATTTCTTCATGTGCCGAGGTCAACTCGGCAATCTAAAGCCCCCAAGAGCACTTTTTACTATGCCTACCTAACCGGAGTGACGGGAGGGCTCCGCGATCTCATCCGCAAAAAGTGCCGATCCGCTGAGCTATTTCCGGCCAACTGGCGCGTGCGCACGGCTTCCCGGTGGTCCCGGGCGGCGAGCGTGAGTGCGCCGGCCGCCGGAAGTCGAATGAGGCTCCGCATTCTCATCCGCGGTGCTTATAAAGTGCCGATCTGCTCGGCTGGAGCTATTTTCGGCCACCCGGCGCGAGCACACGGCCTCCCGGTGTTCCCGGGCAGCGTGCGTGAGTGCGCTGGTCGCCGGAATTCAAATGAGGCTCCGCGATCTCATCTGCGGTGCTTATAAAGTGCCGATCCGCTCGGCTGGAGCTATTTTCGGCCACCCGGCGCGTGCGCACGGCCTCCCGGTGGTCCCGGGCGGCGTGCATGAGTGCGCCAGCCGCCGTAAGTCGAATAAGGCTCCGCGATCTCATCCGCGGTGCTTATAAAGTGCCGATCCGCTCGGCTGGAGCTATCTTCGGCCACCTGGCACGAGTGCACGGCCTCCCGGTGGTGCCGGCTGCTCCAAGTCCCGCGGAGGACCATCAGAGCTCCAGGACGCCGGCCGGGGAGCCTAATAGTAATCACCCGGGCCTGCTGGAGCATTATTCGGCCACATCGCTCGTGCGCACGGCCTCCCGGTGGTCCCGGTCGCCTCCACGAAACGTTAAAGAAATTTCAAATGAGCCTACCTTAAGAGAGTTATAGTTACTCCCGCCGTTTGGCCGCTTAAAGTGTCATCGGACGTAGAGCAATGTGAGTGTGCGGTAAGTGCGAGAGGTGGTGTAACCTTTCGCCCCGTCCCCCAGAGGGAGGCAATTCCCCGCCACAGTTTCACCGGCAGCTTCCGAATGTCTCCCCGAGCACTTGGAAGTCCGCGCGGGGGCAGAAGCGGGCCGTGCAAGGTATCAGATGGAGCTGGACGGTCACCGGCGCCGCTCGTCGTGCGTGTGCGGCCCGCTGGAAGTCAAATAAGGCTCCGCGATCTCATCCGCGGTGCTTATAAAGTGCCGATCCGCTCGGCTGGAGCTATTTTTGGCCACCTGGTGCGTGCGCACGGCTTCCCGGTGGTTCCGGGCGGCGTGCGTGAGTGTGCCGGCCGCTGGAAGTCGAATAAGGCTCCGCGATCTCATCCGCGGTGCTTATAAAGTGCCAATCCGCTCGGCTGCATCTATTTTCGGCCACCTGGCGCGTGCGCACAGCCTCCCGGTGGTCCCGGGCGGCGTGCGTGAGTGCACCGGCCGCCGGAAGTCGAATGAGGCTCCGCGATCTCATCCGCGGTGCTTATACAGTGCCGAACCACTCGGCTGGAGCTATTTTCGGCCACCTGGCGTGTGCGCACGGCCTCCCAGTGGTCCCGGGCGGCGTGCGTGAGTGCGCCGGCCGCCGGAAGTCGAATGAAGCTCCGCGATCTCATCCGCGGTGCTTATAAAATGCCGATCCGCTCGGCTGGAGCTATTTTCTATTGCCTTTGAAACTCTTTTTTTTTTTTACTGGAACCGAGGAGGTCCATCGTGGCTGTTCAGTGACATTTTTTTTTTTAAATTTCTGCGCACGGGGTCCCGGTGGTCCCGGGCAGCGTGCGTGAGTGCGCCGGCCGCTGGAAGTCGAATAAGGCTCCGCGATCTCATCCGCGGTGCTTATACAGTGCCGATCCGCTCGGCTGGAGCTGTTTTCAGCCAGCTGGCGCGTGCGCACGGCCTCACGGTGGTCCCGGGTGGCGCGCGTGAGTGCGCCGGCCACCGGAAATCAAATGAGGCTCCGCGATCTCATCCGCGGTGCTTACAAAGTACCGATCCGCTCGGATGGAGCTATTTTTGGCCACCCGGCGCGAGCGCACGGCCTCCCGGTGGTCACGGGCGGCGCGCGTGAGTGCGCCGGCCGCCGGAAGTCGAATAAGGCTCCGCGATCTCATCCGCGGTGCTTATAAAGTGCCGATCCGCTCGGCTGGAGCTCTTTTCGGCCACCTGGCGCGTGCGCACAGCCTCCCGGTGGTCCCGGGCGGCGTGCGCGAGTGCGCCTGTCGCCGGAAGTTAAATAAGGCTCTGCGATCTCATCTGCGGTGCTTATATAGTGCCGATCCGCTCGTCTGGAGCTATTTTTGGCCACCTGGCGCGTGCGCACGACCTCCCGGTGGTCCCGGGCAGCGCGCGTGAGTGCGCCGGGCACCGGAAGTCGAATAAGGCTCCGCGATCTCATCCGCGGTGCTTATAAAGTGCCGATCCACTCGGCTGGAGCTATTTTCGGCCACGTGGTGTGTCGGGTGGAGCATGGAGCAGGATGACCAAGTGCAGCTTGGACCAGGGTTTATTGGTGAACTCAAAAAAGGCAAACTAACAGACTCTGCAACTTACATGACCTAACAAAATCTAACAACGAGACTGACCAAAAAGACGTGAAACAAAAAGACAGGGTGACATTACCAATGACAGGAACAGGAACCAAAAAGACATCATTACATGAACGCACAACATAAATCCAACACCGAACAACCACAACCAATGATCCGACAGGGAGTGAGGGGCAGACAGGACTATACACGACAGGTAACGAGAGGCAGGTGGGAATAATCACACTGATAATGGGCACACAGGAGGGGAGGGGCGAGCACATAGACAGAAACCAGGCCTGTTTCCGCCTCCGCCATCATTTCCCCTACATGTTGCTGCTCCCAGTCTTCTGCTATCAACAAAGTCACATGTGGGATGCTATTCTTGACTTTAAATTTCTTGTCAATGAATCCGTTTCTCTGGATTTTCATGGCCACTCCCTGTGGTCCCAGGATAATGCAAGTGCCGTTCAATTGCACTTCTTGAGGTTGCTGATGCAACCACTCTTTTGCCTGTGCCTGCGTTAGGTCTTTGTGATATTGTAGCGTGCAGTGGAATGGGTACTCTGGGGTCCTTGCTCATGGTCTATAGGAGCGGATAAACTTTTCCCACTTCTTGTATGGTTTCAACAGGTTGTCGCTGACATCTCCCACCCAAAATACAGTGGGCGTTGACTTCCCGGACCTTGACTGCGTCATCACCTTGTGGCACGTTTTGTATGGTATTTCAACCTCACATCCATCGGGAGAACACTTTATGGTACAGTTCAATCCACACAGGGCATCTCTGCCGAGGAGGGCAATAGGTGTACGGTTTGACACCAGGACTGGAATTCTTATTGTGTGGTCTTGCCAGCAGAGCTTTACTGGTTTTGTGGAAGGGATCAGCTGTTTAATACCCTCGAACCCGATTGTCCGCACAAAATGACCGGACATGGGGAGATGTGTAGCGTCTTCGGGCCAGATACAAGTGAAAGCCGCTCCGCTGTCAACCATAGCTGTCAAAGGTTGATCATTTACTTTCACTGTTATTGTTGGCTCCTGTTCCAGACCTGACACTACCAGCTGACATCCCCCCTTAGGGCACTCTGGGCACCCCTAAAATCCAGGCTCCGGTCCCCAAAAGGGGTTTACCGGGCCCTGAGGCCTTTGGCCTCGTGGTTTGATTCCCCCTCTGAGGCCACCTCCAGAGGAGTTGTTATAGGGCCTATCACACTGGCGAGACATGTGGCCTGGTCGTCCGCAATTATAGCACACATTAGGTCTCTGTTGTAGGCCCCCCGGGAGATTAGGCCTTCCTGCCCGTCCTTTGTCTCCACGGGCCGTGGCTCCCCAGAGATGGGCCGGTCTGTTTCCCCATTGAGGGGCTGGGCTGAAGGGCACCGCCATGGCTGCCTGTGGAGTTAGGCCATGCGGGGACGTGGGCTGTAGTATGATTTGTTGAGGTGGAGCTTGCACCACGACTGTCTGCATCTTTTCCTTTTTATTGTCCACGAGCTACACTTGGTTCCGCCTCCTCACCACTTCTTGGTCCTGCTCCTTTTGAGCCATCTCCTTCTTGCGGAACCAATCAACTTGATGAGCGATGTGATCAGTGTAGACATTAGTCGTCATGCTTCCCAGTCCTACCACTTCAGCCAGTTTGCTCCTCACTTGCACATGCAGGCCCTTTTGGATCTTATCCCGCAAGATAGATTTTTCCATTTGGGTTGTATCTGGATCATTTCCTGTGATGTGTCTCCAAGTCTGATATGCTCTTGCCACGTATGAACATGTGTTCTCTGTCAGTCCCAGGGGTTCGAGCACAATATTATCAGGGTTTGCATTGGTCGGGTACGCTGCTTTCAGTGCTCCCCACATCTGGCCTCGGACTGCTGCAAACAGGTCAGAGTCATTTGCTGATGTTGTAGCAAAGCGATGTAACCCTGCTTTTCCCAAAATGTCTTTCATGGTATGAACTCCTATCACGTTAGCCAGAAGCCTCTTATTGTCTCCTACCGCGAACTGGGTTCCCACCATGCACTCCTCCAATTTGGATATCCAAGGGTGTGCTCCGTCTTGAATGGTGGGCAGCTTCTCAAAGATGGCTGACATGTCGGAATTCTGCCATGGTTTGTATTCCAGCTGTTGTCCTCTCACCAAAACTGGTAGGATTGTATTTGCCCGCCTTGATCTTTGTCCCTGGCTCAAAAGGGACGCTGGTATTTTGGACGCTTCTTTCTTCAGTTTGCGTTCAGCGACCTCCAACCTTTGCAATTGTTCCTCCAGCTCCTCTTGCTCCTTTGGTTCCACACTCCAGTCCAATTCCTCCAGGCATTGCTTTTTCCTGTTCTTAATGCTCATTAAGGCGGTTCTTCTCCAATCCTCCATGGCCGTGGGGGTGGAGCATGAGGTAGGCGTGGGATCCTTGTCTCCCCCGTCATCATCACTACTGTCGCTTCCACTGTCGGTACTACTAAAATATGTTCTTGTTCTATCCTTTTTCCCCGGAGTGCGTCCTTTTTCCTCCGCTTTTTTCAAAATGCTTTTGATTGTGGGGTCATAGCCCCCCGCTGCTCCTTCAGCATCACTCTGGCTGTCATACTGCAGCTCCTTTCTGGTGTAGTCAGAAGTGCCTTGCTTCGCAAATCATGTTCTAGGGTAGGACTAGGGTGCATGATGATGGTGGTCTTTGCTCTTCCTGTTTCGACAATGTCCTTATCCTCCGTCTCCAGCTGATAACTTCCTTCCTGGTTGATTATCGGAAGTTGTGGATAGACATTTCCACGGTCTTCACTCACATCACACGGTGGGGGATTCTTAACAGGGGACACATGTGAAAAGGGCATGTTTGCTTTTTCCATTAGTTTCTTAGCTTCTTCCATATTTTTCTGCACTTCAGCTTTAATATTCTCTTTTCTCTGTTGGAACTCTCGGTTCAATTTGAGTCCCTCTTCGTCAAATATTTTTAACAATCCCAATTCCCATTCTCTTTTTTCCTTCCTCTTTTCTCCTCTTTTTCCTTTTTTATGTCCTGCCTTGTATGCTGATACTAGTACACGTATAGTCTCAACTACTTCCCTGTTAAAAGTCCCTTCCACCGGCCAAGGTCTCTCGATGTCAGGCCATCTCTTATTCCATCTTTTGGATATTTCTTTAACCCCCTTAATAAGCGGGTAGTTTCCCAGCACTACCTCGATGGGGGTAGTCACCATTGGACTAGCATAGTTCCTTTCTCCCATTTTTTTTTTAATTTGGTTTGATTGCAGGTAACAATATCGACTAAACAATATTCATACGATTTCGCCAACCTCAGATGGACCCCTTAAGACCGGCTGTCTCAATTGATATTTGATCCGGTGTATTCCGCCCACGCTATTTCTGTACCCGCACTCAACTCATGTTGGAGATGACACCTTGTTTGAAAAACAATTGTTCACAAGTTTATGATGATCAGTCTGTAGTCAGTCTGCTATGCAATCCCTGTTCCCAGGTTAGAGTGAAATGCAAGAGTTTGTGGACAAAATCACACTGGCCTTAAGAATTTGAATGTGACGCTCCACGAAGCTCTTCTCCAGACGACTTGGAATTTCAGTCTGTGTCTCTTTGTCCCCCTGGAGAAACGGATGTATCCGCTGTCTCAGGTTTTTTATGTAAACAGAAAATCAGAATTATTGAGGAGAGCCCCAGAGAGCAATATCAATTTTATCATTCTGTCTTTAATTTAAATTAACAAGTTGGGCTTTTCTTCAACTCCAATTTCTCACTGCTTCCAGAGGGTCTAGGGGGCACCAGCTGACCCTAGTAGGGTCCCTCATTATTTATGAGGGGGCCACACTCTTTCTTGAGATACATACATGCACATCTATATTAGTGTCGTATTAGGTAGCATTCCCATGCTTCTTGTTTCTCCTGTTAGACAGCTGTGGCACATTAATTCTCCTGGGTTGCAGTTACCTCAGGACCTCCACTGTTGGTCATGCATTCTTTTGCTCCTTCAGCATGCCGTCCTCCATCATCCTGTCACATTTTCTCGCTACCAGCAAGGTAGGCCCCAAAATGGGGACAACTCCGGCCCCGCGCCCCGCCCCCACGTCACCCACACGGGGAGTGCCTAGCCTAAAAACACAGTGGGCAGGTACAGGTTGGCCACTCGCTGCCCCGCCCCCGAAGCCAGATTCCCCTCCCCGAGCGGGTACCGCAGGCGGGCACGCGCCCCAGAGCACCGAGAAACTCACTATCCTTTTAGCTTTTTGCTGCCTCTACAAGCACGCTCACTCACACGCACTCAAGAGCAAACACACACACTTACTCACAATCGCGCACACGCGCACACACACATGCTCACATACACACACACGGGTACACACACACACACACATGGGATCCCACACGTCTCTGCACTCGCAGACAAACATAGAAGACAGAGCAGGATTCGAATCCATTCCGCGTTTTGCTGCTTGCCAACTGCTGCTATGCAGTTTGGTGTTATCAGTGCACATGTGCACTGACAAATACGCACGTCTTACTTAACTTTTGTTTCGTTTCGTTTCATTTCTAATAGCGCTTTATATTTTCCCCTTTATTTTCTGCAGAATTCAACTTAAGTGTGCACACAAATTACTTTTCCCCCATGGTATACCAATCCTTGCACTCCAAGACGCCTCATTGGCACGTGTTCCCCTTCACACAGATGGATTTCTCTTCACACAGTAGCCGTCCAGCACCTATTTCCCAAACGCGGTCTGTACAGGCTCAAATTTATCAAACTTTGACAGACGTGCATGCTATTATAATACGTCCCCATAGAGGAATCGAACCGCAAGCAGATCGTATTAGCTTAATCAATATTCAAAAACCGCCAGTCCTTTTAAGTTTTACCTGGGGGCCTCTTACACCAGCATTTAAATTGACAAGCCTTATAACTCACATACATCTCTAATTCGATCAGTGCCCAAACGACGTGGCTTCGCGCGCATCCTTCTCTTCGGCCCACAGGTCCCTGACCTGGCCGGATATCTTCTCCCATTCACTCTCACAGTACGGATGCCAAGGTTGCGCTCGTTCCTATTGGCCAAACGCGGTCAACGCAACCTCCCTTTTTCGTTGGACTTTGGCAGAGACTAGCACGGCCACCAAACATCTCGACAATCGCACTTGGCGCTTGCAGTGTCCCGGCTTGGCCCAGGAATTTGGACCTCTGGGGGCGAGGTGGCTGGCTGTCTCCTGTCGCAACATAGTTCAATCGTATCTGTGTTTCCGTCACAATCACACAGCTAAAATTTCGATCCTCCGCCGGACCATTGACACGACTAATTTCCACGTCCATGTTTTATGGGACTTCCTACTATTTTCTTCTCGTGACAGCCGACCAGTGTTGTTCTCGACAACCTGTCCTGTTTCACATTCGCCCTCCCTGGGGCGTTTATTTCTTCTCGATTAACATTCTCACCCAGCATGCCATTCACTCGTGCAATCCCCAAAACGTTTTGTTAGTGTTCCCTTTTTATTTATTGTTTTTTATTTATTTTTCCGGTTTGTATTTTACTTTTGTTTCGCTGTCTCTATTTGGGGCCACTCCCCCTTCAAAAGTCGCATTATACGGCTTTTGACTAGGAGAGACAACTTTCCCTGGAGGCCGCCGTGGCCCCATCAGATCCGTTTAACTGCCCTCCGTGTGGGGAACAACGCTCCCTCCCCCCCTTTCCAAGAGCGAGCATGCTGCGGCGACTTTGAGCGCAAGCAACTCACCTCAATACAGGTCGTCGGCCGGCCGCTGGATGCTCGCAGAGAGAGCGGACGGGAAGGTCCCCTGGAAAACACAAATCCTGTTTGTGACGCCAAAAATGTGGTATATAGTTTTTGCTGCTTTGCTGGTCTCCAAAAAACACTCGGTGATCGGTGGCTGTTTCCAGACAAATAAGCACTTCAGGGACCCACGGCTGATTGGGAAAAGATTTTATTAAACCGATGTCAGAGTGAAGTCTTTCCAAAAAGTTGAGTGGCCCCAAGGCATGGATGTAAAAAGCTCCCCCAACCCCTGTCAGGCCCGTATCTTTTATACCTGGCAAGGAGCTGATGTCATGGCTTTGTGTACCAGCTGCAGTTTTCAATCTACTAGTTTACTTCAGTCCTAAAAAGGAGATCTTGACCAGCGCTGTTGGTGATGGACCACAACAGCCACTTTACCACACATTGCTGAAACTGAATTCTCCCTGACCAGCAAATATAGAATAGAATCGTATCACTGACGCCAGGTGGACATTCTAAGGCCACCTACAGGAATAGAGGAAATTCCAAATTACACTTCACACGGCCTGCTTCTCCCCCCGTGCACACGTGGCCGGAAATAGCTCAGCGGATCGGCACTTTAGAAGCACCGCGGATGAGATCGCGAAGCCTCATTCGACTTCCGGCGGCCGGCGCACTCTCGCACGTCGCCCGGCACCAGCGGGAAGCCGTGCGCACGCCCCAGGTGGCCGAAAACAGCTCCAGCCGAGCGGATCGGCACTTTATAAGCACCGCGGATGAGATCGCGGAGCCTCATTCGACTTCCGGCGGCCGGCGCACTCTCGCACGCCGCCCGGCACCAGCGGGAAGCCGTGCGCACGCCCCAGGTGGCCGAAAATAGCTCCAGCCGAGCGAATCGGCACTTTGTAAGCACCGCGGATGAGATCGCGGAGCCTTATTCGACTTCCAGCGGCTGGTGCACGCACGCATGCCGCCCGGCACCAGTGGGAAGCCGTGCGCACGCGCCAGGTGGCCGAAAATAGCTCCAGCCGAGCGGATCGGCACTTTATAAGCACATCGGATGAGATCGTGGAGCCTTATTTGACTTCCGGCGGGCCGCGCGCGCACTATGAGCGGCGCCGGTGACCGTCCAGCTCCATCTGGTACCTTGCACGGCCCGCTTCTCCCCCCGCGCGGACTTCCAGACGCTCGGGGAGACATTCGGAAGCTGCCGTTGAAGTTGTAGCGGGTAATTACCTCCCCCCGGCGGACACGGTGAAAAATTACACCACCTCCCGAACTTACCACACACTCGCATTGCTCCGCATCTGATGACACTTTAAGCGGCAAAACGGCGGGAGTAACTATAACTCTCTTAAGGTAGGCTCATTTGACATTTTTTTTAACGGTTCATGGAGGCAACCGGGACCACCGGGAGGCCGTGCGCACGAGCGATGTGGCCGAAAATAGCTCCAGCCGAACGTATCGGCACTTTATAAGCACCACGGATGAGATTGCGAAGCCTTATTCATTTTCCGGCGGCCGGCGCACTCACGCACGCCGCCCGGGACCACCGGGAGGCCGTGCGCACGCGCCGGGTGGCCGAAAATAGCTCCAGCCGAGCGGATCGCCACTTTATAAGCACCGCGGATGAGATCGCGGAGCCTCATTCAACTTCCGGCGGCCGGCGGACTCACGCACGCCCCCCGGGACAACCGGGAGGCCGTGCCCACGCGGCAGGTGGCCGAAAATAGCTCCAGCCGAGCGGATCGGCTCTGTATAAGCACCGCGGATGAGATCGTGGAGCCTCATTCGACTTTCGGCGGCCGGTGCACTCACGCACGCCGCCCGGGACCACCAGGAGGCCGTGCGCACGCGCCAGGTGGCCGAAAATAGCTCCAGCCGAGCGGATCGACACTGTATAAGCACCGCGGATGAGATCGCGGAGCCTCATTCGACTTCCGGCGGCCGGCGCACTCACGCACGCCGCCCGGGACCACCGGGAGGCCGTGCGCACGCGCCAGGTGGCCGAAAATAGCTCCAGCCGAGTGGATCGGCACTTTATAAGCACCACGGATGAGATCGTGGAGCCTTCTTTGACTTCCAGCGGCCGGCGCACTCACGCACGCCGCCCGGCACCACCGGGAGGCCGTGCGCTCGCGCCGGGTGGCCGAAAATAGCTCCAGCCGAGCGGATCGGCACTTTCTAAGCACCGCGGATGAGATCGCGGAGCCTCATTCGACTTCCGGCAGCCGGTGCACTCACACACGCCGCTCGGGAACACCGGGAGGCCGTGCACACGCGCCAGGTGGCCGAAAATAGCTCCAGCCGAGCGGATCGGCACTTTGTAAGCACCGCCGATGAGATCGCGGAGCCTTATTCGACTTCCGGCAGCCGGCGCACTCACGCACGCCGCCCGGGACCACCGGGAGAACATGCGCTCGCGCCAGTTGGCCGAAAATAGCTGCAGGCGAGCGGATCGGCACTTTATAAGCACCGCGGATGAGATCGCGGAGCCTTATTCGACTTCCCGCGGCCGGTGCACTCACGCGCTGGCTGGCTGGCTGGCTGGCTGGCTGGCTGGCTGGCTGGCTGGCTGGCTGGCTGGCTGGCTGGCTGGCTGGCTGGCTGGCTGGCTGGCTGGCTGGCTGGTTGGCTGGCTGGCTGGCTGGCTGGCTGGCTGGCTGGCTGGCAGATTTGACAGGTGAGTCACGCCCTCTCCTGTCCGTTCACCCCTCCAGAATGCTGCTCCAGGTGGTAGAGAGCATGAAAGCTCCCTCGTCCGTGTTGATGGTCCTCAGGCCCCGCTTGCGGATCTCAATGGCCTCCCTGATCCAACTTTGATGTTTGTTTTCTTCGGTACGGATGAGTCTGGCTTTCTCCCAGGCCATTATGTGTTTTTCTTTTTTGCAATGGTCGGTGATGGCTGACTTGTAGTGTTCCTGTTGTGCTTGTTCTTCTTTTTCCTCATTTGTCTTGTTGCTGTCTCCTTCTCACACTCCTTCCTGTGTTCGTTTTTTCTCGTATTAAAGTTCCTCCCGGTCTCCCCGATGTACGATTTATTGCATAATTTGCATGGGATCTTGTATATGGAGTTGCATTTATTTTGCGTGTGTATTTTGTCCTTTGGATGAACCAGTATCTGACAGAGTGTTGTGTGTGGTTTGACCGGGGTGTTTATGTTGTGTTTTATCAAGGCTCTATGGATGCGTTCCGTAACCCCTCACGTACGGAAACGTCACCATTCCTCTGTGTTCTATGGTACTTGTTTGTTTTTTCTTCCTCCCTGTGTTGTGTCTTTTTTTACCTGTCCTTCACTTTTAGTTATTGCCACTGTGGATACTGACACCTTTTAAATGCGTGTTGTATGTGTTTTTCTTCCTGTGTTCTGTCATCCTTGTCCGTGATTATTGTTGTACGTTCGTGTAATGCTATGAATACTGACAGTTTGTGGATAGTGGGGTGTTAAGATGTCCAGGCCAGGTATTGGTCGGTGTGTGTGGGTTTTCTGTGTACTTTTATTTTTATATCTCTGTTGTCTGTGTGGTGTATGTTTATGTCCGGAAAGGCTATGGATTGATCCGTTTCCTCTTCATGAGTGAATTTTATGCTGCCAGTGGTGTCTATGTTGTTGAGATGGTATATGAGGTGTTGTGTATGTCCTGTTTCCACTTTTTCCAGATTGCCGTCTACGTAGCGTTCCCATAATGTGGGTCTGTATTCATTCAGGGCTGTTGAGTTCTTTCTGTTGCAGGTCCTCTATGAAAAAACTGCACATGGTGGCAGACTGTGGTTCTCCCATGGGGAATCCTTCTTTCTTTCTGTAAATTGTGTTTCTGAATTGGAAGTATATGTAAGTGGCAATGAGATGGAGTAGCTGAAGGATGTCCTGTACTGTTTGAATGATATCCTACAGGTAATCTAACAGTACACTGTTAGATTTGTGCACTTTTTGAGTGTCCTGTCTGCTAATAATCTGTCATGCACTATGTGTATGGTGGCCTGTGTGGGTGTTTTTGTGAAGAGTGAAATAACCTCATTTGATATGAACATTTCATGTTTTTGTACTTTTATGTGGTTGAGTTCTGTGGTGGGATGGTTTGACTTTTTGCAATGATCATCTGAGTCCCAGTAATGATTTTATTACTTCTGTGAGTGATTTTGAAAGGTTGTATGATCCTATGCTGTCTACAATGGGGCGGAGAGGTGTACCTCGTTTATGGATTTTAAGTATACCGTAGATCCTGGGAATGATGTTTGCTGTGGGTAATAAGTGATTGTATGATTGGTTTTGTATTTTATTTTCAACGAGTAATGGTTTAAGTCACCAGTGTCAAACTCAAGGCCCGGGGGCCAGATTTGACCCGCCACATCATTTTATGTGGCCCGCAAAGACAAATTGTGCATCAAATCCGTGTGTCATTTCTAGAATTGCAAATTGTCTTCACTTTTAATAATATCTTTGTTTTGTTTTTAATATTTGACCAGTTTTTACTTGTCTGATTTGAAAACGAGTTATTGGTTAATTTGTTTTGAGATTTTACTGTATATAATTTGAGGTGCTCATACATTTAATTCGGTTGATAGTCATAATAACCCTCCGAAAGAAGATATGACTACAATGCGGCCTGCAAAATAAAAGAGTTTGACACCACTGGTTTAAATCTAGGGTTAGGGTTTTAAAGTAGGGTTTCATACTAGAGTTAGGGTTTCAAAGTAGGGTTCAAAGCTAGGGTTAGGGTTCTAAACATGAGTTTAAAGCTATGGTTAGGATTTCAAGTGCCATCGGACCGCTAAAAAGTGTACATCCGCTCTCCTGGTTCTTTTTTCGGCCACCTCGCGCGTGTGCGCGGCCTCCCGGAAGTCCCAGGAGCGCGTGGAAAAGGCACAAAGTGCCGTCGGAACGGAGAAGAGGCGGCTATGCTCTAAGTGCGACTGATGGTGTATTGACTTGGCGTGTCTGCCAGAGGCAGGTAACAGCTGCAGCGGCAAGTCTCCCCGAGCCCCTGGAACTCTTCGCAGGGGGGAGATGCGTCCCGTGCGAGGTACCAGATCGCGCTCCACGGTCAGCAAAGCCGCTTTTGTTGGGCTAGCGGCCCGCTGGAAGTCTAATAACGCTCCGTGATCTCCGCCGCGTTTCCTCGTCAGTTTTTCCAGGAGGCGAAACTCGACGCATTTCGCTGTAAGTTCATTTTGTCTTCACTTATAAATTAGTTGATTGGTTCTTTTATCACTGACAAATCATTTAGGTAGTTTTAATGCCCGGGGTGAAGAACGCCGTTTAGGAGAAAATGGATTGTTCATTCTTTTTGAGATTGGGCCAAAATCTACTAAGATGAATTTCCAGAGTCTTCAAATTGGACTTATTAAAGGTTTAGTTGCATTGTTCCACAAGAAAGCGGCATTCAACGTGCTTCAAATTATCTGATCACAGTCGAGGACAAGTCAGCCAACCATGGAGAAGACAGCTGGTTGAGGAAACAGGACAGACTGCAATTCCAGTGCTGGGGTCACGGGCCAACAATTAAATGCTGAATCACACCAAACTACATTCCTTAGATAGAAAGCGTTGCTACAGTTCCAAACCCCCTCCCTTTAGTGTAGCAATGCCTCTGTAACCAGGGCAACCAAAACATTAAAATGAGGAAGGACTCAGAATTGATGAAGATTGAAACTGAGCTTCCTTTCTCTATCATTCTCCTCGCGAGTAAACCTGTCCTGGTTTTCTTCTCTTTGTTCCAGTGTGTGGTTTAATGTCTGATGGTACTTAAACCTGACAGGCAGTGATGCCCCCCCCCCCCCCCCCTCCCCGGTTGAATTTGTCCGTGTCACCTAACCGTGTTACAAAAAACATTGGGGAACGCTGCTCTAGAGTATCTTATTCATTATTTAATTTGAGCCATTTTAACCCTTGTGTGGTGTTCGGGTCCGTGGGACCCGTTTTCATTTTTTATTAAAAGAAAAATGATACCATGAATTAATTTTTCAACTGAGACTCACTGGCTTTGGCTCATTTTCTGTGAAGAACATGTATCAGAATACATATTTAATGACCACACACACCATACACCCCCCCCCCCCCTACACATTTCTATTACATATAAGATGTCCACTGGACACTGGGCTAATAGAAGTGTAGAAATTGATGTTCTGTGTACCACATGCACACACACACAAATGCACACGCACACACAGCATGCCTAGAGAGGAGGAGAACAAAGTGTAGGTACACGGAACATCATTGGGTCTAATGTGCAAGAAAATGAGAGCGGACAGTGTTGACAACCAATGTTGCAACCTAGTGTGGGAACCATAGGTGCAGAAACACAAAAGAAACAGTTCCCATACATTGTTTGTCAACAGTGTCTGCTCTATTTTTCTCGCACATTTGACCCTTTGTCAATCTGCTTCAAATTGGAGGCGGGACACTATAATTACAACTTTGCCAGTGTGGTTTCTTATCACATTCGATCAATATGACCAAAAGGTACTCTGCGCAGAGGGCCTTTGAATCGATTTTGGAAGATAGTGAAGTTTTTGATTATGATGTAGAGGGAGAGGATTCAGAAGAAGAGGGTTCAGATTTTGAGGATCACATTTCTGAAAATTCAGTCTGACACTGACTCAGAAGAAGATGATGAGATTGAGCATCAGCCAGTTCCAAAACAAACACGAGCCACAGGATCGGGCTGTCAGAACAAGCCAATCAGCATGGAGCAAGTAAGAAAAGAGCCAGATTTCTTGAACTACCATTGCATAATCCACCAACAAACGTTTTAAAATGCTCAAATTGAAAGAGATCATGGATGTGACAACAAAGATTGCCTGTTCTGTTCGAGCCAGATCTCTTCAAAGATGGTTATTCCGTGAATACCTACCTGGAGAAGGTTGACTAGCTGAAAATGTGTGAGCACCACTGCTCTATATGATGATCATCACCCATTAAGAACATTTACTAAGAAGAGCTATAGTTAAAAACCATGAATGACACTGACTATATAAATGCTTGGGGAAAGAAAACATTAACAGTTTTGACATTCTGAACTAAAGAAGCTGATTTACATTCCAAACTTCTACATGTGATGATCTTTCAATTTAACTAGGGACACATTTTCAATATTTCCACAGCAAAATATTTGTATTTTCACCAGCATAATAGACATTCTAACAGATTCCAACTGAATTCCCCACTCATATGTGGGTTTGGATTCCGGACGTGCCGTGTTTTTAAGATTGTGTGGTGCCTTCTCCAAGGCCGGCATAATTCACTTTACCATATGTGTGTTCTGTTATATGTTAAGAGGTTCTGATTAACTTTAGAGTTGTGGTTCCTTTAAGAGTTCCGGTGATGGCTTTTTCTGTCATGCGCATGGGATGTACTTTGGTCAGTTAATAAACATGGCTCACGGAGTCTGAATGTGAGAAGTTCTCGGCTTGTTTTCTACGCCTTTAAAGTACTACATGGTATCTGTCCTTAGACGTTCTACAGCTTTGAGGGTGGTGAGCCTTGTTGAACATCCTCCTCTGACAAGAAAGTATGAATCTCTGAAGGAATACTTACTAAAGACGTTTGACCTGTCTGGCACTGAGAGAGCTTTTCTCTTTTCAGGGGCTCGGTGACAGCAAGCCCTCAGAACTAATGGACTGGATGCTCGATGTTGGAAATAATATACTTTTTATCATTGGAATCTATGTTTCTAATTTTGTGTGCAAGATTCTCTGCAGTATGTGACCATCAGGCCTCGTGATAATGACTTGGGGGCATATGGCCGGCTAATGACTGGAGTCATTAGCCGCGCTATACAATAAGCCCCATAGTTAGCTAGACATGTACAGATCATGAGATTGTCATGGGATGGCTGAAGCAGACAAAGGTCTTATTTAAGTTGAAGTCATGAGATATAATTATGTCCTTCCTGTCTGGAAACCTACTCGATCATGTGCCCAATTGTTTCTTTCTCAATAAAAGGCACGGCTAAACTCGAGAAGAGCGCGGATCTCAGCCACACTTGCTGCGTGTGTCTGAGGTGCGCCCTTCTGCGCAGAAAAAAACGCTAAGCCAAAAAGACCTACCGTCTTTGAGATTTATTTCAGATAAATGTTGTCAACCCAACATTTTTGGGGGCTCGTCCGGGATTTCCTGAAAATCGGCTCGCTGATCCGAGGAGTGTTGAAGACGCCGAATCCGTGCACGGCAGAGGTCACAGGACGCCTGAAGGAAAGCCCTGGGGAACAATGTTCATCCACCAGGCCGGCGTCCGGTTCAGCACCTCTCGGCAGCGATGATTGACGGAATCTTCAAAAGAAATCTCTCAGAGACTCGGTGAGACCTCTTTGTTGGCCGCGTGGTTGGGGTATTTTAGTCCCCAGAAAAAGGGTACCCGGGTAAGGACGGCGGAGTCCTTGTTGTGAATTCCAAGTGATAGGAATTCGGTCTACAGATGGAACTTGTAGACCTAAATACACCTCGTTGTGTTAAGAAAATTCCGCGGTGTGAATGTGTGTGTGAATGGTAGCACGTATCACTCGCTATTGTGCTGCATGTAACGTGGTGGGAAGAAATGGCGAATTTCTGTGGAATTCCTCACCAGAAAACTGGTCGAAGCAGGAATTACCACAGAAAGCTGTTATTGCACTAAAGAAACATTCCATCTTTAGAAATCCCTATGATTTAAATGTTGAACTACATTGATTAAAATGGGGGGCCGTCAAAGTGTTACTGACAATGTATCAGGGGATGAGAAGTATACGTTAAATAAGTTACCAAACTTGAGGCCGCAAGTATGATTGTCAGACAATGAAGCCAAGAAAGGCCACTAATGTGAGAAAAAATAAATAAATAAAAATAGTAAAACCAAAACATCAAATAGAGGAAGACGTTTGCGCAGCATTGTTTGTTGATGTTGTTTGTGCACTGTGTTTTTGTTGTGGGCCTTTGTTTTGTCCTTGTGTTCTCTGCGTGTTTATGTGTGTCTATGTGTTAAAATTTTGAAATTGGCTAAAATAGTGTGCAAGGAATGTTACTACACTAGGGTCTATTCGATTTGCACTGCAAGAAAAAAAGGAGACATTGAAACTGGAAAATGCAATTTTTGGAGAAATTGGGGTAAAGGCAGGCGAAAAGGATGAATAAATACTTAGGAGATGCAACAGAATGATGTCCGAGCAGAATTGAATCATTTGAAACATGTAGAACTTAGAGATGAAATATGGCGGCGCGTGCACACGCAGCGGCCACTCTCTGTCCCGTTCGGTGTTTTGTGAGTGTTTACTGAGTGTTTGTCTGGCAGTTTTGTGTGTATTCGTCTCGTGTGATACGTCGTGCTACTAGTGCGGCGGGCATGTTCTGCTCAACATCGGCGGAAGTGGGTTTTATGGCGTTCTGGACTTTGGTGTGGAGAGATTTGCTGCTGGTGTTAGCGCTCGGACTGCTTCGTCATGGAGCGACGCCGGACTGGCCTGCTCTTCCTCCCCCGGTTGGACTGCGTCCTGAGCTCGGACTGCTCCGTCCTGGAGCATTGTTGGGATGCGTCGGCAGCGGGTCTGCGAGGCAGCGGAAGAGGGGCCAGCGCGGAGACGTCGGGCCAGGCTTGCGGCCAACCCAGCTCGCCCATCCGTGCCTTCCATTCTCCTGGCGTACGTTCGTTCGCGGGACGACAAGATGGGTTGCGTTCGCCTGATAGGATCCACGAACCGGACAGTGCGTGCCTGCTGTGTGCTCGTGTTCACAGTGGCCTGGTTGACTGTCATCTTACCGGACTCTGCTGTGCATCGGGAGCGGCTAGCGTGCTATCACGCTTATTGTTCATTGATGTTGACTTCTTATGTTATTTTTCCTGTGTTGTTTACTTGTATGTGCGTTGTGAACTCTGTCTTGTCACCCTGGGATAGTGAGAAACGTAATTTCGATCTCTTTGTGTGTCTTGACATTCGGAGGAATTGACAATAAAGGAGACTTTGACTTTGACTTTGACTTTGACTTTGAATTTTGTAAAATTTTGCAGAAATTTCAATCAATCTTTTATCGGCCAAATTTGAGCATGCCATACAAAGAAGTATTAATTTAACGTGAAAATATGAATTTTTTAATTTTGCAATTTCGGGAATGTTTAAAAACTTTCCCAGTGTGATTTAAATGGGCTGAATGATGTGATTTTCAAACTGGGACAATGTAAAGGTGAAATGTAGAATTTGGCTTTAAGAATGAGTGGAAGGAAAATTGCCCTAAATTTGCAAATTTTGTGGAAATTAAAAGCTTATGGAATTAATTGAATGCAAGCATCTTTTGAGTGAATTTTTGGAATATGTCAAAATCGGAATGAGTGGGTTGTTTTACCAAGAACCTTGAGATAGGACAGATTCAAATGAGGACTGTGAATTAAAAATGATGTAGTGGACAGCTTGAAGAGAGCTTGAGGAGAGTGAGAACAGTGCATGCGTGGGTGCCTGTGTGTGTGCGCGTGTGTGAGATGCAAATGAGCAGGAATGAATGACAAGATACAGCTTGACTGGTTGACGTTGTTGGAGACTACTATGTGAAAAGTAGTAGAACAACTTTGAAGAAAGAGTGATTTTGAGCATATTTAATGCTAAGAAAAGAAAATAGGGTTTATTTCACAGTGGTTGACTGATTATCATGAATTGAATGGCTCGTTTTACGCTTTCATCTAAAAGTCAAGTCAAGTTTATTTGTAAAGCCCTAAATCACAAACAGTCTCAAAGGGCTTCAAGTAGACAAAAATTCAAGTTTTCGTCTACAATGATGATAATTGCTTTTGAAACAAAGGAAGTGTAAGGATGAGATTCCTTTCTCCTCATGCAGCATTTAGGCCAGAGAGGAAGTGAAGTCAAGTAACAGAAGTTAGGATGGGTAAAAACCATAAGTAAACTATCTTGGTTTACTCTCAGCGAAAGGGAGAGCAGGGAACAGGTTATATTAGACACACCACTACCTGCCACGAAAAAACAACTGATGTTTTTTTTTTCTGTCATTACTGCAGAGCTTGGCCTCCACACTATGCTGAAATTGCTAAGCCACTAACAGGAGTGGCTCATGGACAGCCGTTAGCAGTCAAAGATACATTCGCGTGGACACCAAAAGTAGAAGAAGGATTGACAAGATTGAAAATGATATTAGTTCAAACAACAAAGGGTGTGATAATGGATAAGGTGTTATTGACGATGTCAATAACAAAACTGTTTTGCCAAAATGACTTTTAAGGCAACGCCTGTTGTGTCACTTATGTGACAACAGGGGGGAGATGAGTTATTAGTTACCTATTAGTTACCTTTGGTTTAGATTCTTGCAAAAAAAAAAAATTAAGCATGTCCTGTTTGTGTGAAACATGATCCACACAGGAACCTAAAAGAAACTCTATATAAAAATCACATCCTAGATTCAAATAGTGGAGCCTAACAGGAACATGGAAAAAGTGAACAGCTGAGAAATGGCCTTCGATGTACTGGCAGTGAATTATAAATTCAGGACAGTTCAGTAATATCTGTAAAGTGAGCATAACACCATTAATACTGAGGTCAAAATAGAGATGATACTAGGCAAAATTTGGAAACTTTATCAGAAACTGAAGGCTCAAATCAGGAAAGGTGGAAAGGTAATAGAGAGAATGGCATAAAATCAAAGTTAGGAAAACAAAAGATAGATAGTAGCCTGAAAATAGGAGGAGCTTCTGGAAATTACAGTATAATTGAGAGAAATCACAGTTAAGACTTTCAATTTAAGTTTAGGGTAATCTGTCAATATAAAATGGTTCAAATGAGGTCCATCACAATACATCCGAGCGCTCATGAAGGAAAGGCGCTGTCAAACCTGGTGGAGCTTGGGTCAGAGTGGATGGAAGCTTGCTTGGGCACTGAGTTTGACACAACTGAGGAGTCTTGCTAAAAGATAAATAAATAGATAAGGAACAAATTGTGTAGTGTTACGAAGAAAGAAAAAGTATCATAATCAGAGGATAAGTTTGGATGAAACAGATAGGCTAAAATTGTAAGAAATAAGAGTAGAATCCCATTTAGCCCATCCAGCTTAACAATTAGACATTTGGTCATTAACAGTTTGGAGAAGGGAAAATAGGGCATTAGGATCTACTAGGATGCAGTCAAAAGGTGATTAGATTGTTCAATGGAGGTAATTAATAAAGTAGAAGTTAATCACACCTCACAGGGAAATTCTGGTGTCAAAACAAAAAGTCTGATGAGATCAAGGAATAACAGCCATGAAAACTTTTGACAGTTAAGAATAACACTGCATAAGACTCACACCAAGTGACAGTGAACGCGATGACAAATTCGATAGGACTCGGAAAACAAATTGTCACGTCTCGTCCCCAACTGCTCCACTATGTGTCTGTTGTCTTGGTTTCTGTCTGTGTGCTCGCCCCTCCCTTCCTGTGTGACCATGATCAGTGTGATTATTCCCACCTGCCTCTCGTTAACCTGTCATGTATATAAGTCATGTCTGCCCCTCACTCCCTGTCGGATCATTGATTGCTGTCGTGTCGGTTGCTGTCGTGTCGTCTTCATGTCCTTTTGGTTCCTGTCGGTTTCAAGTATGTTTTGGTTGGGAAGTCATTTTGTTTTGTTAAGTCATGTCAGTTTACCGAGTCTGTATTTTGAGTTTCGCCAATAAACCCTGGTCCAAGCTGCACTTGGTCGTCATGCTCCACCTCCGACCGTGACACAAATGCCTTAACATGGCAAAGTGAAAATAATGTAGTGGAGTAGACTGTTGGAGGAAGACTTTTGAGTATCTTAACCCAGGTGCTCGATCAGAACGATGGATTAGGACAAGATTATCTTAGGACCTACTGAGGCTGCTTCTTTCCCCATACTCACCCATGAACATGCTCAGCAGTACAAATGACTGAATTTTTAGGCATTTAATTGGCAATTTTACGGTAAAGGTCCGGTACGAATGTACGGAATATTCACTTGGGAAGAACATCCAGAACTGAAGGGTTTACCGATAATATTCGCTGATTGCCTGTTCACTTACACATACTAAATTTGTTTGTTGTTGTATGAGTGATAGATGCAAATGGATTGGCGCTTGTGTGGTTAGGAATATGTGTGTGTGTGTGTTGAGGGCAGTATGAAAGGCCAAAGTATTTTGGAGTTGGTATGAAAGGGTCACAGTTGAGGGTAAGATTCCTCTCACCTGAGACGGGAACACTCAAGCGTGACGACTAACAGCCGATGGTTAATCAAAGGCACCATGAACAACAAAAATAGTTCATGGAGAAGGCCGAATTCAGCAACACGGATGGACAAGACAGGACTGATATCAAACACTAGTACGATGGACATATGACATGACGAACCTGGACTCACCCGACAAGGTGACAGACTATGTAGATGACAACCGTACATATGGAACTTAAACTTGCTTGTGGCAAGTGCGAGCTTTGCTTTGTTTCTGTGTGTCACTTGACTTATTGCAGCGTCAACGCCAGCCAAGAAGCAGATTGCTGTTCGTTTTATAACTTGTATTACTTTTGCAGGTTGTCGATTGCAGTCTTGGAAAGTTTATGTTGAATTCACGTGAAAATGTTAACCGTAACCCTTTTGATTTTTATGATGATTGAGAAGTTTCAGGACGGAATCCTCGGGTGCCATGATTCATTGTGTGTCTATTTTCATTTAGTAGATACTCTTGCCTATGTAATTTTGTGAGTACAAGTGTCCGTTGTTGGTGTTGCCGAGTGTGAGGTGCACAGTCAATTTTCAGGAACTTGGGGATGACGGTCCTGCAAGGTTCGACAGGACTGGCTGCAAGACATGATGATGTGGTAGGACGTTTGCCGGTTCCTTTTTGAATGCCTAATGACATTGGGCGAATGTGTCAAAGGGGAGTGGGGTTACGTTTGAATGAGTAAGTAGATACATATAAAATTTAATTGTGACATTCAATGCTTTTTCGGATTCACTTATTTTGGAGGCTTTAACAGGACGTGTCAGAAATCAACAGGCAGCAGTCGCAGGAGAAATCGTGCGAGACTGACAGCACGATGAGAAATAAGGGAGATAATTCATAACTCCTGGGGTGAGTGTTGTTGTTTGTTTGTTTTAGGTTCACGCGGGCCTCTGGATCATAGGAGTAGATGCAGGGACGCTCGGAGGTTCTATTGAACACTCCGATGAGACGACGACCACCAATCATCCCCGTGCCCCAAATAACCCCAAAGGAGAAGAATTGTTTGCTGACGACTGGTTATGGAGATGTCGATTACTAGGGAACTCCTGGACGCTGATCGGGGCCCGAGAAGAGACTCTGAGGATGGTGAAGTGGACATAAAGATCTTGGATGGACAGCAGGCCCTGGGCAGTGATCCCAGAGCAATTCACTACTGAACATTCAGTGGACTGGACTTTGCATCGACAGACACATACATATGCAAGGGTGGCAAAACTAAGAGCATTTCAACTTTGCAGTATGCTGTGATATTGTGTCAATATTATGTCCTTCATTACTTTATCAAATGACCACATGCGGCATTATTTTAATTTGTCACATGACTAAAAGGTTGACATCAGCGTCTGCTGTCCAGAATAGCATGTTGGCCCAGCGTGAACAAGATGAGTGGGACCGCCTTGCGTAAATCGCCTACCTGTCTATTGTTTCTTGACGAACCAGAACAAAATACATTTCATTATAACGAACATAGCCAAAGCCGGATGAAGGGCTGTAGTTCTGCTAAACTCTGGAATGTAAACTTTCATGCTTTTTGATGGTACTATACTATATTATGTAGGCATATGCTCATTTATAAACATATGTAGTTATTAGGTGATCTTTTTTTCCCATGAATTCCAATGTTAAAACAGGAGGGAATGTTGGAAATAATATACTTTTTATCATTGGAATCTATGTATCTAATTTTGTGTGCAAGATTCTTCGCAGTATGTGACCATCAGGCCTCGTGATAATGACTTGGGGGCATATGGCCGGCTAATGACTGGAGTCATTAGCCGCGCTATACAATAAGCCCCATAGTTAGCTAGACATGTACAGATCATGAGATTGTCATGGGATGGCTGAAGCAGACAAAGGTCTTATTTAAGTTGAAGTCATGAGATATAATTATGTCTTTCCTGTCTGGAAACCTACTCGATCATGTACACTTGCCCAATTGTTTCTTTTTCAATAAAAGGCGCGGCTAAACTCGAGAAGAGCGCGGATCTCAGCCACACTTGCTGCGTGTGTCTGGGGTGCGCCCTTCTGCGCGGAAGAAAACGCTAAGCCAAAAAAACCTACCGTCTCTGAGATTGATTTCAGATAAATGTTGTCAACCCAACACTCGATCTGCTGGGTGACCACAAGCCAGATTTCCTTTACCTCTACCCTTTCCTACGCCAACTGGAGAGCTGCTTTGGCCAACACCGCCAGCACAGATTGCAGAGATGTTTTAGCTGAGGCTGTCAAGTGTGTCCAAGCTAGTAAGCAGCCCTGCACAGCTGCCCTCCTTCCTACTGGTCTTGGATCTGATGTACTGGATGGTCACACGCTCGTCGCAGCAGCAGCTCCGCCTCATCAAAAGTCTTCGGGTGTGTGCTTTTACCATGCCAAGTTTGGCTCCAAGGCCAAACAATGCCGCTCTCTATGCAGCTTCGGTGTTGTGGGAAACATCAAGGCTGGCGCTCACTAGTGGCCGTGAGCGTCAGCCATGCCGGCAGGCTGCTCTGCATCAAAGACTCCATCTCCGGCCGACGTTTCCTCTGCGACACAGGGGCACAGCGGAGTCTACTGCCTGCCTCACAGTAGGACGTGGTGGCGGACACCCACGCCCCCCCCCCCATGGAAGCTGCCAATTGAACCCCTATCCGTACGTACGGCACAAGGCGTGTCGACCTGTGTATTTGGGGGCATCGCTTTGGCTGGGACTTTGTGATGGCCAAGGTTGCTGCCCACCTCTTCCACAGCAAAGCACGGTGTCGAGCACCGCATTGACACCACTGGCCCGCCCCTATACGCCCGCGCTCGTTGCCTCGAGCCAAACAAGCTTGCCGTACCCAAGATGGAGTTCAAGTCCATGGAGCGCCTGGGGATTGTTCGACGCTCCAACAGTCCTTGGGCCTCCCCGCTGCACCTCGTCCACAAACCAGGAGGGGGCTGAAGTCCTTGCGGGGACTACCGACGGGTCAACGACGTGACAACGACTGATCGCTACGCGGTGCCCCACATCCAGTATTTTTCAGCACACCTAGCTGGCAAGGTCATTTTTTCGAAGACGGTTTCCTTCAGGTGCCCGCACACCCTCTCGACATCCCAAACACAGCTGCGATCACATCATTTGGTTTGTTTGAGTTCCTGCGCACACCAGTTTGGCTCAAAAATGCTGCTCAAACTTTCCAGCGGCTCATGGACTACGTGTTACGGGATCTGCCTTTTGTGTTTATGTACCTTGACAACATCCGGGTGGCCAGTTCATCACCTTTAGAGCACCTTTTGCACCTTCGCACTCTGTTTGAGCACCTTACAGAGCACGGGCTCATCATCAATCTTGTCAAGTGCGAGTTTGACCTTTCCACCATGGACTTTCTGGGGCACAGAGTCACAAAGGACGGTATCGGTCCTCTCCCGTCAAAAGTAGTGATCATCACTATTTTCTCGTGCCCAGTCACTGTCAAAGCCTTACAGGAGTTCCTTGGCATGGTTAACTTTTACCACCGTTTTCTCCACAGGGCTGCCCAAACCATGTGACCCTTGTATGAAGCTCTGAAAGGTGGCAAGCCAAAACACCCTGTGGACTGGAACCCAGAAAGGGACAAGGCTTTTGCAGACGCTAAGATTGCCCTGGCTAAGGCTGCCATGTTGGCCCATCTTGCCTCCTCTGTCCAATCGCACTTACCACGGACGCCTCAGACTACGCAGTTGGTGCGGTTTACAAACTATGGGTGGGTAATGCTTGGCAGCCGCTCGCCTGTTTCAGAAGGCAGTTGTGTCCCAGTGAACGGAAGTATAGCACCTTCGACCGGGAGCTACTTGGTGTGTACCTCGTCATCCGACACTTTCATTCACTGCTGGAGGGAAGCCGGTTCACCGTTTTTGTGGACCACGAGCCTTTGACTTTCGCAATGTCCGAAGTCGTTCAACCATGCTCTGAAAGGCAACAGCGGCAGCTGACTTACATCTCGGAATTCACAATGGACATTGCACACCTTTCTGGAAAACACAACCAGGTTTCAGACTGCCTCCACGTGCTGTTGCGGGAGCGGTCCACCTCGGCTTGGACTGCAGCAGCATGGCAGAAGAGCAGGCCACTGAGCCGGACGTGCAGGCATGCTGTTTATCCACTGCTGGACTGCAGCTGCATGAGGTGGCATTCGACGACGCTGGCACCACTCTGCTTTGTGACATATCCATGGGCTCTCCTAGGCCTGTTTGCCTGTGAAGTGCAGGTGGCCTGATTCCGACGCCATCCATGGCCTCTCACACCCCGGTACCAAAGCCTCACAACGGCTGGTGGCCGCCAAGTATGTGAGGCACCGACTTAAAAAGGACGTGAGGGACTGGGCGAACGTTGATCTAGAAGGGTATGAACTAAACTTCATTAATAGGGCTGACAAAAGGGGAGGGGGCAGCCTTATATGTAGATAAAAGACTAAAATACAGGATTGTCAACCGTATGACTGCTGCCATTAAGGATATATGTCAAAGTCGAAGTCAAAGTCAGCTTTATTGTCAATTTCTCCACATGCCAAAGACACACAAAGAAACCGAAATTACGTTCCCCCCTATCCCACGGTGACAAGACATGGCCCACAATAGACAATCAAGTAAACAAGTAAACAACAACGTGCTGAATAAATAATGAATAACACAACAAATAAATAAATAAGAGGAGCAAAAAAGGAGCAAGTGAGCGTACAGCAGACAGTCCAGAAAACAGTGATATGAATATGTGAATGTATTACCATAGAGATAAACATAGAAAAAAGAAAATTATCACTATCAGCTGTGTTTATAGAGCTCCTAGCTCCAGTATAGATACATTTAAGGAAATAATGGAAAATATCTTTACAAACATTGAGCAGAAGGTCACTTTTATTTATGGTGATTACAACATAGATATAATAAATCCTAATAATTTACCAGCCATTGATGAATTGACTGCTACAATGTACAGTATGAGCCTTTAACCGACCATTACAAAACCCAGCAGAATAACATCTCAATCAGCTACAATTATAGATAACGTCTTTAATAATAACTTGGAAGACAATATGATAAGTGGACTACTAATAAATGATCAAAGTCACCATCTGCCAGTGTTTGTTATTTATGACTGTCTTAGTAAGTTTTCCTCCTTAGGCCTTTTATAATCACAGAGGAGAGTAAGAACGGAGCATACCCTTAAAGTATTGCGATCTGAACTGCTGAGGCAGGATTGGCGAAAAGTATACGAAGCAATGGATGTTGAGTCCGCATACAACTCTTTCTAGAAAACGATTATGACCATATAAGCCATGGCTTGCTGCAGGGAAATGTTAAAGATGTCCGTGAAGACACCCATCAGCTCCCCAGCACAGTCCTTCAGCGCTCGACCTGGGATGTTGTCAGGGCCCGCCGCCTTACGGGTGTTGGTAGCGGCAAGCACCCTCCTCACGCTATCGGCAGAGAGGCACAGGGGCTGCTCGTGTGGAGGGGGAGGGGCCTTCAGCGGGCAAGTGCTGTTCTGAGCGTCGAAGCGAGCAAAGAAGCAGTTCAGATCGTTGAGCAGACGGATGTCGCCCTCACAGCTCTGCGGCGTGGGCCTGCAGTCCGTGATGGTCTGAATGCCCTGCCATAGGCTCCGTGCGGCCCTGCCGTCCTTGAAGTGGGAGGTAATCTTGCAAGAGAATGCCTATTTCGCTTCCTTGAGGCCCCGGGACAGGTCGGCCCTCACTGTTCTCAAGCCAGCCTCATCCCCCGCTCTGAAGGCTTTGTCCCTGGCCCTCAGCAGCCTGAGGACAGCCCCTGTCAGCCATGGCTTCAGTTAGCCCAAGTGACGATGAATTTTGTGTGGGTCACATCATCAATGCACTTCGTGATGTAAGAGGAAACAGAGTCACTATACTCCTCTATTTAATAATTTCTTTGTAAATGTGGGGCCGAAACTTGCAATGGAAATAAACCGCCCACAAGGAAGAGGTGTTGAGAGATTCCAGGGAGAGAGGAATCCAGCCAGCATCTTTTTAAAACAGACAGATAGAAAGGAAATTATTGATGTTGTCAATAAATTTAAGAACAAAAAATCATTAGACTGGAATGGTCTCGATATGACTTTAATAAAGCATGTAATTGACACCATTGCAGACCCCTTAACATACATTAGTAATCTGTCTTTCAACCAAGGCTACTTTCCGAGCAAAATGAAAACTGCAAAGGTGATCCCAGTACACAAAGCTGGAGACAAAAATAGCTTTAGCAACTATAGGCCAATTTCACTACTCTCCCAGTTTTCCAAGATTCCCGAGAAACCTTTTGTTGTACGATTGGACAGCTTCATTGACAAACATAAATTGCTCACAGACAGTCAGTATGGCTTCAGAACGAACAGGGAAACTGCCATGGATTTAGTGGACTTAGCGGAAGAAGTAACAAGGGACATTGACGATAAGAAATTTGCAGTGGGTGTATTTATTGATCTGAAAAAAGCCTTCAACACAATAAATCATGATATATTATTGCAAAAACTTGAAAGGTATGGGATCAGAGGGGTGGGGCTACACTGGTTAAAAAGTTACATTGAAAACAGAAAACACTTTGTGCAGATGGGTGAAATAAAATCATCTCTTTTGGATATAACTTGTGGTGTACCGCAAGGGTCGATATTGGGACCAAAATTATTCATATTATACATAAACAAAATCTGCGATGTCTCAACAATTCTGAAATATGTCATTTTTGCTGATGACACAAACATCTTCTGTATAGGTAATGATCTCCAGCAGCTGTCAGAGGCTGTTACAGCAGAATTGCGGAAGCTTAAGTTGTGGTTCGACGCAAACAAACTATCCTTAAATTTAAAAAAAAGACCAAATGCATGGTCTTTGGCAAAAGAAATAAACACCCATATACTTCTGCAGAATTAATGATCGATAGTGTTAAATTGGAAAGAGTGTTTGAGAATGCATTTTTAGAAATGATAATCGACCACAACTTAAACTGGAAACCACATATCAAGCATATCAGATCCAAGCTGGCAAGTACTGTGGGGATTTTATGTAAAACAAGAACAACTGAACAACAAATCACTGCAAACACTGCACTGTACACTCTTTTTACCATATCTGAATTATTGTGTTGAAGTATGGGGAAACACCTACAGGAGTAACCTGCAGACAATATACAACATGCAAAAGAGAGCAATACAGATAGTAAATAAGGTAGGATATTATGAACACACAAATGCACTGTTTCTAAAGACACAGTCATTTAAATTTTGGGATCTGGTAGAACTAAAAACTGCTGAATTTCTGTTTAAAGCACGTCAAAATCCACTCCCCGGAAATATTCAGAGATTGCATAGTGAGCGAGAAGGGGAATATGAGCTGAGAGGCAGATTGAACCTCTAACAACCGATTGCTCATAGGACTTTGAAGAGCATGTGTCTGTCTGTCTGTCTGTGGGGTGAAACTGTGGAACACATTGCCGGAAGAGATCAAGGAATGTAAAAATCTTGTCCAGTTTAAAAGAAAGTACAAAAACTTTATTCTGGAGAAGTACAAATATGATGGGAGGTAAATAAGGACCAATGGGACATTTTGTATTTCTATTTGTTTATGTGTATTTGAATGTATAGGTGGTAGGTGGCATGTATATGGGCATGTATGTTTATGTATGAACACTAGGTGTTGTAAATATATACATTTGTGTATTTAAATGTATGCATGTGTACTGCATATGCCTCCATATAAGACTTAAAGGCAAACAGATTACGGCATTTACAAGCTATTTAGCTTCAGCCTTAACCATTTCGGTCAGCTTTCTGAACTTTGAGCTTTAGGGCTCTTTTCATTTTGTTTTGTTTCTGCTTTATCGTTTGTTTGTTTTTAATTTGCCTTCTGTGGATACTTTAGTACTGAATATGATGTATATATTTTGCTGATCGAAATAAACTGAACTAAAAAAAACAGGTTGTTCAAATGTGCATCATTAGGCTAAAATGCTTTATTTTGTTAAGAACGTTTTCTCACCATCACAAGGTGAATGTATACTGACACAAAGTAGTATATAGAAGACCATTACAAACACACCTCGGCAAATATGGAGACAGATTGACTAGCCACACAGTTCACGCAACAAACAGCGAGCCTAAACGCACGGAGTCCTTTTTAAATAGCAGGTTCAATCAGTGCACCTAGTGGCACATCTGAAACCAATCACTGATGAAGCCACGCCCACCCTGCACTGATGGGTCAGATGGGTATGAGGGGCACCAATCAGGGATCACCACCATTCATATTATGAACTGCCACAAAATATTGTGGCAACGGAGGATAAATTTGCTAAAGCAGTACTAGCCGTAACAGCTTAAAGCAATATTATCACACGATTAACAAAGGGATGCCCACTGCCATATGATTGTATGGTGGTGTGTTAAGAATTAGTCAAATGAACTGGTTGATCCAAATGTTTTTATGATGTTTTAATCAGTGCAGTTAATCAACAGGTTGATTCAAATGTTTGTATGATGTTTTAATCAGTACAGTTTATCAACAGTTTGATTCAAATATTCTTATGCTTTAATTAGTATGGTTCATCAACAGGTTGATTAAAATGTTTTTATGATGTTTTATTCAGTATGGATAATCAACAGGTTGATAAAAATGTTTTTAGGAGGTTTTACACTACAATACAATACACTACAACGACAACATATTTAATGCAAATGATGAATTTTGAAGATGAAGATGAAGAGTTGAAAGTTGGAATGAGTTGAATCGGTTGAAAAAGTTTTGAAATTAGAGGAGAAAAACGAAATTTTGAAAAATTTGGTTGGATTTCAAACATGAAAAGTCAGAATTTTTGGTAAGTAGGAAAAAAATGTTTTTCTACTACAACTGTTCATCTTTTTTCTACCTATTTCACAACTTCCCACTTACCAAAATTTCCCAATTTTCAAATTTTAAATTAAACCAAATTCTCTAAAATTTGGTTTTTCGACTCTAATTTCTACATGTCAGTTTGGAGAAGGGAAAATAGGGCATTAGGATCTACTAGGATGCAGTCAAAAGGTGGTTAGAATGTTCAATGGAGGTAATTAATAAAGTAGAAGTTAATCACACCTCACAGGGAAATTCTGGTGTCAAAACAAAAAGTCTGATGAGATCAAGGAATAACAGCCATGAAAACTTTTGACAGTTAAGAATAACACTGCATAAGACTCACACCAAGTGACAGTGAACGCAATGACAAATGTCATAGGACTCGGAAAACAAATGCCTTAACATGGCAAAGTGAAAATAATGTAGTGGAATAGACTGTTGGAGGAAGACTGAGTATCTTTACCCAGGTGCTCGATCAGAACGATGGATTAGGACAAGATTATTTAAGGACCTGCTGAGGCTGCTTCTTTCCCCATGCTCACCCATGAACATGCTCAGCAGTACAAATGACTGAATTTTTAGGCATTTAATTGACAATTTTATGGTAAAGGTCCGGTACGAATGTACGAAATATTCACTTGGGAAGAACATCCAGAAATGAAGGGTTCATCGCTGATTGCCTGTTCACTTACACATACTAAATTTGTTTGTTGTTGTATGAGTGATAGATGCAAATGGATTGGCGCTTGTGTGGTTAGGAATATGTGTGTGTGTGTGTGTTGAGGGCAGTATGAAAAGCCAAAGTATTTTGGAGTTGGTATGAAAGGGTCACAGTTGAGGGTAAGATTCCTCTCACCTGAGACGGGAACACCCAAGCGTGATGACTAACAGCCGATGGTTAATCAAAGGCACCATAAACAAAAATAGTTCATGGAGAAGGCCAAATTCAGCAACACGGATGGACAAGACAGGACTGATATCAAACACTAGGACGATGGACATATGACATGACGAACCTGGACTCACCCGACAAGGTGACAGACTATGTAGATGACAACCATACATATGGAACTTAAGCTTGCTTGTGGTAAGTGCGAGCTTTGCTTTGTTTTTGTGTGTCACTTGACTTATTGCAGCGTCAACCGCCAGCCAAGGAGCAGATTGTTGGTTGTTTTATAACTTGTATTACTTTTGCAGGTAGTCTTGGAAAGTTTATGTTGAATTCACGTGAAAATGTTAACCCTAACCCTTTTGATTTTTATGATGATTGAGAAGTTTCAGGACGGAATCCTCGGGCGCCATGATTCATTGTGTGTCTATTTTCATTTAGTAGATGCTCGTTGCCTGTGTAGTTTTGTGAGTGCAAGTGTCCGTTGTTGGTGTTGCCGAGTGTGAGGTGCACAGTCAATTTTCAGGAACTTGGGGATGATGGTCCTGCAAGGTTCGACAGGACTGGCTGCAAGACATGATGATGTGGTAGGACGTTTGCCGGTTCCTTTTTGAATGCCTAATGACATTGGGCGAATGTGTCAAAGGGGAGTGGGGTTACGTTTGAATGAGTAAGTAGATACATATAAAATTTAATTGTGACATTCAATGCTTTTTCGGATTCACTTATTTTGGAGGCTTTAACAGGACGTGTCAGAAATCAACAGGCAGCAGTCGCAGGAGAAATCGTGCGAGACTGACAGCATGATGAGAAATAAGGGAGATAATTCATAACTCCTGGGGTGAGTGTTGTTGTTTGTTTGTTTTAGGTTCACGCGGGCCTCTGGATCATAGGAGTAGATGCAGGGACGCTCGGAGGTTCTATTGAACACTCCGATGAGACGACGACCACCAATCATCCCCGTGCCCCGAATAACCCCAAAGGAGAATTGTTTGCTGACGACTGGTTATGGAGATGTCGATTACTAGGGAACTCCTGGACGCTAACCGGGGCCTGGGAAGAGACTCTGAGGACGGTGAAGTGGACATAAAGATCTTGGATGGACAGCAGGCCCTGGGCAGTGATCCCAGAGCAATTCACTACTGAACATTCAGTGGACTGGACTTTGCATCGACAGACACATACATATGCAAGGGTGGCAAAACTAAGAGCATTTCAACTTTGCAGTATGCTGTGATATTGTGTCAATATTATGTCCTTCATTACTTTATCAAATGACCACATGCGGCATTATTTTAATTTGTCACATGACTAAAAGGTTGACATCAGCGTCTGCTGTCCAGAATATCATGTTGGCCCAGCGTGAACAAGATGAGTGGGACCGCCTTGCGTAAATCGCCTACCTGTCTATTTTTTTTTCTTGACGATCCAGAATAAAATACATTTCATTATAACGAACATAGCCAAAGCCGGATGAAGGGCTGTAGTTCTGCTAAACTCTGGAATGTAAACTTTCATGCTTTTTGATGGTACTATACTATATTATGTAGGCATATGCTTATTTATAAACATATGTAGTTATTAGGTGATCTTTTTTCCCATGAATTCCAATGTTAAAACAGGGGGGAATGTTGGAAATAATAATATACTTTTATCATTGGAATCTATGTATCTACTTTTGTGTGCAAGATTGTATGTGACCATCAGGCCTCGTGATAATGACTTGGGGGCATATGGCCGGCTAATGACTCCAGTCATTAGCCGCGCTATACAATAAGCCGATTGTCATGGGATGGCTGAAGCAGACAAAGGTCTTATTTAAGTTGAAGTCATGAGTACGGCACAGCTATGTATTCCCAGGGGCACTAAGACTACGTTTTTGTTAAGCTAATGGTCATGAGACGTCCATACTGCTATGTCCATAAGAGTATCCCCTGTGTTCTGTGGTAATGAGATATATGCGTGCACACGCAGCGGCCACTCTCTGTCCCGTCAGTACGGTGATTTGTTCGTCTAATGAGTGTTCGTCCGACAGTCTTGTGTGTTCGTCTCGTCCGTGCTACAAGTACAGCAGGCAGGTTCTGCTTGACATCGGCAGAAGTGGGTTTTGCGGCGTTCTGGACTTTGAAGTGTCGACATTAAAGGCGCTCGGACTGCTACGTCCTGAAACGTCGCCGACCTCACCCGCTATTCCTTCCCCGGTTGGGAGCCGTCGGAAACGGTGTGCGAGGAGGCAGAAGAGGGGCAAGCGCGGAGGCGTCCGGGCCAGGCTGGCGGCCAACCCAGCGCGACCGGCGGTGCCCTCCATTCTTCTGGCGAATGTTCGATCGCTGGACAACAAAATGGATTACATTCGCCTGCTGAGGTCTACGAACCGGACGGTGCGGAACTGCTGTGTGCTCGTGTTCACCGAGACCTGGTTGAGTGACAACATTCCGGACTCTGCAGTGCACCTGGAGCGGCTAGCGTGCTATCGGGCGGACCGTGCCGTTGTACGAGGGGGAAAGTCGCGAGGAGGTGGAATATGCGTCTACATCCGAGAAGAATGGTGCCGGGACTCTGTGGTGGTATGTAAGCACTGCTCGCCGCTTGTGGAGTTTGTGATCATTAAGTGCCGTCCTTTTTATCTGCCGAGGGAATTTACCGCGATTCTGCTAGTCGCGGTATACATCCCGCCTTCCAACATCGAAGGAGACAGGATCGCGGCGCTTGGTGAACTGTACCAGGCTGTCAGTGAACAGCAAACAGCGCACCCTGACGGTTTCACCATCTTCGCTGGAGACTTCAATCATGCCAACCTGAAGACTGTTTTCCCGAGGCTTCACCAGCATGTTCCCTTTCCGACACGTGGAGACAGCTTCCTGGACCTAGTCTACTCGGCGCAAAAGGGAGCTTTCAAAGCCACCCCCCTCCCCCATCTGGGGCTTTCTGACCATCTCACCGTTTTGCTTTTGCCCGCATACAGACAATTGGTAAAGGCATCCAGGCCGGTTCGGAGGCAGGTTCGAGTGTGGCCTGAGGGTGCCTCCGATGCACTTCGTGACTGCTTCGACACCACTGACTGGGACTTGTTTAAGCAGGCAGCCACCTACAACGATTGGACGGACATAGAGGAGTATACTGACTCTGTTACCTCTTACATCACTAAGTGCATCGATGATGTGACTTGCTCGAAATCCGTCGTCACTCGCGTGAACTGGAAGCCGTGGCTGACGGGGGCTGTCCTCAGACTGTTGAGGGCCAGGGACAAGGCTTTCAGAGCGGGGGATGAGGCTGGCTTGAGGACAGCGAGGGCCGACCTGTCCCGAGGCATCAAAGAAGCGAAGAAGGCGTACTCGTGCAAGGTCTCCACCCACTTCAAGGACAGCAAGGACGCACGTAGCCTTTGGCGGGGCATTCAGACCATCACGGACTACAAGCCCGCGCCGAGGAGCTGTGAGGGCGACGTCTGTCTGCTGAACGATCTGAACCGCTTCTTTGCTCGCTTCGACGCCCAGAACAGCACTTGCCCGCTGAAGTCCACTCCCCCCCACACGAGCAGCCCCTGCGCCTCTCTGCCGACGGTGTGAGGAGGGCGCTTGCCGCTATTGACACCCGTAAGGCGGCGGGCCCTGACAACATCCCGGGTCGAGCGCTGAAGGACTGCGCTGGGGAGCTGTCGGGTGTCTTCACGGACATCTTTAACGTTTCCCTGGAGCAGGCCCTCGTCCCCTCGTGTTTCAAGGCTGCCACCATCGTTCCTGTGCCGAAGAAACCTGCACCGTCCTGCTTCAATGACTACCGCCCTGTGGCACTGACGCCCATCATCATGAAGTGCTTTGAGCGGCTGGTCATGGAGCACATCAAGTCCGTTCTCCCCCCCACCATTGACCCTTTCCAGTTTGCGTACCGTGCCAAGCGGTCCTCTGAGGATGCCATCTGCTCTGCCCTCCACTCGGCCCTCACCCACCTGGAGAGAAAGGACTCATATGTGAGGTTGCTGTTTGTGGACTTCAGCTCTGCCTTCAACACCATTGTGCCGCAGCGACTCATCCACAAACTCGACGAGCTGGGCCTCAGTACCTCCCTCTGCAACTGGATACTGGACTTCCTCTGTCAGAGGCCTCAGGTGGTGCGTGTTGGCGACAAAATCTCCGCCAGCATCACGCTGAGCACGGGGGCCCCCCAGGGCTGCGTGCTCAGTCCATTGCTCTTCACCCTGCTGACGCATGACTGCACTGCGACCTACAGCGACAACCATATAGTGAAGTTTGCTGACGACACGACTCTGGTGGGTCTCATCACGAAGGGCGATGAGACTCAGTATAGGTCGGAAGTTGACCTTCTGACCACGTGGTGCAGGGACAACAACCTCCTGCTGAACGTCAATAAGACCAAGGAAATCATTGTTGACTTCCGGAAGGGTCACACAACACACCTGCCACTGATCATTGACGGTGCTGTGGTGGAAAGGGTGAGCTGCACCAAGTTCCTGGGGGTGCACATCAGTGAGGACCTCTCCTGGTCCGCAAACACCTCGTCACTGGCAAAGAAAGCTCAGCGCCGCCTGTACTTCCTGCGGAAGCTCAGGCGTGCATGTGCTCCTCAGGCAGTCCTGTCTACATTCTACCATGGCACCATTGAGAGCGTCCTCACCAGTTGCATCGCTGTCTGGGGTGGTAACTGCACTGAACAGAACTTGAAGGCCCTGCAGCGCATTGTGAATACGGCTGGTAAGATTATTGGTGCTTCGCTCCCCTCCCTGAAGGACATTTACACCTCCCATCTCGCCCGCAAGGCAACCTCGATTGCCAGAGATGTGAGTCACCCGGCTCACTCTTTGTTTGACCTTCTGCCCTCTGGGAAGAGGTACAGGAGCCTGCGCTCCCGCACCACCAGACTCGCCAACAGCTTCTTTCTCCAGGCTGTTAGGGCCCTGAACTCGCTACCCCCTTCTGCGTAGCGTGCGGCACTGTTGCGCTATTTTCGGGAATGTCTGCTGTACGCGCACTTGCTCCTTTTTTTTTCTGCTCCTCTTATTTATTTATTTATTTTTGTGTTATTTATTCATTATTTATTCAGCACGCTTTTGTTATACTTGTTTACTTGTTTGTCTGTTGTGAGCCATGTCTTGTCACCGTGGGATAGGGGGGAACGAAATTTCGGTTTCTTTGTGTGTCTTTGGCATGTGGAGAAATTGACAATAAAGCTGACTTTGACTTTGACTTTGACTTCCTGTCTGGAAACCTACTCGAACATGTACACTTGCCCAATTGTTTCTTTCTCAATAAAAGGCACGGCTAAACTCGAGAAGAGGGCGGATCTCAGCCACACTTGCTGTGTGTGTCTGGGGTGCGTCTTTCTGCGCAGAAGAAAACGCTAAGCCAAAAAGACCTACCGCTTCTGAGATTGATTTCAGATAAATGTTGTGAACCCAACAACAGTAGTGTATGGCAGTACTGGTATATTTGAGGTTGCTAGTCCCCGGGATAATACCAGATCTAAGGTATTTCCATTCTTATGCGTTGCTGCCTGTACGGCTTGCGTAAAACCAAACGTATCGATTAGAGTCTGAAATGCCGAAGTCAGTGGTTCTGACGGTGAATTCATGTGGATGTTGAAATCACCCATGATAACTATATTATCTGCATTTGTCACTAGATCAGCCACAAATTCTGAAAATTCATCCAGGAAGCCAGAGTAAGCGCCAGGTGGACGGTAAATAACAGCAAGATAGAATGACGGTAAAGCAGTGGATCGCACAATGAGAACTTCAAATGTTTTAAATACGTGAATTGAGCGAGGCCTAAATCTAAGCTCAGAATTTGAGATGAGGGCGACACCCCCACCCTTTTTTCGAGGACGCGGCACATGCGACCTCACACAATTTGGAGGTGAGGCCTCGTTAAGTGGCAGCAGTTCATTAGGTTTTAACCAGTTCTCGGAAAGACCAAAAACGTTTAGATTATGTTCCGTGATAATGTCATTAACGAGAACTGCTTTCGTATGAAGCGATCTAATATTCATAAAACCGAGTTTAAGTGTAATCGGTCGATCAGGGTGCGTATCTATCGAATGATTTTTAAACGGGATGCAAGTAAAATTGTGTTCTCTAGGCCTAACATCACCTCTCAGAAGTTTATTAGCGCGGTGGGATGAAACGACCGTGGGAATTTGATGGTGAATATTTGTTACACATGTGAAGTTATCTAAAACAGGCACCGTTTCATCAGCAAGACCGGTCGGGACGGAGTGATTGGATTTGTCTACTTCCCCAGTAGAAAGTGTGTTTATGTGTACTGTAGCACTATTCAAACCGTCGCGCTATAGTCTACACGAGGAGCTATGTGTATGCTGAAAGTCTAGCCTAGCGCTAGTTAACTTTAACTTAACAGACTTCAAACCCATCCTCACAGGTGGTCCAAACACCTGTGCCCTGGCCTGCTCTAAAGTGACCTGTCATGAGTGGCTCAAACAGTAATCTATATTCCTAGAAAGAGTGAAGGCGCCTTCACGGTTAGGGTGAAGGCCGTCCTTCCTCAGCAGGTCAGGGCGGCCCCAGAAGGAGGACCAGTTATCTATTAAATACAGTCCCTGCTTTTTACAGAACCCAGCCATCCATCGATTAAGGGAGACTAATCTACTAACCCTCTCATCAGTGCCTCTCCCAGGCAGGGGGCCAGAGACAAATACTCGATGCCGACTCATCTTTCTGGCAAGATCACAAGTCCTCGCTATGTTTTTCTTTGTGATCTCTGATTGTCTCATCCTAACATCATTGGAGCCGACGTGTATCACTATGTCCGAGTAGCTAGTGTTGGTGGAATTACGCTGTTGACTAGGCCTATTGCGAGTCAGCTCCCTAAGATTAGCTTCTATGTCGGGTGCTCTGCCCCCAGGAATACACATTACCGTGGCTGGATTTTTAAGCGTAATGTTTCGGGTAATGGAGTCACCTATGACCAAAGTGCGAGGGCCAGTAGACCGAGATGACTTTGGACGGCTATGCATCTTACCTGGCTCATCGCGATTAGCAAGCCGCTTGGGGCTAATACTAACCGGGCTAGTGGGCTGACTACAGCCCGCGTCTGTGTCCGCCCCAACTACTGTTATCGCACTATTCTGCTTTAACTGGTGGACACGTCCCTCGAGCAGAGACAACCTCTCTAAGAGAAGGGTGCAGTTGGTGCACGAAGCCGTACAAACCTTTTGGTCCGCTGCCATACTTTGTGTCCGAAGAGCGATGATTAAAACATCATACAAACATTTGAATCAACCTGTTGATTAACTGCACTGATTAAAACATCATAAAAACATTTGGATCAACCAGTTCATTTGACTAATTCTTAACACACCACCATACAATCATATGGCAGTGGGCATTAATCGTGTGATAATATTGCTTTAAGCTGTTACGGCTAGTACTGCTTTAGCAAATGTATCCTCTGTTGCCACAATATTTTGTGGCAGTTCATAATATGAATGGTGGTGATCCCTGATTGGTGCCCCTCATACCCATCTGACCCATCAGTGCAGGGTGGGCGTGGCTTCATCAGTGATTGGTTTCAGATGTGCCACTAGGTGCACTGATTGAACCTGCTATTTAAAAAGGACTCCGTGCGTTTAGGCTCGCTGTTTGTTGCGTGAACTGTGTGGCTAGTCAATCTGTCTCCATATTTGCCGAGGTGTGTTTGTAATGGTCTTCTATATACTACTTTGTGTCAGTATACATTCACCTTGTGATGGTGAGAAAACGTTCTTAACAAAATAAAGCATTTTAGCCTAATGATGCACATTTGAACAACCTGTTTTTTTAGTTCAGTTTATTTCGATCAGCAAAATATATACATCATATTCAGTACTAAAGTATCCACAGAAGGCAAATTAAAAACAAACAAACGATAAAACAGAAACAAAACAAAATGAAAAGAGCCCTAAAGCTCAAAGTTCAGAAAGCTGACCGAAATGGTTAAGGCTGAAGCTAAATAGCTTGTAAATGCCGTAATCTGTTTGCCTTTAAGTCTTATATGGAGGCATATGCAGTACACATGCATACATTTAAATACACAAATGTATATATTTACAACACCTAGTGTTCATACATAAACATACATGCCCATATACACGCCACCTACCACCTATACATTTAAATACACATAAACAAATAGAAATACAAAATGTCCCATTGGTCCTTATTTACCTCCCATCATATTTGTACTTCTCCAGAATAAAGTTTTTGTACTTTCTTTTAAACTGGACAAGATTTTTACATTCCTTGATCTCTTCCGGCAATGTGTTCCACAGTTTCACCCCACAGACAGACAGACACATGCTCTTCAAAGTCCTATGAGCAATCGGTTGTTTGAGGTTCAATCTGCCTCTCAGCTCATATTCCCCTTCTCACTCACTATGCAATCTCTGAATATTTCCGGGGAGTGGATTTTGACGTGCTTTAAACAGAAACTCAGCAGTTTTTAGTTCTACCAGATCCCAAAATTTAAATGACTGTGTCTTTAGAAACAGTGCATTTGTGTGTTCATAATATCCTACCTTATTTACTATCTGTATTGCTCTCTTTTGCATGTTGTATATTGTCTGCAGGTTACTCCTGTAGGTGTTTCCCCATACTTCAACACGATAATTCAGATATGGTAAAGAGTGTACAGTGCAGTGTTTGCAGTGATTTGTTGTTCAGTTGTTCTTGTTTTACATAAAATCCCCACAGTACTTGCCAGCTTGGATCTGATATGCTTGATATGTGGTTTCCAGTTTAAGTTGTGGTCGATTATCATTTCTAAAAATGCATTCTCAAACACTCTTTCCAATTTAACACTATCGATCATTAATTCTGCAGAAGTATATGGGTGTTTATTTCTTTTGCCAAAGACCATGCATTTGGTCTTTTTTTTAAATTTAAGGATAGTTTGTTTGCGTCGAACCACAACTTAAGCTTCCGCAATTCTGCTGTAACAGCCTCTGACAGCTGCTGGAGATCATTACCTATACAGAAGATGTTTGTGTCATCAGCAAAAATGACATATTTCAGAATTGTTGAGACATCGCAGATTTTGTTTATGTATAATATGAATAATTTTGGTCCCAATATCGACCCTTGCGGTACACCACAAGTAATATCCAAAAGAGATGATTTTATTTCACCCACCTGCACAAAGTGTTTTCTGTTTTCAATGTAACTTTTTAACCAGTGTAGCCCCACCCCTCTGATCCCATACCTTTCAAGTTTTTGCAATAATATATCATGATTTATTGTGTTGAAGGCTTTTTTCAGATCAATAAATACACCCACTGCAAATTTCTTATCGTCAATGGCCCTTGTTACTTCTTCCGCTAAGTCCACTAAATCCATGGCAGTTTCCCTGTTCGTTCTGAAGCCATACTGACTGTCTGTGAGCAATTTATGTTTGTCAATGAAGCTGTCTAATCGTACAACAAAAGGTTTCTCGGTAATCTTGGAAAACTGGGAGAGTAGTGAAATTGGCCTATAGTTGCTAAAGCCATTTTTGTCTCCAGCTTTGTGTACTGGGATCACCTTTGCAGTTTTCATTTTGCTCGGAAAGTAGCCTTGGTTGAAAGACAGATTACTAATGTATGTTAAGGGGTCTGCAATGGTGTCAATTACATGCTTTATTAAAGTCATATCGAGACCATTCCAGTCTAATGATTTTTTGTTCTTAAATTTATTGACAACATCAATAATTTCCTTTCTATCTGTCTGTTTTAAAAAGATGCTGGCTGGATTCCTCTCTCCCTGGAATCTCTCAACACCTCTTCCTTGTGGACGGTTTATTTCCATTGCAAGTTTCGGCCCCACATTTACAAAGAAATTATTAAATAGAGGAGTTTACTGACTCTGTTTCCTCTTACATCACGAAGTGCATTGATGATGTGACCCACACAAAATTCATTGTCATTTGGGCTAACTGGAAGGCATGGCTGACAGGGGCTGTCCTCAGGCTGCTGAGGGAAATGGACAAAGCCTTCAGAGCGGGGGATGAGGCTGGCTTGAGAACAGTGAGGGCCGACCTGTCCCGGGGCATCAAGGAAGCGAAATGGGCATTCTCTTGCCCACTTCAAGGACGGCAGGGATGCACGGAGCCTATGGCAGGGCATTCAGACCATCACGGACTACAGGCCCACGCCGCAGAGCTGTGAGGGCGACATCCGTCTGCTCAACGATCTGAACTGCTTCTTTGCTCGCTTCGACGCTCAGAACAGCACTTGCCCGCTGAAGGCCCCTCCCCCTCCACACGAGCAGCCCCTGTGCCTCTCAGTCAGCTTTAAGTCAAAGTCAGCTTTATTGTCAATTTCTCCACATGCCAAAGACACACAAAGAAACCGAAATTTCGTTCCCCCCTATCGGGTGAGATGGGAGGTGTAAATGTCTTTCAGGGAGGGGAGCGAAGCACCAATAATCTTACCAGCCGTATTCACTATGCGCTGCAGGGCCTTCAAGTTCTGTTCAGTGCAGTTACCACCCCACACAGCGATGCAACTGGTGAGGACGCTCTCAATGGTCCCACGGTAGAATGTAGACAGGACTGCCTGAGGAGCACACGCACGCCTGAGCTTCCGCAGGAAGTACAGGCGGCGCTGTGCTTCCTTTGCCAGTGACGAGGTGTTTGCGGACCAGGAGAGGTCCTCACTGATGTGCACCCCCAGGAACTTGGTGCAGCTCACCCTCTCCACCACAGCACCGTCAATGATCAGCGGCAGGTGTGTTGTGTGACCCTTCCGGAAGTCAACAATGATTTCCTTGGTCTTCTTGACGTTCAGCAGGAGGTTGTTGTCCCTGCACCACGTGGTCAGAAGGTCAACTTCCGACCTGTACCGAGTCTCATCGCCATTCGTGATGAGACCCACCAGAGTCGTGTCGTCAGCAAACTTCACTATGCGGTTGTCGCTGTAGGTCGCAGTGCAGTCATGCGTCAGCAGGGTGAAGAGCAATGGACTGAGCACGCAGCCCTGGGGGGCCCCCGTGCTCAGCGTGATGCTGGCGGAGATTTTGTCGCCAACACGCACCACCTGAGGCCTCTGACAGAGGAAGTCCAGTATCCAGTTGCAGAGGGAGGTACTGAGGCCCAGCTCGTCGAGTTTGCGGATGAGTCGCTGCGGCACAATGGTGTTGAAGGCAGAGCTGAAGTCCACAAACAGCAACCTCACATATGAGTCCTTTCTCTCCAGGTGGGTGAGGGCCGAGTGGAGGGCAGAGCAGATGGCATCCTCAGAGGACCGCTTGGCACGGTACGCAAACTGGAAAGGGTCAATGGTGGGGGGGAGAACGGACTTGATGTGCTCCATGACCAGCCGCTCAAAGCACTTCATGATGATGGGCGTCAGTGCCACAGGGCGGTAGTCATTGAAGCAGGACGGTGCAGGTTTCTTCGGCACAGGAACGATGGTGGCAGCCTTGAAACACGAGGGGACGATGGCCTGCTGCAGGGAAACGTTAAAGATGTCCGTGAAGACACCCGACAGCTCCCCAGCGCAGTCCTTCAGCGCTCGACCCGGGATGTTGTCAGGGCCCGCCGCCTTACGGGTGTCAATAGCGGCAAACGCCCTCCTCACACCGTCGGCAGAGAGGCGCAGGGGCTGCTCGTGTGGGGGGGGAGTGGACTTCAGCGGGCAAGTGCTGTTCTGGGCGTCGAAGCGAGCAAAGAAGCGGTTCAGATCGTTCAGCAGACGGACGTCGCCCTTGCAGCTCCTCGGCGCGGGCTTTGTGTGAGGGCGACATCCGTCAGAGAGAGGAAGAATGCTCCAGGCTTTGATGTCTATTGATATGCAAATGAGTTAGGGGTCATAAAATGTTATGACCTTTTTATGACTTGTTATGGTATCATAAATCACCCCCTTTTGAATTGGGGCGGGGTTGGGGGCATCAAGATGGCGCCAGTCATGACGGCGCCATCTTTGACTGTCGCCATTTTGGTTTGCTGGCGCCATTTTTAAGATGTGGATATGTATGGGCATAGATTTTTATGAATCAAGACAGGTGCAGCATCTGAGCTAGCTTTGCTACCAGCCCGTACGTATGGCTTGAAGGGCCCGTTTTGTTGAGAAGGTGAAGAGGAGGGGGTGTTTGTATCAATTATCTGGAAGAGAGTCGCATGCAATTTGACAAACAATAGTTTAGCCAAAGTTATCTGAAAGAGAGACGCATGTAATTTGCCAAACAATAGTTTAGAGGATCTAGGGGGTTTTGTTGAGAAAATCATTGAAGTGTCGTCAGCATGGTGCCAAAGGTATCTGAAAGAGAAAAAAATCAAGGTGTTGGCGCATGACAAACAATAGTGGAGTCGGCATTATTGGTGCCAAAGATATCTGATGAGGTAGAGCCTTTGATACGTCATCAGCATGCGGCCAAAGTTATCTGATTTCACGCGACACGTGATCCCATAGGCGTGGTCTTATCCCCGCAGAATTTGAAGTTGGTCTAGTGCGAATAACCAGCGCTCATTTTTGAGAAGACAAGCCCTCGCTCTGAGCAACGGGGTCGAAGCGCGTCAAAAGCTGTTTCGAGAATAGTTAAAGGTAAGTCATTTTACTACTTTTCTCGCAATAATAATGATAAATAATAATAATAATAATAATAATAATACACTGCGGTTATTTTATAAAACAATATGTAATGTTTATATAATATTTGCAGACATCGCTTTTGCCGATGTCCACGCATCTTTTGACGACGACTTTAGTGACGTTTACCTAACACAATCAGACTACGGTGAGTCAATAGTGCATCTAAGATAGTTCATATAAATGTTAGTAGTTGATGATTTTATTTTATTTATGTAACAGATCTCGTGGCCGCGGCTACTAGGAAAAACAATCAGCCGACACAAGCTGCCTTCGAACGCCATATTGAAGCAGTGAATGAGACAGCTAGACCAAACGCCTCAGTCACGTGCGACCGTTGAAACCAATCCAATTACATCCCACGCCGACCGACAGGAAACATCGACAGACACAGAGTTAGCTGAAGCTCTATCTACATACGAGGGTTTGAAACATCATCAAGAGTCGACAAACAAAGTTGGAGGTATTCCTTATATTTTTTCTCTCTTTGTATGCTGTTGTCCGACTTGCTATTTTCGGTATTATAAAGGATTAACTTGCAGGTGAGCGTCATGACACGGAGGCACGGAGAGAGAGGAGCGCCACTCAACCAGCAGGGGGCCTGTAAAGTGCCGTGGTAACTGTATCTACAAAAGACGGTTACAAGAATGTTTTAAGATTATTCGTATCCTTACAGATTTAGCCGAATCAAAATAGGTTTGTGTTGTTTCTGTTGTGTTTTGTAAAAGAAAATATAATGGATCATTCAAACCTTACGTCAACAGAGTCAGATTTCTTAGCAAACATTGATGAAATAGATTTGCTACCATTTAGCGAAACAAGCCAAAGAAGTGACACACCAGAGCTAGATTTATCAAACGTTAACAATACGTCTACGAGTCAAATAACAGATTTGCTGAACAATGTGAGCACGGCTTTGTTAGAGGGGGAAAGACCAGACAGTCATGCTATTCTTACCCATTTACAAGCTGTCATAGATGAATTGAACAATCAAAGTCTGAATGAGGTTGGACAGAGTCCTACACAAATCCCGGCACAATTGCTAAACATGATAGCAGAATTAAACAACCAAGCTAATGACAGCAACGGGCGTATCAGTCCTGAAATTCCTGTCCAGTTGCTAAACATTATCCAAAATCTAAATATGCAGCCTCTGGTTGACCCGTTGACCGCTAACACTGTCGATTCATCGCCGGTTGCTATTGACGTCGTTCCACCGACATTTCAGCCTAACAACTGCTCTGTTATAATTGATCACGAAATAGATGTTATTGATGACAACACACCAGCATTTCAACACATCCCCCAGCAATCTAACAGCGGTTCTGTATTAGCTGATCAGCGCGGCGGTTCTGTTGTAGTCAATAGACCACATTTCAATAATGTAGACGTAAGGCGACAGTTAAATATACCATCGCAACAGAACATTAATGATTTTGCAACCTTCTACCTCCAGATTGAAGATAAAATAGATGATGTCGTGCTAGAGGTGGTTAGCCGAGCACAACCAGGTTATGTAATTCAGATCGAGTTAGCGGGTGGTAACGATAGAGCTCACATCTACCAGCAAACTACTGATATAAACTCTATCAGAGATAGTGTATCAGACATGCTTGAGCGTTTAGCCCAATCAAATACAGAGCTTCTGGCTGATGAGGGCTTAGAGCTCATTGCACAAATAGTCACTCCATTGCGCGGTGGAATGCGTCGCAGGTTGTTGAACACTACCAACAGAGAGATTTTGAGGTTGAAAAAAACGACATTTACACATACCTTGTAATAAAGACAACAGTTTGTGTTTCGCTCTCACTAACCTATCTGCTAAATGACTCACAACAAAACAGGCCACAAGACAGGCACGGCTTGTCATGTAACATGGGGGGAAGAGATGGTGCAAATGGTAAAATATGGATTGTTCACACGAATAAATTGGCAGAGCTGAAATTCCAAATTTGTCCAAAAGATGGCGCCAGACCAAAACATGAGACCAAAAAAGGGGCCAAAATAAGCTAAGCAAGTTAAAATAGAAATAAAACAGGAACACGGTGTCGGATTGTGAGTCACGCATGGACGCACAAATGTGATTTTTACTTTTTGATTTCTTTGCTTGGCTAAAAATGTATTCTGTAACAGCTTAAAGCAATATTGTTAGTCAATTCGATCAAGGGACCCGTCACTATGAGAATAGTGGCGTGACACAAATTGTTTAAAGAAATAGATAAAAGGTTTGGATTTTTATTTCAGAGTTAATTGAAGCGTAACTTTAAAAGGTTATTCTCATGAAACAGGAAGTGAAGAAAAGAGGAAGTGAAAGGTTTTACCAGGGGTTAGCTGTATATTTGGTGGAAAGTAATGCGTGGGCGGAAACAGCTGCTGAAGGCAAGAGGTGTCCGAGCGTGGGAAAACTGGGCAATCATACCCTATAGGAGGCGTGGGAAAACTTACCAATATTATTCTATAGGGGCGTGGGAAAACTGGGCAATCTTACCCTATAGGGAGGGTATAGAAGAAAGAAAGGGGGGGGGAGACAGAGAAGTCTATAAAAAGTCCTGCAGGGGCAGCTACGGGGCTTTTTCCCCCAAAGAGCGCTCATACGTGAAGAAGCCCAAGGGAGTTTCAAGATTTTTTCCAAAGTCCCGGGATCTTTGTGTGAGACGCAGGATCGCTGGTCTGAAATTAACTTGGATTTACTCCAAAGAATTGGACTGGACAACTTTGCATAAGAAACTAGGTGAGGGGAACAACTTTTCTGTATTTTAGCGAGGGGGGGGAATAGTCATCGGGTCACCGGTCCTCTTGAGGCCAGCCTGTTTCTCTAATTTGGATTTTAGAAGTAAGATCGAATTGATCACTCGACTTTGCTTCCACCAAAAATAGCACGCAGCTGGTATCTAGTTTTTCCCTCTTTCATGAACTGTGCTTTGCAATCGAATTGTTCTGGGATTGAATGATTTTATTAACACGGGTATCAGTGGGTGAAATTGTTCACTTTCTGGAGTGATTGAGATTTGTAATTCTATTTCATGTTTCTTCAATAAATGTGTTGTGTATATTCATCTACTTCGTTGTGCGCTGATTTGTACTGAATGTGCAATCGATGGTTTGGGGTTGATTTGACAATTTGATTAATGTGCGGGGGGTTATTATGGTATAACCTAGAACAGTAATAAATAAAAGTAACATCAGACAATTTTAGAGAATTGAATAACTTTCGTAGTTATTTGAGACACGAGTGAATTTCAATCCGTTTGAAAGTTTGCTTCGTCTGAATAAATTAACGGAAGTGTTTAAATCGGATTATTGGTTTGGTGTAGAACTGAAAGTAATTTAATTATTTGAAGGGCGCAGGCCCGTTTCCCCTTTTGACGGGCCGCGTAAAAAGTAACTCCGAACATGTTAGGGAATTAAATAATAGATATTTAAGGGAAGAGTGAATTTCGTTAAATGTAAATTCGTTTGAAAATTTACTTCCTCTAAATAAAATAATGACGATGGTTAAATTAGATTATTTGAGTTGGTGAATGATAAAAGTATTTCGATTGTCCGTCGGGCGCGGCCCAGTTCCTAATTTTGTCGGGCCGCGTCAAAAGTTAAACAGGACACGATTGAAAAATAGACTTGCCTTCCAAATTAATTACTGGGCAAATCTAAATAGAGTAAGACATTTTTATTCGTTTTAAGAAAGTTGTTATTCTTTTTAAAGCAATCAAGTGGGGTGAAGCACTCCGACAGGGCTAGATCTACATATAAGAAGTTAGAATTAATTCAAGATTCAAGATTCAAGATTCAAGAGTTTTTTATTCGCCATGTTTGAGCGTGCCAAACAAGGAATTTGACTTCGGTAAATCACAGCCTCTGTTCAACATTTAGGTGACTAACAACAACACTCAGGACATGTGAAGAACGAAAGATATTCTCAAACACCCCCTGATCTTAAACTCCCAAGAAGGCAAGGAAAAACTCAAAACTCCAGCTAGGGGAAATGAGAAACCTTGAGAAGAGACCACAGATGGGAGGGTCCCTCTTCTAGGATGACCAGGCTGCAATGGATGCAGAGAGGACACATAGTACAAACAGTGTAGACAAAAAAGGTGTGGTAAGCGGGATGTTATTGCACAGTAATGACTCTGAGACTCTAAGAGTGGTGTGAGTTCATCAGAGCGACAGCCTGGGGGAAGAAGCTGTCTCTGTGTCTGCTGGTTTTAGTGTACAGAGCTCTATAACGGCGTCCGGAGGGGAGTAGTTCAAACAGGCTGCAACCTGGGTGCGAAGGGTCTGTTGAGATGTTACTTGCACGTTTCCTGGTCCTGGACAGGTACAAGTCTTGGATAGATGGGAGGTTGATTCCAATTATCTTTTCTGCAGTCCTTATTGTCCGTTGCAGTCTGTGCTTGTCTTGTTTGGAGGCCGATCCAAACCAGACAGTGATGGAGGTGCAGAGGACAGACTGGATGATGGCAGTGTAGAAGGTCTTCAGCAGCTCCCGTGGCAGGTTGAACTTCTTGAGCTGTCTCAGGAAGTACAGCCTCTGCTGGGCCTTCTTCCGGACAGAGTCTATGTGGCCGGTCCATTTCAGGTCCCGAGAGATTGTGGTTCCCAGGAACTTGAAGGTGTCTGTGGAGAGAATAGTATTACTGCGGATAGTGAGGGGTGAAAGTGGTGAAGGGCCTCGCCTGAAGTCCACTGTCATCTCCACGGTCTTGAGCGGGTTCAGGTCCATGTGGTTTTGGCTGCACCAGTGGACCAGCCGCTCCACCTCCTGTCTGTACGCAGTCTCATCACCGTTCTGGATCAGTCCGATGAGAGTGGTGTCGTCTGCATACTTCAGGAGCTTCACGGAAGAGTCACTTGCGGAGAAATCGTTGGTGTAGAGGGAGAAGAGCAGTGGGGAGAGGACGCATCCCTGAGGGGCTCCAGTGTTGGTGGTCACTTTAATAACGTAAAGTGCATTAATTTCTCCTTAATTGCTATTATTGTCACACTTTTATTAATTCGATTCTCTTTCGAATAAACAAGTTGGTCGGCTCGCTGCTTGAGCGACCAAGTAGAACGGACCCATATCAACATTTACTTCGGCAAAACTAGTGCTAGGGTGCGCTATACAAACGAATCCCTGAGGTCTTAACAAAGACATCTAAAAATATCCGTAACATAATAAGAACTTCAAACAGTAGCGGGGAGCCATCGATATGATGCGGTCACTTCGAAGTCTTGCCTTGAGTTGAGTTACTCGGCTCGAGCTTCGGGTGACTTGAGAGGGATTGGCGTCGTACTGAAATTAGATTGATTCCGGTGGAGTTAATTTAACTCGGGTGGTTAGATTACGGACGAATCTCCGAACCCGGCTAAGACAAACCCGTTACCGGGAAGCCGGGGGCACCTTATTGGAAGAGGTGCGTTTGACAGGCTCTTACACGAGAGTGTAGGATTGGATTGTCAAACACCTGTGAGTCTGGGCGATGTTCATACATTTGAGAAAGTCCTCAAACGGAAAATAACTAATGTATCGAAAAGAGGACTGCCGCCCTATGACTTTTTTCGACACGCATTACCCCAAAACAGATAACGACACTTTATTTGTCTTACACCTCGAGGGTCATTATTACGGTGTGAAAGCGATAGAGGCATTCGTTGGTCAGGCATTCTTTTGCAGGCATTTTGTTACAAAGGGCACGAGAATTGGCAACAGCACCAGTGTGAAGGACACTGTAGCGTTTGTCTCGATCCGTGTTGTAAACAACGACGGATTAAACCTGTCATCTGCCCCGACTGTAACATAACTTGTCGTAATGAGGAATGCTTTTCCAAACATAAAAAGTTTTGATCAATGAATCGTGTGAGCAACTGCACTTCATACAAAAAATGCTTGCAATGTGGTCTTCGGTATTATGTGAAAGCTGATGGTACCGGTGCTAAACATCGTTGCCCCGTTAAAAAGTGCACAGTGTGTGATGAGATCTTAAATCAAGATGATGCCTTGCTGAACCCCCACATGTGCTACATTCAGCCCATCAAGCCTCAACCCCCGTGCAAAAATGTAGTCTACTACGATTTCGAAACCTATGCAGATACAGATGGTTTACACAAACCTTTTCTCATCTGTTGCAAATCAAATAGACTGACGAAACAATGGTTTGGCACAGATTGTGTTGACGAATTTCTCAGATTTTTTCGAAGGCCACGGTTTAAACAAACTACGTTTGTTGCACATAATGCGAGAGGTTTTGATTCATACATACTGATAAGGAGAATGCTTGAATTAGGTCTCAAACTTGACATTCTGATGCAGGGGAGTAAAGTTCTATCATTTGTCGATTTAGACACAAAATCTCGATTCATAGACTCTCATTCTTGACGATGCCTCGTCAAGTGTGTCAAGTGACACAGGTGTTCCTACACCGCTCAAACCGAGGCAGGCTCTTTTTGGGGGCCGAACAAACGCATTCGTTTTAAGATACACGGCTGAGCCTAACGAGCGCGTGTTATATGTTGATGTGATGTCATTATACCCTTTCATCAACAGTACAGGCACCTACCCTATCGGTCATCCAACGATTATCCACGGTGATTTTAAAGACCCTAGGTCGTATTTCGGTTTCATCACCGTCACAGTCAACCCACCCCGTGGTTTGTATTTTTCTGTTCTACCCTTCAAAACAGCTAGAGGTAAACTCGTCTTCACACTGTGCCGTACATGCGCCGAGTGTAACAACCAGTAGACGGCGTGTACGCATAGTGATGAGCAAAGATCATTAACAGGTGTTTGGACAACCCCTGAATTTGTTAAGGCACTTGATCTCGGGTACACGGTTGCAGATATTACCGATATTATTATATATTACCTTCTTGTGGCATTACACAAGAACGAGCGACACAATTTTCCGCGATTATATGCAAACATTTCTAAAAGGTAAACAGGAATCTTCAGGTTATCCGGCTCACGTGGTCAACCAGGCGGATAGAGAAAGATACATAGAAGGGTATGCCATTCATCAGGGTATCCAACTAGACCCTTCCAAAATTGCTGTAAACCCTGGCAAAAGGCAAGTGTCAAAACTCTGTCTTAACAATCTATGGGGAAAACTTGCGCAACGTGAGAATATGACAAACACAAAAATTGTGACAAAATCTGAGGATTTTTTTGAACTTCTGTTTTCAGGTCTGTACAATGTGAAATTCTTCCAATTTATCAGTGAGAAGCTTTCAATTGTGCAGTATTGTTTCAACATAAACAATGAGATCCCCGCCTCAAAAACATCAAACGTGGCTGCAGCGTGTTTCACAACAGCCTATGCACGCCTAAAAATGTACAGCTATTTAGAAATTTTACAGAGGCGTGTCCTTTACACCGATACAGACAGCCTCGTGTGCACGGTGAAACCGGGCGAAAGTGTTCTCCCTCTAGGGGATTATCTGGGTGATTTGACAGATGAGCTTTCAAATTACTTAATTAATTAATTAATTCTTAATTATTCGAATTTCGAATTTTAGAATTTGTCTCAGCGAGGCCAAAAACATACGCTTACAAAACACGAGGATCATCTCAGACGGTCATGAAAGTGAAGGGGATCACACAGACTCACGAAAGCTGTCACAGCATCAATCTCGATAGCATGCTCAGTTTGGTTCAAGGGTACATCGATACAGCAGGTGCAACCTCAGATGTGCTATACGCTCCTCAACATAATATCGTTCGCGATAAGAGAGGGTTTCATCTCAGAAACATGTCATTTTCCAAGCGGCTTCGTGTGGTGTACAATAAAAGAAGGCTGCTAGAGCGAGGCACCACTGAACCATTTGGCTACTGATATTTCTATCTATCTATCCATACGTGTGTCTGTGTGTGGAAATGGCTTTTAACCAGATTGAATTTGACCCTAGATTAGAACTTCCTTTTTCATCTCTAGTAGCAGGGCCTTCAGGTTGTGGCAAGACTTTCTTTGTAAAAAATGTATTGGAAAATCCTGAACATGTTATGAGAAAAAAAACTGATAATATTGTCTGGGTTTATACTTCATATCAACCAATGTACGATGAGCTCAAAAACCTGAATAAAGACATTGTTTTTATCAAGGGGCTGCCTGAATCTTTTGATGACGAGAAGCTGTTCCTGCCACAGCAGCAGCATTTACTGATTTTGGATGACATCATCTTCCAAGCTTCGGATAACCCGGAAGTGGTCCGAATATTCACCCAATATAGACATCATACAAATTTAAGCGTTATAATGCTAACGCAGAATGTATTCCATCAGGGTAAATTCAGCCGTACTATTAGTTTAAACAGTAATTATTTGATTTTGTTCAAAACCCCCCGCGATAAACTGCAGGTGAGTGTCCTGGCAAATCAAATTTCTCCCAGCAACCGGAAGTTTTTCCTGAAATGCTTTGAAGATGCTACAAGAGAGCCGCATGGGTATTTACTGGTAGATTCTACACCTTCATGCCCAGAACAATAAAGACGACGTACAGGTGTACTACATAACCAGTGGCCTGTCGTTTATATACCCAAACAATAAAACAATGACGAAGCTTTTAAAAACAAACGCACCATTACTCAAATCTCTGTTTACATCCAAATCGGCCGAACGTAAGCATTTGCTACTCAGAGGTCCCAGTAGTTTAGTGAAAGCATTATATGAGATTGCTCGAAATCTTCTTAAAGGACATGTACCCTTAAAATCAAAACTTTACAAGAGACTTAAAAAGCAAAAGAAAAATATCCGCTTTTTGGCTGATAAGAAAAATACTTTGAAGAAGAGCTGTGTTAGTTCAGAAAAGTGGTTTTATATTGCCGTTACTGGCCGCTTTCGCACCTGTTCTCGGAAGTGTCATTAGTGGCTTTATGAACAAATCATAAAATGAGTTTGAAAACGGCTCAGAAAATGTTCCTGATTTCACCTTATCAGCTCGAGAGGCTGAATCGACCCGCTCCGACCATCCGTGATACAGCAGAGTATTCTTTGGATGAAGAGATGAAACAGGTTTTGGATAATAAAAATTTAAATCAATATGAAAAGATCAAAATTTATCAAACCTTAATGCAGCGTTACATGGGGTTGGTCAAACAAAAAGACTCAGAGCAAATTCCTATTACGATTCGCAACGAAGTCAATGAGGGGGGTGAAAGAAAGACAGGCAGATGAGGCCACAATTGAGGTGACAGGTGCACAGTCTGGGCATATTTTGGACGCCATAGGTCCACGTTTCCGCCGCAACGCCAAGTATGTGCTGAAAAGACTGTCGGCAGAAGATGTAAGCTGGACGCCGTTAAGTGAATTTATTTTTAGAGGAAAAACTGTCAAAGGCTCCCATATGAGCGATTTGTTGAGAGATTGGTGTGCGAGTGGGAAAAAAAATCAACGAGCAACCGGTAGGATGGAGTGAATTTCTTCGGACGCTAGCCCGATTAAACTTAACGGAAACAAGCATCTCCAACCCCTTGGCTCGCGCAGATTTTAAACGTTTAAAATACGCTAGGGGTGAAGATGAGGATGTTTCTTATGTAGAAGATGTAAGCGTGTTGAATAAAAGAAAAAGAAAAAGGATGTCGCCTATAGTAAAATGGGTTAGTTATTAGATGATACTCTATTGTTGTTAATGAAAAAAAAAAACGCATGACTCTGTAACTCTCTTTAACAATGTTTATTGAATAAAAGAGATTTTTATAAAACATTAACACGGTTTCAGACAATGACATTTTTTAAATTTATGCAATGAACATAATGTTTGCCCGCCGCACATCCGGTCTGGCCTTCGACATTTTTTAACAAACTCACTAACCATGGCGTCGTTATGGAGAGGATCGGAATTGTAACGAGTCAGCACTTCATGATAGGTGAGCCCCCACCCACGTTTACTTAGACAATACACACAGTGTTGACCGCAGGTGTCTGTCAACTTGTGTTGCAGCTGGCCGTTCTGATATTCGACCCGTTTAGAATGCTTCTTCAAAAATCTGTATACACTTGACGGGTAATATGGACTATCCGGTGGCAGACCAAAAGGATCAAAGAATGTGGCCGAACCATCCGATTCTAAAGTCAAAGCGAGCCAGTGCTCTCCGGGTAGAAGTCTTGGATGGGTGTTGACAATGTAATATTTTGGAGGCGGGTCTCTGACGTCAGCTAACTCATCCGATGCGAAAACACCTCCAAATAAGGTTCTCTGCATCCGAGTCATAATCAAGTCCAATTCACGACTGTTCATAGCGTTAATAATAGTCCATCAATACTTCCCTCTTGGCGTTAATCTCGATAAGAGAATCGTATGCAGCGTATACGATAAGAGTTGCTGTGTGCGGTAGCGGTACACGGAAACGCAGATCGAGGTGTAAAACCCTGTTGTTTATGGGTGTCAAAGCCCCAGAATCATCTGCCTGACTTAAATTGAAATCAAAAAGTGAGTGGCCTTGACTAAAATCCTGTTGGTCGATACAAAGAGGTAGATCTTTCAAAAAACGCCCTGTTGCTGTGTATAAATTATGAAATTCACATGTACATATCCCAGCTTCGAAATTGGGCTGAAAAGCTTTGGCAGGTATCTGTCGACCTTCGTGACTGAGAGCTAAATACTAAATAATAAAAAAAATAAAAAAATAAACGGGTTTAAATCTCTCCGTCCCATGAAACTGTTGAGGTTTACTAGGGCTATTACAATTTGTTTAGGGATATGTCCGAGGAAGAGATTATCCTGATGGCAGATTCTTGAGTTTTGAGGTATGGAGAAAGTCTTCATATTTATCTGGCTTAACGGATACCGTGCGTTACCTTTCTGTAAAGTGGCGGCGTGGCCTATTGCTACGGCCGGTGAGACTGTTACTTTTTTCAGAAATAGGGATGTTCCTAGTATTTTGAGACACGAGTCGCTGTCTGGAGCGCTCATGAGACAGAAATCATCAGAAGCTCTAGTTAACTTTAGACGCAGATCCACATTATTCAATAGATGGCGTTCGGAAAAGAAAATATCTCCATGAAGCGGTCCCGTAAGGTGGAATTCACGTGAACGTGCAATCTGCTGTGCACGACGCAAAAACCCGAGATTAATTTCAGCTCCCTCGACAGCGATGGAGTCCATCCGCCCCCTAGTGTCTTTTGCGAACATTCTTGCTGTGAATTGCGACTCCAAAGAATCGTTTGAAAAGTTTAACAGTAACTCGATGATGGACCTGTAGGCGTGTGGGGCACTAGATTGTGAGATTAGCCGCCCGCCCAACGAAATATCTAATTGACTAAAAATTGTGTTTATAGGGAAATTCACGATGCTAACTTGTTCTTGCGGTGGAATATTTGTCCCATCCCTACGCGTCACCTTTAAACGGAGATGTAGTAGAGTGTCGGATAAATCTAAATATTTTGAGCCGTCCCCAGGTATAAAAAATTCTATGGGATCCTGGTCCACAATTGCGGACAAAGGTTGAAATTCGACATATGAACTATCTTCTATGGAGAGTTGCGTCAAGGGCGGGCTAAACAGGTCAAGACTTGATAGCGTTGCCTTGAGTGATTTAAAATGTAGAAGGGCCATTTTTTTTAAGAGAAAATATCTGCCTTGCGTCTTTGCTTTTTCCTGACAACTGGCCTGAGACCTGTCGAGCGCCTTTTTCTTTTAAAGCTCCTTTTTCTCCGCCCACCAGGATGGAGTCCCCCACGTGACAATACAGCGAGCCCGGAACCTTGCTGATCGGGGCCTTGTTTCTGGTGGATTCTTTGAATGATGCGCCCTGCTACATCCGTTGCTATGTTTTTAGCGGCGGCTTGAAGATGCGGCTTCGCCAAGTTAAACCCGTTTTTGAACATAGGCATCACAAAACGGAATAGTTTTGCAAAAATAGACCCCAGACCACGCCCATATTGGACCGGGCTTCCCGAAAAGCCTTGAAAGGACCCCCCGACTTGTGTTTCATAATAATCGACAAAACAATATAAGTCGGGATGCGTTGCTGATGTCATTATTATTTTTTATTATTTCGATCTAAAATGCAGAATGAGAACGATTTTCCCGTATTCGAAATCTATCGGATTGTTCTGGTCTGTTCGCAGGTAAACCGAAATGGTTTCAATATGGCTTCTGCACACATCTAAATAGTAAACAGGATTATAAGTTGCTGTCTGATGATGTATGACATCAGTGTAGCTGAACATGAAATATGATCCGGCTCGTCTGTCGGCAGGATGTTGTGCGTTTACGCCTTCCGGCTTGAGTGAGAGCCAATGTTCATTGTTCATTCCAACAATGTACGCTAGGGGGCTCTTGAACATAATTCTCAACCCTTCTTCGCCCGAAAACAGGAACCTCTGTTTATGTTGATCAAATTGGACGTCAATCTTTTTGTTACTCGCTTTAGTTAATAGAGTTTAAATGTCCAAAGCTAACGATTCATGATCTCTATAGATCCCTCCTCGCGTTTTGAGCATGGTTCGAACTTCTGAGTCATCTTGGAACACATCCCCTCTACGAACCAGAAGCTTAGGCTGTTTCAGATAGAAATTCCGTTTTTTCTCAGGAATGTTGGGGATTGAGTTGATGTATGAAATCTCACATAAACCAACCTCCCACGAACCTTTTAAATCGATATGTTGCGCCAGTTCGGTTTTAAATTTGGTGAGGCTGTTTTCGCTAAAAAGATGGTGGTGGAGGGGTTTGCGTGCCCCTATGATCCTAGGAGACATGTTGTCGGGGGCTTCATGCCCCTGGTAGGGTCACCCATGGCAAACGGGTCCTAGGTGAGGGGCCAGACAAAGCACGGCTCACAGAAGACCCTTATGATGATTAAAATAAATGGACTTTGTTTTCCCTCGCCCAGACGCGGGTCACCGGGGCCTCCCTCTGGAGCCAGGCCTGGAGGCGGGGCTTGAAGGCGAGCGTCTGGTGGCCGGGCCTTCGCCCATTGGGCCCGGCCAGGCACAGCCTGAGAAGGAAACGTGGGTCCCCCTTCCCATGGGCTCACCACCTGTGGGAGGGGCCAAAGGGGTTGGGTGCAATATGAGCTGGGCGGCGGCCAAAGGCAGGGACCTTGGTGGTCTGATCCCCGGCTCCAGAAGCTGGCTCTTGGGACATGGAATGTCACCTCTCTGGCTGGAAAGGAGCCAGAGCTGGTGTGCGAGGCAGAAAAATTCCGACTAGATATAGTCTGACTAGCCTCCACGCACAGTTTGGGTTCCGGTACAAGCCCTCTCGAGAGGGGCTAGACTCTCTTCCACTCTGGAGTTGCCCATGGTGAGAGGTGTCGAGCAGGTGTGGGTATACTTATGGCCCCCGACTGGGCGCCTGCACATTGGGGTTCACCCCGGTGAACGAGAGGGTAGCCTCCCTCCGCCTTTGGGTGGGGGGATGGGTCCTGACTGTTGTTTGTGTCTATGCACCAAACGGCAGAGTACCCACCCTTCTTGGAGTCCCTGGAGGAAGTGCTGGAGAGCGCTCCTTCGGGGCACTCCATCGTTCTACTGGGTGACTTCAATGCTCACGTGGGCAATGACAGTGTGACCTGGAAGGGCGTGATTGGGAGGAACGCCCCCCCCCGATCTGAACCCGAGCGGTGTTCTATTATTGGACTTCTGTGCTCGACACGGATTTTCAATAATGAACACCATGTTCAAACATAAGGGTATCCATGTGTGCACTTGGCGCCAGGACACCCTAGGCCGCAGTTCGATGATCGACTTTGTAGTCGTGTCATCGGATGGGAGGAGTTTGGTGAGGCCATGGAGAATGACTTCCGGACGGCTTCGAGGAAATTCAGGTCCACCATCTGACGTCTCAGGAGGGGGGAGCGGTGCAACGTCAACACTGTTTACAGTGGGGATGGCGTGCTGCTGACCTCGACTCGGGACGTCGTGAGTCGGTGGGGAGAATACTTCGAAGACCTCCTCAATTCCACCTACACGCCTTCCGTTGAGGAAGCAGGGCCTGGAGACTCTGAGGCGGATTCTCCAATCTCTGGGGTCGAAGTCACTGAGGTAGTTAAAAAACTCCTCGGTGGCAAGGCCCCGGGGGTGGACGAGATCCGCCCGGAGTTCTTAAAGGCTCTGGATGTTGTGGGGCTGTCATGGCTGACGCGCCTCTACAACATTGCGTGGACATCGGGGACAGTGCCTCTGGATTGGCAGACTGGGGTGGTGGTTCCCCTCTTTAAGAAGGGGGACGGGAGGGTGTGTTCCAATTACAGGGGAATCACACTCCTCAGCCTCCCCGGTAGAGTCTATTCAGGGGTGCTGGAGAGGAGGGTCCGTTGGGAGGTAGAACCTCGGATTCAGGAGGAGCAGTGTGGCTTTCGTCCTGGCCGTGGAACAGTGGACCAGCTCTACACCCTCGGCAGGATCCTCGAGGGTTCATGGGAGTTCGCCTAACCAGTCCACATGTGTTTTGTGGACTTGGAGAAGGCGTTTGACCGTGTCCCTCGGGACGTTCTGTGTAGGGTGCTTCGGGAGTACGGGGTGCCGAGCCAACTGATAAGGGCGGTTCGGTCCCTGTATCACCGATGCCAGAGTCTGGTCCGCATTTCCGGCAGTAAGTCGGATTTGTTCCCAGTGAGGGTTGGACTCAGCCAAGGCTGCCCTTTGTCACCGATTCTGTTCCTAATTTTTATGGACAGAATTTCTAGGCGCAGCCGAGGCGTTGAGGGGGTCCGGTTTGGGGACCTCAGCATCGCGTCTCTGCTTTTTGCAGATGACGTGGTGCTGTTGGCTTCTTGACGCCGTGATCTCCAGCTCTCGCTGGAACGGTTCGCAGCCGAGTGTGAAGCGGTCGGGATGAGGGTCAGCACCTCCAAATCCGAGTCCATGGTCCTCGATCGGAAAAGGGTGGAATGCCCTCTCCAGATCGGGGATGAGATCCTGCCCCAAGTGGAGGAGTTCAAGTATCTTGGAGTCTTGTTCACGAGTGAGGGGAGGATGGAGCGCGAGATCGACAGGCGAATCGGTGCAGCGTCGACAGTAATGCGACCCTGTACCGGTCTGTTGTGGTGAAGAGAGAGCTGAGCCAAAAGGCAAAGCTCTCAATTTACCAGTCGATTTACGCTCCTACCCTCACCTATGGTCACGAGCTATGGGTCGTGACCGAAAGAACGAGATCCCGGGTACAAGCGGCCGAAATGAGTTTTCTCCGCAGGATGTCAGGGCTCTCCCTTAGAGATAGGGTGAGAAGCTTGGTCATCCGGGAGAGACTCGGAGTAGAGTCTCTACTCCTCCACCTTGAGAGGAGCCAGATGAGGTGGCTCGGCCATCTTATCAGGATGCCTCCTGGACGCCTCCCTGGGAGGTGTTCCGGGCATGTCCCACCGGTAGGAGACCCCGGGGACGACCCAAGACGCGCTGGAGAGACTATGTCTCTCAGCTGGCCTGGGAACGCCTTGGGATCCCCCGGGATGAGCTGGATGAAGTGGCTGGGGAGAGGAAAGTCTGGGAGTCCCTCCTAAATCTGCTGCCCCCGCGACCCGACCCCGGATAAGCGTAAGAAGATGGATGGATGATGGATATTAAGATGTGATTAAGATGATTTTGCATGATTTGAATGAGGCAAAATAACATGCTTTTTCTCTCGAATATATTGTTATAATCATTTGTTTCAGATGTAATTATTTTCTGCATGAAAATTAAATTTGGTGTTCAAAAAGTATTTTTTCAAACTTGAGTCTTGAAAAAGAGGAGGTCGTCTTATAATCGGGTCCATCTTGTATTCGGGCCAACACGATAATCACCGTCACCTGCCTCTCGTTACTTGTCATGTATTTAAGTCCCGTCTGCCTCTCACTCCCTTGTTGGATTGTTCTCATCTCTGTTTTCGTCTGTTTTGTCTCTTGTTTCCAGTCTTTGTCTCTGTTAGTTTCTGTTCCTGTCTGTCAGGGTTTTCCAGATTATCCTTATCGTATGATTATGTTGGAATGCAACCTGTAATAAATAACCTGGTTCGATTAGTTTTATGCTTATAGTGGAATGTAACCGGTAATAAATAACCTAGCTTGTCCCATCCTACACAACGTCGTAAAACACCACCTGATATGTTTTGACTAGAGGACAAGGGCTTTCTCTATCCAGTCCACTCTTACCCCCACTCTGTTTTTCTTAATAAATATGCTCTTGCAGGAGGGAGTCGGACTTCATTTCAATCATCGCTGTATGCACAGCAACGAATGGACTCTCCACCTGCAGGTGTCTAAAAGGACTTGCTTGTTTCCCGTGTGGTTCTTGCAAAATAAGTTAGAGCAGGGGTGGGCAAAGATTTTGACTTGCGGGCCGAATTGGGTTCTAAATTTTGACCGGGGGGCAGAACCAGGAGCAGATGGATGTAGTGTTTGTGTGAAGCAATATAAACGACCTGTAAAGGTCATTGCATAAAAGGTTTTGGCCTTTAGTAGGTAGTAAAGCATGGATATTCAAAAAAGTTTTTTGAAAACAAATGCATTTATTAACAGCATTAAAAAAAAAAATCCCTAAAAAACTGCTATCAGTGATTCTCATAAAATACGACACTGTTATTATGAATAACAGTCTCCATCACTTCAGTGCCTGCAGGTCAGATTAATGAAAGATGTTTATCTTATGAGATCACATCAAACGGCAAACATTCTGACCAAATATATCATCTTGAAGAATCGGTGAAAGCATACATCCAAATAAAGTAATCAAAACGGCAACACGGTGAGGGGTATCTGAAAATCAGAGCAGAGTTTTAACTCACAAACACCTGGTAACAGAGGTGAGGAAACGGGAAACACTTCCTTAAAGTAAGCCTTAAGAACTTTACAGGTTAAGATTAGTCACAAACAGGTGGTGCATCAATGTCCTTGAGCATCCTGCATAGTTTGAAAATGAGAATTGTCGCTAGTTTCAATCCCTGCTATTTGTACAGATCATATTCAAAATGCATTTTTTTACAACAAACTTGAAAGCCTCCCCTTCATTTTCAGTGGGAACAGTGTTGTTGGTCTCCCTTTTTTTGCTAGTGTGTTATAGTCTGGAGTAAAATTTGTTGTGGCAATTCTTAGGAGAGATCCGAGGTGTTGGTCCGTTTACCTAGATCTGTGACGGGTTGATGTTGATGTTCATGTGGCTGAACGTCACGTCGCGCACGTCGAGCCAAATTGGCCACTCTTTTTAAACACTCGGCACTCAGTGTCCACCTTGCTTTTCCTTGTGCGACTCATTTTAATGGAAGGATTCCAGGGGAAGGTTTGTTGGTGGCTTTAGCGTAAAACTGTATCCGAAAGCTCGGCGCGCAAATTACAAGAATGCTGTCGTCACAGCCCACGTTCAAAATTCGGCACTGATACAAATAGAGCGCGAGTGCGCCATTTCCGTACTACTGAGTACGTACACGTACTTGTGAGTGTGCACCGAGCTTTCTGACACCGCTTCCGGTAGTAACTGCGCAGGCGATTGGTTCCCCATCTACTGGGGAAACACAGTCATTGCAGGCAAAATGACCGAAAAAAAATGTTTAATAATACAATTTATTTAGGGTTGGCGGGCCGGATTAAACGGTCCCGTGGGCCGGATGTGGCCCGCGGGCCGTAGTTTGCCCATACCTGAGTTAGAGTGAGCACAACTCTAACAGTGTCTGCGATTCGGTCTGTCTGTTTCCCCTCAACTTCCCTTCCAACTCCCTTTTCCCTCAATAAACCCTGGTCCAAGCTGCATTTGGTCGCCCTGGCTCCATTCCACCCGACAGGATAAGCGACAGCTGCGGTCCTCAACCTTTTAAGCACTAAGGACCGGATTAATGTCAGACAATATTTTCATGGACCGGCCTTAACTTAGGCTACTAGCCTAGTAGCGGATCAATACAACAAAATGACACGACCGGCATATGGTATAATAATAAATGTGAATCCACTGTGTACCCCTATGCAACAACATGTGTAATGTCATGTTCACGTCACCGAGGTGTCGGAGAGAGTCCAGTCCATTTTTCAAAATAAAAGATCATTCAGACTCAGATAAATAAAACAGAAATAATGCAAGTTATTTATTCTTTCTTGTGCAGCCCGGTACCAAATGATCAACGGTCTGGTACCGGAGCTTGGGGGGAACTGACCGACAGAACTTCTGTCAGGGACTGTACTAACACTGTCCAGTTTAAAGAATAAACAGCTTTTTTGTTTGTCCAAATAAAGAACCAAAGTCATCTTTATTGTTTCCAATTAATAGACTAGAAAGACAGGCTATATTTTCCTGTTCACTGCAAATACATAGAACAGTATAATACAGGATGTGATGCAACTGAGTATGGACAGAGGATGAGGCTAAATGCTCAACTCTGAAGAATTACTGACAAAAATTGTTCAAAGACATTGTACATGCTCGGATGTTTATGATAAATTGACTCTAAACAGCCAGTGCATCACAAATCATGTTGAACATTTGATTGACGCGGTCAAGAATGTACTAAACTGAAAGTATATTTCACAAAGTAGGGACACAACTATTATTCCAATAATAAACAAAATGAAAATATTGAAAATCTTGGCACTATTGCATGTATACATTAGTACTGATCCGGTTGCCAGAATTATAGGAGGTTCCTACTGTGGAAAACATTGGGATTCTATAGTGCTTTCAGAACAGACATGCATTATCTGAACATTTGGGTTTTTTTTCCTTTCCTCTGCTTCATCAGACTCGTGATGCTCCCCCTTTTTCCTCTCCTCTGTTTCATTCTTCTTGTGGTGCTCCTTCTTTACCAGCACATTGTAACTGGTCACATGAGCGCTGAGGAGGAAAAGAACAAAAATACAATCCAATGAGTCCATGAAAACCTGCTTCCCACTAAAAAATCCTCTTTCCTAGTAATGCAGCGAGGGGAGAAAAAGGATGATGAGCTTTTCAGGCAGTAACGAAGCCATCAAAGGAAATTTGATCATCATTGGATGCCCGGAGGAATGAGGACACAAGTTCCCGTTAGCTTCATGCTAACTAGCAAATAGAATGATAGCATTTAAAATTGACCAAAACAACAATCATTTCAGGAAATGGGTCGATGGTTAGGTCAGACCACCCTGGGATACTTTGTTACGGGAAACACATGCCAACATGGAGCTGCGCGTAAAAGGTGGCTCTCATTGTTGTGAACAGCCAGTGACTTGTCGTTTTTCCATGTATCAGTTGTTATAAAGTTGCTGATTCTTTATGCTTTGTCCTTTTATTAGTTCATTGTATCATTACCCTGAATTCATAATGCAGGGGGTGTCAAACTAATTTTTGTCGCGGGCCGCATCGTAGTTGTAGTTTCTTTCTGAGGGCCATTATGACTGTCAACACCATATATTACATACAGTATAGGCTACACAACAAACTGATAACTAGTTTTGAAATCATAGACTAGTAGAAACTATTCAAATATTTTAAAAAGATGAAAGTGAATAAACATTGCTAGCAATAGCTCTATTTTTCAAAAGTCAAGACAATTAGTCATTTTTAAAGTCCATCCACAATGTGTCTTTGCGGGCTAAGTAAATTGATGTGGTGGGACGTATGTGGCCCTTGGGCCTTGAGTTTGACACCTATGCCATAATGTATCAGTTGCTATGAAGTTGATATGCTTTGTCCTGTTGCTATGTCAACCTTTATTCTGTCATATAGACCTGGTGTTTTACAGTAAATAAGCTCAGGTTACTCAGAGTGTCGAGCTTTCTTCCAGGTAGAACGTCAAGTTTTCTTGAGTACTCAATGTCACGCGCCTGCGGCACCTGTCACTCAATCTGTCACCTGCTCACCCTCTTCCTATTTAAACCTCGCGATCCAATCATTCCCTTGTCAGTCTGTTCCGTCATGCCACTTGTTCGTAGACTGCTCTCGTTTTGCCTGACTCCCGTTACCGACCCGGTCCGTGTACTGACCCGTCGAGCCCTGATGACCGCCTATCCTGACCATCTGCTTGCTGCCTGCTCCCGACCACAATACTCCCTGCTCTGCTGCGCGCTCGCTCTGCTGCCTTTCCCACCAGGTGGTGTCCAGCCCTCAGCCAGTCAGCCCTGGTGAAGGAAGCTTTCGATCGCTATGCCGCCAGTCTCGTCCAACAGTCTCGTCCCGGCACGGCCGGCATTCCAGCCCGACCACTGCTCCAGTGTTCCACCTTCCTCTTCCCCTGTAACAATAAAGTCTGTGTCGCTCTGCATTTGGTTGTCCAGTCTGATCCGTCACACCCAGGCCTGCTTTCTGTTGATACTTGATAAAGACTTTACTTTTCAACATTCATGTCATGTCTGCTTCTGGGTCCATATCCGGCTCCACACGTGACAGTTCGCGCTTAGCCTGTCACGGATCCAGCAAGCTTAATCATGTTCCATCGAGCCAACATCACCCACTTGCTCCAAACAATCTCTTCACCCCCAATCAGGAAGTGATCATCTCACCGGCTGCTGCTTTGCCAGGAGTCCCTCTTTTACTTGATGGGTCGCTCAGGACGTCACAAGCCCTGATTACCCCACTATTGCCCTCAGCCTGCCGACCACCCCCTTGCCTTTTTTCCACCGCTCCCTAACTTGTCCTAGCTTCTCATGCTCTTCTCGATGTATCAGTTGTTATAAAGTTGCTGATCCTTTATGATTTGTCCTTTTGTTATAAGTTTATTGCGTCATAAGCCTGATTCCATATTGTATCAGTTGCTTTGCAGTTGTCGTTTCCCTTATATGCTTTGTCCTGTTGTTATGTTGTACTTGTGACCGGTCGGTGACTCGTTGTTTCTCGATGTATCAGTTGTTATAAAGTTGTTGATCCTTTCTTTGATTTTTTGTCCTTTTGTTCGAAGTTTATTGTGTCATAAGCCTGATTTCATAATGTATCACTTGCTATGCAGTTGTCGTTTCCCTTATATGCCAAGTCCTGTTATGTCAACCTTTATTCGGTCATATAGACCTGCTGTCTTACAGTATATAAGCTCCAGTTACTCAGAGAAGTTGTCAATAAGTTGTGAGTGCATCAAGGTTTTTTCCAGGGCTAGAACGTCTAGTTCCCCTGAGTGCCCAGCCCTGCTTTCTGTTGATACTTGAAAAATACTTTGTTTTTCAACTTTCGTTTTATGTCTGCTTCTGGGTCCATATCCAGCTCAACACTTGACACTCAGTCTGAAAAACATTTGAGGCACTGCGACCAGAGTGCCACACAGCCAAACACAAGAACAAAACGTCTCTGAACAAAAAGGAAACATTTGGACCTTCGGGTGGCCCGATGTGCTAGCAGGGAAACAAAGGTACAGGCCCCAGACCCTCTCCCATTCCGGCGGATTCATAAAATGGCAGCGCCCGGAGCAGGAGAGCCAAAAGACAAGAGCGTCCAGGAAAGAGACAAGACAGGAAAACACAAAGTGGCATGAGCTTATAGTCTGCAGACCCAATGCCATAAGCCAAAAGCTTCTCATGTGGAGGCGAACAACTATTTTAGTCATTCTTCTTGGCTACTGAGGAATCATTTGAATGGTTGTTTGAGCTGGCTAACAGATTGCGGTCAAAAGTTTTGTACTTGAAAAAAAATTGAATCTAAAAATAAATATGTTGAGCTTGAGTTTTGAAAAAATATATACCGTAATTTCCGGACTATAAGGCGCACCTAAAAACCTAAAATTTTCTCAAAAGCCGACAGTACGCCTTATAGTCCGGTGCGCCTTACATATGGATTATTTGATGAATTTGTTGATCCATACTGGTTGTACACAGTGCTCTGCCAAAATGTTTCAGTCCGTTTTAGTACGACTAGTAAATTACAAGGTCGCATCGCTTCACAGCATTACAGAAACCGTGGTCAGGGGGCGTCACTGAATAGCTGTTGTACCTGTGAGGCTATTTAATTTTAAAATAGGCTGCTCCGTTAATGTTTCGAGTAAATTTACGGATCGATATGGAAGGGAAACACAGGTAAGCAGTACCAATGTGTTACATCAAACTTTAGTCAGTTCGGATCATTTTATAGGAGATCGTTTGAGAAACGCGATTGTTTACACTTTGCTGCTCATGGGAGTCTGCGAGCTGAGGCTCGTGGGAGTTTGCGGGTGGCTAATGCTATAATGATAACTGCTATACACACGAGGCTATTTCATGTCAAAATAGGCTGCTCTGTTAATGTTTCGAGTAAATTTACGGATCAATATGGAAGGGAAACATAGGTAAGTAGTACCAATGTGTTAGATCGAACTTTAGTCAGTTCCGATCTATTTATAGGAGATCGTTTGAGAAACGCGATTGTTTACACATTGCTTAGGCTCATGGGAGTCAGCGAGCTGAGGCTCATGGGAGTTTGCGGGTGGCTAATGCTATAGTGATAGCTGCTATACGCACGAGGCTATTTCATGTCAAAATAGGCTGCTCTGTTAATGTTTTGAGTAAATTTAAGGATTGATATGGAAGGGAAACATAGGTAAGCAGTAGCAATGTGTTAGATCGAACTTTAGTCAGTTTTGATCATTTTATAGGAGATAGTTCGAGAAACGCGATTGTTTACAGAGGGCTAATTGGTTATTGGCTAGTGGATGTATACCACAACCCTAGTCAACCTTAGTTTGTTGCAGTATAGCTTCTATTTTATGCGCCTTTCACTCTGGTGCGCCATATATATGAAATAATTTCTAAAATAAAAAATTCAATGAGGGTACGCTTTATAATCCAGTGCGCCTTTTGGTGCGAAAAATATGGTAATGTACTCAATAAAAAAAAATTGAACTACTTCCACATAATGAGTGATTATATTTTTCTCATTCCAAACATTTTCCGTTTTCACAAAATTCGCAAATCTACAGCAAAATGTTCCCATTTATTCTTAATGGCACATTCAACATTTCACATTTACATCGTTCCCAATATTGTCAAGTTAAAAAAATCGCATTTAAAATTTGCGCAAGATTTCGTTTTTCACTTCAAATTTCAAAGTTACAAAGTTTAGAGGAACGTGCGTGTAAGAAAGAATAACAAATGACTCTTCAACTTACAAAATCAACTAAAACTAAATCTAACAATAAATCAACAGAGGGACAGCCTTATTACATGGCAGTGGCACATATGCACACAACACATGCAAACTGGCATACATACACGCGCGGGCACACACACAGTTTTTAATGGCACCCTGGGGGGGGGCTGAATAAATCCATAACTTTTCTGTTCTCCTCCAGCACCTTTCTTTTTTTGTCCCTCTCCCTCTCTGCACCGCCTTTCCTCTTCTTTTTACCACGTTCGACGTCCATTATCCTCACTTGCACCACTCGCTAGCTACACACACCACAGCAGCCGGCACCTGACATACACTACCGTTCAAAAGTTTGGGGTCACCCAAACAATTTTGTGTTTTCCATGAAAACTCACACTTATTCACCACCAAACGTTGTGAAATGAATTGAAAATAGAGTCAAGACATTGACAAGGTTAGAAATAATGATTTGTATTTGAAATAAGATTTGTTTTACATCAAATTTTGCTTTCGTCAAACAATCCTCCATTTGCAGCAATTACGGCATTGCAGACCTTTGGCATTCTAGCTGTTAATTTGTTGAGGTAATCTGGAGAAATTGCATCCCACGCTTCCAGAAGCAGCTCCCACAAGTTGGATTGGTTGGATGGGCACTTCTTGCGTACCATACGGTCAAGCTGCTCCCACAACAGCTCAATGGGGTTCAGATCTGGTGACTGCGCTGGCCACTCCATTACCGATAGAATACCAGCTGCCTGCTTCTGCTCTAAATAGTTCTCGCACAATTTGGAGGTGTGTTTGGGGTCATTGTCCTGTTGTAGGATGAAATTGGCTCCAATCAAACGCTGTCCACTGGCTATGGCATGGCGTTGCAAAATGGAGTGATAGCCTTCCTGATTCAGAATCCCTTTTACCCTGTACAAATCTCCCACCTTACCAGCACCAAAGCAACCCCAGACCATCACATTACCTCCTCCATGCTTAACAGATGGCGTCAGGCATTTTTCCAGCATCTTTTCATTTGTTCTGCGTTTCACAAACGTTCTTCTTTGTGATCCAAACACCTCAAACTTGGATTCATCCGTCCACAACACTTTTTTCCAGTCTTCCTTTGTCCAATGTCTGTGTTCTTTTGCCCATCTTAATCTTTTTCTTTTGTTGGCCAGTCTCAGATATGGCTTTTTCTTTGCCACTCTGCCCTGAAGCCCAGAATCCCGCAGCCGCCTCTTCACTGTAGATGTTGACACTGGTGTTTTGCGGGTACTAGTTAATGAAGATGCCAGTTGGGGACCTATGAGGCGTCTGTTTCTCAAACTAGAGACTCTAATGTACTTATCTTCTTGCTCAGTTGTGCAACGCGGCCTCCCACTTCTTTTTCGACTTTGGTTAGAGCCTGTTTGTGCTGTCCTCTGAAGGGAGTAGTACACACCGTTGTAGGAAATCTTCAATTTCTTAGCAATTTCTCGCATGGAATGGCCTTCATTTCTAAGAACAAGAATAGACTGTCGAGTTTCAGATGAAAGTTTTTCTGGCCATTTTGAGCGTTTAATTGACCCCACAAATGTGACGCTCCAGATCTGAACCCCATTGAGCTGTTGTGGGAGCAGCTTGACCGTATGGCATGCAAGAAGTGCCCATCCAACCAATCCAACTTGTGGGAGCTGCTTCTGGAAGCGTGGGGTGCAATTTCTCCAGATTACCTCAACAAATTAACAGCTAGAATGCCAAAGGTCTGCAATGCCGTAATTGCTGCAAATGGAGGATTCTTTGACGAAAGCAAAGTTTGATGTAAAACAAATCTTATTTCAAATACAAATCATTATTTCTAACCTTGTCAATGTCTTGACTCTATTTTCTATTCATTTCACAACGTTTGGTGGTGAATAAGTGTGACTTTTCATGGAAAACACAAAATTGTTTGGGTGACCCCAAACTTTTGAACGGTAGTGTACGTACGTGACACACCCCTTCCTTCACACGCGCTCTGTGTGGTTCATATGAACTGTGGGGGCGGGTGTTAATTGATATAAACCAATCATCTTTCCCTCCTCACATGCACCTGGCCTGAGTGGCCTAAGTAGCCTGGCCTGTCTCTCTGATAGGCGCGCTGCTGCACTGGCAGACTTAAAAAAAAAAAAAAACAGAGACAATTTGACAACATCCCAACAGCCCGTAGCCGGCCAATCCTAGGCCGGCGCTACGGGAATACTCCCAGTTCTCCCTATGGGCGTGCATACTGCTCTCTCTGATAATTTGACTCTGCAACAGTTGCTGAATGTGAGCTCGCACCAACTCATACTGCAAGGGATAAATACGTCTATAGGGATGTCGGACCGGCGTTTCATCCAAAAGTGAGCTCTCATTTGTGATTAAATTAGTACCACGCACATCAAAATCGCTGCATGCAAACACATCCTAATAATTAGGAAGTAATCCTCTGGCCTTCTGCTCCTCCTCTCCCTATAGATTTTCGAAATTAGGCAGGTCTAAATGAACACGTTCTATAACATTCTGACTGGACACCACTTTGTGAGTCAACTGAAATTTCTACGTGTATAGCCCTGAGCTAGGGCATAATTGATTTACAACAAAGCTCCCATTTAAATGGGCTGGAAATGCTCCAAGCACTCATGCATGTAACCGGACTAAAATGGCACCAATGCAAAGGGCAGTGGAGTCCATATACAGGTGACAATTGAGACATTGTCATGCCGGTAAATGAGGTTATACACAGTTTAAATCATCCAAATTCTGTTTATGGAAACATGAGGCGAGTGTTCATAAAATCAAAATTGACAATAATCGGCCAAACTACCCAAATCACAGATGAGCCTGTGCAATAATATAGGGCTAGACCAGATATGGGCAAACTACAGCCCGCAGGCCACATCCGGCCCACAAAATCAGATTTTTTTTATTATTAAACATTTTTGGGGTCAGGCGGCTCGGTGGAGCACTGGGTAGCACGTCCGCCTCACAGTTAGGAGGGTGCGGGTTCGATTCCACCTCCGGCCCTCCCTGTGTGGAGTTTGCATGTTCTCCCCGGGCCCGCGTGGGTTTTCTCCGGGCACTCCGGTTTCCTCCCACATCCCAAAAAAAAGTGCTTGGTAGGCCGATTGAGCACTCCAAATTGTCCCTAGGTGTGAGTGCGAGTGCGGATGGTTGTTTGTCTCTGTGTGCCCTGCAATTGGCTGGCAACCGATTCAGGGTGTCCCCCGCCTACTGCCCGTTGACAGCTGGGATAGGCTCTAGCACGCCCGTGACCCCCGTGGGGACGAAGCGGTTCAGAAAATGGATGGATGGATGGATTTTTTGGGTCATTTTCTCTGCAATCACTATGTTTCCCCAGTAGATGGTGCAGGTTTAAGCTCACACTCAGGGTCACAATGTACCCTCAAGTAGATCTCGAGCCCCCACCAAATGAATGATGGTATTTGCTAGTTGATGAGGAACAAGAAGCGTTAGTAGGCGTGCCAGACGCAATATGGAGTGTAGGTCCAGCTGATGTTGGACTTATGATAAATGTTACCCCCAGTTCAAATAAAGGGAAAAACTGGCTACAAGCCACGACTTAGGAAATATCCGCTAAAGCCAGATGCGGAGGAAGGAATAAAGTCAGGGAAGGCCATAACAATATACAGACAGTCAGTAGGCTGATGATGTTGACGATTTACAAGACATCTTCAAACACAGGGAGAGCATCGCCCCAAACACAGAAAAACAATTATTGCTGAAAAAAGGGGCCACCTTGGACAATGATCTTTATAGCGGCCCAGATGACAAACCGTGGTTGCCACGTTCTTTGTTCTCCTGGGCGGCGGCTGTAACGCACGGACTTTGTCACGTGGGATCGGAGGGAATGATTGATCAAGTAAATAAGAAGTTTACACAATATGCAAATACATTTTGTAGACAATGGCTGATATGCATAAGGAATAACCCTCAGGGAAATGTGAGACCTAGAAGAGGCTCATTTCCCGAACAAGAACATCCATTCCATACGATACATATGGACTTTATTCAATTATCAAAATCAAAGGGTTATGAATATTGCCAAGTAATTATTGATGCGTTTTCAAAATGGGTTGAAATATTCCCTACAGCCAAGCCGGACTCCCTAACGGTGGCTAAAGCATTGTGCAAACAGATTTTGGAATCCCGAGAGTTATTAGAAGTGACAATGAGTCTCACTTTGTTAATGAAGTTATTAAAAGATTGTCAGAACATTTTAAAACACACCTAAAAAGCATTGTATTTACCATTCAAGGAGTGCTGGCCTAGTTGAACGAGCAAATCAAACAATTAAAACCAAGTTGGTAAAGACAATGAAAGAGACTGGGAGACCATGGGCTGGTTGTGTTGATATTATAAAAAATGAACATGCACATTTGGAAGCCATATCCGACTACCACACTTGCTCAACAATGGAGGTCAATAATAAAGTTAACAAGGTTGCCTGACAATTTGGTAATAACAGTAAATATGACAAATCAGCAGAATTCATCCACATGTATCCTGTTGAGAATCTACGCCTATTACCCAGGTACCGAAAAAGATCCCTGTGTCGATATGATTGTCTGCAGGGACCCCTTGTTATTAACACCAAGTCACACATATATTTCTGTTGGCCGCGCAACCGCTAAGATTCAAGTGTTTGATCCCTATAAGGTGTCCCCAAACAAGATAATTTATCTGGCTACAGGAACTGATGTCACAATGAACATGGGTTGCAGCTGCGCAGCAGGCTTCTCAGGGTGTGAATGAGGACTGTGTGGTCTCCCTTAAAGCTCGACCATCACTCCTCCCTACTTCTGCTATTCCTGATACTGTTGATTGTAGTTTGCTAATCTCATCTACCATAAATGTAACATTCACTTCATCTCCAGTCTGTAACACGTTTGGAAATGCTTATCCTCCGCTTAAAAAAATCACCACCCCCCTATTTCCAAGTGCCACATGAGGGCGAGAACGTTTGTGTTGTTAACAATTGCACAGGATCTGAGTGTTCACCTGTAGGATTCATTCCCAGCGGCTTGTGTAAAAAAACTGTCTCTGCCATCAGGCATCCAACTTGGATACCAGAGGAGGGATGTCTGGTGGTGGTGTGGGAGCGACATCCTCAGAGGACATCTCCCAAAAGATTGGACATGGTCTTGCTCACATGTAGCACTGATCTTCTCGCCCCACATTGCTGTTATGGCGCCTAACCATCAAAAGAGGCTAAAATGATACGTCCATCTTCTGGATATGAGTCCTAAGCCTACCTACGTCAGTGCCATACGTAGGGAGGTACCCCAGGAGCACAAATTTGCGGACCAAATGGGTCCTAATCCCATCTACATTGACGCCATTGGGGTAACCCGGGGGTACCAAATGAGTACAAATTAGTGGACCAAATTGCAGCAGGGTTTGAATCTATTTTCCTGTGGGTAACACCAAACAAGAATGTGGACTGTATCAACTACATATACTACAATGTTCTCAAATTAACAAACTATACTCTTGCTCTTGGTCTGGCGCTTACTGAACAGCTCGATGCGACCTCACTGACAGCATTCCAAAATCGCATGGCGTTAGACATGCTGCTTGCTGAGGCTGGGGAGTTTGCTCCATTTTTCAAGATCAGTGTTGCATGTTCCCTGGAGGCGGGGCTCGAAGGCGAGCGTCTGGTGGCCGGGCCTTCGCCCATGGGGCCCGGCCGGGCATAGCCCGAAATGGAAACGTGGGTCCCCCTTCCCATGGGCTCACCACCTGTGGGAGGGGCCGAAGGGGTCGGGTGCAATGTGAGCTGGGCGGCAGCCAAAGGCGGGGACCTTGGCGGTCTGATCCCCGGCTGCAGAAGCTGGCTCTTGGGACATGGAATGTCACCTCTCTGGCTGGAAAGGAGCCCGAGCTGGTGTGTGAGGCAGAAAGATTCCGACTAGATATAGTCGGACTAGCCTCCACACACAGTTTGGGTTCCGGTACAAGCCCTCTCGAGAGGGGCTGGACTCTCTTCCACTCTGGAGTTGCCCACGGTGAGAGGCGTCGAGCAGGTGTGGGTATACTTATTGCCCCCCGGCTGGGCGCCTGCACATTGGGGTTCACCCCGGTGAACGAGAGGGTAGCCTCCCTCCGCCTTCGGGTGGGGGGACGGGTCCTGACTGTTGTTTGTGTCTATGCACCAAACAGCAGCTCAGAGTACCCACCCTTCTTGGGGTCCCTGGAGGAAGTGCTGGATAGCGCTCCTTCTGGGGACTCTATCGTTCTACTGGGTGACTTCAATGCTCACGTGGGCAATGACAGTGAGACCTGGAAGGGCGTGATTGGGAGGAACGGCCCCCCTGATCTGAACCCGAGCGGTGTTCTATTGTTGGACTTCTGTGCTCGACACGGATTTTCAATAATGAACACCATGTTCAAACATAAGGGTGTCCATGTGTGCACTTGGCACCAGGACACCCTAGGCCGCAGTTCGATGATCGACTTTGTAGTCGTGTCATCGGATTTGCGGCCGCATGTTTTGGACACTCGGGTGAAGAGAGGGGCGGAGCTGTCAACTGATCACCACCTGGTGGTGGGCTGGCTCCGATGGTGGGGGAAGATGCCGGTCCGACCTGGCAGACCCAAACGCTCTGTGAGGGTCTGCTGGGAACGTCTGGCAGAATCTCCTGTCAGGAAGAGCTTCAACTCCCACCTCCGGCAGAGCTTTTCCCACGTCCCGGGGGAGGCGGGGGACATTGAGTCTGAGTGGACCATGTTCCGCGCCTCCATTGTTGAGGCGGCCGACCGGAGCTGTGGCCGTAAGGTCGTTGGTGCCTGTCGTGGCGGCAACCCCCGAACCCGCTGGTGGACACCGGCGGTAAGGGATGCCGTCAAGCTGAAGAAGGAGTCCTATCGGGCCGTTTTGGCCTGCGGGACTCCGGAGGCAGCTGACAGGTACCGGATGGCCAAGCGGAACGCGGCTTCGGCGGTTGCTGAGGCAAAAACCCGGGCGTGGGAGGAGTTCGGTGAGGCCATGGAGAATGACTTTCGGACGGCTTCGAGGAAATTCTGGTCCACCATCCGGCGTCTCAGGAGGGGGAAGCAGTGCAACGTCAACACTGTTTACAGTGGGGATGGCGTGCTGCTGACCTCGACTCGGGACGTCGTGAGTCGGTGGGGAGAATACTTCGAAGACCTCCTCAATTCCACCTACACGCCTTCCATTGAGGAAGCAGGGCCTAGAGACTCTGAGGCGGATTCTCCAATCTCTGGGGTCGAAGCCACTGAGGTAGTTAAAAAACTCCTCGGTGGCAAGGCCCCGGGGGTGGATGAGATCCGCCCAGAGTTCTTAAAGGCTCTGGATGTTGTGGGGCTGTCATGGCTGACACGCCTCTACAACGTTGCGTGGACATCGGGGACAGTGCCTCTGGATTGGCAGACTGGGGTGGTGGTTCCCCTCTTTAAGAAGGGGGACCGGAGGGTGTGTTCCAATTACAGGGGAATCACACTCCTCAGCCTCCCTGGTAAGGTCTATTCAGGGGTGCTGGAGAGGAGGGTCCATCGGGAGGTCGAACCTCGGATTCAGGAGGAGCAGTGTGGCTTTCGTCCTGGCCGTGGAACAGTGGACCAGCTCTACACCCTCGGCAGGATCCTCGAGGGTGCATGGGAGTTTGCCCAACCAGTCCACATGTGTTTTGTGGACTTGGAGAAGGCGTTTGACCGTGTCCCTCGGGAGGTTCTGTGGAGGGTGCTTCGGGAGTACGGGGTGCCAAGCCAACTGATAAGGGCGGTTCGGTCCCTGTATCACCGATGCCAGAGTCTGGTCCGCATTTCCGGCAGTAAGTCGGATTCGTTCCCAGTGAGGGTTGGACTCCGCCAAGGCTGCCCTTTGTCACCGATTCTGTTCATAATTTTTATGGACAGAATTTCTAGGCGCAGCCGAGGCGTTGGGGGGGTCCGGTTTGGGGACCTCAGCATCGCGTCTCTGCTTTTTGCAGATGACGTGGTGCTGTTGGCTTCTTCAGGCCGTGATCTCCAGCTCTCGCTGGAACGGTTCGCAGCCGAGTGTGAAGCGGTCGGGATGAGGGTCAGCACCTCCAAATCCGAGTCCATGGTCCTCGATCGGAAAAGGGTGGAATGCCCTCTCCGGATCGGGGATGAGATCCTGCCCCAAGTGGAGGAGTTCAAGTATCTTGGAGTCTTGTTCACGAGTGAGGGGAGGATGGAGCGTGAGATCGACAGGCGGATCGGTGCAGCGTCGGCAGTAATGCGGACCCTGTACCGGTCCGTTGTGGTGAAGAGAGAGCTGAGCCAAAAGGCAAAGCTCTCAATTTACCGGTCGATTTACGCTCCTACCCTCACCTATGGTCACGAGCTATGGGTCGTGACCGAAAGAACGAGATCTCGGATACAAGCGGCCGAAATGAGTTTTCTCCGCAGGATGTCCGGGCTCTCCCTTAGAGATAGGGTGAGAAGCTCGGTCATCCGGGAGAGACTCGGAGTAGAGTCGCTACTCCTCCACGTTGAGAGGAGCCAGATGAGGTGGCTCGGGCATCTTATCAGGATGCCTCCTGGACGCCTCCCTGGGGAGGTGTTCCGGGCATGTCCCACCGGTAGGAGACCCCGGGGACGACCCAGGACGCGCTGGAGAGACTATGTCTCTCAGCTGGCCTGGGAACGCCTTGGGATCCCCCGGGATGAGCTGGATGAAGTGGCTGGGGAGAGGGAAGTCTGGGAGTCCCTCCTGAAGCTGTTGCCCCCGCGACCCCACCCCGGATAAGCGGAAGAAGATGGATGGATGGATGGATGGATGGTGTTGCATGTTCATCCTTAATAATACAGCACCGGACGGTTTGGGTGTTAATACTCTCAAGGGACTCCAAATGTTGTCTGAAACCATGCACACTCACTCAGGTGTGGGTAATCCGGTCCTAGGTTGGTTCAATAACATGTTTGAGTCATGGAAAATAGCCATCATGCTGATATTAGTGATGGCGTGCGTGGCTATCACTTTACTGTTAGGGGTCGGGTGTGTTTGTGTTCCATGCCTGAAAAGTGTGTGGGATCTTTGATCGTATGTTTGAGGATGCTAGGATTAACCTGCACTGTGAAGTGGAGACGTTGAACGAAAATGATGTGGTCGACAGTTACGAATTTGAGATGGTGTAAAAGTTTATGATGACTGCACCGAAAATCGAAAGAATAAGTGTATGTTTGATCGTTCATTACACTTAAACAGGAGGGAAATGAGAAGGAAGTTCTATATAACCATATTATCAAATGTAATGTTTCAAGTATATCTTCAATCATATGTAATCATGTTAACATTCAAATGTAACGTTTCAAGTACAGGTCAGAAGTTGACCTTCTGACCACGTGGTGCAGGGACAACAACCTCCTGCTGAACGTCAAGAAGACCAAGGAAATCATCGTTGACTTCCGGAAGGGTCACACAACACACCTGCCGCTGATCATTGACGGTGCTGTGGTGGAGAGGGTGAGCTGCACCAAGTTCCTGGGGGTGCACATCAGTGAGGACCTCTCCTGGTCCGCAAACACCTCGTCACTGGCAAAGAAAGCTCAGCGCCGCCTGTACTTCCTGCGGAAGCTCAGGCGTGCATGTGCTCCTCAGGCAGTCCTGTCTACATTCTACCGTGGGACCATTGAGAGCGTCCTCACCAGTTGCATCGCTGTGTGGGGTGGTAACTGCACTGAACAGAACTTGAAGGCCCTGCAGCGCATAGTGAATACGGCTGGTAAGATTATTGGTGCTTCGCTCCCCTCCCTGAAAGACATTTACACCTCCCATCTCACCCGATAGGGGGGAACGAAATTTCGGTTTCTTTGTGTGTCTTTGGCATGTGGAGAAATTGACAATAAAGCTGACTTTGACTTTGTCTCAGAAAATTAGATTATTGTGATAAAGTTCTTTATTTTCTGTAATGCAATTAAAAAAACAAAAACGTCATAGATTCTGGATTCATTACAAATCAACTGAAATATTGCAAGCCTTTTAATATTTTAATATTGCTGATTATGGCTTACAGCTTAAGAAAACTCAAAAATCCTATCTCAAAAAACTTGAATATTTCCTCTGACCAAGTGAAAAAAGATTTAAAACAGCAAAACAAAATCAAAGATTTGAAAATGTCCATTAATGCACTCAGTACTTGTTTGGGAATCCTTTTGCACGGATTACTGCATCACTGCGGCGTGGCATGGAGGTAATCAGCCTGTGGCATTGCTGAGGTGTTATGGATGCCTGGGATGCTTCAATAGCAGCCTTTAGCTCATTTGCATAGTTGGGTCTGGTGTCTATCAGCTTCTTCTTCACAATACCCCACAAATTCTCTATGGGGTTCAGGTCAGGGGAATTGGCAGGCCAATCAAGGACAGTAATGCCCTGGTCAGTACACCATTTACTGGTGGTTTTGGCACCGTGGGCAGGTGCCAGATCATGCTGGAAAATGGAATCATCATCTCCATAGAGCTTTTCAGCAGACGGAAGCATGTAGTGCTCTAAAATCTCTTGGTACACAGTTGCATTCACTCTGGACTTGATGAAACACAGTGGACCAACACCAACAGCTGACATGGCTCCCCAAACCATCGCTGACTGTGGGAACTGACTGTGGATTTCAAGCAACTTGGATTTTGCTTCTCTCCAGCCTTTCTCCAGACTCTGGCGTCTTGACTTCCAAATGAAATACAAAACTTGCTTTCGTCTGAAAAGAGGACTTTGGACCACGCTGGAACTGTCCAGTGCTTCTTTTCCATAGCCCAAGTCAGACGCTTCTTCCGTTGTCTTGAGTTCAGAAGTGGCTTGACCGTGGCAATAAGGCTTTTGTAGCCCATTTCCTGGACACATCTGTGAACAATGCTGTTAAGGCTGCGGTCATCTCTCTTGGTTGTGCAGCGTTCCCTGCCACGTTTACCCCTTCCAACAGACTTTTTGTGGATGTGCTTTGAAACTGCAATCTGTGAACAGCTTGCTCTTTGAGAAATTTCTTTTTGTCTTGCCCTCCTGATGGAGGGTGTCAATGATGGTCCTCTGAACAGCAGTCAGATCAGCAGTCTTCCCCTTGTTTGTGATTTAGTTTATTGAACCAAGCTGAGTGTTTTTCAAGGCTCAGGAAACCCTTGCAGGTGTTCCGAGTTAATTAGACCATTCAAGTTGAATACCCTACTAGTATACTTTTACATGATATTATAATATTCTGAGGTAGGATATTTGAGTTTTCTTAAGCTGTATGCCATAATCAGCAATATTAAAATAACAAAAGGCTTGCAATATTTCAGTTGAGTTGTAATGAATCCACAATGTGACATTTTTGTTTTTTTAATTGCATTACAGAAAATAAAGAACTTTATCACAATATTCTAATTTTCTGAGACAGTCCTGTACATCTTTAATTATATAAACACGTGTTGTGTGATGTACTTGATATGTTTTATCACATCCTATCTACGCAAGTATATATCCTGTGTTATTGTTTAATGTATCCAAGCTTATTTTAGTTTAGAAAAGGTGGCCTATACATGACAATCCCAGGATGAAACGAAGGGGTTAGGACGACCTCGCCACCAGACTTAAAATACACCAAAGCTAAGAACAAACAAACACGTTATGATTAAAGTCCTATAATATGTCATGTCATATTAATTCTTGTATGGGACAAGGATTGAAGTCCTCTCCCTATGTCATGTCATGTTGATTATACAAGTTAATCAATCCAGGTATTGATTAACTTGTATAATTCATGTAATAAAGAGCCCGGGTTGTGATAGAACAACAGAGACATGACCAACACACTGCGGTTTCATCTCTCCCGACCGGAAGGCTTACATTTGGGTGTCCGTGTCTTTCATCTCTTAATTTCCTACTTGTCATTGTGAGGGTCACTCCTTTGTATTAAGCGGGATTGTCCCCGGACGTATCCACAAAGCCATTTAACTTTAAGTCACAGCCTATCTCATGCAGCAATTTAAGTGGGGTTACTCGTTTATTTTCCCCCTGAACCTTGGCATCTTTTAGCTTTCACAAGTTCATCAATATCAGGCGTTACATCCTGAGTGGCAGCCAATTTCAGGATGTTATTTAAGTGCTTGTGCGTGAGCCTTGAACGCAGCTTTGTTTAATTTAAGCTCATTACAGAGAAAATTTGCTCACAAAGATATGTGCTTCCAAACATACACAAGAGTTTTGCAACAAGGGCTGTCAAGTTGGGGTAATGGCAAAATATACTGATAAAGAGTGTCCAAGACAGCTGTGGCAAATTTACCCTTCAAATTTGACTCACACTGCAAGTCTATTATTTCAAGTTGGATGTTGATGGGAAGATCAGAGGCAGTGAATGGCGAGCAAAAAACTTTCTCCAGTTCGCCAAAAATCTGAAAGCGTTGCTCAAACTCCCGCAATAGTCCCGTTATTTTATCTTTGAACCGCTTCATGCCTGCGGCATGTTGAGTCACGCACACATCTTTCAGACAAGGAAAGTGAGCTGCATCACCTCCTTCGAGTTGCGTCTCCCACAATGACAGCTTCAACTTGAACGCACATATGCTGTTGTAATTTGCGTGGCAACATTGTTTCGCCCTTGTAGCATTTTTTCAAGTTATTCAAGTGCTCTATATCGTCCACCATTAATGCAAGGTCCTGCATAAATTTTGTGGACTGAAATTTTAATACTGGTTTGCCCTTTTTTTCCATGAAATGTTCAATTTCCGCTCGTATATCAAAGAAACACCTCAGCACAGCACCTCGGCTTAACCATCTTACCTCAGTGTTGTAAGGCCATACTTGTGGTCTTTCGCTCTAAAAAGGCTGTCAAACTGACAGTGATTCAGGCCTCTGGATCGGATGAAATTAACAGTTTGGATGACCACTTTCATGACATTATCCATCTTTAATGACTTGCAACACAAACCTTCGTGATGCAAAATACAGTGAAATGTCCAAAAATCACGTCCTCCATTTGCGTCTGCACTTTCTCCCGGAACTATGTCACAACACCTGCTTTTTTTCCGCCCATTGATGGCGCACCATCTGTGGCCAGGCTGATAGTGCGGGACCAGTACACTCCAACCCTGTCCAGTGCACCGACAAGTGCAGTGAAAATATCAGCTGCTGTTGTGGTATCCATCATTGGCACCAACTCCATGAACTCCTCAGTGATGGTCAAAGTGTGATCAACTCCACGGATGAATATTGCTAGTTGCGCAACATCTGTAATGTCTGTGATTTCATCAATTGCAACTGAAAACGTAATAAATGACTTTAATTTGCGCTGCAATTGGCATTCTAAATCCGCAGAAATATCAGAAATCCTGTCCGCAACTGTGTTTCTTGTCAGGCTGATATTTGCAAAAGCCTGGCGTTTTTCAGGGCACACAATCTCCGCAGCCTTCAGCATGCATGTTTTCACAATTTCACCCTCACTAAATGGTTTTGAAGCCATTGCAATTTCAATGGCAATAAGGTAGCTGGCTTTCACTGCAGCATCACTGATTTCTCTGCTATGAGTAAACACAGACTGCTGTTTCTTCAGACCCGCCAATACCGTATTGGCCCAAAATATGACGGTGTTTTTTGCATTGAAATAAAACTGAAAAAGTGGGAGCCGTCTTACATTCGGGGTCTAGACATTATACCCATTCACAACGCTAGATGGCGCCATATATCTTTAAAGCGAATGCTGAACTTAACTCCCCAGGCCAAAGCGAACCCCTGTCACGAAGAAAGAGAGATCTCAGCTACTCTCAAGTTTAAACCAGTTTGCATTCTTTTATTGCAATGTTTTTCCTTATCCAGATTTGTTTCAAGATTACAGTTAGACTTCACTTTGATGGTTAATGCAGTTATTGCAATTTTGTTGTTTTATCACAGTAGATTGGTTTATTTACATTTCAAAAACCAAAAGCCATTCATTTACAAATGTGATTGCACTTTAGTTTACATATTTAAATGTTCAGATATTAAGATGTGATAGACAGTTTTAGCATGATGATTGAGGAAAAATAACACACCTTTTCTCTCGAATATATTGTTATAATGATTTATTTCAGATGTACTGTAATTATTTTCCGTATAAAAATTAAATTTGGTGTTCAAAAAGTATTTTTTCAAACTTGAGTCTTGAAAAAGAGGGGGTCGTTTTATAATCAGGGTAGTCTTTTATTCGGGCCAATACGGTAATTCATTCACCTTCTCTCTTCTCTGTTGTCCTTGAAACTCGTATTTGTCAGCATAAAGAGTCTCATAGTGGCGACGAATGTTATATTCTTTCAGCACTGAAACATGCTGTGAGCACAACAAACACACAGCTTTGCCATTCACTTCCGTGAATAAATAGGAGGATGACCATTATTCTTGGAACACTCTGCGTCCAGAGACATTTTGCGCTAATAAGGGTGCCAAAGCACGTAATGTTCAAAGTAGAAGATGTAATAACGCAGGGAAAATGAAAAAGTAGCTCCGGAAGCTGTAGGCTACTTGATTGGTCACTTGCTCAGCCGGTATAAACAGTTTGCTTGCTTAACAGAATTGCTATTGCGACATCCAGTGGATGCATTTAGAACGGCAGTTTCTTTCATTGAAAAACTGCAGCTCATTTTTATACTTTGCAAAATCATCTCATCCGGCCCGGGGGCAGTACGTTTGACACCCTGGTTCTAGATCAGGTATGGGCAAACTACGGCCCGCGGGCTACATCCGGCCGTTTAATCCGGCTCGCCAACCCTAAATAAATTGTATTATTAAACTTTTTTTTTTTTTTCGGTCATTTTGCCTGCAATGACTGTGTTTCCCCAGTAGATGGGGAACCACTCGCCTGCGCATTTACTACCGGAAGCCGTGTCAGAAAGCTCGGTGCACACTCACAAGTGCGTGTACGTACTCAGTAGTACGGAAATGGCGCACTCGCGCTCTATTTGTATCAGTGCCGAATTTAGAGCGTGGGCTGTGACGACAGCATTCTTGTAATTTGCGCGCCGAGCTTTCGGATACAGTTTTACGCTAAAGCCACCCACAAACCTTCCCCTGGAATCCTTCCATTAAAATGAGTCGCCCAAGGAAAAGCAAGGTGGACACTGAGTGCCGAGTGTTTGAAAAGAGTGGCCAATTTGGCTCAACGTACGCGACGTGACGTTCAGCCACATGAACATCAACATCAACCCGTCACAGATCTAGGTAAACGGACCAACACCTCGGATCTCTCCTAAGAATTGCCACAACAAATTTTACTCCAGACTATAACACACTAGCAAAAAAAAGGGAGACCAACAACACTGTTCTCACTGAAAATGAAGGGGAGGCTTTCAAGTTTGTTGTAAAAAAATGCATTTTGAATATGATCTGTACAAATAGCAGGGATTGAAACTAGCGACAATTCTCATTTTCAAACAATGCAGGATGCTCAAGGACATTGATGCACCACCTGTTTGTGACTAATCTTAACCTGTAAAGTTCTTAAGGCTTACTTTAAGGAAGTGTTTCCCGTTTCCTCACCTCTGTTACCAGGTGTTTGTGAGTTAAAACTCTGCTCTGATTTTCAGATACCCCTCACCGTGTTGCCGTTTTGATTACCGTATTTGCCGGTGTACAGGTCGACTCGGTGTATAAGTCGACCCCCTAAAATTCGACGGAAATTTATGATTTTATGATATATCCTTTGTATAAGTCGAGCTCAATTGTTGCATTATATTAAACTTCAAAATTCAATATGCGAAATTTATTGACGAAATGTGTTCAAATTCCGGGAGGCCGTGCGCATGCGGCTGTTTATAAGCACCGCAGAGGAGATCGCGGCCGGCGAGCTCGCGCACGCCGCCCGGCACCAACGGGAGGCCGGAAATAGCTCCAAGCCGAGCGGATCGGCACTTTATAAGCACCGCGGAGGTGATCGCGGCGCCTCATTGGACTTCCAGCGGCCGGCGAGCTCACGCACCCGCCCGGCACATCCGGGAGGCCGTGCGCACGCGCCAAGTGGCCGAAAATAGCCCCCGCCGAGCGGATCGGCTGTGACTTCCAGCGGGCCGCGCACTCGCGCACGCCGCCCGGTTCAAATTTTCTAAGTGCAACGCACAATGAGATGCATGAGAAACGGCCTTGGTTACCATCACATTTGAAGCGATGAATACGAAGTTAAATTTTATGACTCGGTGTATAAGTCGAGGTCGATTTTTTTCGGTCGATTTTGGATCGAAAAAGGTCGACCAATACACCGGCAAATACGGTACTTTATTTGGATGTATGCTTTCACCGATTCTTCAAGATTATATATTTGGTCAGAATGTTTGCCGTTTGATGTGATCTCATAAGATAAACATCTTTCATTAATCTGACCTGCAGGCACTGAAGTGATGGAGACTGTTATTCATAATAACAGTGTCGTATTTTATGATAGCAGTTTTTTAGGGATTTTTTTAATGCTGTTAATAAATGCATTTGTTTTCAAAAAACTTTTTTTGAATATCCATGCTTCACTACCTACTAAAGGCCAAAACCTTTTATGCAATGACCTTTACAGGTCGTTTATATTACTTCACACAAACACTACATCCATCTGCTCCTGGTTCTGACCCCCGGTCAAAATTTAGAGCCCAATTCGGCCCGCAAGTCAAAAAGTTTGCCCACCCCTGTTCTAGATGGTGCAAGACAACCTGACCAGGTTCCTTTTCCGTGTGCCCTCTCATTTGTACGTAGTCTCTCATTTTCTCAATCCATTTATCCAAAGTCGGTGAATCCAAATGGTTCAAATTTCCGGAAAACAGTGGCATTTTCCTGTCCTGCTGCAAATAGATTACGTGATCTGAAACGCTCAGTGCTCCTCCACTCACCACGCCAAATGAGATGGAGGGCATTCCCGAGTCAGCTGCCGCTCTCAAAGCAGCCAGCTCGCTCTCAAGATCTTTTATTCGCTGTGACATGATTGCTTGTCTATCGGGCTCTTCATAAGCTCCGCCGCTACTGGACGAGTCAATATTGTCACTTGTCAATCAGCGATCAATCTCATTCCTCCCGCTCCTGCTGTCCTTAATCAAAAAAAAATATCCAACTGATAAAAAAGGTCATTCCCCCAGATTTCTTTTGCCGACAACGCCAACTGTAATAATGTTACGACTGACCAACAACCCAAAGGCAGTGTAGAAAATGTATTAATGTCCCCAAGGGAAAAGTAATATATATATATATACACGTTATCATGCGTTCTCTAATCAATGCTTTACCGCAATATTACTGCAATACATGCTTGCTGTTTGGCCTTGCTTTTTCTATGTTGTACAACAGAAGAGACAGGTTACAGCTGGGCCAGGAGAGAAGTTACGGCTGGGTCAGGCAGGACGCAGCTGACAACTCAGCAAAAAGAGACATCTGCCGAGACACGTCCTAGAAACAACACTTCTAACTGCTGTCTTGCACTATCGATGGAACGCACTGCATACATCATATTTCCTGCATGCATCACAAAGACAAAGAGAGGAACAGAAATATGCTGATCGCGCTTAAATTCTTTTGCCTACATTGCCATATAAGTATGTAACACCTTGTGATTGATTTTTGCTTACGAGGCAAAGCCCACATGCTTTCACCCTCCCTTAGGGGCTTGTGTCTCACATTGTGGATAGGATAAATCCTAATAAAAAGAGCAGGAGTGCATACAGATATTTAGTGTAGTAAGATTGTTGTAAGCTATCTGTACTGCACTCCTCGCGAGCATAGAATTAATATTCTGTCTCACTTGTGATTTTGTCTGCTGATACTTTTCTCTTAACAGAAAAAATAAAAAATAAACCTGACAGAAATTGGGGGCTCGTCCGGGATCTCAACAGACCTGACGCTTCCAACGGACTCTTCGACACAGGCGAAAATCCTCGGCCGAGGTGAACAAAAGCCCTTTGACGAGACTGTCTCGACCAGTCGGTGGGACACCGGAGGGGTTGACGAGATCATTCGAGGAAAAGAGCCAGTGGGCCGTGAGTAGGAATATTGATTCTACTAAAATGGAATGAAAGAGCGGTGACAAGAGGTCACTTAAAACCTTGAAAATTCCAGACCCTATCAAGTGCTATTAGAAATAGTTAAATTCCGCAGGGGCGTGTGGAGCCCCCTAACTTACAGGTTAGTTAAATTCCACGGGAGGGCGGACTCTGTTTTTCTAATAAAGTACAGGCAATTAGGAGCAGTTAAATTCCGCAGGGGCGTTGTGGAGCCCCCTAACGTACAAGTTAGTTAAATTCCGCAGGAGGGCAGACTACTCTGCTTTCCTAAAAGGCGATAAAAAGCGCGCGTTGTGTGCATGTGTATGGTTTGACTGAGAGTGATCTCATTTGAGCTCTCCTCTATATAAACACACAGGATTGTAAACAGTGGCTTTGTGTGGGTGCAGAGGCAAGAACTCTCCGCTCCCTTCGGGGAGGTGAAAGGAGACTTACCACACATTGAATATTTAATCACTGTCCTGTGAATAAAGTTGGCTTTTAGGACACTGTAGGTGCCATTTGAATTGCCAACTCAGAAATTTAGAAAAATAAACCATGGGAAAATCAAATAGTAAGCAAAAGTCCCTACCCCGACATGAATTAAAATGCAAGGATTGGAAATAAATGGAATGGGTCGACCCAGAAAATGTAAAATATCTTGACAAATGGATAACCGATTACAACTTTGAGGGTCAGTTGAGCTCAAAATCATTGCATAACCTCAAGCAATCAATTAATGCCAGATGTGGCGTGAATAAAAAGAATAAAGACGGGTATCATTTAATAGTAAAATGGGAATTGGAAACTGAGAAAAGAAAATGTGGACAAATAAGAGAAACATTGAAAGATAAGGGAAGTGAAGAAAAATCCAAAGGGAGTTTGTTGTTGCATAGGCAGGAAGATGATGAAATAATATCAGCACGGCCTCACTTAAGGGCCGTGGCTGAGGGTGTGGTGGATGAAGATGAAAAGAATGACCAAAGTACAAGGAAAGGTGTTGTGGGACGCCAAAGTGAACCATCCTTTCACCTCTGTACCCCAAATTGCCAAGCGCAGATGATCCTTCAAAGTATAGTGATTCTGCTCATGGCATGGTAATGTGGAGCCGTGTGATGTCAGGAACTTCCTCTCCCTCGGCTCCCGCGGCAAGCTACAACCCAAGCGACATGGGAGCAGGAGTAGCTGACGCCTACCCAATGATTCAAGTGGCGAATCCTCATGAAGATGGGGGATCCACAATTTTAGTATACAGAACATGGACACAAGCTGATGTAAAATCGGCAACAGAGGGAATATCATTGCCTTCTGAAGACATTGAACAATACTGCACCGACATAATACAACTCATTGTTTCCTATAACTTGAGAGGTGATGAGGTGCAGCAGGTTTTTATGGCAACCTTAACCAAAGATTGGGCTAGCGTCAAGGGCGACTAGAATCCTTTTGATCTCCATGGCCGTTGGAATATAATGGGTTTCCATTGAAAACTCAAATTGACCAACTATTGGGTAGGATAAGAATACAATTTCAACGTAGAGCAAACTACACAGATATTGGCCGAACCAAACAAAAAGAAGCTGAGTTGTTTGAAGGCTATAGACACAGACTGGAGAAGGTGTTCAAAGCCAATAGTGGCTTGGAGCCTGGAACTGATGTCTATAACCAACAGCTCAAAAATGCTCTACATGCAAATTCACGGCCAGCAATCCAGAGCTGGGTCGCTAAACATATGATTACTTTCCCAACCTCTACATTGCCACAGTTTATTGATCATGCTATGCACACTGTGAAAGTTGTCAATGTAAAAAAGGAAAAGAAAAAGGGAAAATGGGCACCATCTTTTAATGGTGATTCATCTGACATGTTTTATCAAAATAGAACCTTCAAACTACGCTAGAGAGGGCGTGGTCGTGAAAACAGGCGCGGTCGTGAAACCTTCCGTGGCAAAGGCAGAGGAGGGTATAATCGTGGTTCTCTCGATTATGACCCAAATAGCCAGCCCGCCCCAGGTCAGTTAAAACAATATGGCACCCGAACTCCTATTTGTTGGTCATGTGGCAAAGAAAGCCATATAGCAAAAAACTGTCCAGACTACGATAAGGGTCAGGTTAATCCTCCCTTATGACTGACCGGCGGCCAACAGAAAATTGAAAAGGCCGTCCTGATGTAGATTTGAACATTAAGGACTTATTAATGAACAATGTAGAAAAACCTGTGATAACCCTTATGGTAAACGGGACTCCCATAACCTTTCTGTGCGACTCAGGTGCGTGTGTGACTACGTGTCGTGACATACCTGCAGATGTGCGGGAAGATGGGAAAACCTTCTGGGTAAGAGCAGCGAATATGTTGACAACCCCAGTTCCCCAGTCTCGACCAGTTTGGATACGGGACCCAGAAAGGGGAAGTTGTTGTAGTCCCATTTTGCTGATGCCCAAGTGCCCTGTTAACTTGCTAGGAAGAGATGCTCTCACTGCCCTTGGTCTTTTCCTAGTGTCCCTTAACGACAAAATCGTTGTCAAAAGGCGACACCAATTAGAGGTGTTTGGTCAATTTCATTGGTACTATTTTTATTCATTGGATTTGACTGATGCAGAAGTAGTGCATTTTGGATCCCCTCTTCTGGCCCAAGCAGGCACCCTTTTGCGTTGCCCCGAAAAGGCGATGGACCCCACCAACCTGCACATAACTATGTGGCATAAAGACACACCCGGTCCTGATCACAACTACGAAAACATGCTTGAGGCTGTTACACCTGCCTCCTTGAGGACATCTTTCCTCCTGCATGATGGTGAAAGCTGTGCCTGTGTAGTCATAGAGCCAGCTCCCTCTGAGATACAGAAATTGCACGTCTCCTACTCCGCTCCACATCTCCTTGTATCGGCCTTTCACTGCCACATGGCAAAGTTTGGGATTTATGGCCAGAGATGCAATGGCGGTTTCTGATTGGACTCAGTCCTTCTACCAAGCTTTTTAAACAAAACATGAACCAGGTCCTGTCATTTATTAGTGGAGTTCACGTTGACTCCTGTTCTGAGAAAGCGCCCTCATTCTGAAATTTTGTGCTGTCATCAGATGACGAGCAGATCATCGCTGAGATCCCAAGCGATCTTCTGTCTGCGGGTCCTTCTGACGTGGGTTTGGTGAAAGGAGCACTTCCTGTTGTCATTAGACCTAAAACCGAATACCGCCCTTGCGTGAGACAGTACCCATTAAAACCCGATGCCTTACAGGGTATCACACCTGTTATTTCTGATTTATTAAAGGCAGGTGTCATTGTTCCTTGCCCAGATTCTCCTTGCAATACTCCGATTTTCCCTGTAAAGAAGGCACCTCCTTCTGTAGGGTGGAGGTTGGTACAACATTTTCAAGCCGTAAACAATGCTGTCATTGAGCTTGTGTCCCTGACCCACATACCTTGTTGAATTCGTTAACACCTGATGCAAAAATATTTTCAGTAATTGACATTAGCAATGCCTTTTTCTCTGTCCCTATTGCAGAAGAAAGTCAGTTTTGGTTTGCATTCACGTATGCTTTACCCGGTTGCCCCAAGAGTACTGTGAAAGCCCAACGATTTGCTCACAGGTGATGGCAGCCAGCATGGCAAAATTTATCCCACCAATGGAGAGTCAAATTTTGCTCTATGTTGATTGTTAGGGTTTTTCAGATTACCCTTATCGTATGATTATGTTGGAATGCAACCGGTAATGAATAACCTACCTTGTCCCATCCTCCACAAGGTCGTAAAACATCCCCTGATATGTTTTGACTAGAGCACAAGGGCTTCCTATTCAACCTACTCTTACCCCCACTCTGTTTCTCTTAATAAATATGCCCTTGCAGGAGGGAGAGTTTTTAGACTTCATTCCTTCAACGAGTGAACTCTCCACCTGCAGGTGTCTAAAAGAACTTGCTTGTCTACCGTGTGGTTCTTGCAAAATAAGTTGGAGTGAGCAAATCTCTAACATTTTGGTGCCAAAACCCGGGACCCCTCATACCCGCTATCTGTCTGACGAAGAAGGACGTGCTGCATTGTTGACAAGCCAGCGTCCATTAAGAGGACCTGGAGGAGAAAGTCCTGGGAAGAGAATTCTTCGCTGGGCTAGCATCTTAGGTCTGCCTTCGTCTGACAGAGGTGGATTGACGGGACCCGGCAGTGCAACGAACCAGGGGACAAGTAAGTTAAAGGCCTGAAGTTGTGTGATTGTGTTGTTGTGAAACGCGTAAAATGTAGAGGTGCACGAGAGCCAGCTTGGGTTCAAGTCCCAGTGTAATGAACAGGCTAAGCAAAGCAGAGCTTCTTTTTTGTTCATCGAAGAGGTGCGTAGACTCTTCTTTGTCTGTTCTTCCGAGCTGAGGGATCTGGCTTGGGTTAGAGTCCCAGTGGAAGGAACGTGTTAAGAAACACAGAGCTTCTTTTTTGTTAATCAAAGAAGGGCGTAGATTTTTCTTTGTATGTTTTTCCAAGCCAAAGAACAGCTTGGGTTCAAGTCCCAGTGGAAGAAATGGGCTAAGAAAAACAGAGCTTCTTTTTCTTAATTGAAGAAGGGCGTAGATATTTTTCTTTTGTCCGGTTTTCCAAAGCTGTTTGGGAGGGTTTTACACCCATCCCTGGATAGGCCTAAAAAAGCGCTGGTGTTTGTGTGATTGAGTGTGTGACTGGTAGGATAAATTGACTAAAAAGCAGTTCTAGCGTTTATCCACGGCAATAAAACAGGCTAGTGATCTGTTGAAAGGTTAATTTAAACCTGCATTGAGGATCCTCAAAGAAAAAAAAATTGAAAAAAAAATTGTAAAACCTTAAACTACCGTATTTTCCCGACTATAAGTCGCTCCGGAGTATAAGTCGCACCAGCCATAAAATGCCCCAAAAAGTGAAAAAAAACATATATAAGTCGCTCCGGAGTATAAATCGCATTTTGGGGGCAATTTATTCGACAAAATCCCACACCAAAAACAGTCATGAACGAGCAACAACAGGCTAAACGATAGCAACAACAGGCTAAACGATAGGTATGCTAACGTGACAAACACAAACAAAGAGCTGAGAACGGGCCTGACGTAACATATAGAGTGATTAAGGACAACTATTACATGAAGGACAACAAACAATGAATAAATAAGAGTGTTGAATAAATGATAAATAAACAAATAATAATAAATAATAATAATAAATATTAGAGGACCAAAAATGGAGCAAGTGTACATACAGCAGACAGTGGACTTGGATATGGTGCTTTAAAGTGTTAATTAGTTTATTTGATGTTTTCTCTATTTTTTATGTTTTGAATATGTTCAAGATAAAGATATAAAAGCATGTGAAGTGATCAACTATACTAAAAATAACATGGGAAGTGGTCAACTATACTTATAAGTGATGTCTTAATGATCAAGTAAAGATTTGTGAAAAAAAACATATATAAGTCGCTCCTGAGTATAAGTCGCCCCCCCACCCAAACTATGAAAAAAAACGCGACTTATAGTCCGGAAATTACGGTACTAAAATTAAGATGGGAAATAAGAACGGTAAATCTCTTGCTCTGCTCTTCTTTGAAACGTGAGGTTCATGGCAAGTAGATTTCTTAATTGTATGCAATACATGCTGAAGTGGAAGAAAATGTATGGAGTACAAGGAAATTCGAAATGTGGAAGAAGTGCTAGAAGTTCTAGAGTGTGGTTGAAATATTCACAAAGAGATGAGAACGAATTCAAGAGACAAAAGCTAGAAAGATGCAAACTGATGCGGTCACAAGTGTTTGTCAGACCAGGAGACAATAAGGCCCCTGTGAGCAGGTGCAAGGCCCTCAGCTCAAGCCGCGGCTCAAGCAAGGGGCAAGAGGAGTTTCCGGTCCTATGCAAATCATGTATCAAAATTTAAAAGATCTGAAACCTCTCCCATATGACAGCAAAACATGTCATTGTCAGGTTATCAAAAATCGTTTTAGATTGTTAGAGCCCCTGTCCACACAAGAAGTATGACAATGCTGTTTGTAGGCCCAATTACAAATGAATAGGGATCAAATTGTGTTACACTGAAGTTAAAATATGCAAATCAAGTGGTAAAGAAATGCAACTTGCTTTTAGAAGATACATAAAATTAGAATGTGCTGTCCTCGTGTGCATGGGAAGGACCAGCTCATGATCGACCACAGGAAATGGCCAGCCTGTGACGAATTGCTGAGACCTACCTTCCGCACGCGAGAGCTGTGCATGTGTGTGCGTATGTGTTAAAATAATGAAGATTGGCTAAACTTTTAGTATAAAGAAATTTGCTAGACTGTTGTCTATTCAATTTACACCGCAGAACAGAAACAATTTTGACAGATAAAAATGAGAGGAAAAGAGAGAAATCTGTTTGCGAGCAGAAACTTATCCACACTAGTGCATGTTAAGTGTCGAGCTCACATGAGAAATTCGAAGAAGAAAAAAAAAAACGACAGAACATGCTTTCAGGAATTGGAAAAAGCTAAATTGTGAATTTAAGATTTTGCAATGCTACATTTAATAGGAATAATTGATTGGTTGGGTTATAAGATTATGCAAAATTCTAAATGCAAGCTAAATCTGAGCGATTGAGTTCTTCAAATTTAAAAAAAAAGAAAAAAAATCAGATTAATTTGCCAGTTGTTTGTTTTAGTTAAGTTTTTTTTGAATTGGTGGATTGTTCTACCAGGAAGCTTGAAAATGAAATATGAATGTTGTGTGGTGAGCTTGGATGAAATGGGACCAATGTGATAAGAAGACTCCTTTTTGGAGACTGTGTGAGATGCATATGATGAGCATTGATGAATGATTGCCTGAATGAAAGGTTGAATGGTCGTTGGCGACTACTATAGAAAATTAGTAGAGCGACTCTGATGAAAGAGTGATTTTGAGCAGGTTGAATGCTAAAAAGAAAACGTAGCTTTTGGATTGCTAATTAACTAGAGAAAAAAAATGGATAACCAGTAACACATGTAGAAGATGTGTGAACTGAGAAATTAAGAAGCGTTTTGGAAAGAAAGTCAAATTAAATGATGATGAAATCATATGTAGTAATACAACACTTTACTACATATGGATTCTCTAAATCATACAATTGAGTAAAATAAAACATACATTTTGATTTGTATTCAAATTTCTAAGATTCTTGTGATAAACAATGAGAAAACAATTGAAAAGTAACTAAAGAAACTACAAGAAAGTGAAAATGTCTAATCATTTGCCATTCGGGGAGGGCATCCATTTACTTGCTAAGCTAGTTGTCAAAACAGTCCAATTGCCACGAAAAGTAGCTATGTGCACGTGTGCAGTACACACACACACGAGACTGATAAGGTGTCAAGAGGTAACAAGCTTGCAGACAGAACCACAAAGCTGCAGCGCAAAAGACACTTCAAATTTTATACACACAAGAAGCAGATTAGATCACTGAAACATTTTTAAAGATGTGCAGCGACAAAGTCCATAGAGTGAAATTCAATTATGGACAAAAAGAGGGGCAAGATTAGAGAATGGCATCTATAAATGACCTACCCCACCAAAGAACCTATGCAAATGGTGAGCAATATTGAGCCATGGTGCGTGTCACATGGCTCAAGAGGAGGGATAGTGGGGCAGGTCAGTCAGCTTTATACAACATATGGATTTGATTCATATTCAAAACAGTTTCAAAACAAAACAATTTTTTTTTTGTAGAGCTTGTTTCAACAAAAACAAAAACACTGAATGCCTCCAATTTAAAAGATCAATTTGACCTTTGCAGGATGATCTGCTGTGTCAGATCTGGACTGCCATGAAAGTATGATGTTTATATGTGTACTTCGTCAACAACCTCTGTAGATGTTAAAGAATGGGATGAATATCTAGAATGAATGTGGATAATTTGTTTCAGGTAACTAACTATAAGAGTAACTGAAAAAAGAAACAATTGATTGCTTATGGCAAAACAAGCTGCAAAGACAGAAAAAAAATTGGATATGTCATATGTATGGATTTGCGACCGATTATTTATGTTGTACCGTTGCCATTGACCAAAGATTGTGTGAAATCTGTCACGTCTACTGGATTGTGAAGTGTGTGACAGAGCAGTCTATATAATATCCATTGAGAGAAAAAAGAAAAAAAAAAAGAAGCCATTGCTTTCAGAGAATGTAGTCAAGCGAAATTGTATCAACATGCCAAGATCTGGGAAAAAAGCTGGTAAAAACCAAAATATCTTTAAATTTGAGAGGCGACGATGATCTGACCGAAATTGATGTAATTGGAGTCCCTAGAGGAGTTCCTGATTAATAAGAATTAAATGACCAAATTGCAGCGGGATGGGAGTCCTCCATTTGCTGCTGGTGAACGATGAACAAGAACGTAGACAGGATAAATTACATCCATTACAACATGCAGAAATTGGGCAAACGGACACAAGCGGGGCTCGAGGCAGTGCATGAACAGCTAGCCACGCCTTCCCTAATGTCGATCCAGAACCACAATGCTCATGATATGTTGTTGTCTGAGAAAGGAGGCGTCTGCGCAATGTTTGGAGAACAATGCTGCACCTTCATCCCCAACAACACCGCCCCTGATGGGAGCCTGACGGATTGCAGGCCTGCGATCCCTCAAAACGAGGATGAAAGAGCACTACAAGTGGATGAATGCTTTTGGGAAGTATAACGCCATTGTGTCCTCAATTTTACCATCAGTTGCAGTGTTGCTGCTATGCTCACCTTGTATGGATGTTGCATACCGTGTCTTCGTGCTCTGTTTAATTGTCTCACCACTACAGTAATATCGCCCATGGAGGACGAGATTGCTCAGATATACCTAATGTCTGAGCGGCAACATGATGTTGATGGCAAAATTCCTGCATCTGTGTTACCAGACTTTTCCCAGATCCATGGGATTCTGAATGATGACATCACAACATTTATCCTTTGGTGTAAACATATTTGTCCTCATGAATGTGATCCGACGACTGAGAGTCGAGAAAAGGGGTTGTTTACGGTGATGTGTGAATTTGAGCAAATATGTGATAAACAGTAGGGAAATGTCAGGATAATTAGTTTTGTAGAAGCGCTGGCCGGCCTGAACCGGAGGTCTCATACCTTCGCTCAAGGCCAACACATCTGCCAGGTTTTAGGGAGTTCTTATACTCCCTTCCTTGTCTTATCTGTGAGAGGCCCTCACTATTTATGAACAGAACACCTTTGTTCTTTGTCTAGCTAAAGAGAAGTTCTTTATCTATTATGCCTTGCAGTTTCTATTTACGAATTGTTGTTGACCGGGACAGTTTTTAAGTTATCCCATATTTACTCAATGTTTAGTTAAGTAGACTTCATGCAAGTTATCTCACATCTACTTAACGTTTGTTGGGGTGTATGCACGAGAGGTATCTGATGATTTACTCATCATTATTATTGTGTGAAACGTAGCAAGAAAGTCTAGAGCATTGTTTTATAGGGACACGGCATCCAGGAGTTGGATATCAACACCGTGCTGTCACAGTCAAAGATGCCGACCCTTACCGCCCTGGACTTGCAGACAGTGCCTGTGATCAGCTATTCTGGGAAAATCTCAATGTGACTGTTAGAGGATGAACAATACCCCAAGTGGCCTACACAGAGAGACCAGCTAGAGAGGAGACTGGATGAGAGCTTTGGACATCGCCGCTGTGTGCCAGGAGAGCCGTTTTCAAGGTGTAAGGGCTCTACTACCAACATGGCTGCACCATCGGACCTGACCTACTTCGTCCAGAAGTTCGGAAGCACTGCCTCACCTGCATCCTATGAGTGCACGTGCCTGTTTAGAACGGATCGTGGTTTTGTGGTCACAAGAGTTGTCCGATGCTGCCTGCCAACTGGATACGAGTGTGTGCGCCAGTGTGTGTGACAGACCACACCTACAGACTAGAACATCATCAGCTGATGAAAACACAAGCTCATATACAACTTCTTAGAGATGACGGATGTGATGACGATAATGAAACGTGGATTGCGTAGATGCTGTTCTGTTGAGCATGTTTTACAGAAACTTGATGATTTGACCATCGAAAATGCTTCGCAAGTGATGGATACAATGACGTACTGTTTCTGTGTTTTTGTTTTTTATTGATAGCATTCTGGTCGTCTTAGGCAAAGGGACCGTGTAAGAATTTTCCTGCTAATAACATCTGGCCGGCAGGTTTTTCTCTTACACAATAAGTTTGATCTGGGGGTATTAAGGTAATGCCTCATCTTCACTGGAAAGTGTTGCTATCATTTTTTTTTATTTTTTTTTACTATTCTTCTTTCTTCATTATACATGTACACATTTTTTTCTCTCTTTTACTTGTCTTTGTTGTTTGGGGTGGCATAATCATATGATAAAACAGGAGGGAGATGTTAGGGTTTTTCAGATTATCCTTATCGTATGATTATGTTGGAATGCAACCGGTAATAAATAACCTACCTTGTCCCATCCTCCACAAGGTCGTAAAACATCCCCTGATATGTTTTGACTAGAGCACAAGGGCTTCCTATTCAACCTACTCTTACCCCCACTCTGTTTCTCTTAATAAATATGCCCTTGCAGGAGGGAGAGTTTTTAGACTTCATTCCTTTAACGAGTGAACTCTCCACCTGCAGGTGTCTAAAAGAACTTGCTTGTCTACCGTGTGGTTCTTGCAAAATAAGTTGGAGTGAGCAAATCTCTAACATTGATGACATTTTGATAGTATCCCCTGATTGTGCCTCTTGTCAGACAGACACACTTGCAGTGTTGCATCACTTAGCAAATGAAGGCCAAAAAGTCAGCAAGAACAAACTCCAGTTGTGGCCCACTGAAATTAAATATTTAGGCCACAATCTGAGTTCCCAAGTTTGGACTATAGTTGAAAGTAGAAAAACCTCCATTTTGCAAGCTCCTAAACCACTCACAAAGAAACAAATTATGTCTTTCCTGGGACTCACGGGTCATTGTAGAAGCTGGATACCTGATTATGCACAAATTGTAGCTCTTCTGTCCAAATTGATGTATGAAGAGAACATCTCAATGGCCACTCTATTAAAATGGACTCCCGAAGCAGAGGATGATTTTGTGCTGATCAAGCAGGCTCTGGTCTCCAGCTCCACTCTGGCCCTACCCAACTATGACAAAGCGTTTGTCCAAACTGTTGACCGCAAAGGTCATGATATGATCTCTGTTTTACTCCAATCACAAGGCTCAAAGTTGCGACCTATCGCCTTTTATTATTCTAAATTGGATAGTGTTGCTTGTGCTCTCCCACCATGCGTGAGGGCCATGGTGGCGGCCTCCATGGCTGTGGAGAGCAGTGCTGGTGTTGTGCTATTTCATCCTTTAATGCGGAAGGTTCCCCATGCGGTCTCAGCTCTTTTGCTACAAACCAATATGACCTTTCTGTCGCCTGCACGTCATCTGTCCAGCATGGCTACGTTACTTTCTCAGCCACATTTGACCGTTGAAAGGTGCACGACACTCAATCCTGCCACTCTTATTCCCCTTCCTGACGATGGCGAATTCCATGATTGTGTCATCGCTGCTCAACAAATTGCAAAGGCTCGACCCGATCTGGAAGATACACCCTTACCTGACGGACATCTAGTTTTCGTTGATGGGTCTTCAAAGAAAAGTGAACTTGGTGTGACCCTTATTGGGTATGCCATTGTTACTGCTAATGAGGTTTTGAAGGCTGTCAAACTGCCATCCCATATGTCGACATAGTCCGCCGAACGCATTGCTCTCACTGAGGCCTGCAAAATGTTTGCGAACAAATCCGTCACTATTTGGACTGATAGCCAGTATGCCTTTTCTACAGTGCACATTTTTGCTCAACAATGGAGCAACCGTGGCATGATAACTTCTACGGGCAAGCCCGTCACCCATTCTACATTACTACCTCAACTTTTGGACGCTGTCCAAATGCCCATTAAGGTGGCAGTTTGCAAATGTGCTGCTCACACTAAAAAACTGATCCTGTTTCACTTGAAAATGCCTTCACTGATAAGTCTGCCAGGGCTGCTGCAGAAGGCCTGCTTCATGTCCTCTCGTCTTCCATTGATTATGGTTCGATGTCACACATCTCCCCTGATGTGTTGCTTGACATGCAGTCTCAGAGCCCCTCCCAGGAATGGCTCTCTTGGGAAAGGCGGGGTGCAATAAAAAAACACCGATGGCCTTTTTGTGTTACCCCTGGGCAAGCCTATTTTGCCTCAGAACTTGTATAAGTGGGCTGCTATTTCGAGTCATGGGGTCACCCATGTCTCGACGGGGGGTATGGTGAAACAAATTGAAGCTATTTATACAGCACACGGATTTGCGGGTTTTTCGCAGCAATTTTGTAGAGCATGCTTGATCTGTGCTAAACATAATCCACAAGGTAAATTAAGACCTCAGAGAGGGAAGTTCCCGATTCCATTGTATCCGTTTCAGACAATACATATGGATTATATCCAATTAAATAAAAGCGAAGGAAAATAATATTGTCTGGTCATAATAGATGCGTTTTCTAAATGGGTAGACATATTTCCTACCAAACATGCTGATGCACTCACAGTGGCAAAAGCCTTATGCAAAGATATTATTTCGAGATATGGTATTCCAGAAAAAAAATATAGTGACAATGGTCAACATTTTGTTAACCAAGTAGTAAAAATCATTGGGACAATGTTCCACATAAATCTAAATAACCATTGCTCATATCACCCTCAATTAGCAGGGCTTGGGGAAAGAGTTAATGGAACTATAAAAAAAAAAAAAACAGGCTAAAGAAATGTATGGAGGAAACGGCCATGGACTCAGTGTTTAGACTTGGTCAAAATGTACATCAACGTTACAAATACAACGGGGCTAACTCCATACGAAATCATGTTTGGAAGACCTTATAGGCTTCCTCAGTTTAAAAACACATGGGACATCCCTGAAGAAGCCACATTAGCTGATTACATGAGGAAAATGCTACAACGTCAAAAGAACCAAACCAGTAACACTGATGATAAACCCATCTCTCCGCAGGAAGACCCCAAAGTGGTACCGGGAGACTGGGTCTTGATCAAGAGTATCAAGAAGAAGAATTGGCATTCACCCAAATGGGAAGGCCCCTTTTTGGTATTACTCACAACGCGTAAGGCCTTAAAAATAGCTGAACGCAACACGCACATTCATTTATCTCATCGTAAGAAGGTGATCGCCACAGACCCAACCTAAGTAAGGAAGGTGAGCAAAGCCTGGTAATAGTGCCTGATCCTGGTGCCAAGATTCAGGGTTGACACGAAAGCTAGCAGAAGTTATTCCAAGACACCGACCTGAAGCTCAGGGCGTTGACTCTGGGGAGATCTAAGAATTAACATTAAGATGTTACTAAAAAAAATGCTTTGAGCAAGTGCTGGCCTGCGCAAAGTCGGTTATATGCTTTTGGATAACTGTTCTGAGTTGTGTTGCTGTAGTGGCATGGATCGTGTGCTATCAGCCTCCAGTCTACAATAACCTGGCTAGCGCTGATTCTAACCAATATAGTTCATGGGATGAGACTGCTAGACATAAGTGTGACACCCAATCCCCTTTTGATCATGTTGTTTGCACACCAGCCATCATCCACGCTCTAACTTGCTTGTGTGGCTTTTGTCTTGGACTTACAATAACTCAATAATGTTCACAGTGGCCCCTAATACATCCTCTACTATTACCCTACCTATGAAAAGTTTAAAGGGTTTTCGAAATGGCCACCCACTACTGGGGACCAATGGCACGGATATTGATGGTATTTAACTGGTCACCCGGTTAGCACTGACTGGAGCACCCTTGTCACCACACAAACGCTAGAATATTGGCCCTCTGGATCCAGTGAAGAGGCTGTGTTTTTTGCTAAGCGAGTAACTTTGAAGAACGAGGGCACAAGCCTCCTTTTAACCTTTGCACTCCCTGATGGCCAAATTCGGCCTCCAAATGCCACCTTGGGGTTTTCAGTTGTGGGCTTTGTCCTCCGGAATTGATCCTCATTTCCCTGTCGTAATCCCCATTAACAAAACCATGTTGATCGCCGACCGTCCCGGTATGAATAATTATACCCTAACAGCCGGAGTGAAAATCACAAGTGTGCTCCTCACTGATATAGATAGCTATTTTGTGGCCTCCACAGGAATAAGTGGTCAAACTAACAACTGGCTTCTTATGACTGAACAAGCCGCAAAAATGGCTAACACCAGTTGCGTTGTATGTACCAAGACCCCTTCTGAAAATCAAACCTGCAAATGTTGTTCCGAAGTGTGCTGTTGCTTTAATGTTGAACTCATTTATACCACCTACTCATGACTGTTTTATATGGGATAGGATTTATCCTGTTTCTTCCATGACGAAAAGTAAACCCCTTTTTTCTTCCGATGTGGCTAAGGGTAATTTCACGTGCATTAAACCTGGTACCGGTGTGAAGCTGGGTGCTCTAGCCGCGCCGTGGTGTGCTTTTTTGGCCAATGTCACTGCCCCTTTTTCGCCCATTGCTCGTAGTGACATAGTTTTGGTGTAATGGTAAACTTTATGATAGGTTGCCTTTAAATAGCTCTGGAGTTTGCGCTTTGGTAACCCTTTTGCTTCCTGTTCAATTGATACCCATGGCTCTTCATGATCTGGGATTTTTTGTTAAGTGTATAGTGCCCAAATTCTGGTTGAGAACGAAGCGAAGCGCCGAATGGCAGGGCACGGCAGATCTAACTTACATAGACGCCATTGGTGTTCCTAGAGGAGTACCGGATGAGCATAAGCTGGTGAATCAGGTAGCAGCTGGTTTTGAATCCACCCTGTGTTGGTGGTGTACTCTTAACAAAAATGTCGACAGGATCAACTACATCCATTACAATGTGCAGAGGCTTGGAAATTGGACCGAGGCGGGTTTCAATGTGGTCCTCTCCCAACTGGCCGCTACTTCCCTCATGGCTTTCCAGAACCGAATGGCCCTTGACATGCTACTCTCAAAAGAAGGTGGTGTCTGCGCCATGTTTGATGAGAAATGCTGCACATTTATTCCAAATAATACTGCCGCTGATGGAAGCCTGTCCCAGGCTCTTGAGGGCCTGAGGACCTTGAATGGGAAAATGAAGGAACACAGTGGGGTGAACACGGAGGTTTGGAACAACTGGTTGAATGTGTTCAGAAAGTACCGCACCCTGGTTTCCTCGGTCCTGGTCTCCATTGCCGTTTTTGCTGCTGATTTGACCTTGTGTGGATGTGTTTGCATTCCGTGTCTCCGGTTCCTAATTAACAGATTAATTACAACTGCTATCTCTCCAGCAGCTGAGAATTTTCCTTTACTTCAAAAGGACGACTTTGCGATTGACGAGGGTTGTCACTCTAGCAATGACTCCATCTGTGAAGCTACTGTGGTAAACCTGTCCATTGTGTTTCCCGACTCTGACATTGATGATTGAGGTTCAATCTCCTCCCGAGTGTAAATGTGTCCTTGTGAAATGTGATCCTACGGCTGAAAATGTTTTTGAAGTGTGTGTGATAAGTCTCCGAGAACTTATGATAAACAGGAGGGAATTGTTAGAAAAATGTATATATATATATATATATATATATGTTATCATGCGTTCTCTAATCAATGCTTCACCACAATAGTTCTGCAATACATGCTTGCTGTTTGGCCTTGCTGTTTCTATGATGTACAACAGAAGAGAAAGGTTACGGCTGGGCCAGGAGAGAGGTTACGGCTGGGTCAGCCAGGACGCAGCTGACAACTCAGCAAAAAGAGACATCTGCCGAGACACTTCCTAGAAACAACACGTCTAACCGCTGTCTCGCACTATCGATGGAACGGCCTGTATGCATCACATTTCCTGCATGCATTACAAAGACAAAGAGAGGAACAGAAATATGCTGATCGCGCTTAAATTATTTTGCCGATATTGACATATATAAGTATGTAACACCTTGTGATTGATTTTTGCTTACGAGGCAAAGCCCACATGCTTTCCCCTTCCCTTAGGGGCTTGTGGGTAGGACAAATCCTAATAAAAAGAGCAGGAGTGCATACAGATATTTAGTGTCACGATCGGGTGGAAATGGAGCAGGACGACCAAGTGCAGCTTGGACCAGGGTTTATTGGTGAACTCAAAAAAGGCAAACTAACAGACTCGGCAACTGACATGACCTAACAAAACCTAACAACAAGACTGACCTAAAAAGACGTGAAACAAAATGACAGGATGACATTACCAATGACAGCAACTGGAACCAAAAAGACATCATGACGTTAACGCATGACAATGATCCGACAGGGTGTGAGGGGCAGACAGGACAGGTAACGAGAGGCAGGTGGGAATAATCACACTGATCATGGGCACACAGGAGGGGAGGGGCGAGCACACAGACAGAAACCAAGACAACAGACACATAGTGGAGCAGTTGGGGACAAGACGTGACAATTTAGTGTAGTAAGGTTGTTGTAAGCTATCTGTACTGCACTTCTCGCGAGCATAGAATTAATATTCTGTCTCACTTGAGATTTTGTCTGCTGATACTTTTCTCTTAACAGTTATTCAGTCAGCGAAATAAACCTGACATGTGACGTAAAAGAAAATGGAGAAAACTGAATAAAACTGAGTAAAAAATAACCCCAAGCAGATCATAAGAGTATCTCTGCAACACTTGGAGGAATAAATTACACTTTTCTACAATCTTGGAGACTTCAAGTGCACAACAAAATGAATATATAAGCAAAAAAGTGAATTTTCCATATGTCTTAGAAGTCACAAACATTTATTTAGACACACTACCTCATTCAACTTTATATTGTGGACACATATTTTCTGAATTTACGTGGGAATTATAATGAGTATGTCAAGGAAAATAACAACTACAGTGGAAAGAATAATAAAGGATGAGAATATTATTGAATAAACAAGATAACAGCAACTCGAAAAAAATCTCTTGACATGCAATGCTGTTAACCAGGGCTGTGGACTCGGACTCGGGGACTCGGACGGACTCTGTCATTTTTGCCGGACTCGGTGCTGATTTTGACCGAGTCCGACAATAAAACAAATACGTTAAATTTTATTTTCATCATGCTGCTGAGAATGCGCGTAGGAATACTGTCCACAGCCCTGCTTACGATCAATGCGGCCACGTTGAGTTGCACTTAGGCTAATGTTTACATTATGTACCAATGTCAAGGATGATTATGTCACCCAGCTTATATCATTGATGTGTTTCGATAGTTGTGGGGTCGTCACTAATTATTTGTGTTTAGATAAATGTCTGAGCTATAATGGTGTAATTAATGATTAAAAATATTACCGTATTTGCCGGTGTATTGGTCGACCTTTTTCGATCCAAAATCGACCGAAAAAAATCGACCTCGACTTATACACCGAGTCATAAAATTTAACTTCGTATTCATCGCTTCAAATGTGATGGTAACCAAGGCCGTTTCTCATGCATCTCATTGTGCGTTGCACTTAGAAAATTTGAACCGTGCGGCGTGCGCGAGTGCGCGGCCCGCTGGAAGTCCAATGAGGCGCCGCGATCTCCTGCGCGGTGCTTATAAAGTGCCGATCCGCTCGGCTTGGAGCTATTTCCGACCTCCCGTTGGTGCCGGGCGGCGTGCGCGAGCTCGCCGGCCGCGATCTCCTGCGCGGTGCTTATAAAGTGCCGATCCGCTCGGCTTGGAGCTATTTCCGACCTCCCGTTGGTGCCGGGCGGCGTGCGCGAGCTCGCCGGCCGCGATCTCCTGCGCGGTGCTTATAAAGTGCCGATCCGCTCGGCTTGGAGCTATTTCCGACCTCCCGTTGGTGCCGGGCGGCGTGCGCGAGCTCGCCGGCCGCGATCTCCTGCGCGGTGCTTATAAAGTGCCGATCCGCTCGGCTTGGAGCTATTTCCGACCTCCCGTTGGTGCCGGGCGGCGTGCGCGAGCTCGCCGGCCGCGATCTCCTGCGCGGTGCTTATAAAGTGCCGATCCGCTCGGCTTGGAGCTATTTCCGACCTCCCGTTGGTGCCGGGCGGCGTGCGCGAGCTCGCCGGCCGCGATCTCCTCCGCGGTGCTTATAAAGTGCCGATCCGCTCGGCTTGGAGCTATTTCCGGCCTCCCATTGGTGCCGGGCGGCGTGCGCGAGCTCGCCGGCCGCGATCTCCTCCGCGGTGCTTATAAACAGCCGCATGCGCACGGCCTCCCGGAATTTGAACACATTTCGTCAATAAATTTCGCATATTGAATTTTGAAGTTTAATATAATGCAACAATTGAGCTCGACTTATACAAAGGATATATCATAAAATCGTAAATTTCCGTCGAATTTTAGGGGGTCGACTTATACACCGAGTCGACCTGTACACCGGCAAATACGGTATCTTACATGTCTTGTGTTTCAGAATGGTGATCTAATTGGGCGAGAGTGTGTGTTTTCAAGCGTTTTGCCTCATGCCAATGGCACTCAGGGCTAAGGGTGGGCTTCAATGACTATTTTGTAAAGCCACACATTTAATACCATGTCAAATAATATATTAGAGTGTAGGTTATGTTCCAATGTATCCACTTCTATCGGTTAAATTGTCAACCGTACATTTATGACTACGCCATACGTTATAAACTAGCACAACTCCGGTAGGGCAGGGAAAATGTTATCGATCCGACGTCCGATTGGAACGTCGCCTCACTTTTACGTCCGCACTCTCAGCAAGGGATCCTATATAAGCCGAACCAGCCAGTGTGAAAGCAGTTGCGTTCGTTCTGGTAGATTTTGATGTACATTAGCCTTGAATAAAGACTAAGCAGTCACACGAATTAACAAAAAATGGACAGCCGGACTCGGAGGTCAAGAGGCCGGATTCGTACTCGGTGCAAAAATCCGACCGAGTCCACAGCCCTGGCGTTAACGTTCAAAAGGGCTTCTATGAACCAACAAAAAATGATCAGGCAATGGCCAATACTTAGGACATAATGAGCAATCAGATGAGAACTCTGGAAACAAATCAGCAGAAAACACTCTTCATGACACTGGACGGGAGATCATTGATGTGAGACATTAAGAAAAGTATAATGGGAATGGAAACCCTACTGCTTTTATTAGAAACCAAGATGGAAGAAATTGCCTTTCTCAAAGTTGAAAATGCCAAGAAAGACCAGCTGATAAAAATTCTCACCAACAGAGTAGAGGATATCAACAAAAATATAAAATGAATGATGTAATTAACGCTGGGCTCAAGATCTCAACCAGACGCTACAATGGGACCAGTGGTGGAGATAAAGGCGAAAATCGATCAGTAGAATATCAGGTGGTAGATTTTCTTACAACAAATAACGCATCACTGGACAAGGCAAATGTAGATTTCTGCCAACCCCTGCCTAAGAAAGGCACAACTGGAAGTAGGGTGAGCGAAAATTGTGTGGTACTACTGAGATTTACAAGTATTAAGCATAAAGTTGCTCTACTGAAACAGGGAAAGAACATAAGAGGGTCTGAAGGAATGCGGTCGAAATACAAAAAGTCCTGCCTAGCTACAAAAACAAATATGCTCAAACCTCATTGAATAAAGCACATAAGCAGACAAGTATATTCAGATTTTAAATCATTAAAGAAGACTAACTAGATATTTTTATATATGGACATGACAAAGGTTTTTATATCTTCATGATCTGATATGTATTTCTGTGCAATTTGAAATAAATTATTTTCAATATATTGCCTGAATAGCATAATGACCCTTAGGGAACTATTTCATGCATGCCTGATGTTATTCTAAATCACGGACACTGCCCAAGGTGTCTAAGAATGTTCAGTACTTGATTATATCTTATGTTTTCATGAATGCTTGATGTGACATCGTATTTTGCCTAATGCTAGACGCCAGCCTTGTATTACTACTGAATGTTCTGGACAGAACGAACATTTTTTTGCCTAACATTGAAAATATATGGTTGGAAGCATGGTTAAACTAAGAATGTGACGAAGTAGGCAGGTACATGGAGTGTCAAAAGAACAAACAAAACAAATGCATGGTAAGTGGTGAGTAAGAACTTTGCATAGTCAGAGAACATTAACAAATTGATGATGTCACACCCCAAACTTCACATAATACTGAACAAAATGACGAAATTGGAAAGATGATGAATGGACGATGTGTGACAGTGGGTGAATGTGCAAGAGTGGAGCAAAATGTTTACAGGAAGGTCACCTGGAGATAAACCAGGAGAGGTTCTAGTGGGAGAACGCCAGGAGGAAAACAGCCAAGAACCCGGCCAAGGGTGATCGCCAAGGCTGAAAGATGGGATGGGAAACAACAGCCCCCACCAAGTCAAACCCCCCCCCCACACACACACACAAAATCGCCCATAATCAGCAGCCACGGAAACAGCTCTCACCGAACCTCCACCCACTCCAATGAAATCAAACTCTCCTGCGAACTTGCCCCACCCCCATGGACTCATCACCCATCAAACTCGGCCCACACTGGCATGTGCAACTGAATACAAGCTGACCAAAGAACCTTGAACATTGCCTGTTGTGAATGGAGACTTTCTGCTCTTGAGCATGGTCGCAGAAAAGGCCCAGCGTTGTATTATATGTTTCCTGAAAACAGAGCTTTCTTAAGAATTATGATTGAACTCAATCAACCTGTGTAAGTCTAAAGTTTGTTTCGATGTCTTAGACTTTTCCTAAAACTGAAGAAATAAAATGAGCACGTAGTGAGTGAATTGTATAACAGGTGATTGACAATGGCTTTTGCCGTGAGGCGCCGATAGTGCGCTTCCCAAATTGTGGATCAAATCCAACAGGTCTAATGTGGACATCAAACGAAAATATCAACAAGCAAAATGCCAATATTGCATGGAGAACTCGCCAACTGAAAAAGCATGAAAAATTACAAAGCACTTGGACGACAAATCAGAAAATCTACAAAAGATGAATAGATCATCCCCAGAAAACACTAAACTAGTGCTGATCAGAGCGATGGAGGAACTGGAGAGTTACGCAAATTGAGACAAATGTGGATACCACTTGGAAGATCAATTCAACAACTTTATAAATATGGCCAACTTTAAAAAATATAAGACTATCTTTAGACATTAAACACACTTTTCAATGTCACTGCAATATCAAAAATGTAGATCAAACGGGGATAAAAGAAAATAGAGAGTCAACGGGTTTCTACCCCGATGGACATAAATACTTGCAGTCGCAGAAGCAACAAAATTAGTGGTAGAGTCAAAATATATATTGAATCAGGAGTGGCCAGAGAGATGATGGCAATGCTCTGTCTTGAGATGTCTGAACTCAATAAGAAAATGGTCAAGCTACAGGAGTCCAGCATGGGAGATAATTAGCTGTGATTGGTTGCTGCAGGTGCCTGGTGCCCGGGGTGTCTGTGAGATTGTGACTCCAACTTTCTCAAAATTGATTAAATTGTTACTGTTGTATTCAAATCAAACTGTCAAAATATGTTATAACTCAATCAACTTGTCATTGCTGTATCCAAATCAAACTATCAATTCTTATCAAACTCCCATTTAACTAGTTGTTGCTGTATTCAAATGATGTTATCATATGTCAAATATTTCTTTTGTTTCTTTCTTTTTTCTTGGTTATGGTGGTATTATAGGTAGTACTGTAGATATGTAGATTGTGTGTCTGCCAGTGAAATTTTTGGTTAAAATCAGGACGGGACAAGAGAAGCAGAATTGCTTCAACCCGCTTCCCTTTTTGACAAGTCATGTAAAACGAAATGTGAAATGAAGTTGTAATAAGTGTGTTGACCATGTACTTGCCAAAATAAACAAATCACATAAAGAGAAAAAAATCATTAGAATTATTTTGATGACCCATATGGCTTGGCGGCACCCTTCTGTTAAAGACAGAAGAACAGACAGGTTCTGCTTGAGAGCAGTGGCTGGCATTTCGGTTTGGTGAATAAAAAGGTAGTCAAAGATAAAATTGGTTCCCCACCACCGCACAATGCCTGTGTTTGCAGCTGGACCTGTTATTCTTTAGGGACTAGATCCGATAAGAGTCAGATTATGTAGGTTACACTGTGTCAAATCTGCGTTAAGCGATCGGGTCTCTGTTTAAAGGGTTAAAACTCTTCTTCGTCCGCGCTGCAGTAATGCAGCTCTCATGGGGAGACGAAAGTAAAATAAGTCCGAGTTCGTAAGATTTTCGTCTGAGTGCTAACCATCTTTATTAAATTAATTCTAAAGGAATCAATCTAATCTTTTTAGGACGCCAATCCCTCTAAAGTCAAGTGACCCTCGTGTAGAGTAACTAGGGCCGAGACACGGCGTTAGGATGACCACGCCCTTTTTACAACGGCTATCTTCCTAAATTATCTGAGGCTCTTGTTAAATCTGGGATGAATTCAGCTGTCTTTGTTAAAACGCGGGGATTCGTTAATTTACACCTGCTCGTAGCTGAGTTTAAGATAACTACCGTATCGGCCCAAAAATAAGACAGTGTTTTTAAGCTTTGAAATAAGACTGAAAAAGTGGGGGTCGTCTTACATTCGGGGTCTAGACATTATACTCATTCACAGGTAAGTTAAAGGTTGCTGGTATCGACTGAGTATGTTGCTGTGATCGTGTGCGTCTTTGACACAAAGTGAGTAAATACATTTCATTGTTACTACTGTCTGCTGTTGTGCCGTTTGTCTGATCGCGGATTGTTTCTTGTGTGCGCCGTTTGATTGATAGCTTCGGCACGCTCCTTTAAGTTTGCCTAGGTCCATGCGAGTAGCCGTTACGTAGCGGCACGGCGACTAATGGTCGCCAGCCAATGTATGTTGGGTTAGGGTTCGAACAAACAACAATAATTCCACTCACCAATCTCAATAAGCAAAATGATTCACTTTCGAAGTTCTCTCGATTGTAACTCCAAAAATAGCATAAAAGAGGGTAAGAGATAAAAGGTATGAAATGCTATTTGGTGGAAAAGTCGAGGGATCAATTCTCCTTGTTCCAAAAATCCAAATTTGTTTAAAAATATAGGTCTGCCTTGAGGAGAAAGCCAACGACCTAATATGGTGACTCCCTCTTGCTGCCTGAGGAGCCGCTTTCCCCTTGACTATCTCGAAGCTTAAAATTTGATGAAGTCCAATTTGAAGACACTAGAATTTCATCTTGGCGGCTCGGTGGGGAACTGGGTAGAACGTCCGCCTCACAGTTAGGAGGGTGCGGGTTCGATTCCACCTCCGGCCCTCCCTGTGTGGAGTTTGCATGTTCTCCCCGGGCCCGCGTGGGTTTTCTCCGGGCACTCCGGTTTCCTCCCACATTCCAAAAACATGCTTAGTAGGCCGATTGAAGACTCCAAATTGTCCCTAGGTGTGAGTGTGAGTGAGATTGGTTGTCTGTCTCTGTGTGCCCTGCGATTGGCTGGCAACCAGTTCAGGGTGTCCCCCGCCTACTGCCCGATGACGGCTGGGATAGGCTCCAGCACGCCCGCGACCCCCGTGGGGACTAAGCGGTTCAGAAAATGGATGGATGGATGGATGTTACTACTGTCTGCTGTTGTGCCGTTTGTCTGATCGCGGATTGTTTCTTGTGTGCGCCGTTTGATTGATAGCTTCGGCACGCTCCTTTAAGTTTGCCTAGGTCCATGCGAGTAGCCGTTACGTAGCGGCACGGCGACTAATGGTCACCAGCCAATGTATGTTGGGTTAGGGTTCGAACAAACAACAATAATTCCACTCACCAATCTCAATAAGCAAAATGATTCACTTTCGAAGTTCTCTCGATTGTAACTCCAAAAATAGCATAAAAGAGGGTAAGAGATAAAAGGTATGAAATGCTATTTGGTGGAAAAGTCGAGGGATCAATTCTCCTTGTTCCAAAAATCCGAATTTGTTTAAAAATATAGGTCTGCCTTGAGGAGAAAGCCAACGACCTAATATGGTGACTCCCTCTTGCTGCCTGAGGAGCCGCTTTCCCCTTGACTATCTCGAAGCTTAAAATTTGATGAAGTCCAATTTGAAGACACTAGAATTTCATCTTGGCGGCTCGGTGGGGAACTGGGTAGAACGTCCGCCTCACAGTTAGGAGGGTGCGGGTTCGATTCCGCCTCCGGCCCTCCCTGTGTGGAGTTTGCATGTTCTCCCCGGGCCCGCGTGGGTTTTCTCCGGGCACTCCGGTTTCCTCCCACATCCCAAAAAAAAGTGCTTGGTAGGCCGATTGAGCACTCCAAATTGTCCCTAGGTGTGAGTGTGAGTGCGATTGGTTGTCTGTCTCTGTGTGCCCTGCGATTGGCTGGCGACCAGTTCAGGGTGTCCCCCGCCTACTGCCGGATGACGGCTGGGATAGGCTCCAGCACGCCCGCGACCCCCGTGGGGACTAAGCGGTTCAGAAAATGGATAGATGGATGGATGGATAGAAATTCATCTTAGTAGATTTTGGTCTGATCTCAAAAAGAATGAAAAATCTATCTTTGTCTGAACGACATTCTTTGCTCCAGGCAGCAGCAGGGACATCGCCCTGACGAAGGAGAGCCCCACTCTGTGTCAGGACGGCCTTCTTACGCCAGGTCACGTACCAGTTTTTCTATTAAGTCCTATACCTGTGTTTTCCCATGACTGAATCTAAAATAGACTGCAGCTGCATCCTCAACTGGATGAGGTGACCTCCGGGTCAGGCTCATGTGTGGGATCGCGGTTTTCCAACAAACCCCCTGCCTCTTCTTTGTCTTTGGTCACATTTATACGTTCACGTGTGAATGTTACATATATGTTGGATATGGATTAAAAATCGTGACAATAATAACACATATTTTCACAATAGTCAACTTAACACAATCATAATTATGATCATGGGTTTTCCTAGTTAGCAGATTAAAATACTCAAACACTTTCAAAGTATATTATGGCAAAGCAAAATAAAATGATCCCAACTTGTGTGTCGCTATGCGTAATTCAGAACGGGTCGTGTTTCTCTAGTCACGAGCAATTTAACTTATTGATCTACTACTTTTCCATCAGGTTACCCCTATGTCAAGTCAATCTAGCTTTGGCACGCTCATTTGGTGAAATTTGGAACTGCAATAGAGGTTAACGCATTCAACCAGTTACCCTCCCTCTACCAGTTTATCCATCCATCCATCCATCCATCCATCCATCCATCCATCCATCCATCCATCCATCCATCCATCCATCCATCCATCCATCCATCTTCCGCTTATCTGGGGTTGGGTCGCGGGGGCAGCAGCTTTAGGAGGGACTCCCAGACTTCCCTCTCCCCAGGCACTTAATCCAGCTCATCCCGGCGGATCCCAAGACGTTCCCAGGCCAGCTGAGAGACATAGGCGCTCCAGCACGTCCTGGGTTGTCCACGGGGTCTCCTACCGGTGGGACATTCCCAGAACACCTCCCCAGGGAGGTGTCCAGGAGGCATCCTGATGAGATGCCCGAGCCACCTCATCTGGCTCCTCTGAACGTGAAGGAGCAGCAGCTCTACTCAGAGTCTCTCCAGGATGAATGAGCTTCTCACCCTATCTCTAAGGGAGAGCCTGGACACCCTGTGGAGGAAACTCATTTTGGCTGCTTGTATCTGGGATCTTGTTCTGTCGGTCACGATCCATAGGTCGTGACCATAGGTGAGGGTAGGAGCGTAGATCGACCGGTATATTGAGAGCTTTGCCTTTTGGCTCAGCTCTCTCTTCACCACGACGGGCTGGTACAGAGTCCGCATTACTGCCAACGCTGCACCGATCCGCCTGTCGATCTCGTGCTCCATTCTGCCCTCATTTGTGAACAAAACCCCAAGATACTTGAACTCCTCCACTTGGGGCGGGATCTCATCCTCGATCCGGAGAGGGCATTCCACCCTTTTCCGACCGAGGACCATGGAATCAGATTTAGAGGTGCTGACCCTCATCCCGACCGCTTCACTCTCAGCTGCGAACCGCTCCAGGGAAGAAGCCAACAGCACCATATTGTCTGCAAAAAGCAGAGACGCAATGCTGAGGTTCCCAAACCAGACACCCTCAACGCCTCGGCTGCACTTAGAATTTCTGTCCATAAAAGTTATGAGCAGAATCGGTTCCTCCCAATCACGCCTTTCCAGGTCTCATTGTCATTGCCCACTTAAGCATTGAAGTCACCCAGTAGAACGATAGAGTCCCTAGAAGGAGCGCTCTCCAGCTTCTTCTAAGGACCCCAAAAAGGGTGGGTACTCTGAGCTACTGTTCGGTGCATAAGCACAAACAACAGTCAGGACCCGTCCCTCCACCCGAAGGCGGATGGAGGCTGGCCTCTCGTTCACCAAGGTGAACCCCAATGTGCAGGCGCCCAGCCAGGGGGCAATACATATGCCCACACTTGCTCAACGCCTCTCACCGTGGGCAACTCCAGAGTGGAAGAGAGTCCAGCCACTCTCGAGAGGGATTGTACCAGAGCCCAAACTATGTGTGGAGGCAAGTCTATATCTAGTCGGAACTTTTCTGGCTCACACACCAGTTCGGGCTCCTTTCCAGTCAGACAAGTGACCTCTAAGTAACCCCTTCTAGGCCCCCTTTAGGTCTCCCAGTCAAGCTTTGGCACCATCTTCTCGTGAAATTTGTAATTGAATCTGAGCCAATTCGTCTGGGCCAAATCCAATACACATTCATGCGCCATCTTGTACCATTCGAACCACAATGTCACTTGACAACTGTTGTGTAAGAGTTTTGTGTTCCGACCACTGAAATAGTGATTAGTAACGGGAGGGGAATAATATTTTTCCACAATATCTTTTTCATCATCATCATCATGTTAAACCAATTAATTTCAACAGCCGAATGTATTATGTGTGGCCTCTTTAAAACAAAAGTATAAAGGTCAGGGGTTGGTTGAATATGTAATAAATTATAGTATGTACCGTATCGGCCCGAGTAAAAGACGACCCTGATTATATGACGACCCCCTCTTTTTCGAGACTCAAGTTTGAAAAAAGACGTTTTGAACACCAAATTTAATTTTTATACAGAAAATAATACAAATGATTATAACAATATATTCGAGAGAAAAAGTATGTTATTTTGCCTCATTCAAGTCATGCAAAAACCTTAAATGATTGGCTTTTGGTTTTTGAAATGTAAATAAACCAATCTTCTGTGATAAAACAACAAAATTGCAATAACTGCATTAACCATCAAAGTGAAGTCTAACTGTAACTGTAGTCTTGAAACAAATCTGAATAAGTAAAACATTGCAATAAAATAATGCAAACTGGTTTAAACTTGAGAGTAGCTGAGATCTGTCATGTCAGAACATTACTCCTCACAAACATCCTTTTCCTTGCTGTGCTCAGTGTCACTGTCCTCACTCCCATCCTCTGGCTCAAGATGGCTCCTCCCATAGCACGTCATCCTCTCTGCCGTCCAGGGCATTTGAGATGCAACATTTTTTAAACCTGTGGATGATGCATCCAATGCGTGGAGGATCCACTCACAGAGCAAACGTACCGGAGGCTTCTGAATCTTTCCTGTCGGCGTGAGTGCGTGATCACCAGACATTTGCTTTAAAGATATCTGGCGTTATCTAGCATTGTGAATGGGTATAATGTCTAGACCCCGAATGTAAGATGACCCCCACCGACACACCTTCCATTGTGGAAGCAGGGCCTGGAGACTCTGAGGTGGGCTCTCCGATCTCTGGGGTCGAAGTCACTGAGGCAGTTTAAACACCTCGTCACTGGCAAAGAAAGCTCAGCGCCGCCTGTACTTCCTGCGGAAGCTCAGGCGTGCATGTGCTCCTCAGGCAGTCCTGTCTACATTCTACCATGGCACCATTGAGAGCGTCCTCGCCAGTTGCATCGCTGTCTGGGGTGGTAACTGCACTGAACAGAACTTGAAGGCCCTGCAGCGCATAGTGAATACGGCTGGTAAGATTATTGGTGCTTCGCTCCCCTCCCTGAAGGACATTTACACCTCCCATCTCGCCCGCAAGGCAACCTCGATTGCCAGAGATGTGAGTCACCCGGCTCACTCTTTGTTTGACCTTCTGCCCTCTGGGAAGAGGTACAGGAGCCTGCGCTCCCGCACCACCAGACTCGCCAACAGCTTCTTTCTCCAGACTGTTAGGGCCCTGAACTCGCTACCTCCTTCTGCGTAGCGTGCGGCACTGTTGCGCTATTTTCGGGAATGTCTGCTGTACGTGCACTTGCTCCTTTTTTTTCTGCTCCTCTTATTTATTTATTTAATGTTGTGTTATTTATTCATTATTTATTCAGCACGCTTTTGTTATACTTGTTTACTTGTTTGTCTGTTGTGAGCCATGTCTTGTCACCGTGGGATAGGGGGGAACGAAATTTTGGTTTCTTTGTGTGTCTTTGGCATGTGGAGAAATTGACAATAAAGCTGACTTTGACTTTGACTTTTGACTTTGACTTTTTCAGTCTTATTTCAATGCAAAAAACACCGTCTTATATTCTGGCCAATACGGTAAATACTCTTGTTCACACAACAATTGCTGACCTGGTATTGGCGGTCAAAACAGGATCATCCCCATTAATGTTGACATGGTTGACAGATTTAAGCTGCACATCAAATCCTAAAACAAAACAAGAATATGTTATTGTATGCTGCTATAACAGCAGCACAGCAAAGACACCTTGTCGTGGGAATGCTCACCAGTGCGACATTTGTCTGTCTCGGGGAGAAGAATCATCGTATGAGTGATAACTTTTTCCTTTGAAATCTGCTTGCTGTTACCATGTGTTGTTCCTTCAAATGATGGTACAGTATGTGTAGGTAATTTCTCTTTCTTTGTCCCCTGGGATAAATCAGTTGTCTCTACAGACCAAAATGCAAATTGATAGCATTGGAAATGTACAAAGAACACATGTACATTTTTTTACATCTATCCAATTACCTTTGGGTTCATATTTGTGTTTTAGCTCTTCCACTTGAAGCTGTAGACTGATTTTGTCGCACTGGGCCTGTAAGCGGGAAACAAAAATATAGAATCGAGCAAAGCATTTTTCATGGCAAAGACAAAAATATGTTCTTATTTTGGACTGCCTGTGTGTGTGTATCTGTCTGTGTGTCTGTATGTGTGTGTCTGTGTGTGTGCATGTGGGTGTGACATTCTATAATTTTTCTTTTGTACACTCGCCACAATGTAACACAAATTCTGATTCCAATCAGTTTCACTGAATCTATCTGAAATGTAATGTTTTGATTCATTCACTGACTACACTCTTGACTACACCACCAACAAAACAGTTCAATGGTGGCAGGTGAAGATGATGGCTATTCAAAACTGTCCATTTACCAAACCAATGCTCCAAAAAGTCTTGATTAAGATACCTGCTTACTGTCCGCACACAATGTGGAGGAGACTATATCTGACTATGGACACATTTTGACAGAATCAAACAAACATGTAGTCACATGGGGTAGAGCCAGCTAAGCTTGGGCTTCCTTCTACTCCCTTTTGAACAAATATGATTTTACGACAAAGGGAAAATTCTAACGCAATGTCATTTTTTTCTTTTTCTTTCTTTCTTTTTTCTATTTTGCTATGAAGTTATCATTTTTTCCGTATTTTACTTTTTTCTTGTATTTCTTTAATGTTCGAAATAAAAAAATAAAAAAGATATGAGTAAGTAAATACGTAAATATGTACGTAGCACAGAATGAAGATTCAGTATTATTTTCTAATAAATGTTTTCACATTGCATCACTGTTTTTACATAAAAAATATTTTGCGCTTCATCATTACATATTGAATAACAAAATAGAGAATCACGCCAGCTGTCAAAAATTAATATTTTGCAAAGCAGTGACATTCCCAACATAACATTAGCTCTATGTTGATCTGGCTTCTATGACCCCTCACAGCCATGGCACAAAAACTCTGATGTACATTATTTTACCCAGCATGAGACAAGTCTGACATGATCCCAAAGTTTCTTCCATTGGCTAGAAAACTACACTGCTTCTCCTGAAGCCGAGATTTGAGCTTCCGATGGACCCTCCTCTCCAGCACCCCTGAATAGACCTTACGAGGGAGGCTGAGGAGTGTGATTCCTCTGGGAATACACCCTCCGGTCCCCCTTCTCAAAAAGGATGACCGCCTCCCCAGTCTGCCAAACCAGAGGCGCTGTCTCCGATTTCCACGCAATGCTGTAGAGGCATGTCTGCAAGGACAGGTTCACAACATCCAGAGCCTTCAATAAATCCGATCGGATCTCATCCACCCTTGGGGCCTTGACACCAAGGAGTTTTTTAACTACCTCAGTAACTTCCACCCCAGAGATTGGAGAGTCCACTTCAGAGCCTCCAGGCCCTGCTTCCACAATGGATGGCATCTCGGTGGAATTGAGGAGGTCTTCGAAGTATTCTCCCTACCAACTCATAACATCCCGAATTGTGGTCAGCAGTACCCCATCTCGACTGTACACAGTGTGCACGGTGCACTCCTGAGACGTCTGATGGTGGACCAGAATTTTCTCAAAGCCATCCAGATGTCGTTCTCTATGACCTGGTCGAATTCCGCCCACGCCCGGGTTTTTGCCTCAGCAAAGCATTACGCTTGTTGGTCGCCTCCGGCCCAATAGTACTCCTTTACCTTGACAGCATCACTTCCTGCTGGTGTCACCAGCAGGTTCCGGGGTTACAGCCACGGGGTTACAGCTTATGACCACAGCTTCGGTCCGCCACATCAACAATGGAGGCATACACTCAGACTCAATGTCCCCCACCTCCCCCGGGATGTAGGCAAAGCTCGACCGGAGGTGGGACTTGAAGCTCTTTCTGACAGGGGATTCTGCCAGACACTCCCTTACAATACATTTGTGTCTGCTAGGTCGGACTGACATCCTCCCCCACCATCGGAGCCAATATACCACCAGTTGGTGATCATTTGAAAGCTCTGCCCTTATCTTCACCCTAGTGTCCAAAAAAATGCGGCCGCAAATCCAATGACATGACTACAAAGTCGATTGTCAAACTGTGGCCTAGGATGTTCTAGTGCCAAGTGCACACACGGACAACCTTAAGTTTGAATATGGTGTTTATTATAGACAATCCATCTTGCTTCACCCAACTTACAACCCCATGCTGACGAAGAAATACCCCACTAAAATGGTGATAAGGCTGTAGTCTGAGGACTGCAGTGAAGCCCTGAGACCGGAAGGTTGTGGGTTCAAACCCCGGCTGGGTCATACAAAGACTATAAAAATGGGAGCCAGTGCCTCCCTGCTTGGCACTCAGCATCAAGGGTTGTAATTGCGGGGTTAGATTACCAAAGGATTCCCGAGCGCGGTACCGCTGCTCACTGCTACCCTAGGGGATGGCTTAAATGCAGAGGATAAATTTCGCCACACCCAGATGTGTGTGACAATCATTGGGTCTTTACCTTTTACCTTTTGAAAACACTTTTGATAAACTGCCGGCTGTTTTATTCACCACGTGAGATCTTCTTGATCGTAATGGCAAGGGCAATTATACCCCATACAAGGGCAATCGAAGCCACGCAGCTGCTGGCTGATCAGGTAACAGACATGTAGAAAATAATACCAAACTCACTAATCATGATGGGTAATTTTAACAGGGCTAACCTCGCATATAAGCTCCCCAAATACAGACGGCACATAGCGTGTCACACCAGAGGGACGCAGACACTGGACCACTGCTACACCGTAATAAAGGACGCATACCGCTCTGCGCTACGTGCAGCTTTAGGACTCTCGGACCACTGTCTAGTTCATCTGATCCCAACCTATAGGCAGAGATTAAAAACTTCTAAGCCTGTGGTGAGGACTGTGAGGAAGTGGGCAGTGGAGTCAAAGCAGGACCTCCAAGCCTGCTTTGACTGCACCATTTTTTTTTGAAACTGCAACTTCAGACCTGCATGAACTCACCGATACTGTCTTATTATACACCAGCTTTTGTGAGGAATTGTGTGTGCAGACTAAGACCTTCTGCACGTACAACAACGAAAAACCTCGGTTTACACTCAACCTCAGGATGCTGCGCAAAGTCAAGGAGGAGTCTTACAGGAGTGGGGACCGGGACCTGTTCAGGCAGACCAGGAACACACTGAACCGAGAGATCAGGAAAGCCAAGAGGTGTTATGGGGAGAGCCTGGAGAGACACCTCTCTGCCAATCCTGATCCCTCGAAAGTGTGTAAAGGTCTGCAGAGCATCACGGCTACAACCTGTGGAGAACCCAAGGCTTGCAAACCAGCTAAACAGGTTTTACTGCAGGTTTGAACGGTCACCCACACATCAGGACCTCCTGCATCACAATCGACACACAACTCCCCCCACAACCCCCTGTCTACACCTCCTTCATCGTTATCACCTACTCGCAATCTTACAGCAGCCGCGCCCGCACTTCAGATTCGCGAGGAGGTGTGTCAGATGTTTCAGAGACAAAAGGACAGCAAGGCACCAGGCCCAGACGGTGTGTCACCCTCCTGCCTGAAAGTCTGTGCTGAACAACGGGCACCCACCTTTTCACGCATCTTCAACCTTTCCCAGGAGCTGTGTGAGGTGCCCTCGTGCTTCAAGAGCCCCATCATCGTACCGGTGGCCAAGAAGCCCGCCATCACAGGTTTGAACCTGTTGCCCTGACATCTGTAGTCATGAAATCCTTCGAGAGGTCAGTGTTGAACAACTTGAGGGTCATCACGGGCCCCCTGCTCGACCCCCTGCAGTCTGCCTACCGGGCAAACAGGTCGGTGGACAATGCGGTCAACATGGGGCTGCAATACATCCTGCACCACCTGGACACCGCTCAAGATCGTGGAGATGACAGTGGACTTCAGGAGAGACCCTTCACCACTTCCACCCCTCACTATCCACAGTAATACTATTCCCTCCACAGACACCTTCAAGTTCCCGGGATCCACAATTTCCCAGGACCTGAAATGGACCAGCCAAATAGACTCTGTCCGGAAGAAGGCCCAGCAGAGGCTGTACTTCCTGAGACAGCTCAGGAAGTTCAACCTGCCACAGGTGCTGCTGAAGACCTTCTATACTGCCATCATCCAGTCTATCCTCTGCACCTCTATCACTGTCTGGTTTGGATCGGCCACCAAACAAGACAAGCACAGACTGCAACAGACAATCAGGATTGCAGAAAAGAGAATCGGGACCAACCTCCCATCTATCCAGGACTTGTACCTGTCCAGGACCAGGAAACGTGCAAGTAACATCACTACAGACCCTTCTCACCCAGGTCGCAGTCTGTTTGAACTACTCCCCTCCGGACGGCATTACAGAGCGCTGTACGCCAAAACCAACAGACACAGCTTCTTCCCCTAGGCTGTCGCTTTGATGAACTCACATCATTCATAGAGTCTCAGAGTCATTACTGTGCAATAACACTAATAAGTACTATGTACTAGGTGTCCTCTCTGCATCCACTGCAGCCTGGTCATCCTGGAAGAGAGATCCCACCATCTGTGGTCTCTTCTCAAGGTTTCTCATTTTCCCTAGTAGGAGTTTTGAGTTTTTCCTTGCCCTCCTGGGAGTTTAAGATCAGAGGATTTTTGAGAATAATTGTAAATGTCTGCACATGTTGTCCTGAATGTTGTTAGCTACCTAAATGTACAGAGGCCGAGATGTACCGGAGTCAAATTCCTTGTTTGGCATACTAAAACTTGGCAATTAAAGATTGATTTGATCCATACATTTTTTCAAGTACAAAGTTTCTCTTGATGGCGTATTCTGGTTACTTATTATATTGCTGTTCTCGTTTTTCCGATGCTGGTCTGCTGTAATGAACAAATGTTCCCTTCGTGGGATCAATAAGGACCGCAGAAAAGATAATTGGAATCAACCTCCCATCTATCCAAGACTTGTACCTGTCCAGGACCAGGAAACGTGCAAGTAACATCTCTACAGACTCTTCTCACCCAGGTTGCAGTCTGTTTGAACTACTCCCCTCCGGACGGCGTTATAGAGCTCTGTACGCTAAAACCAGCAGACACAGAGACAGCTTCTTACCCCAGGCTGTTGCTCTGATGAACTCACACCACTCTTAGAGTCTCAGAGTCATTACTGTGCAATAACATCCTGCTCTCCACACCTTTATTGAATTGTCTACACTGTTTGTACTATGTGTCCTCTCTGCATCCATTGCAGCCTGGTCATCCTAGAAGAGGGACCCTCCCATCTGTGGTCTCTTCTCAAGGTTTCTCATTTCCCCTAGCTGGAGTTTTGAGTTTTTCCTTGCCCTCTTGGGAGTTTAAGATCATGGGATGTTTGAGAATATCTGCCACTTTTCACATGTCCTGTGTTGTTGTTAGTCACCTAAATGTTGAACAGAGGCTGTGATTTACTGAAGTCAAATTCCTTGTTTGGCACGCTCAAACATGGCGAATAAAAACTATTGAATCTTGAATAAAGTTTTATCTTGTTTCCTTTGTACAGAGAGGTGACATTCCACGTCCCTCAAGCCAGCTTCTGTAGCCAGGGATCGGATCGCCAAGGCCGAGCTTTGGCCACCGCCCAGCTTTGGCCACCGCCCAGCTCTGGCCACCGCCCAGCTCACTCTGCACCCAACCCCTTTGGCCCCTCCGACGGGTGGTGAGCCCATGGAAAGGGGTACTCACGTTGCCTTTCCGGGCTGTGCTCAGCCGGGCCGCATGGATCAAGGCCCGGCCACCAGACGCTCACCTTCAAGAGCGCCTCCAGTGGGCCCTGGTGACCCGTGTCTGGGAGATTGTCAATACAGTGATCCCTCACCACTTTGCGCATCATCTTTCGCGAATGCACTACTTCACGGGTTTATAAGTGATGGGAACATGGAGTTTAAATACAAGCAGATGGCGTGGGGCGTGCTTCTAAGCAATGTGCTTCACTGAGGACAAGCGTGGGGTGCGCGGTAGTCTGCCGCGCACAGGAAAAAAGCACTGCCGTCCAGGAGTCAGGACAGAAGGTTTTTTGTTTTTCCTACGTGCGCAGGACACCAGCAATGAGTCCTGATGGTGTGCCTCTGAGCAATGTGCGTTACTGCGAACGTGACTGTGTTCAAGTGCAGGACGTGGCAGCCGGCCACACGCACCATCCATTGCAAAAGGAGTCAAGGCATGAAAATATGTGTTTATTCTTTTATGTACTGTAAAGGTACAATACATGCACAGAACAGTGTGGGAATGGTTAGTAACGGCATACGAAAGGTTTACGTAGCATGAACGTATTGGGGAGGGTTTAAAAATCATTAATATTGTGTACTGGACCACAGTGCAACAGGAAAATAATGCGCAACTGTGACTCACTTTGATTTTGTTATGCATGATGTCCCCAGGGTTAGTGTAGTGTGGTAATTCTGAAGTTGGACCTTTAGCATTGCTTGGCAAGGTAAACTGCACTTAATTGACTTACAATACACCCATGCCCTCTAGCGGCCAATATGAAAGACTATGTGTTAGAAATATTAATACATGGTATCTAAATTGCTAAATAATGCATACACCGTATGTACTTCAGGGATTTTCTGGAACGTGGGTGGTTCTGGAACGCATGTCCCACAAAAAACTAGGGATCATTATACTCTACAATAAGTTTCTACACACAGCCACTCAGATCAGTTTTGCTCCAGCATTTAGATTAATATACAGACTTGAATTTTTGCTTTCTGTTTCCTATCTGCTGCTTTGCGTACACTACCTGTAAGCTACAAATGCGCCGAGGCTTCTGGGTTGCTATAGTATAATGTGCGTCTGCCGGAGAGACAATCTACATTATTTTCTTCTCTTTTCTCGCTCTCCACAGCTGCTTCCTGTGTTTGTATTTTTACTTTTAGAAGACTATTATTTTCTTATTTGTAGGCAGCAAATCGTTGACCTTTGCCAGTTTTGGCCACAACACAGAATCTAGCAAGACTTTGTGGCTGCTCGTCGCCATTGTTCACCAGGCACGTAATTATAGCTTAAAGGGCTAGAGACACCGGTATATGTATAAATCGGTTTTAGTTACCTTATGGGCTTATAAATATAAATTGACGTTCGAAACAACGAAAAGGAAGTTGTTGCTCTGAAAAATATCATTTTAATTTGCCGCACAGACGAGTTTGACTGCACCGAGCCGCCAGCCGGAAGTGACGTCTCATGACGTCTCAAGTTGTACGCGTTTAGCTTCAGTGAATGTAAACAAAAAGAGAAGAGGGGCCAGCGCGGAGACGTCGGGCCAGGTTTGCGGCCAACCCAGCTCGCCTAGCCGTGCCTTCCATTATCCTGGCGTACATTCGTTCGCGGGATGACAAGATGGGTTGAGTTCGCTTGATAGGATCCACGAACCGGACAGTGCGTGCCTGCTGTGTGCTCGTGTTCACAGTGGCCTGGTTGACTGTCATCTTTCCGGACTCTGCTGTGCATCGGGAGCGGCTAGTGTGCTATCACTCTTATTGTTCATCTTCTTGTTTTATTTTTCCTGTGTTGTTTACTTGTATGTGCGTTGTGAACTCTGTCTTATCTTTCCGGACTCTGCTGTGCATCGGGAGCGGCTAGCGTGCTATCACTCTTATTGTTCATCTTCTTGTTTTATTTTTCCTGTGTTGTTTACTTGTATGTGCGTTGTGAACGCTGTCTTGTCACCCTGGGATAGTGAAAAACGTAATTTCGATCTCTTTGTGTGTCTTGACATGCGGAGGAATTGACAATAAAGGAGACTTTGACTTTGAAAAGTATGTCGAAGCGTGACGGGAGGGGCACAATTCAGAAAACGTGCTCAGCTCGTCGAAAAAATGCGATTTAAGAAATAAAATTAAAAATGCGCCTAAAACCTAAACCAAACGCTGCAGATGTTCATTTCTTCATTCGCAGTGGTCAACTCGGCACTCTACTCTTTTTACTATGCCAACCTAACCACAGTGACGGGAGAGGCACAATACAGAAAATGTGCTCAGCTCAGCCCAAGTGAACTGCTAGAGTCATCATATTCTGCGTCAAAAGATGTTTCTGAATCGGATAAAATGATAAAATGATGCTAATATTGCCGCTAGAAACGGAGCTGTCGCTATCATCTGCCATGTTTGGGTTTGTTGACAACCAAAGTCTTGGTTTCCGGCCGTGGCGCTGACGTGCAGTGATTTCACCAGATTCTCTGAACCTTTTGATGATATTATGGACTGTAGATATTGAAATCCCTAAATTCCTTGCAATTTTGCTTTGAGAAATGTTGTTCTTAAACTGTTCAACTACCGTATTGGCCCGAACATAAGATGGTGTCTTTTGCATTGAAATAAGACTGAAAAAGTAGGGGTTGTCTTATATTCGGGGTCTAGACATTATACCCATTTTCACTTGTGCGTTGCGGAAAGTTAAAGGTTGCTGGTATCGACTGAGTATGTTGCTGTGATCGTGTTGTCCGATCGCAATTTGCTTCATGTGTGCGCCATTTCATTAACAGCTCCAGCGCACTCATAATCGACTGAGTATGCTGCTGTGATCGTGTGTGTTTTGACGCAAAGTGAGTATATACATTTCATTGTTACTATTGTCCACTGTTGTGCCGTTTGTCCAATCGCGGTTTGCTTCGTGTGTGCGCTGTTTGCTTGAACGCTCCGGCGCGCTCCGGAGTATTTCATTTCTGGTTATTTATTATTAATTTTTGCCAATAATTCAGTAAAGCAATCAAAACTGAACCACGTCTTCCCTCCTGTGTTCTGACCTACACCCGGGGGCGAAATGAGCATAAATATCCGAGCCGACTCCCTATAAGGTCCTCAGGCTCCCCAACAATAGCGGTAGGAGTTTGCATTATTTTATTGCAATGTTTTTCCTTATTCAGATTTGTTTCAAGACTAGTTACAGTTAGACTTCACTTTAATGGTTAATGCAGTTATTGAAATGTTGTTTTATCACAGTAGATTGGTTTATCTACATTTCAAAAAACCAGAAGCCATTCATTTACAAATGTGATTGCACTTTAGTTTACATATTTAAAATTTCAGATATTAAGATGTGATAGACAGTTTTCACATGATTTGAATGAGGCAAAATAACATGCTTTTTCTCTCAAATATATTGTTATAATCATTTGTTTCAGATGTAATTATTTTCTGTATAAAAATTAAATTTGGTGTTCAAAAAGTATTTTTTCAAACTTGAGTCTTGAAAAAGAGGGGTCGTCTTATAAGCGGGGCCGTTTTATTTTCGGGCCAATACGGTATTTTCTCACGCAGTTGTGGACAAAGTGGTGAACCTCGTCCCATCCTTACTTGTGAATGACTGAGCATGTTTGGGGAGGCTCCTTTTATACCCAATCATGGTACCCACCTGTTTCCAATTAGCCTGATCACATGTGGGATGTTCCAAATAGGTGTTTGATGAGCTTTTCTCAGCTTTCTCAGTATTTCACCTTTTCCAACTTCTACTGGATGTGTTGCAGCCATGAAATTCTAAGTTCATTATTTGGCAAAAAACAATTAAGTTTATCAGCTTGACCATTAAATATGTTGTCTTTGTAGTGGATTCAATTGAATATGGGTTGAAGGATTTTCAAATCGTTGTATTTTGTTTTTATTTAAGTTTTACAGTATTTCCCAACTTCAACCAAATCCGGTTTGTACAATACATAAGCAGACAAGTATATTCACTATTAAATCAATCAAAGAAACATTTTAAGCATATAATTTTTATACCTACACACCAAAATCAATAAAGACATAACTAGACATTTTTGATATGTGGTATTGACAAAGGCTTTTATACCTTCATGGTCTGATATGTATTTCTGTGCCCTTAGAAATAAGAAATGTTTTTTGATATATTGTTTGAATAGCTTAATGACCCTTAATGCATGCCTGATGTTTTTCTAAATCACGGACTCTGCCAAAGGCGTCTAAGAATGTTCAGTACTTGATTATATCTTATGTTTTGATTAATGTTTAATGTGACGCTTGATGATGTTGGCTAATGCTAGACGCCATCTTTGGATTACTACTGAATGTTCTGGACAGAGGGAAACGTTTGGCCTAACAATGAAAAGATATGGTTGGAAGCATGATTAAACTAAAAATATGACAAAGTAAGTAAGTACATGGAATGTCAAAAGAACAAGCAACCAAATGCATGTTAAGTGTTAAGTAAGAACTTTGCATAGTCAGGGAACATTTACAAACTGATGATGTCATACCCAAAACTACACATAATTCCGAACGAAAAGGTGAAGTGGATGTACCGTATTTTCCGGACTATAAATCGCTCCGGAGTATAAGTCGCACCAGCCATAAAATGCCCCAAAAAGTGAAAAAAAACATATATAAGTCGCTCCGGAGTATAAGTCGCATTTTGGGGGCAATTTATTCGACAAAATCCCACACCAAAAACAGTCCTGAACGAGCAACAACAGGCTAAACGATAGCAACAATAGGCTAAACGATAGGTATGCTAACGTGAGAAACACAAACAAAGAGCTGAGAACGGGCCTGACGTAACATATAGAGTGATTAAGGACAACTATTACATGAATAACATGTTTATAAAACCATCGGTGTCACTCCAATTCTTTAAATAGCAACAACAGGCTAAACGATAGGTATGCTAACGTGACAAACTCAAACAAAGAGCTGAGAACGGGCCTGACGTAACATATAGAGTGATTAAGGACAACTATTACATGAATAACATGTTTATAAAACCATCGGTGTCACTCCAATTCATTAAATAGCAACAACAGGCTAAACGATAGGTATGCTAACGTGACAAACACAAACAAAGAGCTGAGAACGGGCCTGACGTAAATTATAGAGTGATTAAGGACAACTATTACATGAATAACATGTTTATAAAACCATCGGTGTCACTCCAATTCATTAAATCCATCGATCGTTCTTTGTCAACAATGGGTGCGCACGGCTGAGGGCGCTTGCACTTCAAAATATTCCACAGGCTCATATAATGATAGATAAACTATATTTCAAATAACTATAATACAAGCCAATAATATTATCAAACCATCCGTGCACTTTAATTCCATTAAATCCATCGATCAAATTCCTCGCCCTTTGTCAACATCGCCGCGCGTGCGCCCTGACGTCAGCCTCGTCTTTATTCCACAGATCTACTATATAACTATATTGTAGCGTTAACAAAGTACAAGGATAGACGTGGGTTTGGTAAACGGCTCTTTATTAAACAAAAAAAACTTCCAAGCGTGTGGCGGCATGGACTTCCAGACAGACCGGGCGTGCGTAATGGCCATGTCCGAGCCCCGCGCACCGTTCGCGGACAGCCACTCGGCCGAGCGCCGGCCCCCGACTCAGTAGAGTAGGACCGGGCGTGCGTAAAAGCCATAATATTTTTTCAAACCTTCTATGTCACTCCGAATCCTTAATTTCTTCAAACTCTTTGTCCTCCGTGTCACTTAGAAATGATGACCGCTAATGATGCCGGTAGTCCTTATGTGGGCACGTTTGTATGTAAACAACCGCCGCGCCGCGCTACTGACGTAGCTTGAAATAGTAATCCATTGGTACATCACGGTTCTCCAAACTTTCTTTCTGCTGCTCGATTACTGTTTTCAGCTGCATATTTTACAACTTGAAGTTTGTAACCTGCAAAATATGAGTTTCTTTTTGGTGTCATTTTTTTTAAGCCCACCCAGTTGATGAGTCACGGCCAACGGTGAAATTTAGAGCGCCCTCATCCAGTTTCGTCTGAAAATATAATTTTTTTTGGGTTGTTTTATCAAAGTCAAAGTCTGCTTTATCGTCGATTATTTTTTTATATACTAAGACACACAAAGAGATTGAAATTACGTTTCCACTATCCCTCGGTGAGATAGTACACATATGCATACAAGCAACACAAAAAAAACCAAGAAGGCACAAACAATGAATAAATAAGAATGTTGAATAAATGATAAATAAACAAATAATAATAAATAATAATAATAAATATAAGAGGAGCAAAAATGGAGCAAGTGTACATACAGCAGACAGTGGACTTGGATATGGTGCTTTAAAGTGTTAATTGCTTTATTTGATGTTTTCTCTATTTTTTATGTTTTGAATATGTTCAAGATAAAGATATAAAAGCATGTGAAGTGATCAACTATACTAAAAATAACATGGGAAGTGGTCAACTATACTTGTAAGTGATGTCTTAATGATCAAGTAAACATTTGTGAAAAAAAAACATATATAAGTCGCTCCTGAGTATAAGTCGCCCCCCCACCCAAACTATGAAAAAAAACGCGACTTATAGTCCGGAAATTACGGTATGTGCAAGAATGGAGGAAATTGTTTACAGGAAGGACACTTGAAGATAAAACCAGCAGAGGTGCTAGAGTGAGAGCGGCAGGAGAAAAACAGCCAAGAACCCGGTCAAAGGTGATCGCTAAGGCCGAAAGACGGGATGGAAAACAACAGCCCCCACACGCACCGAATCGTCCATAATCAGCACCCACCCCCACGGAACCAGCTCTCACCGAACCAGCACCCACTCCCATGGAATCAAACCCTCCTGCGAACTTGCCCCACTCCCTGGACTCATTACCCTTCAAACTCGGCCCACACTGGCATGTGCAACTGAATATATGTTGACCATAGAACCTTGAACATTGCTTTTTGAATGGGGACTTTCTGCTCTTGAGCATTGTCGCGTGAAAAGCCCAGCACTGTATTGTAATTTTCCTGAAAACAGAGCTTTCTTAACAGGAATTTTGACTGAACTCAACCAACCTGTGTAAGTCTAATTTTTGTTTCGGTGTCTTGTTCTTTTCCTAAAACTGAAGAAAGAAAACAAACACGCAGTGAGTGAATTGGATAACAGGTTAGACTCTGGCTTTTGCCGTGAGGCGCGGATAGCGCACCTCCCAAAGTGTGGACCAAATCCAACAGGGCCAACCTTTCGGATTGACATTCCTCGAACCATTACCATTGTAAATTAACTTGTAAATACCGTATTTATTCTAATTATCACCCAGAGCGATAATTAGAGAAGGTTTATGTCCAACGGGGCGATTAATAGAGAACACTTTTTGTCCAATCGCCAAGGGGCACTGAAATAGCCGATATGTATATTTTCCTTACGTAGTATGCAATACCTGCATCTCACTGGTGTTCTTAACACTAGAACAGCGGCTGTTTTGATCTACCTCTAACAGCTGGGTGGCGTCAATTGACGCTCCATCGATGCGACACGTTAACGTCGCACATCACATGTTGCGCACGTCATGTTATCGCGATCGTCTTGTTCGAGTGCACGCCCCGATAACGTAAGTGTGTGAGGAAATTGTAGTGGAGTGACGAGTGTAATTGTATCATAGTTTATGGAGAAAAACAATTTAAAAGGGACATTTGACGTGCTGTCAAATCAGTCATATTTAAACTTGCGCAATGACGTCGGCATGCGGACGCGGAGGAAAATGTAAGTTTTGGGGGGAATTTTTAGCAGCATGGGCGATAATTAGAGGTATCAATGTTTTTTATTTATGTCATCGCTAACACACATTGGGCGATTATTAGCATATGGGCGATAATTAGAATAAATACGGTATGTTACGATATCCTGTGCTGTCTGAAAATAGGTTGATATTGCAAATGAAACTCTTGTCAATTGCATTACATGTCTGTTTTATTATTGTAATAATAAGAAGATATTGATATTGGTGTTTCGACTACAGTAAACAGGTCAGATTGTATCATGCCAAATTAAATCATTCTACGTTTTATCTTTTTTATTTTATTTTATTTTATTTTATTTATTTTATTCCTTGCCCTCCTGGGACTTTAAGATCAGGGGATGTTTGAGAATATTTGCCATTTTTCACACGTCCTGAGTGTTGTTTGTCACCTAAATGTTGAACAGACGCTGTGATGTACCGAAGTCAAATTCCTTGTTTGGCACGCTCAAACATGGCGAATAAAAATTCTTGAATCTTGAATTTTAACTTTATACACAACAAAATACTTTACAATCACAAAATAATAATTCATAGTCTTTTTGTTGTTTGCAATCACTGTGAGTGGGCGGCGCAGACGCACAGTAGTGTTTGTAGAGTTAGTAAGTAGACAGAGCTCTCATCAGTAGTCTGTGGGTTATTTCCCTGTGTTAGATAAATTGTATATATATGTTATCATGCGTTCCCTAATGAGTACTTATTAATAAAGTTATTGCACAGAATGCTTGCTGTTTCGCTTTGCAGACGTCCACCAGTCCACAACAAGTCAAACGATGCTGTCTGGAGCTTCCTGACCTTCTACACCTCTGGAATCCAAGAAAGTTGTTGATAGCTCAATCTATTTTGTCGATGTCTGCACATGTCATTTTGTCTTTGCACTCTTTTCACATGACTTCTTTGTTTCACATAGCATTTTGTCCTTGTACTCTTTTCGTTTCTCATGGCATCCTGTTTGCGACTTCTAGTTTCACATAGAATCTCGTTTCTTCTCTCATGAGACAAAGCCCACGCTTTCCCCCCCACCTATCAGGGGCTAGTCTCACATTGTAGGTAGGGCATTCTAAATAAAAAGAGTGAGGAGTGTAAACAGACCTTTAGTGTATTCGGATTGCTGTAAGTCTGGATGCACTCCTCGCGAGAAAAGACTCAATATTCTGCCTCACTGGTTTTGTCTGCTGATCCTTTTGCTGATTTTGAACCTAACACCCTGTGTAGCGGCACTGGCAGCGTCTCTCTTAGTGTCGCTTTAGTCTTTGGTGTGGGGATATTTGAATAAAAAAAAGTGTGTCACTGATGATATTGCAAACAGACACCTGTGTGTGAACTGGGAAGGGATAGAGGAGAACGCGCTCACGCCGATCATGAGCTCACACGTGTGAATATTACAACATATTGATTTTATGACACGATGCTTCAGGCCGGTCTAATTTAAGACACGGGCCGAATTTGGCCCGTGGGCTGGACTTTGGGCATGTCTGACTTACACACTTCTCATGCAGAGGTTGTTCCTGAGAGAGGAACAGTTAGGAACCGTTTTTTAACCGTAGATGTGGCAGACATAAGCGTGGGCAGTAACAAGCCTGCTAGCGTGTTTAGTATTAGACATAAGCGGCTTGCTAACTGCATTGAGCCTGTTAAGACGTAGCCATTCCACTACACCATGGTCTACTGGCTCTTGCACCTTGAAGAGTGACTGACTCCATTACTCACATAATTAAACTTAAAATTCCAGACACAGTAATGTCTATTCCTAAGGCAGGACGTCAACGATTGAGCAACATAATGTTGCTGAGACCCTGCGTGTACCCCTCACGCAGCAATTCAGATGACATCAGATGACACACCAAATCCAACTACTACAACTACGCAGGGGTACAGCAGCAAGTGTCAAAATTTGACTCGGTAAGTTTTTGTAATGCTTGATCCTAACTATAAATTCTGAATCCCCCCTCGGGATGGGCTGACAGTGCCTGAAAAACGTCTCCTTCACTTCCAAAGTCGAGATGTAAACACTAACTTCCCCATGCTTTTAGTAATTTCATTCAACTTTTACTAACTACAAGATAACTACCGTAATTTTCGGACTATAAGTCGCGTTTCTTTTCATAGTTTGGGTGTGGGGGCGACCTATACTCAGGAACGACTTATATATGTTTTTTTTCACAAATTTTTACTTGATCATTAACACATCACTTACACGTATAGTTGACCACTTCACATGTTATTTTTAGTATAGTTGATCACTTCACATGCTTTTATATCTTTATCTTGAACATACTCAAAACATGAAAAATAGAGAGAAAAAATCAAATAAAGCAATTAACACTTTAAAGCAGGGGTGGGCAATTATTTTTTTCCATGGGGCCACATGAGAAACAAAATATTGTGGAGGGCCGGCCAAAAGAATGATCTCAATTCTGCATAATATTAACTGTACTTCTTTGTAAAAAACAGTAAATAGCATTGTTTTGACAAACTGGTAAGAGTATATGTTATAATTAAGCAATGAAAACATGAGGTTGCCTTCCAAAAACATGTAATTTATTCAAGCGAATTTCACAAAACAATGGAAAAGGCAATTAATCACTAAAACGGCATCATAAAAACACGCTAAACATGCAAATAAAAATAACCACAATACAATTGAAATCATGCACATCTCAACCATTTAAAACTTTTTACATTTTTAAGTTATTTTTTCTTGTTCGGTGAGAGAAATCTAGTCTCTGCTGGGCTTTAACGAGTGCATCAAAATCAGGTTGAATGTCTGAGGTGGAGATGCGAAGCACAGCTGACGGATGATCGTCAGTGAGAGATGATCTGTACCTGGGTTTCATGAACTTCATCATTGAAAATGTTTGTTCACATTTGTAGGTAGAGCCAAAGAGAACCAACATCTTCTGAGCATGTCTCTTCATGTTTGGAAAGTTCTCCTCCTTGAGAGAAGAGTAGAAATCCAGCAGAGATTCTGATTTAAAGATTTCCGCCAGTACTGCATCAGACTGCAGGTCAATGAGTTCCAGCTGAACATCACTGGGTGCATTATCCACACTGCAGGTAAAGGGAGAGGAATTCATGTGCATTTCATCCTCGATTGTTCTGAGATCTTCAAATCTCCTTGAAAACTCAGAATGCAATGCTCCTAACATGGATGAGTACCTGCGGAGGTGATCGGCTGATGATGTGACTTCTTTCAGGGTTTGCATGAGTGAGATTGTTGCTCTCCAGTTGGCTTGAAAGAAACAGCATCTTTTTCATGCAAGCCTTCACCAGGGTGTGCATTTCATGAACAAAAAGGCCCCTGCCTTGCAGTTTGGTATTCAGGTCATTCATCAGTGCGGTCACATCAACAGGAAATGCAAAATCTGCCATCCAGTCCTCATCTGAGAGCTCTGGGATGTTTTTGCCTTTCATCTCACAAAACTCTCGAATCTCTGTTTTCAGGTCCCAAACTTTTTTTAGCACTTTGCCCAGGCTGAGCCATCTGACAGGTGTGTGGTAGCTGATGTCACTATGCTGAGACTCATGGTCCTCCAAAAGTGCGACAAACTGTCTGTGATTCAATGCCCGTGCCCTGATGAAGTTTACTACGTTAGTAACATTAATAACATGGTTCATTTTTAGCACTGACTTGCACAACATATGTTGGTGTATAATACAATGCAAAAATATTAATTCCTGATCTGTGTCGACTTCAGCCACTTTATCCTGCATACGTTTTAAAAGTCCCACATTTTTCCCTGTAAGATTTGGACAACCGTCTGTTGTGACACCTGCCAGTCTGTCCCATTTCAGTCCCAGTGTGTCCATGCACGCATTCACCTCCATGAAGAGATCACTCCTTGTAGTTGTTCCTTTCATCGACCGCATTGCTGCCAGCTCCTCCGTAATCTTGAAGTCCGGCGTTATCCCGCGGACAAATACAAGTAACTGGGCTGTGTCACGGACATCATAGCTTTCATCCAAAGCCAAGGAGAAAAAGTCAAAATTTTCCACTTCACGTTGCAGCAGAAGCTCCAGATTGCACGATATATCCTCGACCCTTCTCGTCACGGTTCGCCTGGAGAGCGGGACTTTCTCAAATTCTTCTTTTTTTTCAGGGCATATTAAAGCTCCAGAGTCCACCAAGCACTCTTTGATAAATTCCCCCTCCGAGAATGGCTTACTGGTTTTAGCGATTTTGTGAGCTATCACAAAGCTGGTCTTGGTTGCTGCATCCCTGGATGTGTGAAACCTTGCTGCTTTTACAGTTTAGCTAGCAAAGCTTCCGATGTCCGCGCCTTTTCAGCATCAGTCACGTTCTTGTATTTCTCCCCGTGTTTCGTCTCGTAATGCCGACTCAAATTGTAGTCTTAAACACGGCGATCTGCTCCCCGCAAACTAAACCCACGGCTTTACCTCTCACTTCAGCAAATAAATACTTTGCAGTCCAATTTTTTGAAAACCCTGCATTCGGCATCTACCTTTCTTTTTTTAGCATGAGCAGACATTTCTGAGGGCTAAAGTCGTCTTATGACTTGCTCGTGACAACGATCAAATCACGCCAATCACGTTTTGCGTCATCATGTACATAAATAAAAAACAACTTCAAAATAAAAGACATGCAGCTTCAGTCCATGCATCAGGTAAAATAAGAAAATATGTTTATTTTGTAATTTCCAATTAATGTTACGCGGGCCGGTCAGAGTCAATCAAAGGGCTGTATGCGGCCCGGGGGCCATACAATGCCCAGGTTTGCTTTAAAGCGTCATATCCAAGTCCACTGTCTGCTGTATGCACACTTGCTCCATTTTTGCTCCTCTTATATTTATTGTTATTTGTTTATTTATTATTTATTCATCATTCTTATTTATTCATTGTTTGTGCCTTCTTGTTTTTTATTTTTTGTGTTGTTTACTTGTATGCATATTATGTACTACATCTTGTCATCGTGGGATAGTGGGAACGTAATTTCGATCTCTTTGTGTGTCTTGGCATATGAAGAAATTGAAAATACAGCAGACTTTGACTTTGATGAAACCACCAAATAAACAAAACAAAAAACTAGAGCCAAAAAAAAAATGTTATTTTCAGACGAAACTGGATGAGTGCGCTCTAAATTTCACTGTTGGCCGTGACTCATCAACTGGGAAGGGCTTAACAAAAATGGCACCAAAAAGAAACTCATATTCTGCAGGTTACAAATTTCATGTTGTAAAATATGCAGCCGAAAACAGTAAAGGAACAGCAGAAAGAAAGTTTGGAGAACCGTGATGTAGCAAGGGATTACCGTAATTTGAATTTCAAGTGACGTCAGTGGCGCGGCGCGGCGGTTGTTTACATAAATGACAAAGATTCAATCACGGGATGACAAAGAGCCCCAAGTACTACTGGCATCAGTCACGGCTTTCTTTGAAAGTGACACGGAGGACGAAGAGTTTGAAGGATTTAATGATTAGGAGTGACGCAGAAGTTTGTAAAAATGTTTTATTTTTGTTATAGTTATTTGATATCTATTTTATTTCGTGTATTAACTTCTATATGTTTTTATCGTTACAATTCATAGTTGTTGGCTCGTTGAACTGTTTACCAAACCCACGTCTTCCCTTGTACTTTGTTAACGCTACAATATATGTAAGTCGCAACTGACCCATGAGGCTGACGTCAGCTGCTCACGCGCGGCGTTGTTGACATAAAGGACGGCTGACGGTGCCTGAAGAACATCTCCCCCACTTCCAAAGTCAAGATGTAAGCACTAACTTCCCCATGCTTTTAGCAATTTTCTTCAACTTTTAGTACCTATAAGATAACTAATTCTTTCATCTATCCATCCATTTATCCATCCATTTATCCATCCATCCATCCATCTTCTTCCGTTTATCCGGGGTCGGGTCACAGGGGCAGCAGCTTTAGGAGGGACTCCCAGACTTCCCTCTCCCCAGCCACTTCATCCAGCTCATTCCGGGGATCCCAAGACGTTTCCAGGCCAGCTGAGAGACAGTCTCTCCAGCGCGTCCTGGCTCGTCCACGGGGTCTCTTACCGGTGGGACACGCCCGGAACACCTCCCCAGGGAGGCATCCAGGAAGCATCCTGATGAGATGCCCGAGCCACCTCATCTGGCTCCTCTCAACGTGGAGGAGAAGTGTCTCTACTCTTAGTCTCTCCCGGATGACCGAGTTTCTCACCTTATCTCTAAGGGAGAGGCCAGACACCCTGTGGAGGAAACTCATTTCGGCCACTTGTATCCTGGATCTCGTTCTTTCGGTCACGACCCATAGCTTGTGACCATAGGTGAGGGTAGGAGCATAGGTCAAATGGTATATTGAGAGCTTTGCCTTTTGGCTCAGCTCTCTCTTCACCATGACAGACTGGTACAGGGTCCGCATTACTGCCGACACTGCACCGATGCGCCTGTCAATCTCGCGCTCCATTCTGCCCTCACTCGTGAACGAGATCCCTTGAGACTTGAACTCCTCCAATTGGGGCAGGATCTCATCTCTGCTCCAGAGAGGGCATTCCACCCTTTTCCGACCGAGGACCATGGACTCGGATTTGGAGGTGCTGACCCTCATCCCGACTGCTTCACACTTGGCTGTGAACCGCTCCGGTGAGAGCTGGAGGTCACGGCTTGAAGAAGCCAACAGCACCACGTCGTCTGCAAAAAGCAGAGACATGATGCTGAGTTCCCCAAACCGGAAACCCTCAACGCTGTTACCTAACAAACGCCTCGGCTGCGCCTATGAATTCTGTCCAAAAAAGTTATGAACAGAATCGGTGACAAAGGGCAGCCTTGGCGGAGTCCAACCCTCACTGGGAACGAATGCGACTTACTGCCGGAAATGCGGACGAAACTCTGACATCGGTGATACAGGGACCGAACCGCCCTTATCAATTGGCTCAGCACCCCGCACCCCTGAAGCACCCTCCACAGAACTTCCCGAGGGACACGGTCGAACGCCTTCTCCAAGTCCACAAAACATGTGGACTGGTTGAGCGAACTCCCATGCCCCCTTGAGGATCCTGACGAGTGTGTAGAGATGGTCCACTGTTCCATGGCCAGGACAAAAGCCACAATGCTCCTCCTGAATGCGAGGTTTGACCTCCCGACGGATCCTCCTCTCTAGCACCCCTGAATAGACCTTACTAAGGAGGCTGAGGAGTGTAATTCCTCTGTAGTTGGAACACACCCTTCGGTCCCCCTTCTTAAAGAGGGGAACCACCACCACAGTCTGCGAATTTAGAGGTACTGTCCCCGATGTCCACGCAATGTTGCAGAGGCGTGTCAACCAGGACAGCCCCACAACAACCAGAGCCTTTAAAAACTCTGGGCGGATCTCATCCACCCCTGGGGCCTTGCCCCTGAGGAGTTTTTTTTTAACTACCTCGGTGACTTCAACCCCAGAGATGGGAGTCCACCTCACAGTGTCCAGGCCCTCCTTCCACAATGGAAGGCTTGTCGGTGGAATTGAGGAGGTCTTCGAAATACTCTCCCCACCGACTCACGACTTCCCGAGATAAGGTCAGCAGCACGCTATCTCCACTGTAAACAGTGTTGACGGTGCAACTGCTTCCCCCTCCTGAGATGCCGGATGGTGGACCAGAATTTCCTTGAAGCCGTCCGGAAATCATTCTCCATGGCCTCGTCAAACTCCTCCCACGCCCGGGTTTTTGCCGCAGCAACTGCCGAAGCTGCGTTCTGCTTGGCCATCCGCTACCTGTCAGCTGCCTCCGGAGTCACACAGGCAAAAACGGCCTGATAGGACTCCTTCAGCTTGACAGCATCCCTTACCGCTGGTGTCTACCAGCGGGTTCGGGGGTTGCCGCCACGACAGGCACCGACCACCTAACAGCCATAGCTCTGGTCGGCTGCCTCAACAATAGAGGCAATGTCCCCCGCCTCCCCCGGGATGTGGGAAAAGCTTTGCCGGAGGTGGGAGTTGAAGCTCATCCTGACAGGGGATTCTGCTAAACGTTCCCAGCAGACCCTCACAGAGCGTTTGGGTCTGCCAGGTTGGACCGGCATCTTCCCCCACCATCGGAGCCAACCCACCACCAGGTGGTGTTCAGTTGACAGCTCCGCCCCTCTCTTCACCCGAGTGCCCAAAACATGCGGCCGATAATCCGATGACACGGCTAGTCAAAAGTCAATCATCAAACTGCAGTCTAGGGTGTCCTGGGGCCAAGTGCACACATGGACAACCTTATGTTTGAACATGGTGTTCATTATTGACAATCCGTGTCGAGCACAGAAGTCCAATAATAGAACACCGCTCGGATTCAGATCGGGGTGGCCGTTCTTCCCAATCACGCCCTTCCAGGTCTCACTGTCATTGCCCACGTGAGCATTGAAGTCACCCAGGAGAACGATAGAGTCCTCAGAAGGAGCGCTCTTCAGCACTTCTTCTAAGGACCCCAAAAAGGGTGGGTACTCTGAGTTGCTGTTCGGTGCATAGGCACAAACAACAGGCAGGAACCGTTCCCCCGCCCGAAGGCGGAGGGAGGCTACCCTCTCGTTCACTGGGGTGAACACCAATGTGCAGACGCCCAGCCGGGGGCAATAAGTATGCCCACACTTGCTTGACGCCTCTCACCGTGGGCAACTCCAGCGTGGAAGAGAGTTCAGACCCTCTCGAAAGGGCTTGTACCAGAGCCCAAAATAAGTGTGGAGGCAAGTCCGACTATGTCTAGTCGGAATTTCTCTGCCTCACACACCAGCTCGGGCTCCTTTCCAGCCAAGAGCCAGCTTCTGCAGCCGAGGATTGGACCGCCAAGGTCCCTGCCTTTGGCCGCCGCCCAGCTCGCTTTGCACCCGACCCCTTTGGCCCCTCCTCCAGGTGCTGAGCTCATGGGAAGGGGGACCCACATTATCTTTTCGGGCTGTGCCCCATGGGCGAAGGCCCAGCCACCAGGCTCTCGCCTTCGAGCCCCACCTGGCTCCAGAGGGGGGCCCTGGTGACCCGCGTCCGGGCGAGGGAAAACGAGGTCCATATATTTTATTCATCATAAGGGATCTTCTGAGCCATGCTTTGTCTGGTCCCTTACCTTGGACCCTTTTCCATGGGTGACCCTACCAGGGGCATGAAGCCCCAGACAACATGGCTCCTAGGATCATAGGGGCACGCAAACCCCTCCACCACGATAAGGTGACGACTCACGGAGGGGTGAGTAAAACTTAAATTGGAATAATTTATAAACTTGATACGTAAGCTTTAAAACAATGTTGGCAATGTCTGTTATCACCATGTTTGTAGAAAAAAACCTTACTATGTATTGGAATGGTGGACAACAGTAGATTTAATGGTGAAAGCAATGTTTTACAGTAAAAAGCAATATGAAAGAGAAAAGCACATTTTGTCCAACCTTTATTTGTGTGTTATATTCATTCCACTTTAACAGTGGACCCATATACCTGTTTGAGAAGACGTTCATCTTTGAAGAGTTTCTTCTCCAGTTCAAGAACTTTTTGGCTTTCTAACAAAGACTGCATCCTTTGCATGGAAAGTTCATCTCCTAAACGTTCCACATCCTTACTGCACATGTTAAAAAGAGGAACATATCTTAAAAAAAGGGTAAAAGAACACAGCTCACTTAACTACTCACAAAATCTAGGAATATTAGGACGCACAGTATTCAAACTTCGGAATAACTTATGAATGGATAAATGTATTTAAAAAAAAACTATAGGAAATATGAAACTATCAGACTCAATTGTCATGGCAAGCGGGACTCTAATAGATAAACCGTATTTTTCACACCATAAGGCGCACTGGATTATAAGGCACACGCTCATTGAATTTTTTATTTTAGAAATAATTTCATATATAGGATGCACCGGATTAAAAGGCGCATAAAATAGAAGCTATACTGCAACAAACTAAGGTTGACTAGGGTTGCGGTATGCATCCACTAGCCAATAACCAATGAGCCCTCTGTAAACAATCGCGTTTCTCAAACTATCTCCTATAAAATCATCGGAACTGACTAAAGTTCGATCTAACACAGGGGTCTCAAACTCCAGTCCTCGGGGGCCACATTCCTACATGTTTTCCAAGTTTCCCTTGTTAAACACACCTGATTCAAATGATCAGTTCATCCTCACGTTCTGCAGGAGCCTTTAAATATATTTTAAATTTCAGCGACGGCTCTGTAACAATAATGCGACCAGCGCGGTGCAGTTGCGCAGTCGGCGACGCGCTACGGTTGGGCGTTCGGCGGTGTGCTGCAATTGTGCAATCGTACAAAAATACGCAAATGAAAAAATGCTTAAAATAGGCGTTTTTTTTGTTTGGAACGGAGACATTTTTTTCCATTATTTGTAATGGGAAAACATGATTCGGAATTTGAACGATTCTCAAACAGCTTTCTGGAAAGTATTGTGGTTGAAAACCGAGGCTCCACTGTATTTCAAATGGTAGGAGAAAGCCAAAATGACTTCACCTCTGATGTTTACAGTGCATTTTAGTTTCATTCCCAATTGGGCACCGGTTTGCTATTATAGTAGTCATTTATACCCCCAACAAAAAACTCTACAAACAAACAAAAACAAACAGACAAACACAGAAACAAACACAAATATACAAATAAATAAATAAACTCACATTGCATTGTCGAGTTTCATTTTGAGCAAGACAGTGTAAAACGTTTCATCCTCGCCTGTACCAATTTCTGAGGCAGGTGCATTGCTCTCCTTGGTCTTTAGCAATACCTGCATACAAATATGCACATGTACTGGTTTAATACACCATGATAATAATTTAGAAGTTAATACCATTTCATGAAAGATGACAACAATTAAAGGGTCTCCACACTTTTGTTTTAAAATTCACGCTAGTCCTTCCACATAATTCATCCGATTCACTCCATTCCACTTTTGACGTATTCAAAGTATTCACGTGATGACCGCTTGCATTTTTCTAATACCAATTTCTACAAAATTTGAAAATTTATGGCAAATTTTTCCCCATTTGTTCTTAATGGCACATTCAACATTTCACATTTACGTCGTTCCAGTTTGAAATTCACATCATTCAGCACATTCAATTCACATTGGGGAAGCTTTTCGACATTCCCAAAATTGCCAAATTCAAAAATTTCACGTTTTCAAGTTAAAAATGTCCACAAAATTTAAAAAAAAGTCGTTTTTTACTTCTAATTTCTACATTTTTCAACCGATTCAACTCATTCCAAATTTAAACTGTTCATCTTCTGCCTACCAATTGCCAATTTTGAAATTCACGCCAAATTCTCTTAAATTTCGTTTTTCAATTCTAATTTCTACATTTTTCAACCGATTCAACCCGCTCCAACTCTCAAATGTCCATCTTTTTCCTACCTATTCCAAAACTTCTCACTTCCGAAAAATTCTAAATTTTCAATTTTGAAATTCACGCCAAATTCTCCAAAATTTTGTTCTTCCCTTCTAATTTCTACATTTTTCAACTGATTCAATGTGTTCCAACTTTGAACTGTTCACCTTATGCTTACCATATTCACCCCCTTCACCCCCACTTCCACTATGCTTACCCAATTCATCCCTTCATCCCCACAGTGTGGCGGCCATCTTGGATTGACCCAGAAGTGCCCCAGAATGAACACAGCGAATTGGAAGTGCCCCAAAATGAACAGGAAGTGCCCCAAAATGAACCAAAATGAACAGGAAGTGAACCGGAAGTGCCCTAATTTTAACAGGAAGTCAACCGAAAGTGCCCTAATTCAAACCGGAAGTGGCTTAAATTGAACCAGAAGTGCCCCATATAAACCCGAAGTGATCTCATTAAACAGGAAGTGCCCCATATAAACCGGAAGTGACCTAAATTAAACCGGAAGTCCCACAAATAAACCGGAAGTTACCTAAATTAAACAGGAAATGCCTCAAATAAACCGGTAGTGACCTCAACTGAATTGGACGTGACTCAAAACAAACCGGAAGTGCCCCATATAAACCGAAAGTGACCTAAATTAACCGGAAGTGACCTCATTTAAACTGGAAGTGGCCCCAATTAAACCGGAAGTGGCCCCAAATAAACGGGAAGTGCCATAAATTTCGTTTTTCACTTTTAATTTCTCCATTTTTTGTCAGATTCAACGCATTTCAACTTTAGAATTTCAAAGAGAACCTTTTAAACCTGTGGTTTTTGTTTTGTTCCAAATTTAAAAAATGTTGGCGCAATTTTTTTAAAAATTCCCATTCATTCTCTATGGGGCATTCAATATTTGTTGTAATTTCTATATTTTTCAACCGATTCAACCCATTTCAACTTTAAACTATTCATTAATTTCCTACCTATTTCACAACTTCCCACTTACCAAATATTTCACATGTTCAGTCCTGAAATTCACGCCAAATTTAACAAAAGTTTGCTTCTCCCGTCTAATTTCTATATTTTTGACCAATTCAACCCGTTCCAAGTTTCAAATTCAACATTTTTAATTTTGAAATTCACACCAAATTTTCCAAAAATTCATGTTCCCTTCTAATTTCTACATTTTTCAACTAATTCAACCCATTCCAACTTTAAACATAGCTATCTCCAAATATTTGTTCAACCTCTTCGCCTTCACACGCAATTTATCCAGACATTGCATTTTCTAGTTACTACACAATGTTATGCAGAAGTGTACTTGAATGATGAATGGTATCATTTATAGTCATAGAGAGTTGGTGTCGTGAAATATTTTCTCCTGGGCACTGATCTAATTCAAAGTCAATTCGCATTTGAAAAATAGATAGATCTTAAAGTGAATCTCTAATCCATGTTTCCATTAGGTTAATATATACTGTTTTAGTTCTTTTTTGAATGAAAATTGAAGTACATTTCAGAATCAGAATCAGCTTTATTAACCAAGTTTGTGCATGCCAAACAGTGAATTTGACTCCGGTTGATCTCATTTAAGTGACTAACAACATTCAGGTAACTAACAACATTTAAGTGGCGAGAGTAGAATATTATTATTGCACAGTGAGTCTCTATGAGTGATGCGAGTTCATGAGAGCGACAGCCTGGGGGAAGAAGCTGTGTCTGTGTCTGCTGGTTTTGGCATACAGCGCTCTGTAACGCCGTCCAGAGGGAAGGAGTTTGAACAGACTGTGTCCTGGGTGAAAAGGGTCGGTCTGCGGAGATGTTACTTGCACGTTTCCTGGTCCTGGACAGGTACAAGTCTTTGAAATGAATTGCAAGATCTCTACTTGCAGATAATAATAAAAACAAATGGCTGCTCTGGATTGGCACTTAGAGACCACCTTCTACCTTGATCGTGCGTCTTGTGTATGAATCATCTCCATCCAACACCACCCGTAGATCAGAATCTGTCTGCCAGCCCCTTGTCTATACTGTTAGAATAGGCCTCTTTGGCACATGTGATTAGATAAGTAACTTGAGCTATGCCGTTATATTGCTGTAACCCTTCTCTTTGCTTTATTGGCTTTCTCTTCTCTATGACACTCTTGTCACGGTTGGGTGGAGCATGGAGCAGGACGACCAAGTGCAGCTTGGACCAGGGTTTATTGAAGCAACTCAAAAGGCAAACTGACATGACTTAACAAACAATAACTTGACTGACTGACCGGGACGTGAAACAAGAAGACAGCAGGACATGACGGCATCAAGACAGTACGACAACCCCGAACGACAGCAACCAATGACCCGACAGGGAGTGAGGGGCAGACAGGACTTTTATACACGACAGGTAACGAGAGGCAGGTGGGAACAATCACACTGATCATGGGCACACAGGAGGGGAGGGGCGAGCACACAGACAGAAACCAAGACAACAGACACATAGTGGAGCAGTTGGGGACGAGACGTGACAGAACCCCCCCCACAAGGGACGACTCCCGACGTCCCCAAAAAAAAACTAGGGGAACCAAACCGCACTCGGGCGGCGACTTGGGGAACCGAACCGCACACGGGCGGCGACTTGGGGAACCGAACCTCACCGCACTCGGGCGGCGACTTGGGGAACCGAACCGCACTCGGGCGGCGACTTGGGGAACCGAACCGCACCGCACTCGGGCGGCGACTTGGGGAATCGAACCGCACCGCACTCGGGCGGCGACTTGGGGAACCGAACCGCACTCGGGCGGCGACTTGGGGAACGGAACCGCACTCGGGCGGCGACTTGGGGAACAGAACCGCGCTCGGGCGGCGACTTGGGGAACAGAACTGCACTCAGGCGGCGACTTGGGGGACAGAACCGCGCTCAGGCGGCGACTTCGGGGACAGAACCACACTCGGGCGGCGACTTGGGGAACAGAACCACACTCGGGCGGCGATTTCGGGGACAGAACCGCACTCGGGCGGCGACTTCGGGGACAGAACCGCAGTCGGGCGGCGACTTCGGGGAACAGAACCGCGCTCAGGCGGCGATTTCGGGGACAGAGCCGCGCTCGGGCGGCGACTTGGGGAACAGAACCGCGCTCGGGCGGCGACTTGGGGAACAGAACCGCGCTCGGACGGCGACTTGGGGAACAGAACCGCGCTCGGGCGGCGACTTGGGGAACAGAACCGCATTCAGGCGGCGACTTGGGGGACAGAACCGCACTCGGGCGGCGACTTCGGGGAGAGAACCGCACTCGGGCGGCGACTTTGGGGACAGAACCGCTCTCGGGCGGCGACTTCGGGGACAGAACCGCACTCGGGCGGCGACTTCGGGGAACAGAACCGCGCTCGGGCGGCGACTTCGGGGACAGAACCGCACTCGGGCGGCGACTTCGGGGACAGAACCGCACTCGGGCGGCGACTTCGGGGAACAGAACCGCGCTCGGGCGGCGACTTGGGGAACAGAACCGCGCTCGGGCGGCGACTTGGGGACAGAGCCGCAATCGGCGGAAACTCGGGGAAACACAACCGCACTCTGCGGCGACTCGGGGAAACAGAACCGCAATCAGCGGCATACGAAAGTCAGCGCCGCAATCGGCGACATTTAAAAGTCCAGATCGCGATCAGCGTCAATCGGAAGGCGGAGCTGTGGCAGCAGCATGAGCCACCACGCGCCACAGCAGTGGGAGTGGGGCCAGGGACGATCGCGGGTCCGGCGCAGCTGGCTTGAAATCTGGCGACGCCCGCAGGCTGCAACACTGGGATGGAGCCCGGTGGTGGCCGCGAGTCTGATGGCGCCGGGAGGCACTCCGATAGCTGCCGCGGGTCCGGCGTCGCGGCAGCGAAGTCCGATGACGGTCGCAGAGGCGATGGTGCCGGGAGGAACTCCGATGGGGGCCGCGGGTCCGGCGTCGCGGCAGTGAAGTCCGATGACGGTCGCGGAGCCGATGGCGCCGGGGGGGAATTCCGATGGCGGCCGTGAGTCCGGCGTCGCTGGAGCAAGATCCGATGGCAGCTGCAAGCCCATGGCGCTGGAACAAGCTCGGACGACGATCGGGCGTCGCAGCGGGAGCTGGTGGTGGAGGGGGGTCCAAGCGCTGGTCGCTGTGATGGTCGGATCATTCTGTCACGGTCGGGTGGAGCATGGAGCAGGACGACCAAGTGCAGCTTGGACCAGGGTTTATTGAAGCAACTCAAAAGGCAAACTGACATGACTTAACAAACAACTTGACTGACTGACCGGGATGTGAAACAAGAAGACAGCAGGACATGACGGCATCAAGACAGTACGACAACCCCGAACGACAGCAACCAATGATCCGACAGGGAGTGAGGGGCAGACAGGACTTTTATACACGACAGGTAACGAGAGGCAGGTGGGAACAATCACACTGATCATGGGCACACAGGAGGGGAGGGGCGAGCACACAGACAGAAACCAAGACAACAGACACATAGTGGAGCAGTTGGGGACGAGACGTGACAACTCTGCACATACGTAGAAGTCACTCTCAGTTAAGACTACTGAGGAGGGCGGCCCAGAGTAGTATAAGTCAGGCGTTTTAGGCAATAATTGATACGTGTGTTTATACGCAAGCAATACAGGCAACTTTAGATCTGCGATTATCCTGAGGATTGGCAACCTCAAATAACGATAATGCCATACACTACTACAACTACTATAATTACCTAATACAATTTTAAATTTTAGCTCTCTGTCAATGACAGGCGCACAATCAAAGCTACAGCAACCGGAATATCAACTCCGTGACTGCGCCTGCGCTCTCTGACTGTAACCAATTTTGTTGTTTGATCAAATGCTCTCCTTTCAAAAACACATTAAGAACATAACTAGAACTGCATTTTTTCACCTCCTTAATATTCGTCTGATTCTTTCGTCTCGTGAACTTGAAACTATTATACATGTGTTTATTATGTCGCGCCTTGACTACTGTTACGTATTGTTCTCTGGTCTTCCTAAGTCCAGTATTAAAAGTCTACAGTTGGTAGACTGCGGCGAGACTGCTCACACGGATGAGAAAATGTAATCACATTACCCCAATATCAGCCAACTTACATTGGCTCCTGGTCCATTTAAGATGCGACTTCAAGGTTCTTTTACTAACTTATAAAACACTACATGGCTTAGCGCCTTCGTATCTCGTCGACCTAGTTGTTCCTTATGTTCCGTCTCATAACATCCGCTCGCAAAACGCTAGCCTTTTCGTGACACCGAGGGCCAAAAAGAAGCATTTTCTAGAGCATTTTCTATTCGGGCTCCAGAGCTTTGGAATACCGAAAGCCGATACCGATAGATATCAAAACTGCTACCTCAGTAGAAATATTTAAGACACGATTAAAGACACCTTTTTATGCTATGGCCTGTAATTAACCTGTGTTGGCTGGAGTTTGTGTTTTCTATCCTGCCCCCCAACCCACTCGGTTAAGTGAGACCCAAACTGAAAATATTTGGTCGATCAATCGGGATGAGGGATCTGAAGCGGATTACTACCCTCCCAGACATTGCCATGACCATCGAGGGCACCTTCCTGCAGCTCTTTACTTTTAATATGGAAATATACTTTTTCTTTGGATTGTTTTACATTATTTGTTCTATGTGCCCTCTCTGCATCCATTGCAGCCTGGTCATCCTGGAAGGGGGATCCTCCCATCTGTGGTCTCTTCTCAAGGGTTCTCATTTCTCCCTAGAAAGGGTTTTTGAGTTTTTCCTTGCCCTCTTGAGAGTTGAGATCAGGGGATGTTGAGAATAATTGTCAATTTTGCACATGTGAAGCCCTATGAGACTTGATTGTGATTCAGGGCTATATAAATAAACTTGACTTGAATAGTCGTTTGGCTGTTGCCAAGTCTGAGTCAAAAAGAGAAAGTCAAGCTTACGGTTAATGAGGAGATCCTGGATGAGATGCACTTTGCTCATGAATGGGCGGATGTTATGCATACCAATGTTGATAGCAAAGGAGGCAGTTTTAACAATAGCATTAAGCGACTTAGCCAGACTGGCTAAGGCATGTTGGATTATTGTGCGAGTGGAGTAGATTTGAGAGCAACGAGAGGTGGACCAAGTTGAACTGGGGGTACTGGGGTTGTTTAACTTGATATGCCTGCGGGACCCACAATGGACGTATCGCCGATGAGGGGGGCGAGCGATGAAGCAGTACCGGAGGTGGAGGCTGTGATGTAGTACGGCAAATCCAGAGGTCAGCGGCTAAGTAGTGAAGATGTTCAGCCACAGGATGATGGCAGAACCACATGACGAGGCAGGAACGAGGTAAACTCTGGAAGCTGGTGCCGTGACAACCGGACTCAAAGCAACTAGCTCAGATCAGGCTGCCGAGAGACAAGTAATGTCTCTGAATGTGCACACTATTCCCTATACAGTGGAGATCTAAAGTCCAGACACCCCAGGTAAAAAAATGGTATTAATATCAATAAAGAAGCCAAAGAAGGACGAAAAAATCTCCAGCAGGCATCGAATTATAGATAAGACATTCTTATGATACGTTAACAAAGTTAGAATTTGTTGCCATCATTTACAATTTCAGAAAAAGAGAAACAAAAATAATGGCCTCTGCAAAACTTTGGGTAGCCTGCAAACTTAATTCGTTAAAATATCAGAGTGCCTATTTTTGGACTTCAAAAACAAAACCGAGATAATTCAGAAAATTAAAGACATGCCTCTGTCACGCCCGTGCCAGAGCACGCTTGGCCTGCACTTCGCTCGGCCACACCCCTTTCGTTACCGTAATGTCTGTCACCTGCTTCCTCTTGTTACCCTGTGTATTTAAGCCCTGCCCGTGTGTTTCTCCCTGTCGGTGTCTACCGTTGTGTCCATTCCTGTTCGTGCCCAGTGTTCCTGTTCTTGTCATCTGGTTTTCCCTCGGTCTGTCTGAAGGCTCACGGTCAGAATTTTAACCTTGTCCAAGGGGACTTCATGTCGGTCAGTCTGTCTGTTTGCTGGCCGTGAGTCTCCCTCCCGTCTGTGTCGTCGGTTCCCCACCTGCCTCCCTTCCAACTCCCTTTCCCTGCAATAAATCCTTGTTCAAGCTGCATTTGGTTGCCATGGCTCAACTCATTCCTGACAGCCTCTCTCTGCAAAAATAGTGAAGGAAATGGTAATTTGAATGGCAAACAATATCACCGATCAGCAAATCAAGGACATCAACTCAGTTCCGCGCTTTCTCAATTGCCTGTGATGGATGAGTCGTGTGGCGTGACCGATATCGAACAGACAGCTCTGCTATGCAGGTACGTGAACTCTAATGGGCCGCAAGAAGAAATTGATACCACTAAAAGGCCAAACACGGGGTAGGACATCTGCGAGACTGTGCTGCAGTGTTTAAATGACAGATATGCACACTGGCCACCTGATTTCAGTCGCTACAGACGGCGCACCGAGTATGAGAGGGTCGCAAAGGTTTGTGACTTTATGACAGAAAGCATTGGATCTAAATTTGCTTGCATTCCATTGCATATTGCACCAAGAGGCGCTGTGAGCGTAAACATTCCCACCGGAGTGTATGGAGGTAATGAACCTTGTCATCCATATTGTGAACAAAATAATCGTAAAAACATTAAACCACCGCCAGTTCCGTGAATTGCTAGATGAAGTTGACAGCGAATATGCCGATCTGCTGCACAACAAAGTCCGCTGGCTTTCCAGTGGTGATGTTTTGCGGCTCTTTGTTGCTTATTAATTTGTAGCCTACTTAATTATTTTAATAGTAGGCATACAGCTCATGTATTGACAGTCTATGTTGCCTTATAAGCTTTTAGATTTTTGCGGCTCCAGACAGGTATGTTTTTTTTGGGGGGGGTCAATATGGCTCTTTGAACATTTTGGGCTGCCGACCCTTGGTATAGGCACACGTTTGGTCGTAAGGATATGAGAGCAAGTCTGTGTAGTGTACATGGGTGAGTCTTTGGGTGTATGAATGTGATTCTTGTGTGTGTGATTATTGGATGAAGCGTGAGGGGTGTGTGGCGAGTGTGTGTGTGTGTGTGTGTGTGTGTGTGATGTGTGATTCTGCAACAGACAGAAATACAGCACGTAAGTCAACGCTCAACTTCTGACGTCACACAACACAAGTAGACGGCACACATTACAGAACTAACTCCGCGTAAGGGTTCCGCTATACTAAATAACCATAAATAAAATACTCTAGGCAACACACCAAACATAAGTCATGGAGATATCAAAATACATTTGCTGGCGGCCGTTAGGCGCCGTGCTGCTGCGTAACGGCTACTCGTACAATACGAGGCAAATGTAAAGGAGCGCGCCAGAGCACTCAATCAATCGGCACGCACACGAAGCAAACCGCGATGTGACATACGGCACAACAGTGGACGGTAGTAACAATGAAACGTATATACTCACTTTGTGTCAAAGACACACACGATCACAGCAACGTAATCAGTCTATACCAGCAACCTTTAACTTACCGGTGCGCACAAGTGAATGGGTGGAATGTCTAGACCCCGAATGTAAGACAACCCCCACAACCGTCTTATTCCATCCATCCATCCATCTTCTTCCGCTTATCCGGGGTCGGGTCGCGGGGGCAACAGCTTCAGGAGGGACTCCCAGACTTCCCTCTCCCCAGCCACTTCATCCAGCTCATCCCGGGGGATCCCAAGGCGTTCCCAGGCCAGCTGAGAGACATAGTCTCTCCAGCGCGTCCTGGGTCGTCCCCGGGGTCTCCTACCGGTGGGACATGCCCGGAACACCTCCCCAGGGAGGCGTCCAGGAGGCATCCTGATAAGATGCCCGAGCCACCTCATCTGGCTCCTCTCAACGTGGAGGAGTAGCGACTCTACTCCGAGTCTCTCCCGGATGACCGAGCTTCTCACCCTATCTCTAAGGGAGAGCCCGGACATCCTGCTGAGAAAACTCATTTCGGCCGCTTGTATCCGAGATCTCGTTCTTTCGGTCACGACCCATAGCTCGTGACCATAGGTGAGGGTAGGAGCGTAAATCGACCGGTAAATTGAGAGCTTTGCCTTTTGGCTCAGCTCTCTCTTCACCACAACGGACCGGTACAGGGTCCGCATTACTGCCGACGCTGCACCGATCCGCCTGTCGATCTCACGCTCCATCCTCCCCTCACTCGTGAACAAGACTCCAAGATACTTGAACTCCTCCACTTGGGGCAGGATCTCATCCCCGATCCGGAGAGGGCATTCCACCCTTTTCCGATCGAGGACCATGGACTCGGATTTGGAGGTGCTGACCCTCATCCCGACCGCTTCACACTCGGCTGCGAACCGTTCCAGCGAGAGCTGGAGATCACGGCCTGAAGAAGCCAACAGCACCACGTCATCTGCAAAAAGCAGAGACGCGATGCTGAGGTCCCCGAACCGGACCCCCTCAACGCCTCGGCTGCGCCTAGAAATTCTGTCCATAAAAATTATGAACAGAATCGGTGACAAAGGGCAGCCTTGGCGGAGTCCAACCCTCACTGGGAACGAATCCGACTTACTGCCGGAAATGCGGACCAGACTCTGGCATCGGTGATACAGGGACCGAACCGCCCTTATCAGTTGGCTCGGCACCCCGTACTCCCGAAGCACCCTCCACAGAACCTCCCGAGGGACACGGCCTTCTCCAAGTCCACAAAACACATGTGGACTGGTTGGGCAAACTCCCATGCACCCTCGAGGATCCTGCCGAGGGTGTAGAGCTGGTCCACTGTTCCACGGCCAGGACGAAAGCCACACTGCTCCTCCTGAATCCGAGGTTCGACCTCCCGACGGACCCTCCTCTCCAGCACCCCTGAATAGACCTTACCAGGGAGGCTGAGGAGTGTGATTCCCCTGTAATTGGAACACACCCTCCGGTCCCCCTTCTTAAAGAGGGGAACCACCACCCCAGTCTGCCAATCCAGAGGCACTGTCCCCGATGTCCACGCAACGTTGTAGAGGCGTGTCAGCCATGACAGCCCCACAACATCCAGAGCCTTTAAGAACTCTGGGCGGATCTCATCCACCCCCGGGGCCTTGCCACCGAGGAGTTTTTTAACTACCTCAGTGACTTCGACCCCAGAGATTGGAGAATCCGCCTCAGAGTCTCTAGGCCCTGCTCCCTCAATGGAAGGCGTGTAGGTGGAATTGAGGAGGTCTTCGAAGTATTCTCCCCACCGACTCACGACGTCCCGAGTCGAGGTCAGCAGCACGCCATCCCCACTGTAAACAGTGTTGACGTTGCACTGCTTCCCCCTCCTGAGACGCCGGATGGTGGACCAGAATTTCCTCGAAGCCGTCCGAAAGTCATTCTCCACGGCCTCACAGAACTCCTCCCACGCCCGAGTTTTTGCCTCAGCAACCGCCGAAGCCGCGTTCCGCTTGGCCATCCGGTACCTGTCAGCTGCCTCCGGAGTCCCGCAGGCCAAAACGGCCCGATAGGACTCCTTCTTCAGCTTGACGGCATCCCTTACCGCCGGTGTCCACCAGCGGGTTCGGGGGTTGCCGCCACGACAGGCACCAACGACCTTACGGCCACAGCTCCGGTCGGCCGCCTCAACAATGGAGGCGCGGAACATGGTCCACTCAGACTCAATGTCCCCCGCCTCCCCCGGGACGTGGGAAAAGCTCTGCCGGAGGTGGGAGTTGAAGCTCTTCCTGACAGGAGATTCTGCCAGACGTTCCCAGCAGACCCTCACAGAGCGTTTGGGTCTGCCAGGTCGGACCGGCATCTTCCCCCACCATCGGAGCCAACCCACCACCAGGTGGTGATCAGTTGACAGCTCCGCCCCTCTCTTCACCCGAGTGTCCAAAACATGCGGCCGCAAATCCGATGACACGACTACAAAGTCGATCATCGAACTGCGGCCTAGGGTGTCCTGGTGCCAAGTGCACACATGGACACCCTTATGTTTGAACATGGTGTTCATTATTGAAAATCCGTGTCGAGCACAGAAGTCCAACAATAGAACACCGCTCGGGTTCAGATCAGGGGGGCCGTTCCTCCCAATCACGCCCTTCCAGGTCTCACTGTCATTGCCCACGTGAGCATTGAAGTCACCCAGTAGAACGATAGAGTCCCCAGAAGGAGCGCTCTCCAGCACTTCCTCCAGGGACCCCAAGAAGGGTGGGTACTCTGAGCTGCTGTTTGGTGCATAGACACAAACAACAGTCAGGACCCGTCCCCCCACCCGAAGGCGGAGGGAGGCTACCCTCTCGTTCACCGGGGTGAACCCCAATGTGCAGGCGCCCAGCCGGGGGGCAATAAGTATGCCCACACCTGCTCGACGCCTCTCACCGTGGGCAACTCCAGAGTGTAAGAGAGTCCAGCCCCTCTCAAGAGGGCTTGTACCAGAACCCAAACTGTGTGTGGAGGCTAGTCCGACTATATCTAGTCGGAATCTTTCTGCCTCGCACACCAGCTCGGGCTCCTTTCCAGCCAGAGAGGTGACATTCCATGTCCCAAGAGCCAGCTTCTGCAGCCGGGGATCAGACCGCCAAGGTCCCCGCCTTTGGCTGCCGCCCAGCTCACATTGCACCCGACCCCTTCGGCCCCTCCCACAGGTGGTGAGCCCATGGGAAGGGGGACCCACGTTTCCATTTCGGGCTATGCCCGGCCGGGCCCCATGGGCGAAGGCCCGGCCACCAGACGCTCGCCTTCGAGCCCCGCCTCCAAACCAATCAACCAATCAATCGGCACGCACACGAAGCAAACCGCGATGTGACATACGGCACAACAGTGGACGGTAGTAACAATGAAACGTATATACTCACTTTGTGTCAAAGACACACACGATCACAGCAACGTAATCAGTCTATACCAGCAACCTTTAACTTACCGGTGCGCACAAGTGAATGGGTGGAATGTCTAGACCCCGAATGTAAGACAACCCCCACAACCGTCTTATTTCAATGCAAAAAACATCATCTTATATTCGGGCCAATACGGTAATTAAGAACACCCTCTGAAACAGCATCGACAAAGAGACATGCTGACGAGGAACAATTCAAGCTTTCTGGAATGCCGAAATTATTGCTGAAGAGCCAGGTGACAACGACGAGACAATGACGAGATGGAACTTGTCATGTTTAATGGCGAACCTGTCTAACCATTTAATCCAAATACAGAAGATGCAGACTTTGATGGATTTATGTAAAAAATATTGATTAACAACAATGTGAGTACAGTACAGTACATGGTTATACAGTAGAATTAAATTAAATACAATTGAACTCATACAATTCAAGTCTCGCTTCCGTGAATTATTGTTTGTTTACCGTAATTCGTGGTATTCAGTTAAGTACAGAAAAGCCCCTACAACGAGCCTTTTAACCCGAAGCCCCTTATGGTGCGGAAAATACGGTACGTAAAAAAGGAAACTAAATACAGTTAAAAATATAGTCAAACCTCGGTTTTCGACCACAATCCGTTCCAGAAGGTGGTTCGACAAGTGGATCGTTAGAATTACGAATCTATTTTTCCCATTTCCCATAATGGATAAAGATTTTACATGACATACTACATACATGTAATACATGAAAAAAACGTGGTGCAGTTGCGCGGTCGGTGGCGCACTACGGTTGCGCGTTCTTTGGTGTGCTGCAGTTGCGCCATCGGACAAAAATGCGCAAATGTAAAATTGCTTAAAAAAGGTGTGTTTTTTTTTGCTTGGAACGGATGACATTTTTCCTATTATTTGAACGACAGAATTATAACAGTCAGATTGATAGGGCCAGGCAAAAGATATTACATTGATACTAGTATATGCACCAACTTCTGCAGCAACAGATGAAGAATTAGAAGAATTCTACGAGAATTTACAAAAAGAAGTAGACAACAAAGAACGGCAGGACATCTTAATCATTTCAGGAGATTTCAATGCCAAAGTCGGAAGCAAAAAAAACAGTGAGAAGATGGACTGATCGCAATGTCAGGGCTAGGGGAAAGAAATGAGAGAGGCTTTAGACTTGTTGAATTTGCACTCTCAAATCAATTGGCAATTAAAAACACAATGTTTGAGAAACATCCAAGAAGGCCGTATACATGGACATCACCAGATGGAAAAACAAAAAATCTAATTGACTACATCATGGTTGAAAAGCGATGGTCATCTATAATACAAGATGTCACGACAAAACCAAGTGCTGACTGTGACACAGACCATGAACTTCTCGTAGGAACAATGAAACTGAAATTAAAGTGTAAGAAGACAACAACAAGACCTGTCCGTTACGATGTACGAGACATAGATCAGAACTTCACCATAGAAACAAGAAACCGTTTCCAAGCACTGTTGATCGACATTGAAGAAAAAGAACCGGACGACATGAGGCAAAAAACATATTAATGAAAACAGCCAAAAAACATCTAAAGAAAAAGCGAGGCAAAAGAACAACCTTGGATGACAGAAGAGACGCTAAACAATATCGACAAAAGAAAAGAAGCAAAGAAATCCTATGGACTACATAGCAAACAGTACAAAGCAATAGCAAAAGTTGTGAAGCAAATGTGCAAGGAGGATAAGAAGGCATACCTGGTTAAAAAGTGCCGGAAAATTGAGGACCATATGAGAAAAAACAAAAGCAGAGAAATGTATGAAGAAATAAAGAGTCTCACAAAAACTTTTCAACCCGGTCTTGGGGTAATTAAGGATGAAAACGGCAACACACTGACCGAGAATCAGGCAATTGTGGACAGGTGGAGGAGGTACTGTGAAGGGATGTACGCACAAAATGATGCAGAAGAAGTATTGGACCAGATAGAACCAGAAAAAGAACCACAATTACCACCACTCAGATCAGAAATCGAATGGGCTATCAAATCCCTTAAAGAAGGAAAAAGTCTTGGATGCGACAACATACAAGCAGAAATGTTGAAAGCAAGTGGAGAAGGAGTAGAGGTATACCATAAATTGTGCACAAAGATATGGCAAAAAAACCAGTGGCCGACTGACTGGAAAAGGGAAATTTTCATAACTATACCAAAAAAGGGAGACTTACAATTGTGTTCCAACTTACAGAACAATATCGCTTATCAGCCATGCAAGTAAAATACTGCTCAAAGTTATCATGAAAAGACTGGAAAGTAAACTGGAAGAGGAAGTTAGCAAAACACAAACAGGATTTCGAAAAAACAGAGGAACGAGAGACCACATTTTCAATCTACGAATGATGATTCAGAAACATCGGGAAGTGAATGTAAATCTTCATACATGCTTCATAGACTACTCAAAAGCCTTTGACTGTGTCAATCATAAAAAGCTCTGGCTAACTCTCCAGGAAATGAACTTCCATCCACATCTGATTAACTTGATTAAATCACTCTACAAGGGCACACAATCAGCTGTACAACTCGAATGTGGAACAACAGAATGGTTCCCAGTAAAAAAGGGAGTGAGACAAGGGTGCATACTTTCACCACACCTATTTAGTCTTTACACTGAAGGAATGCTGACGCATGACTGCACTGCGACCTACAGCGACAACCGCATAGTGAAGTTTGCTGACGACACGACTCTGGTGGGTCTCATCACGAAGGGCGACGAGACTCGGTACAGGTCGGAAGTTGACCTTCTGACCACGTGGTGCAGGGACAACAACCTCCTGCTGAACGTCAATAAGACCAAGGAAATCATTGTTGACTTCCGGAAGGGTCACACAACACACCTGCCGCTGATCATCGACGGTGCTGTGGTGGAGAGGGTGAGCTGCACCAAGTTCCTGGGGGTGCACATCAGTGAGGACCTCTCCTGGTCCGCAAACACCTCGTCACTGGCAAAGAAAGCTCAGCGCCGCCTGTACTTCCTGCGGAAGCTCAGGCGTGCATGTGCTCCTCAGGCAGTCCTGTCTACATTCTACCATGGCACCATTGAGAGCGTCCTCACCAGTTGCATCGCTGTCTGGGGTGGTAACTGCACTGAACAGAACTTGAAGGCCCTGCAGCGCATAGTGAATACGGCTGGTAAGATTATTGGTGCTTCGCTCCTCTCCCTGAAGGACATTTACACCTCCCATCTCGCCCGCAAGGCAACCTCGATTGCCAGAGATGTGAGTCACCCGGCTCACTCTTTGTTTGACCTTCTGCCCTCTGGGAAGAGGTACAGGAGCCTGCGCTCCCGCACCACCAGACTCGCCAACAGCTTCTTTCTCCAGGCTGTTAGGGCCCTGAACTCGCTACCCCCTTCTGCGTAGCGTGCGGCACTGTTGCGCTATTTTCGGGAATGTCTGCTGTACGCGCACTTGCTCCTTTTTTTTTCTGCTCCTCTTATTTATTTATTTATTGTTGTGTTATTTATTCATTATTTATTCAGCACGCTTTTGTTATACTTGTTTACTTGTTTGTCTGTTGTGAGCCATGTCTTGTCACCGTGGGATAGGGGGGAACGAAATTTCGGTTTCTTTGTGTGTCTTTGGCATGTGGAGAAATTGACAATAAAGCTGACTTTGACTTTGACTTTTTTTGACTTTGATCATGAGGGCAGTGGAACACGACCATAGGAGATGTGAATATAATGAAGCAAGAATGCAGGGGCTGACCATCAGAGACCTAAGGTATGCCGACGACACTGCGCTGCTGGCCACTACTCCAAGAGGGCTGGAAAATCTCATCAGGGCGGTCAAACAACACAGCAAAGAGAAAGACCTATATCTGAATGTGAAGAAAATGAAAATTATGGACACGGACAAGTGTGAAGAGAAGGCGGTAATAACAATTGGTGATGAAGGAATAGAAAGGGTCAGTCATTTTGAGTATCTTGGAGCCAGAATAGAAGCAAATGGAAAAACTACCCCAGAAGTACGGAGAAGACTGGCAATGGCATTTTCCAAAGTGAAAAAGATGGAGAAGCTCTGGAAAGGACAGTGTATCGACACAAAAATGAGAATTCTAAAAAGTACAATATTTCCAATTGCAACTTACGGTTGTGAGGCGTGGACCATCAACAGTACTGACAGCAAAAAGATCACCGCCTTCGAAATGAAATGCTACAGAAGGATTCTGCGCATATCGTGGATTGATAGGATATCAAATGGCGAGGTGTTGACACGAATGGGAGTTGCATCACCAGTACTGCTGCAGACTGTGAGAAAATTGAAACTGCAATATTTTGGGCATATCAAACGCCATGAGTCACTTGAAAAACACATTCTGGAAACAAAGATGGAGGGTAAAAGACGAAGATGAAGACCAACAAGAAGATGGGAGCAAGACATACAGGACTGGTTGGGACGACAATAACAGAAGCTGGCAAAATAGCAGAAGACAAGAGTGCTGTTTTGCAGGAAGGTTCAAGAGGCAACGTCCTACAGCGGGACAAGCTGAAGAAGAGAAGAAGAGAGAGAGAGGCCCTAATCCTCTTACGTAAATTACTGTAATTCGGTACCAAGGTAAAAAACAACAAAACAACAGAGTCCACTTACTTTTAAAACCACACATTTATTTAAAACTGCTTAAACCGTATAGTAAACTCCATACGCTAAAAAAGAGCAGCAGTAGCATGGAGCCTTTAAGTCACGTCTATAAAAACAAGCAAGACTAATAATAAATAACAATATTCAACTATATACATAAAAAAGAGCAGCAGTGGCATGGAGCATCTCAAGCCTCAAACCTCTCAAGCAGTTTTTGCACGTTGGCTTGTTCGAATCTGTAATCAGGGATGATCATTTTCCGCGGATCAGCGGATTTCCGTGTTTTTTTCTGTCGAAAGTATCATTTTCGTGAATCGTGTAAATCCGATGAGAAAGTTTTTTTTTATGTATAGGGGCGGGTTATGGAAGCGGCCGGCCAGCTGGCTGGGCAACGTTAGACTCGGTGACTCGCAAGCATTCGCCCGCCTGCCACGACGGCATTTTTTGGCACATCTCAAGGCAAAATTAGTTAAGCTGTGAGTACGGAAATCAGCTTGCCTCTGTAAACCTAACTCACTGGCAGCAGTGATGCGACAACATCCGCCTTATTTTGGGCAGCATTTTGGCGCTACTTTCGTCACATCATTTCCACTTGTTAACTTACGCGGAGAACTAGTGTTTTTACACTGCCACAATGTAAATTTGCGATTGGGTTTTCATCACTTGTAAACGAGTTATTTAGTTAGATAGATCTAGGGCCTACTCAGCAAAAATTTTCGCCAGCATGAGGATTGTGCCAGGGAAATAGACAAGCCGAACAGGATCAAGAACTGCTTCAGATGGGCATGGCTTGAGAGCAGCGTCATTGTACAACTTGGAACACAGTTCGTAACCACGTGTCTGACGGAACATATCGTAAAGTAGATGTCCCGGGAAGGTTTTGTGTATTTTCTGCCAAGATATGGAGGTTGCGGCGCTAGGAACATTAAGGAGCACATCGAAACAAAAAAACAAAAAGGTACTTTTTTACTTTTACAAGCATGTGGGTTTAGAAAGTAACATGATGTAAGCTAATGTTACGCTATTGTCATGGTATTGTCATGTTATCCTTAAAGAATAAATCTCAACGGCCCCCCAGAAAACCGGCTACCCCCGGTCGGCCCCACAGACCCCAGGCTATTTTTCAGTGTTTTTTCACATTTGCCATTCTCATCCCTGTGTAATTGCCCCGGTTGCAGCCGCCTCGAATGCAAACTATATCCACACACACGACTCTCTGAGCAACCTGGCTTCTCAACAAGCCAGCGTGTTGGACTTCCACTCCCACTTGCTGAAGCCATTGTTATGAAAGACTGAAAGTTTCCTTCTTCAGCGCCGCTGACTGCTGCTCCGTGGTGCTCACATGGGTATACTGCCCCCTTCAGTTTTGGCAATAATCGATACAGCTCGACGAGTGAAAAGTTAAATATTTAGTAGTCGGTACCACAAAAAGTATCAACATATATTTTTCTGCGTGTTGGTACCGAATTGGTAGCAAAAGTATCAGTTCTTTTGACAATACTAGTTAGAGGATGAGTAAATGTCTCGCCAGCAGATACACAATTTCCAAATTGATCAACACTCACCTCAACCTTCTCCAGTCTCTGTTGTTTAGCCATCAAATGTTGTATCTCGTCATTCTTCTGTGACAACATAGAATAGAGTCTGTCCAGCTGAAAGGGATCAGCTCTTGAACATTGGAGTTGCATAAGGGTGGCAATGTGGACCTGAACAATAAACATGGATAGTGACAATTATGCTTTGGCCATTTTGTGATATTTAGAGTGGACCCAACCTCCCTCCTCAGCACCAAAACCCCCAAAGCCAAAGCTGCACAGCATGATGGTGCCTCACCCAACTTCAGAGGGAACAAATCACCATTAAATGCCAACATGTTGCGTTAATGTGGGTTTGCGAACCCTTTTGGAACAAACAAACCCTTGATCAGGAGACTTACATTGTCACATTGGAAGCTTTCCAAGACCACGGGTTGTGTATGAAAACTGCCCTCAACAGGAGTAACCGGTAACTGTGGCATCTTTTCGGCTTTGAAGATGCAGGAAGACCTGCTAAAAATTCCCTCCTTCCAACGGGGGTCAACCCAACCACCTTGGCATTGCAGGACCAAGCTTGACGTTCCCAGCATAGGAACGTCAGGCTTTGATGCAAGTTAAAAATTGGGAAATACGTTTTCACCAGGGCTGTGGACTCGGACTAGGGGACTCGGACTCGGTCGGACTCGGTCATTTTTGGCGGACTCGTACTCGGTGCTGATTTTGACCGAGTCCACCGAGTCCGACAATAAAAAAAATACGTTCAATTTTATTTTCATCATGCTGCTGAGAATGCGCGTAGGAATACTGTCCACAGCCCTGCTTACGATCAATGCGGCCACGTTGAGTTGCACTTAGGCTAATGTTTACATTATGTACCAATGTCAAGGACGATTATGTCACCCAGCTTATATCATTGATGTGTTTCGATAGTTGTGGGGTCGTCACTAATTATTTGTGTTTAGATAAATGTCTGAGCTATAATGGTGTAATTAATGATTAAAAAATATTATCTTACATGTCCTGTGTTTCAGAATGGTTATTTAATTGGGGGAGAGTGTGTGTTTTCAAGCGTTTTGCCTCATGCCAATGGCACTCAGGGCTAAGGGTGGGCTTCAATGACTATTTTTGTAAAGCCACGCATTTAATACCATGTCAAATAATATATTAGAGTGTAGGTTATGTTCCAATGTATCCACTTCTATCGGTTAAATTGTCAACCGTACATTTATGACTACGCCATGAGTGCTCTACGTTATGAACTAGCACAACTCCAGTAGGGCAGGGAAAATGTTATCGATCCGACGTCCGATTGGAACGTCGCCTCACTTTTACATCCGCGCTCTCAGCAAGGGATCCTATATAAGCCAAACTAGCCAGTGTGAAAGTAGTTGCGCTCGTTCTGCATATATAATTAGCTATTTTGTCCCTCGGATAATCATGGCATCCAGAAAGAGTCATGTGTTAGCCTTGAATAAAGACTAAGCAGTCACATGAATTAACAGAAAAAAATGGACATCCGGACTCGGACTCGGTGGTCAAGAGGCCGGACTCGGACTCAGTGCAAAAATCCGACCGAGTCCACAGCCCTGCTTTTCACAGAACAGTTAAGACTCAAATCTTGACAACGATTTTTGTCTTGCCTGAAACTTCAGCTGTGGATGGTTACGTCACACCTTTGTCTGTCTGGAGGTAAAAGGCTCTCTCTCGCTCTAGCTCTCTCTCGCACTCTTGCACTCCTTCTCTCTCCCTTTGGTAATGTTTATTTATATTCGTGTGGAAACAAATCAAAGTTCCTTCCCTCTACTAGTCATGTGAGACTCCAGATCAGACGTAAGTGCCAACTTCTCTTTAGCTAAGACCTGCACTGTGGTGCATATAGATGCAAGAAAACGTTGGCATTTTCAAGTCCGCCACCTTAGTCAGTACTACCACATACTTACGCTCATCTGCTATTAGTGCCACTCCTCTCCCTTTTACATCCCATTCATTTTCCTTAAGTTCCATTAATTTTGATTCCATGTGTGTGTCGAGGTCAACCTCTATTTTGGTAAAATGTGTATTTTATTGTAGAACCCCCTTTTTATTTTAAGACTGATTTAACAAGGTTTTTTGTCCATTCCCCTCGAGCAATCCAAAATTAACATGGTGCCGCTAGAGTTGACTGGGAGTAACGGCAGGCATTACTCCTGAGTCGCTATTAACTGTCAACATTCTTATTACGATACATATTGGTGCCACATGTGACAACAGATAAATTGTTTTTGAACCCCTATACACGCTACCCACAAATGCATTAGATGAAATCACAGTTTTCACTTCATTTGATCTGCCATGACTTGAAGAACCCAACGTTTTGGAGATTTTAGCTGAGTTAAAATGTTAATTCCGCCTTTAAGTCATCTATGAAGTATTGTTTTCCTCTATCCGCTGATTTTGGAGCATTCCTGATCATTGTTCCTAAACAAACATCAGCCCAGTCCAATCCAAGAAAATGATTTCGTCCTCACTTTGTGACATTTCAGAATGGTAGTGGGGGTGTGGCGCTTGCAATAGCAACACGCAGCAGCAGTGTGTGAGTAGAGTTGAGTTGTTTCAAGTGTTGTTTGAACTCTGGACGTTTTGTAACTTTGGCTACACAGTGTCTGGACAATGACTCACTGCAGTGACGTGCGGTGAGGTTCATGACTGGGGAAGCACTGATGTCACCCCCCCCCCTCCCTCGGTAAAATGTGTCCGGCATCTAACCGTGTCACAAAAAAGGTTGGGAAACGCTGCTCTAGTGTGGCTTATTCATTATTTAATTTGAACTATTTTAATTAAAATATATCAGCAATCTTCACACATAAGAACACTCAATAAAGCACATGGAATCAAAAACTTGTTTTCGATCGTGCGTACCACTCTGTTCCGAAGTCTCGTTGTCCCAATCAAACCTTTTAACTCCGGAGTTGCTCTTCCTTTACTGATGACCTCCTGCTTCGACCGAAAACCCATAGTTGAAAATCGTTTGGATATGTAATCCTCCATTGTAAAACGAAATGTAAAAACGAAAAAAAAAAAAAAAACTACCGTAATTGCCAGACTATAAGCCGCACCGGATTATAAACCGCACCAGCTAAAATTCAGGGATATTTCTTTTTTTTTTCTTACATAAACCGCACCGGACTATAAGCCGCACTTGCACACGAGTTTTTTACAAAGAAAGACAGTACATAGAAAGCCTTTTTAACGTTTTAATAACATACTTGAAGATGTCTTTCTAAACATTGCCTGTGACGCAGCAGTAGTACCGCAGCAACGCGGAAGTGTGCACACCAGCTATTAGCAATGAAAGACTGGACACAAAGTTTTTTTTAAAGCTTTAATAACATACCTTAACATTTCTTTCCAAACACTGCCTGTGACGCGGCAGTAATACCACAACAACACGGAATTAACACAGCAAAGTCACTGAGACGCGGCGGTAATGGCGGCGGTTACACAGCAGCAACACGGTAGCACAGCACGAACAGGGCTGGTTAAAAAAAACATACCAGTAAAAGTACAAAAAGATCCGTCTTCATCTTCCTCCTGTGCACTGAAACCAAGTCTTCCTCCTTAGTGTCCGATTGGAATAGCCTCAGATATCCTTCGCCTCACACTTTCTCAGTCTCTCTTTCGTCGTCGGTTTTATGCATTTCTTCGAGTGTGAAGAGGTTCTGTTCATGCTAATCTTATTCATGCACGAAGCGCTACATTATATTAAACTAGCGAGCGACACGTACAGCTTAAAAGCGGCATCATATTCATTTATTTTATCCCCCATAATGACGGTTTGTGTATAAAAGCTTCCTGTCTTTGTGTGAATGTGGGTGTGTGCGTGATGCGCGAGACGATCACGTCTTCTTCGGCGCATTATCTCTTCTTCGTCTGTCTCGCTCTTGCTTCCTGCTAGAGCGCCCCCTGGAGACCGGAGGCCGTAAAAATCCATAAGTACGCTCCAGAGTACACACAAGATAATGTCATCAACATCGACTGCCTTTGGCTTAAAAGCTGCATCATATGTATTTATTTTGTCCCCCATGATGACAGTTTGTGTATAAAGGCTTCCTTTCAGTAATGTCCGTCTTGATCGCGTGATGCGCGAAATGTAAACAAAAACTAGCACGTCTTCTTCGGCGCATTGTCTCTTCTTCGCCTGTCTCGCTCTTGCTTCTTGCTAGAGCGCCTCCTGGAGGCCGGAGGCCGTAAAAATCCATAAGTACGCCGCGCCGCCGTTTAAGGTTCAAAGTAACCTTCTGAATAAAATGCATTAAAAGTTCACATTCATTACAACCTGTTTTTGGTGAGCAAAATGTCAGAAGAATTGAATTTAAATGCTGATTGATTGGGTTTTAATACAATGCAGATTACTTCACTGGTTTCTTCTATATCAAACAAGTTGTTATCAAACAACTTGTTTGATTTAAAAGAAACCAGTGAAGTGATTAAAAAAAGGAAAAACAAGATGAACTTAGTACAATTACAATGCAGATTGTCCAAACAGCGCCACTGCTTTGTGTAATCTCTGAGTGATATGGCAGAGTAAGAGAAACGGTTTAGAGCACAGGTGTCAAACTCAAGGCCCGGGGGCCAGATACGGCCCACCACATCATTCTATGTGGCCCGCGAAGACAAATTGTGCATCAAATTCGTGTGTCATTACTAGAATTGCAAATTGTCTTCACTTTTAATAATAGCTTTTTTTAAAAATATTTGACCAGTTTTTACTCGTCTGATTTGAAAACGAGTTGTCAGTTTGTTTTGTAGCTTTTACTGTATATAATAGTGTTAAGAGTAAAAGTGATCAAGTCATCACAAAAATCACGAAAAAAATCGTATATAAGCCGCACCTGACTATAAGCCACAGGGTCCAAAATTTTGGAAAAAAGTCACGGCTTATAGTCCGGCAATTACGGTAATGTAAAACAAAATAAAGGGACGACTGCTCCTCAGTTGTTCACTATGAATTTGAACTGGGGATCTCTTATTCTACAGGTAGGCGCATGAAGCATCCAGGGATCACTAGCACCCCCTGCCATAAGGCTGGAGAACCTTTTTTCGTAGCCTCCGTAAGGTATCTTTTCAAAGCCATTTTGTTCATCTAAAGAAACACGACGTTACAGACATGACAAAAAACACAAGATATTATATGTCAGCTTAACTACAGAAATTAGTTAACATAGCCACAGTGTTGGAACACTTAAACAGGGACAGAAAGACAGAGAGCAGTTCTGTCTAACTGCATAGCCTGTCAACATAGGCAGCCGTGTGATTACGCAATCCTCAGAGGAGGCTAGACAGGAAGTTGGCTCCTCCGAGTGACTCTTCTTCAGTTTTAAAATAACTATAAAAGGTCTGCGATTTTGGTTTAAAATGATACAAAACTATTGAAATTAAAAGGAAAATGAATTTACAATGAAAACAATTGAATTTGTTTTTCCCTTTTTCATGATGGCAGGGAAGGCGTAGCACGTCCCTGACTGAGTCGTGGGTCTTTTCCTTTAATTGACACTGCTCTGTGACCTTTTGACATGTCTCTCGGTGAATGGGGAACCGCTACAGCACTCAAGGCAACTCCTCCTCCTCAGTAATGCCAAGATTGGCTCTATTGATCCAGATGCGTCCTTCCCTCAGGAGATCATCCACCCGGGGGGCCCGCCGGACAACAAGGTACCAGAGAAAAGAAGGGGGGGATGCGGCGGTGTGCGACAGAGGCTGAGAAGACTCGGCCATCAGTGGAACTCTCTCCTGTCTATAATGCTGGTGAACGTACAGTCACTTCGACATAAAGTGGATGAAGTACAAGTTAATGTTTGATCCCAAAAAGAGTACAGGGATCCTTGCATTCTTGCCTTTACAGACACATGTCCGCAAGTCCTTATAGACGCTAGACATTAAACTGCTGACTGTGTCACTAGTATGTCTGTTTTATTTGCCAAGGGAATTCTCTCAAATCTTCGTGTCTGTGGTTTATACAGTCATATGCAAAAGTTTGGGCACCCTTGATCATTTTCAAGATTTTCCTTCATAAATCATTGGTCGTTCGGATCAGCATATTCAGTTAAATATATCATATAGCAGACAAAAACAGTGATATCTGAGAAGTGAAATCAAGTTTATATGATTTACTGAAAGTGTGCAATCATTGCCTACAAAAAAGTAGGAAGGTGCATACATTTGGGCACCCCAACAGACAAACGACATCAATATTTATTAGATCCTCCTTTTGTAGAAAGAACAGCTTCTAAACACTTCCTATAGCTTCCAATGAGAGTCTGGATTCTGGTTGAAGGTATTTTTGACCAATCTTCTTAACAAAATAGTATCTCCAGTTCAGTCAGCTTTGATGGTTTCCAAGCATGGACAGCCCGCTTTAAATCACACCACATATTTTCAACAATATTCAGGTCTGGGGACTGAGATGGCCATTCCAGAACGTTGTACTTGTTCCTCTGGATGAATGCCTTAGGGCAACAGGTCGCCCGTGAGGACCGCATCAGTTGCCCACAGGACTGTTCTAAAATTAGCTCAAATAGCGGCACTTGTTAGTGAGCTGCATCTATTTATTTTACAGTTAAACCTCGGTTTTCGAACGTCCCGGTTCTCGAACAAATCGGACTTCGAACAAAAAATTCTAGATTTTTTTGCTTCGGTTGTCAAACAAAATTCGGAGTTCGAACCTCGCGAGATGAGCCAGGAGGACCCGAGAAAACCCGACCGCGCGGCCCGGAAGCCGACTGACTCCGTTGTTATTGTATTTTCGTTACTTTGAGGATTGTATTAACCCCTAATCATGCCTCCAAAGAAAGCAAGTGGGAGCACTAAAGCCATCCTAAAACACGAAGACGCTCTTAAAGCAATGCGACAGTGAGCGCCCGGCGCACTGCGGTTGCGCGATCGGACCAAATTAAGATCCCTGCGCACTGAGGTCCACTTAAATTTTGGAAAGTACATCAGGACTTTAAAAATATTTTCTAAATTTTAGCAACGGCTCTGTCACAATAATGTGACCAGCACGGTGCAATTGCGTGGTCGGCGACGCGCTACTGTTGCGCGTTCGGCGGTGCGCTGCAGTTGCGCGATCAGACAAAATTAAGCTCCCTGCGCACTTAGGTCAACTTAAATTTTGGAAAGTACATCAGGACTTTAAAAGTATTTTCTAAATTTTAGCGACGGCTCTGTCACAAAAATGTGACCAGCGCGGTGCGCTACGTGCTACGGTTGCGCGTACGGCGGTGCGCTGCAGTTGCGCGATCGGACAAATAAGCGCAAATGAAAAAATGCTTAAAAAAGGCGGATTTTTTTTGTCTTGAAACGGATTACAATTTTTTCCAATATTTTAATGGGAAAATAGATTCGGAATTCGACCGATTCACTTCTCGAACCGCCTTCTGGAACGGATTGTGGTCAAAAACCAAGGTTTGACTGTATTTTTGCTATTCTTGTTAAAATCACACTTACAAGTGAACTGGAAATGACAATAATACATCGTGAAAGCCTAATTGAATGTGTGTCAAACTGGTAGCCTTTTGCCTTAATCAGTACCCAGGAAGTAGCTCTCGGCTTAAGAAAGGTTGGTGACCCCTGCCTTAGGGGAATGTGAGCAGTGTTTGGGGTTGTTGTCTTGTTGAGGTATCCAGCCCCTACGCAACTTCAACTTTGTCACTGATTCTTGAACATTGTTTGCAAGAATCTGCTGATACTGACTTGATCCATGCAACCTTCAACTATAACAAGATTGCCAGTATCTGCACTGGCCACACAACCCCACAGCAAGATGGAACCACCACCAAATTTGATTGTGGGTAGCAAGTGTTTGTCATTGAATGCTGTGTTCTTCTTCCTCCTTCTTCCCCTTGTTATATCCAAGTAAATTTTAGTTCCATCAGTCCACAGCACCTTATTCCAAAATGAAGTTGGCTTGTCCAAATGTGCTTTAGCATACCTCAAGCGACTTTGTTTGTGGCATGTGCAAAGAAAAGGCTTATGTCGCATTATTCTCCCGTACATCATCTCCTTGTACAAAGTGCACTAAATAGTTGAACGATGTACAGTGTCACCATCTGCATGAAGATCAGGTTGTAGGTCTTTGGAGATGCTCTGTGGGTTGACTTTGACTGTTCTCATCATCCTTTACCTCTGCTTATCTGAGATTGTTCTTGGCCTGCCACTCCGGGCCTTAACTCGAACTGTGCCTGTGGTCTTCCATTTCCTCACTACACCACAATTTCACATAGCTTAATAGAAATATAAACAGAATAATTGTATTCTTCTAATTACCAGTACCAACTATTTAAAATAAATAATTTAGTGCACTTTACAATGGAAGAAAATTGAGCAGGTTTAAGTTATCATAGGTGTGGCCCTCTCACACAACTCAGGTTTTTCATGTGGCCCCTTGTAAAAATTAATTGCCCACCCCTGCCCTGAACTATGACGTTGAACAATCTTTGCTTTCAGGTCATTTGTCAGTTGTTATGAGGCTCCCATGTTGCCACTCTTGAGAGAAGATGCAAAGAGTAGAACACCTTAAGTACCCGTAACTGGAGATGTTTTGTAAAGGAGAATGGACAAAATACCTTCAACCAGAATCCAGATTCTCATTGGAAGCTACAGGAAGCATTTTGAGGCTGTAATTTCTAGAAAAGAAGGATTTTTCTGTTGGGGTGCCAACATTTATGCACCTGCCTACTTTTGTTCAAGTAATGATTGTACACTTTCTGTAAATCCTATAAACTTAATTTCACTTCTCAAATATCACTTTGTGTGCTATATGATACATTTAACTGAAATTGTTGATCCGAACAACCAATGATTTATAAAGGAAAATCATGAAAATGATCAAGGGTGCCCAAACCTTTGCATATGACTGTATACATCCCAAGGCAAACGCAAACACAGCTACACAAACAATAACCACTAAGTCTGTGCAGCGTATTCAGGGGCTAGCGCCCGATGCTTTTAATGGGGTACTTTAATGACTGCAAACTGGGAAAAGTGCTTAGACACTTTTTTCAATACGTGACTTGCCTGACTTGACATTCCAAATGCCTTGATCTTTTCTTTAGAACCGTAAAAGCGGCGTACAGATCACTCCCAAGAGCTCCCATTGGCGCATCTGTTTACCTTGTTCCAGCCTACAAAACCGTTCTGAACGGGATCAAGCCAGAGCATTGACAAAGAAGCTGTGACAAAAGGCTTCCACTCTACTAATGAGCATAAAAGTTGAGGTTCTGATGGCATTGGAGGTCGACGCCTTAAAAACTGTGCTGTACAGCTGGCAGAGATCTTTACTTACATCTTCCAGTTGTCTCTACAGTCACACCTTGTACCTCGCCTCTGGAAAGAATTGACTATTGTTCCAATTGCCAAAAATAAATCCCCCATGGAATTGAATGACCTTAGTCATGTGGCCCTCACCACATTCGTGATGAAATATTTTGAGAAACTGTTAAAGACTGCACTGACGGACTCTGTGCAAGACAAATTTGATCCTCGACAGTTTGCGTATAAACCAGGTCAAGGAATAGATGATTCCATGTGTACACTGCTACATTCTGTGTTTAAACACCTGGAAGGGGCAAAAAAAATTGGCTCGTTTACTTTTCATGAAGTTCTCCTCTGATTTTAATTTTATTTAGCCTCATTTGTTGGCAGATAAAGTCAGAAACTCTTTTTACCTTGAACCCAGCATGATTAGCTGGCTGATAGACTTTTTAACAGGGTGGTTCCAGTGGGACCAAGGAGCTAGTAGATGTTAATTTTGGAAGGTCGCCTTTGGTCATTCTCATAAATGGTCAGTGTGTCGAGCAGGTCAAGGAATATAAATAATACTTGGGGACAGTGTTCCCTCTAAGCTTTGCAGCTGCAAAATTTCGCACTGCTCGCGCTGTCTCGGCGCACAAGAAACTCCATGCTGCACACAAAATAAAATTCAGCATAAATGGATTGATTAATATCTGTTAGACGTAATCTAATCTAATTAAGTGGACAAATTATTTTCTTTCTATGCCTTTTTGTGTCCAGCCAATGATATGATATGGTTCACTTACGCTACATAGCCAATGATAGCATTGACAATGGCCAAAAATGCGTCCTGCCCATCCGTGCCGTGCAGGTTAGCTAGCTAACAACAGTGCGGCGGAGTCAAGAGATGCTAAGTTAGGTAACCCCTTATCATGGTAAAACGAACGAGCAGCGACACATCCACTCGCCAAGCCAAAATAAATAAGAGATGTGACGGTCCTTTTAAGATGGAATGGTTATCGGAGTGTGTGCAAATAAAAAAAGAAACGGTGAAACTGGGTGAGATTTTCTCTTTTTTGAGCGACAATGGTCTACTATGCAACACATGCTGTGAAGCCAAAGTGGCAGATGAGTTTACGGAGGGAAAAATACGGACTGAATGGAATTTTGGCTACCTCAAGCATCACATTCAGCAGAAATGTCATTTGAAAGCTGTTGGGATTGTACAAAGACTCAAGATGGGACAGGGGCTCGGTACAATATTGCGGGAGAGCGCAAAAGGCCGACAGAAAAGGAACGAGCTGTCACACAAAACTAAATCCAACCCCGAGCAAGTTAAAGTTCTCATTGACAATATTCTATCTATCGATCGACCTATTTATTTATATATTTATTCATGTATTTATTTATTTATTTATTTAATATAGTGTTGCACGCAATGGTCCACAGTGTGTACAGGGAGCTTGTGTGTTTGCACAGACACTTGAAAAATTAGAGGGAACATTGCTTGGGGACCATTATTGATCACAAGCTGTGCTTCGAGCCACAAGTGGATGCTGTCTGCAAAACAGGCGGTTCCAGCGGTTAGCGTGAATGCAGTTTTATCCTACGTTCTTTTTTCCTCCACTGTACACCGCAGGAATGTATTCTTTCACCTCTTTTATTGGTTTTATACACTAATGACAGTAATTTAGATCCTCAGACTGCCAAATTTGCTGATGATTTGCTGATTGTGTCGCTTATAAACCAGGGAGCTTGTGATCCTGGTCCAGTTTTATCAGACTTTGTGGAGTGGCGTAACACATATTTTTTTTTAATATTAATGTGACCAAAACCAAGGAGATGGTTGGTAATGTTGGCATTTTTGGACCTTTGGTCCTTCCCCCTACTGTCATAAATGGCCAGTGTGTGGAGCAGGTCAAGGACTATAAATACTTGTGAACCATTATTGATGACAAGCTGTGCTTCAAGTCACAACTGGATGCCGTTTACAAATAAGCTCACCAGCGCAAACCTTGGAACTTCCAAGTGGACACTTCTTTAACGAAAATATTTTATTTGTATTTTTATAGAGTCTATTTTAACATTTTCTTTCATCTGTCCATTAAGCAGTGGAATCGTTTAATGGAGACTGTTCAAGTGTGCTGTAAAATTACCAAAGGCTCACTTAACGACCTTAACGAGGTGTTCAAGGTTAGATATCTCAGGAAAGCTCAGGCTGTTTATTACAGCTGACTCCTCCCATCCTCTGTGGCAGGAGTTTTCTTTGCTCCCATCGGGTTCACTGTCCCACGGTGTAGAATCAACAGATTCAAAAAGTCCATGGTTCCAAATGGACTGTTTTATAAATGGACGTGTGATTTTGTGTGTTGTGTATTTTAACTGTTGTTGCAAACAAATTGCCCCAAGGCGACAACAAAGTTTCTTGAATCTTAAGTTGCCACCCCCATACTGCCGCAGCAGACAAAACACACTGAGTTTTTCATAGGAGCTGCCCCAGCAAATTGGTTTTACATGTGGCTGTTTTGGTTTTGGTGCATCCCCTATTAAAAGACTGTTCCATAAAACCCCTGCAGCTCAAATACTAGACATTTCTGTTTGTTGTATAATATTTTTATATAGTATATACGTAATTTTGAGATTTTGAGATGTCCTATTTTGTGAGTAGTCACTGAATGCACCTTGCGTCGAGAGCCTAATGTGTGTGAGTACAATGGAGGCGGAGGATTAACAAACAAGGTGCCTTAAGGTTAGAAAAATAGGCACCTAAATATATATTACAATACATATTTATTTATATAGTGCTTTCACAACAGCTGTCGATGTAACAAAGCACTTTACAGAACATATAATGTAAAATAACACTAGAACATAACACATCGCATAAAACATTGGCACAAGTTATAACGAGAGTGTGGCGGACATTGGAGCAGGCCTCTCACCCAGCAGGCAACTGCGTGGTTGTGGGTGTGTCTGTACTTATGTCTTTTTGACACAACGCGCGCTTTTATCATTCATGCGGCGTTTCATATTGCTAAAAGATCTTGTTGGCAGTCTTGGAATAAAGACATGTTTGGAAAGACAGCTGCATGTTTTCAATACTGCCAAAATAGTGACCCTGACGTAATGTTTCCAGCAGTGGATCAAGAGGTGTCCTCCTCGGCATTTTTGTACGGAAAAAAATATTGATAACTGCAGCTCCGAGCAGCTGAAAAAGGCCCTTGCAATCACATGTTGGTATACTGGCACTAGTGATGGGTCCGGCAACACCGATGCGTCGGCACATGTGTCGAGCTCATAGAGCGAAGCCCCGTGTCGGTGCGCGTATCACTTTAAAAAAGCCACGTGACCGAACGAGCAGCATTGTAGACTGTCAAGGAAGCGCACTTTAGCTCTGTTAAAGGAAGCGCATTGTCAACGGGATGGATCTGCTAAAACAATATCTGATCTTTTGCGGTTCATCCTCGAACTTATCAAGAATTATGGAGCAGCCTCAAGTCAGATACTGGGACAATCAAAAGACCCACTACACTGCACTCCAGCCTCATCTGTGCCGTGTGAGTGTGTGTTTTCAACGGCGGGAGAAATTGTGTCCAAAAAACGCAACAGGCTCAATTTCAAAATATTGGAAAAACTTATTGTTTTAAATAAAAAATAGTAAAAAACAAATCTCAGTGCACAAGCATCCTCTTTCACAACACGTTCACTTAGATTTTCATGTTACGATATATTTTCACATTATTGATTGACTATAACTAAAAAAAGAAAATATATTTTCAATTTAAATAAATATGTGAAACAATACAATATAAAATATAATTACTTGAATTAATGTATATACTAGGTCATCAAATCAGTGTCAGTCGTATCTGTCAACTAGGTTGCCTGTAGTATTTTTAAGGTCCAGTGGGTGTCAACAGTCAGCGACACAGTATCGACACAGTGTCAATACAGTTTGCCAATGTGTCGGGACGACACACGACGCCTCATGGACCCATCACTAACTGGCACATTTGAAATGATTTTTTTTTTAAGTAAAAAAGTGCATCAGATTCAAAGCTACTTTGATAAAATGTGACCTTAAAAAAAAGGGCATAAGTGAGTGAATAGAAAATGGCTGGCTTCAGAGACTTTTTGTAGATATTGAACTATGACATAGTATCTTTACCGGTAGATCTTGGTGGAATGTTCAAGGTGGCTGTTCGTTTAAAATTTGTAGAGTGTGCAACTAATCAATTATTTTAAAGAATAACAATAAACTCAACGTAATAGTTAATCTACCAAGTGCATTATCTGCTCAAAGTTAAGACCATAAAAAAAATAAAAAAAAAATCAGCAAACAGCATGTTGGACAAAACAACAGTGTTGGACAAATTAAAAAGCTATGGTTGGATTTGTTTTTTGTCATGAAAAAGTATCCCCAGTTTCAAAACAAATAGATAAACTTCTAGCGGGACTTCTTTAATATGTGAACTCTGTAAAATGCCACAATTTGGAGAACAATGAAATAAAATGGTGGTTCCTTCCTTTTAGGTTTAGCTATGGCTCAAAAGTAACTTTTTTGTAGGCCTTTGGCTGTTGCACATACCATCAAAATTTCATAGCTGTAGATTAGTGGTTCTTAACCTTCTTGGAGGTACCGAACCCCACCAGTTTCATATGCGCATTCACCGAACCCCTCTTTAGTGAAAAACATATATATATAGTATATTTTTCAAATTCAAGACATCAATGTTTTTTACTGATGCACAAAATGAGCCATGCATTAACATCACTTTGTTCAAAAAACAAAACCAACACAATATAGTGCAATGCAAGAACACAGTGCAGCTGCTGCTCAGGGACATCCTTGGCAAGTGGTGATAAGGACTGCAACTGCCAAACTCAAAAATCAAAGTGAATATAAAAACGAATATAAAACGTATGCATATCTGGAAGAAAAATAAATAAATAAATATACATATATATATATATATATATATATATATATATATATATATATGGGGTCGAAATACAAAAAGTCCTGCCTAGCTACAAAACCAGATATGCTCAAACCTCATCGAATAAAGTACATAAGCAGACAAGTATATTCACATATTAAATAAATAAAAGAAACATTTTAAGCATATAATTATACCTACACACAAAATCAATTAAGAAGACATCACTAGACATGTTTGATAAGTGGTAATGAGAAACTTTTTTATAACTTTATGACCTGATATATATTTCTAAGCACTTTGAAATAACAAATGTTTTTTTATATATATCGCCTGAATAGCTTAATGACCCTTAAGGAGCCAAAGATGATCGTCAAGGCTGAAGGACGGAAAGGAAAACAACAGCCCCTACACATCGAATCACCCATAATCAGCACCCAACCCCACGGAACCAGCTCTCACCGAACCAGCACCCATTCCCATGGAATCAAACTCTCCTGCGAACTTGCCCCACCCCAAAGACTCATCACCCATCAAACTCGGCCCACACTGGCCGACTGAATATAAGCTGACCAAAGAACCTTGAACGTTGCCTTTTCTGAATGGAGACTTTCTGCTCTTGAAAGGCCCAGCGCTGTATTGTACTTTCCTGAAAACAGAGCTTTCTTGACAAGAATTGTGATTGAACTCAATCAACCTGTGTAAGCCTAATTTCTGCTTCAGTGTCTTAAATCTAAATCTAAATCTGAAGAAATCAAACAAGCACGCAGTGAGTAAATTGGATAACAGGTGATTGGCAATATATATGCAGTCCTTATCACCACTTGCCAAGGATGTCCCTGAGCAGCAGCTGCACTGCGATCATTTTGGGAAGTGAAGGAGAAAAAAAATGTAAAATCAGCTTTTGTGTTAAGGCATGCCTGATAATATAAACAGACTTATTAAAACTTATTTTGCTGTAATTTTACTGCATCTGGATGGTAAAAATGCAGCCTGAAAAGTTTGTCAGATCATCAAATGAACATCCAATGCAGGATGCACGCTTGTGCTGTGTGAGGAAACAGTCAAGACAGTCTTGAACAAAAAATCTCCATTAACTAGTAACTAGCCAGGTACGGAACATGAAACTCCTCTTCCTGTTGATTAAGACTAAAAATTAACCCTAACATGTTTTGGGAAGAAAACCACAGCATAAACAAGGACACTTCTTTGATAGCAAAAACGCCACCCACATTTTTTATTTATTTTTTTATTCCTGATTAAAGAATATCGTTAGTTAGACAATATAACGTATGTGATCCAAAATCCCAAAATAAATAAATAAAATCTCAAAGGATACCAGACACGAGCATCGGTTATATTAAATATGGTACTGTACCTTCATACGTTGCAACTGCTGTTTGTTAAAGGCATAATGTGCTTGAAGTGACTCGTACTGGTCCTTCATACTGATTAGCCTTCTCTCCATTTCAGCACGTTCATCCTCCAACTAAAATACATACAAAAAGTCAGAAGATCACAAGACAGCATTTTGGCACATACATACATATACATTATTCCTCAAAAGAGAGTATGACCTCACATTTTTGCTAATATCAAATTAAATATTTTCTCAGGATAACATTGAGGAAATGACACTTTGCTAAAAATGCAATGTAATCAGCAAACAGTTCACCCAAAGAAGTTGATTTACCCGCAAAATGATTTAACACACAGCCAATAATGTCAAAATAGTTGTCAAAGTAGTTTTTTGTGTTGTTTACTTGTATGCGTATTGTGTACTATGTCTAGTCACCGCGGGATAGTGGAAACGTAATTTCGATCTCTTTGTGTGTCTTGGCATATGAAGAAATCGACAATAAAGCAGACTTTAACTGATGAAACAACCAAATAAACAAAACAAAAAAACTACATCTGAAAAAAATAAATATTTTCACACGAAACTGGATGAGGGCGCTCTAAATGGGAAGGGCTTAAGAAAAATGGCACCAAAAAGAAACTCATATCTTAGGTAACAAACTTCAAGTTGTAAAATATGCAGCCGAAAACAGTAATCAAGCAGCAGAAAGAAAGTTTGGAGAACCGTGATGTACCAAAGCATTACTGTAATTTGAATTTCAAGTGACTACAGTGGCACGGCGGTTTTTTACATAAAGGACAAACGTACCCACGTACGTACTACCGGCATCATTAGCGGCTTTGTTTCTAAGTGACACGGAGGACGCAGAGATTGAAGGAATTAAGGATTTGGAGTGACATAGAAGGTTTGAAAAACTATTATGGGTTTTACGGACGCCCGGTCCTACTCTACTGAGCTCTCGTTCACCTCCGTGGAACGAAGTCGGGGGCCGGCGCTCAGCCAGGTGGCTGTCCGCAGACGGTGCATGGGGCTCGGACATGGCTTTTACGCACGCCCGGTTCTATTGTATGGAGCTGTCTTCCACATCGGTGGCTGGAAGTCCACACCGCCACACGCTTGGAAGTTTGTTTTGTTAAATAAAGAGCCGTTTACCAAACCCACGTCTTTCCTTGTACTTTGTTAACGCTACAATATAGTTATATAGTCGATCTGCGGAATAACGATGAGGCTGACGTCAGGACGCACGCGCGCGTTGTTGACAAAGGACGAGGAATTTGATCGATGGATTTAATGATTTAAAGTGCACAGATGGTTTGATAATATTGCTTATATAATAGTTATCTGAAATATAATTTATATATCGTTATAAGGGCCTGTGGAATATTTTGAATTGGAAGCGCCGTCAGCCACGCGCACCCATTGTTGACAAAGAACGATTTAATGACTGGAGTGACACCGATGGTTTTATAAACGTGCTATTTATGTAATAGTTCTCTTTAATAACTCTATGTGTTACGTCAGGCCCATTCTCAGCTCTTCGTTTGTGTTTGTCACGTTAGCATACCTATCGTTTAGCCTGTTGTTGCTATCGTATCGAACGATCGATGGATTTAATGAATTGGAGTGACACAGACGGTTTTATAAACATGTTATTTATGTAATAGTTGTTTTTAATAACTCTATATGTTACGTCAGGCCCGTTATCAGCTCTTTGTTTGTGTTTGTCACGTTAGCATACCTATCGTTTAGCCTGTTGTTGCTATCGTTTAGCCTGTTGTTGCTCGTTCATGACTGTTCTTGGTGTGGGATTTTGTGGAATAAATTGTCCCCCAAAATGCGACTTATACTCCGGAGAGACTTATATATGTTTTTTTTTTTCACTTTTCGGGGCATTTTATGGCTGGTGCGACTTATACTCCGGAGCAATTTATAGTCCAAAAATTACGGTAGTTAAACTGATAAGGCACCCTCCTGGTAATCAATATTAGCATAGCGAGCATTAAAGAGAGAACCGGCACAAAATACACGAGCTAGCGACACTGCTTAGTCCAACCATGTCCGAAGTCTGGCCCAAGGGCTAAATCCGGCCCCAGTCAGATTTCATACGGCCCGCAGCTTCGTTCTTATAATGTATTATTTATGGGGTTTTTTTTCACTTTTTGGGGCATTTTATGGCTGGTGCGACTTATACTCCGGAGCGACTTTTAGTCCAAAAATTACGGTAGTTAAACTGATAAGGCACCCTCCTGGTAATCACTATTAGCATAGCGAGCATTAAAGAGAGAACTGGCACAAAATACACGAGCTAGCGACATTGCTTAGTCCAGCCATGTCCGAAGTCTGGCCTGAGGGCAAAATCCCCGGTCAGATTTCATTTGGCCCGCAGCTTCGTTCTTAAAATGTATTATTTATGGCCCGCCTGCACTGCCAAACTGAATAAAAAAAATCATGAAACTTGAAACTGTAATTTCTCCTATTACCAAAAGGTGGCAGCACCTCCCCTCTTTGCTCATTTTTGCCATGGCGACTGCAAAGAAAATGAGGAAAGTTGACATTGAGGGCCGTCGATTTCAAGAGAAATGGGAATTACAATACTTCACTGAAAATCAAGGCAATTGTGTTTGTCGAATTTGTAAAGAGATGGTTGCCTTGTTTAAAGATTTCAACCTAAAGAGACACTATTAGACTAAACATGCTAACACATACGACAAGCTAACGGAGTGACCACGATAAAGTGAAGCAGCTCCAAGCTGAACTGGCATCACAACAGTGATTCTACACGTGGGGCTGTAAATCAAAAGTAAATATTACTAAAGCAAGCTACAAAGTGGCCATGTTATCGATGTTATAAACCTGTAGACGTGACACAAACTATTACTTTCTGAAAGATATTGTAAATGGCAAGAGCAAAATTCACTTGTTTTATCTATCTATCTATCTATCCATCCATCCATCCATCCATCCATTATCTATACCGCTTGTCTCCACGGGGGTCGCGGGCGTGCTGGAGCCTATCCCAGCAGTCATTGGGCAGTAGGCGGGGGACACCCTGAACTGGTTGCCAGCCAATCGCAGGGACGAACCATTCACACTCACACTCACACCTAGGGACAATTTGGTGTGCCCAATCGGCCTACCAAGCATGTTTTTTGGGATGTGGGAGGAAACTGGAGTGCCCGGAGAAAACCCACGCGGGCCCGGGAGAACATGCAAACTCCACACAGGGAGGGCTGGAGGTGGAATCGGATCCGCACTGTTAGAGTTAGTTGGTGCTCACTCTAACTTATTTTTGCAAGAACCACACGGGAGACAGTATGCCCTTTTTAAGCACTTGCAAATGGAGAGTCATTCGTCGCTGTGCGTACAGCGATGATCGAATGAGGTCTGACTCAGGCCTCTTGCAAGAGCATTTTTATTGAGAGAAACAGGGTGGGGGTGAGAGTGGACAGGATGGAGTTGAAGCCCCTGACCTCTGGTCAAAGCATATCAGGGGGTGTTTTATGACGTTGTGTAAGACAGGACAAGCTAGGTTATTTATTACAGGTTACATTCCAACATAAGCATAAAACTAATCTAGCTAGGTTATTTATTACAGGTTACATTCCAACATAAGCATTGGATCAAACTAATCTATCAACCCTAACATATATCTATCAACCTTAACACGCACCCTCCTAACTGTGAGGCGGTCGTGCTAACCAGTGTTCCACCGAGCCAACTTTTTTTAAGTTTTAATAATAACAGACAACTTTACATTACCGTATTTTTCAGACTAAAAGTGGCTCCGGAATACAAGTTGCATCAGCCATAAAATGCACAATATGGAGGAAAAAAAACATATATAGTAAGTCGTACCGGAGTATAAGTCGCATTTTGGGGGAAATTTATTCGACAAAATCCAACACCAAAAACAGACATGAACCAACAACAACAGGCTAACGATACGGTATGCTAACGTGACAAACACAAACGAGAAGCTGAGAACGGGCCTGATGTAACATTAACACGTGTTCAAATGCACGCACACACGCACACACGCACACACGCACACACGCACACACGCACACACACACACACACACACACACACACACACACACACACACACACACACACACACACACACACACACACACACACACACACACACAAGGCTGTTGACGCCGGAAAGACTACGTGTGCTGCTGACGTCAGACTAGATATATCAAATAAATGTAATATAAAGAACAATTTTAACAAACCATCCGTGACACTCTAAATCATTAAATCCATTGGAATATTTATCCTCTGTGTAAAAGAAAAAAAAAAAAAAAAAAAAGAAAAATACACAACTGGACTACATGGGCTGCTGACGTCAGACTGGATATATCAAATAAATGTAATATAAACAATAATTTTAACGAACCATCCGTGTCACTCCAAATCATTAAATCCACCAGAATATTCATTCTCTGTATCGAAAAAAAAAACAACAACAACCCAGCTGTCGATTCCGGACCCACATGTGCCGCTGACGTCAGCCTCGTCATCAGCCTCGTCATCAGCTGCAGCCCCAATTATTTTACAGATCTAGTATATAACTATATTGTAGCTTTACCAAAGTGCCAGGCAAGATGTGGGTTTGGTAACCGGCTCTTTATTTCACAAATCAAGAGCTCAACATATGAGCCAACACACGCGAGCGCCCTGGATCGCTCTGCCCCCCCCCCCCCCCCCCCTGCTGCCTTCACGGCCTCCCTAGACAATCGGAAATTACTGAAATCTAACAACATACACGTTGCTACTCCAAACAAACTATGTGTTAAATAACTATGACATAAATAACAAGTTTATCGAATCATCTGTGTCACTCCAAATCATTAAATCTCCCGACTTCGAAACTCAGTGAATGGAACTCATTGTCAGTGAGGCTCCAATTATTCCACAGCCATTGTGCACCCTCATGCGGTTTAAAGTGAAAATAACATGTGAAGTGATCAACTATACTAGTAATTAAGTAATGTGTTAATGATCAAGTAAAAATGTCTGAAAAAATTCACATACAAGTCCCTCCTGAGTATAAGAAGCCCCCCCCCACACAAACTATGGAAAAAAAAATGCGACTTATACTCCGAAAAATACGGTACTTATAACTCCCGTTTAAAATGTTTTGAACTCATGTAAATGTAAGGTATTTCATACAGTTTGCTCAATGTTATCTGACTCTTCAGATATGAATGTATGGCAGAATGTGTGTTTTTAGAGTTGTTCACATCTGCCTGAGTGGCTTATATTTGGTTATTTTCTCATTTGAAAAATAAAGACAATTGTGATGATGAAATTTGTTTCATAACAGTGTGTATTTGCATGCAATTTTTGTAGTTAAAAAATTTCCCAAATTACTATTGCCTCGGGCATGTTCAGTTTATCAAATCTGGCCCTCTTTGCAAAAGGTTTTTGGAATGAGAAAAATGCAAGCGGTCATCACATGAATATTTGGAATACGTCAAAAGTGGAATGGAGTGAATCGGATGAATTATGTGGAAGGAATAGAAGGACAGAAAAGTGAAAATGAAATAATGTAATAAAAAGTATAATAAAGTGAATGGTGTGGCGTCACCTTCACACTAATAAAGTGAATGGTGTAGAACACACGCGTCAAACACAAGGCCCGGGGGCCCAGATACGGCCCGCCACATCATTTTATGTGGCCCGCGAAGACAAATTGTGCTTCAAATTTGTGTCATTATTAGAATTGCAAATTGTCTTCACTTTTAAAATACATATTTTTTAAATGTTTGACCAGTTTTTACTCATCTGATTTGAAAATGAGTTATTTGTCAATTTGTTTTGAAGCTTTTACTGCATATAATAAGAGGTGCTCATACATTTATTTGGGTTGACAGTCATAATGGCCCTCCGAAAGAAGCTATGACTACAATGCGGCTCGCGAAAAAAATGAGTCTGACACCCCTGGTGTAGAATAACATAAGTGTGAAGGCCTTTACCTTCACACTAATAATAAGTCGTCAAGTTTATTTATATAGCCCTAAATCACAGGCAAGTCTCAAAGGGCTTCACATATACAAAAAATTAACAATTATTCTCTAACATCCCCTGATCTTAAACTCCCAGGAGGGCAAGGAAAAACTCAAAAAAACCCTACTTGGGGAAAAATGAGAAACCTTGAGAAGGGACCACAGATGGGAGAATCCCCCTTCCAGGATGACCTGGCTGCTATGGATGCAGAGAGGGCACATAGAACACACAATATAAAACAATCCAAAGAAAAAGTGAATGTTGTAGAATAATATAAGTGTGAAGGCCTTTACACTAATAATAAAGTGAATGGTGTAGAATAACATAATCCTTCGCCTTCACACTAACTACTGCCTGATATTTTCTTGAACTGCTTGATGTTTGTTTGTACTGCCAGAGGTTTTGGTACAATAAACAACAAAGCTATGTGGCATTTTGAAGTTGGAGAGAGAAAATTAATGTTTGCACAGAATATGAGACAATGAGCTTGGGCATGAGGGATGATAGTGATAGCAAGGACATTAGTAACGAAACATAATAGTCTTTCAGAACAGGTTGTCATGTAACATGGAGATAGAGATGGTCCAAATGGTAGAATATGGATTGTTCACAGGGATAAATTGACAGAGCTGATATTTCCAAATTTGTCCAAAAGATGGCGCCAGACCAAAACATGAGACCAAAAGAGAGGCCAGGATAAGCTAGACCAGTTAAAATAGAAAAGAGGAACACGGTGTCAGAGTGTAAGTCACGCATGGAGGCACAAATGAAATTTTTATTATGTGTTTTTTATTTTTGATTTTTTGCTTGGCTAAAAATGTACTCTGTAACCGCTTTAAGCAATATTATTTGTCAATTCGATCAAGGGACCCGTCACTGAAAATAGTGGCGTGACATAGATTGTTTGGAGAAGCACAAATGAAATGTTTATTATGTGATTTTAATTTTTTGATTTTTTTTTTGCTTGGCTAAAAATGTACTCTGTAACCGCTTTAAAGCAATATTATTTGTCAATTCGATCAATTCATGTAACAGAAAGTAGGTCAAAGGTGAAAACAAGTCATGTAACAGAAAGTAGGTCAAAGGTGAAAACAAGTCATGTAACAGAAAGTAGGTCAAAGGTGAAAACAAGTCATGTAACAGAAAGTAGGTCAAAGGTGAAAACAAGTCATGTAACAGAAAGTAGGTCAAAGGTGAAAACAAGTCATGTAACAGAAAGTAGGTCAAAGGTGAAAACAAGTCATGTAACAGAAAGTAGGTCAAAGGTGAAAACAAGTCATGTAACAGAAAGTAGGTCAAAGGTGAAAACAAGTCATGTAACAGAAAGTAGGTCAAAGGTGAAAACAAGTCATGTAACAGAAAGTAGGTCAAAGGTGAAAACAAGTCATGTAACAGAAAGTAGGTCAAAGGTGAAAACAAGTCATGTAACAGAAAGTAGGTCAAAGGTGAAAACAAGTTATGTAACAGAAAGTAGGTCAAAGGTGAAAACAAGTCATGTAACAGAAAGTAGGTCAAAGGTGAAAACAAGTCATGTAACAGAAAGTAGGTCAAAGGTGAAAACAAGTCATGTAACAGAAAGTAGGTCAAAGGTGAAAACAAGTCATGTAACAGAAAGTAGGTCAAAGGGGAAAGGGGAAGTGAAAGGTTTTGCCACTAGCTGTGCATTTGGTGGAAAGTACTGCGTGGTCAGGGCGGAAACAGCTGCTAAAGGCCAGTTCCCTCTATAGGCGTGAGAAAGCTGGACAGTCCCTTCTATACGCGTGAGAAAACTGGCCAGTCCATAGGCGTGGGAATAGTCCCTGCTATAAGCGTGGGAACTGGGCAGTCTTACCCTATAGGGAAAGTACCGGAGAAAAGAAAGGGGAGGGGGGAGACGGAGAGGTCTATAAAAGGTCCTGCTGGAGAAGCTTCAGGGCTTTCCCCCCAAAAGAGCTCTGATACGTGAAGAGGCCCGGAGGAGTTTCAAGATTTTTTCCAAAGTCCCAAAGATTTTTGTGTGAGACGCAGGATCACTGGACTGAAATTAACTTGGATTTACTCCTAAAAATTGGACTGGACAACTTTAAACGAGAAATTGGTGAGGATGACCGTTTTTATGTATTTTAGCGAGAGGGGGGAATAGTCATCGGGCCGCCGGCTTCCTCGTGGCCAGCCTGTTTCTCTAATTTGGATTTTAGAAGCAAGATCGAACTGATCACTCGACTTTGCTTCCACCAAAAATAGCACGCAACTGGTATTTACCTCTTCCCTTTTTTATGAACTGTGTTTTGCAATCGAATTGTTCTGGGATTGAATGATTTTATTAACACGGGTATCAGTGAGTGAAATTGTTCAGTTTCTGGAGTAATTGAGATTTGTAATTCTATTTCATGTTTCTTTAATAAATGTGTTTTGTATATTACTTACTTCGTTGTGCGCGGATTTGTACTAAATATGCAACCGAAGGCTCAGGCCCGCTTCCCCTTTTTGACGGGCCGCGTAAAAAGGAACTCCGAACAAGTTAGAGACTTAAATAACTTCCGTAGTTATTTGAGCCACGAGTGAATTTTGATCTGTTCGAAAGTTGTTTCGTCTGAATAAAATTAAAGGAAGTGTTTAAATCAGATTATTGGTTTTGTGTAGAACGAAAAGTTGTTTGACTATTTGAAAGGCTCAGGCCCGCTTCCCCTTTTCGTCGGGCGCGGCTCAGTTCCCCTTTTTTGACGGGCCGTGTAAAAAGTAACTCTGAGCCAGTTAGAGAATTAAATAACTTTCGTAAATATTTAAAGGAGGAGTGGATTTCGTTAGAAGTGAATTGTTGGAAATTTACTTCTTCTAAATAAATTAACGACGACGGCTGAAATAAATCAGTGGAGTTGGAGGAGAATAAAAATATTTCAATTGTCCGTCGGGCGCGGCTCAGTTCCCCTTTTTTGACGGGCCGTGTAAAAAGTAACTCTGAGCAAGTTAGAGAATTAAATAACTTTCGTAAATATTTAACGGAAGAGTTGAGTTCGTTGAAAGTGAATTCGGTTGAGAATTTACTTCCTTTAAATAACATACCGACGATGATTAAAATAAATCAGTGAAGTTGGTGGAGGATAAAAACATTTTGATTGTCCGTCGGGCGCGGCCCAGTTCCCCTTTTGTCGGGCCGCGTCAAAAGTTAAATAGGACACGATCAAAAAATAGACTTGCCTTCCAAATTAATTATTGGGCAAATCTAAATACAGCACGACATTTTTATTCGGTTTAAGAGAGTCGCTATTCTTTTCAAAGCAATTAAGTGGGGTGAAGAACTCCGACAGTCAAGTGCTAGATCTACTATACGAAGTTAGAATTAATCATATAGGGTGCATTAATTTTCTTCTTAAATGCTATTATTGTCACACTTTTATTAATTCGATTCTCTTTCGAATAAAAAAGTTGGTCGGCTCGCTGCATGAGCGACCAAGTGGAACGGACCCATATTAACATTTACTTCGGCAAAACTAGTGCTTGGGTGCGCTATACAAACGAATCCCTGAGGTCTTAACAAAGACATCTAAAAAATATCCGTAACGAATAAGAACTTCAAACATTAGCGGGGAGCCATCAATACGATGCGGTCACTTCGAAGTCCTGCCTCGAATTGAGTTACTCGGCACGCGCTTCGGGTGACTTGAGAGGGATTGGCGTCGTACAGAAATTAGATTGATTCCGGAGGAGTTAATTTAACTCGGGTGGTTAGATTACGGACGAATCTCCGAACCCGGCTAAAACAAACCCGTTACTGGGAAGCCTGGGGCACCTTAATCCGAGAGGTGCGTTTGACATTTTGGCGCCCAACGAGTAGGAGGGGGGTTGTGAGTAAAAGTTTAGAAAAAAAATAGAAATGAGACAATAGAAGAACATTTGTTTTTTTGTTTTGCTCACAGCTCCAAAACGAACCTGTGTGGAGTTTTTCAGTTTTTTCTTCCCAGAAACTGTCCTAATTCCGCTCACTGATACAAATAAATGTCAGAACGGCCTTGAGTGACATAAGTACAGTCTCTTTAAGGAATAGAGTTTCCTAGAAAAGAACCTTATTAGCACGGGAGGATTAGAACTGTATTGTGTCATAGTAAACGGTGACCGTTGCCCCTCAGCACATTACTTTAAGCATGAGTAAGGAGGAGATCCTTCACAGCTTGTACTTGTATGGGGTGCTGAAAGTAATGTTTGTAGTATACGCAGAGTATGCGGCAGAACTTGCAAGAGAAAGAGGGGCCGGTACATGGGCACGGATATTGGGTATAAATACAGAAGATGAACCAGTCGATGAGGAGCCTGCAAATGTTTTAGATTTCATGCCAAAGCCAAGGCCAAAGAGAAGGCAACCAATTAGGAGACCGTCTGAAGAGAGGCCTTTTTATTTTGAAAGATAAAAAGAGAAGACTTGTCTCCCCTCTTCCTTTTCCTTTTTCTTTCTCAATTTAACTTTATAATAAACCTTCATTTCTCCCTTAAAAAATTTTTTTTTTTTTTTTGTTCCTGGACACTTGTGTGGATTCCAAATTTTTTTTGTTCCCGGACACCTATGTGGATTACAATTTTTTTTTTTTTTTTTTTTCCTGGACACCTGTGTGGACCACAAATTTTTTTGTTCCCGGACACCTGTGTGGATTACAACATTTTTGTTCCCGGACACTTGTGTCGATTACAATTTTTTTTTGTTTTTGGACACCTGTGTGGATTACAACATTTTTGTTCCCGGACACTTGTGTCGATTACAAATTTTGTTGTTTTTGGACACCTGTGTGGATTACAACATTTTCCCGGACACTTGTGTCGATTACAAATTTTTTTGTTTTTGGACACCTGTGTGGATTACAAGGATTTTTGTTTCCGGACGCATCAGAGGATTACAGATTTTTGTCCGCTGAACTCACAAAAGGATTTTTCTTTTTTCCGCCTTTTTTTTCTTTTTTCTTTTTTCCTGCTGTTGAAGACTACAGTAAAGGCTGACCAGGAGTAGTAACTATACTTACTCTCCAGGCAGAAGAAAAACAGCCAAGATAATTCTTTTAAGGCTTGTATGGTACATGATTCTTAACTGTTGGAGACCTTCTGTGACTTACAGGTTCCCAAGAATTGAAAGGCTGAGTGGCTTCGGGCTGATGATTAGTCGTCATTTCCTGTTCGCTACAATAACGTTTGAATTAGAATTTGCAATTGAATGTACCCTTGTTAGAATTTCCTGTCAGTAGAAAACCTGGTGGGGAAAAAGGAAAAAGAAAAAGAAGTGCATCCCACCGTTGAGAGCATCAATAAGCGAGGCAAAAGTTCTCATATTGGTGTTCTGAGTAGAGGCGACGCAAAGGGCGCCGCTGAGTAACTAAGAGCTGAATCGACCCTGTTCCGAATGCGCACGGAAAGGCTTCGAAAGGAGACAGCTCGACCCTACAACTAGAGAAACTGCTACTCATTGAAAGGATGGCTAGCGGTGGAAGGAGATTGGATCCCGAACCTGGAAATCCTATGAAAGGAACCGGAAAGGAGGGGTCTAATCCAGACTCTCCAAGACGACATGAAGAACCAGCATGTGTAATATTGTATGGAGGAGGCTTAGAGAAGTGGCCTCAGAAATGGACTGAGTACATAGTGGGATCAAACCCGTCGATAGAGGCAGGATGCCTCTCAACGCGGATGAAGAGAAGCCCTATGAATGGACTCTTTACACCGATGGGTCAAAAAAGGAAGGAGAGCAGAATGCCCACTGGGGTTTTGTTCTGAAGCAAAATGGAGTGGAGCGTTGCCGCCGCAAAGGAAAGACACCCGGCAGCGCGCAAACAGGAGAGGCCACGGCAGTGTTGGAAGGACTGTTAGAAAAAAAAAAAAATCACGCTGGACGCGTAAGACTTATAACTGATAGTCATTATTGTGAGCAAGCTCTCAAATTCGATCTAGCCATTTGGGAAGAGAATGGCTTCGAGGGCGCGAAAGGAAAACTAGTGGCCCACTATGAAGTGTGGAAAAAGATAGCCGAGTTACGGCTAAATTTGAGTCTGGATGTGGTTCACCAGAAATCTCATGTGAAAGAAGGAGCTTATTGGAGAGGTAATAACGAAGTTGATTGATACGTCCAGAAAAGAAGAATAAAAGTTGTAGGAGCAGAAAAATGGGACAAGACCCCTTGCGGAAAAGTGGTCCCAGATGAGAGCGTGAGGCAAGTCGTGTCGGCAGTGCATGAAGCACTAGGCCACGCGGGTCCACTGCCTACGCGAAAAAAGTTAGAGATGCTGGAACTCTGGGTCCCTGACCGGACGATTCGTGCGGTCCTGCGGGATTGTAATCCGTGCAACAAAAACAACGCAGGGCGAAGAGGACGACGCACGGATGGATTGAAGATTAGGAATACTGTACTGTGCCGTGGGGCTCGGTTTGTATGGACGTAGCTGGCCCCATGGGAATAAGTGGCGCAAAGGGTGAGAAATACCTTGTTGTGCTGGTTGACTCGATGTCAGGACACGTCGGGCTGAAAGCAGTGAGGAAAGCCAATGCAAACAGTGTGATCAAGACACTAGAAGATGGGTGCATGTGGCTAGGAATCCCAAAAGAGTGGAGTACTAAATTGCTTGATTTGGTTGCAGACCTAAACGGGAGGAGCAGAAGCAGCCGGCCCTCCCCGTCCGAATAACTGAACCAACGACTTTTTGTGTCACAAGAAGTGGGCAGAACCCAAGACGGCTGTCCCAGAATAAAGAGAAGTGTCGGATCAGCGTTGGACAGAAGGTGTGGATCAAGTCGAGGGACCTGAACAGCAACACGGCAGTGAAGGCCAAGTACGACTGCTCGGACATAGTTAGTGAAGTTTTGGATAGAAACACAGTACGACTAAAGAAGAAAGGTATCCAAGGAGTTGAACAGCTGAAGCCGTTATCGGCTAACCCGAGTCAAGCCAAGAAGTAATTTAAATAACATATGGCAACGGACCACGGAACAATCCCAGCCTTCGTGCGCATGGCCGCACACAAAGGTGCGGTCATCGTAAGAAGAACACCAAATGGGATCCAGACCGGAAGGGCCCTAAATCTGGTGAGATTGGCCAAGCGGGGTTGCACACCCGGTGGACCAGAACATTTTCACTGGACATGGGTCAACGAAGCTTGTGTCATTTGTTTGACACCCAACCTGTTGCCTACTATGTGGTCGGGAGTAGGCTTCATGATGCCACCTGTACTGACCACCGAAGTAAGAGAGCTGGAATTTGCCCAGAGAAATGAGGACAAGCTTCCAGTCAAAGTATTAGATGCCATGGTATGCCACCAGTGTCGAATTACCATCTTGGCACGAATGGTGTTCTTTTTACAGTGGGAGATCGGACCAACTACGGATGTACGGGCTCGACAAATTAGCTCGTGCACGTGTGTTTGGGACGGCGATGAGCTGAAATATTGCCTCATGTGTTTAGATCGCATGGCAAGAGGAAAATTATTGAAAGTCGGAGAAGCAGAGGGATGGCAAATCACCAGGGCAATGACCCCCCTGGCGACCCTCTATCCAGTGTTGGGAGGAGCGTCTTGGCCGGCATATGATAATAATCAGGCCATGAAGAACCTTTATCTGGCCTTGGGCCATTGTTGGCCTTGGCCAAGGCCAGTCGGCCGGCCTGCCCCCGACAGTTATACAGAAAAGACCGACGAAATAGCCTTGTTTGCTCGTGAGTCGGTTCTTTCCGCAGGAGGAACCGCAGTCCTTGGGGACCTGCTGGAGGGACCTTGGAGGCCCATGACCTGGGCTCGGTCTATAGCCCAGTTGTTGGCGTGCAAGGACGCACCATTGGTCAAAGTGGAGGCAGCCCCGGCGGAAACAAGCCCGACCGTGAGCAACATGTACTGCTATCGAAGTGTTTTGGACACAAGTAACAAAGACTTTCAGTATGTGACCAAAAAGGGAATATACTGTTTTGCCCCTGGGAATAAAGTCGGATCAGTCCTTATAGTGAATAAGGGTGAAGCAGCACTGGTAGGGATTACAGTGAAAATGGCCATCATTCCTTACGAAGGAATATATTCACTGGGAATCAAATTGGAGGCCAAGAGGCTTAGCCAATTTGTAGCCATAAGAAACACCGGGTCCCAGATACGGGATATTCTTAGGGAACAAATACAAACGAGAAAGGAGCACGGCACAGTAGCGGAGATAGAACCTCAAGAAAAGGCCAAGGAGACAGATGACCTTGACCGGTCGGAAGCGAGAGAATGGGATAAAGGTCCCAGCCAGGAGTTGGCACAGGGATGTCCAGCTGGAGGAAGCATGTTCCAATCGGTGGTGACGGAGGAAAATTCAACCACTTCTCTCCCGCCAGAAGCAGGAGCCCAAGTGGAAATTCAAACAACTTCTCTCCCGCCAGAACCAGAAGTCCGAGTGGAAAGTCAACCCACTTCACTCCTGCCAGAAGCAAAAGTCCAGGAGGGAAACTTATCATGTCCAAAAGCGGAGGGCGGTGGCGTAAGTGACCAACCCAGGAGGATTCTACAAGACTGGACCCCTTTTGATTGGACGAAGTTGTATCCGGCAAATTGCCCTACTCCTGGCTGCGACGGGAGCGGTAGCGCCCGACCAGGGGCAACACACCACCGCTCATTTAGAGCTTGCCCGGTGTATGTGGGGAGCCTCGAGGTGTGTCCCACGCCTGGATGTGATGGAAAAGGAAACACCAGATGGGGTCCGGAGCGTCACCGCACCCTTAAGACATGTCCAGTGCTGGCAGAAATGAAGCGCAAAGCCTCCGAAACCAGGAAACAAGCCGGTAGCCAAGAGAACAACATGTCGAATGACGCGGTAGACACCAGGCCCGAGGAACGAGGTCCGTCTGCATCTGATAAGCCCGCTGGATGTGGATGCAGCTCCTTCTGAGTCTGAGGACGACGATGAGGCTCGAGACGGAGGACGCGGGAGCGAGGCTGAAAATGAGGAGGCAGATGTCGAGAGTGTGGCCACGGGGCGTTCAACACCGGAGCTGAGAGCCCTCGCCGTGGAGAACCACGCTGACGACGACAACGCTGCTAGTCGGTTGTCGCGCCTGATCAACGCCCTCGCAGAGATCGCCAGACAAGGTGATATGGCGGCGGCCTGCCCTACTTCAACAACCGCTGAGGTCGTGAGTATCTCAGACGGAGACGACGACATGACTGCCTAGCTCGTAACGGGGGAGGGAGTGAGCAGAGAAAATTTATACCTGTTTTTCAATCCAAGGAGGGGGTGTCATGTAACATGGAGATAGAGATGGTCCAAATGGTAGAATATGGATTGTTCACAGGGATAAATTGACAGAGCTGATATTTCCAAATTTGTCCAAAAGATGGCGCCAGACCAAAACATGAGACCAAAAGAGAGGCCAGGATAAGCTAGACCAGTTAAAATAGAAAAGAGGAACACGGTGTCAGAGTGTAAGTCACGCATGGAGGCACAAATGAAATTTTTATTATGTGTTTTTTATTTTTGATTTTTTGCTTGGCTAAAAATGTACTCTGTAACCGCTTTAAGCAATATTATTTGTCAATTCGATCAAGGGACCCGTCACTGAAAATAGTGGCGTGACATAGATTGTTTGGAGAAGCACAAATGAAATGTTTATTATGTGATTTTAATTTTTTGATTTTTTTTTGCTTGGCTAAAAATGTACTCTGTAACCGCTTTAAAGCAATATTATTTGTCAATTCGATCAATTCATGTAACAGAAAGTAGGTCAAAGGTGAAAACAAGTCATGTAACAGAAAGTAGGTCAAAGGTGAAAACAAGTCATGTAACAGAAAGTAGGTCAAAGGTGAAAACAAGTCATGTAACAGAAAGTAGGTCAAAGGTGAAAACAAGTCATGTAACAGAAAGTAGGTCAAAGGTGAAAACAAGTCATGTAACAGAAAGTAGGTCAAAGGTGAAAACAAGTCATGTAACAGAAAGTAGGTCAAAGGTGAAAACAAGTCATGTAACAGAAAGTAGGTCAAAGGTGAAAACAAGTCATGTAACAGAAAGTAGGTCAAAGGTGAAAACAAGTCATGTAACAGAAAGTAGGTCAAAGGTGAAAACAAGTCATGTAACAGAAAGTAGGTCAAAGGTGAAAACAAGTCATGTAACAGAAAGTAGGTCAAAGGTGAAAACAAGTTATGTAACAGAAAGTAGGTCAAAGGTGAAAACAAGTCATGTAACAGAAAGTAGGTCAAAGGTGAAAACAAGTCATGTAACAGAAAGTAGGTCAAAGGTGAAAACAAGTCATGTAACAGAAAGTAGGTCAAAGGTGAAAACAAGTCATGTAACAGAAAGTAGGTCAAAGGGGAAAGGGGAAGTGAAAGGTTTTGCCACTAGCTGTGCATTTGGTGGAAAGTACTGCGTGGTCAGGGCGGAAACAGCTGCTAAAGGCCAGTTCCCTCTATAGGCGTGAGAAAGCTGGACAGTCCCTTCTATACGCGTGAGAAAACTGGCCAGTCCATAGGCGTGGGAATAGTCCCTGCTATAAGCGTGGGAACTGGGCAGTCTTACCCTATAGGGAAAGTACCGGAGAAAAGAAAGGGGAGGGGGGAGACGGAGAGGTCTATAAAAGGTCCTGCTGGAGAAGCTTCAGGGCTTTCCCCCCAAAAGAGCTCTGATACGTGAAGAGGCCCGGAGGAGTTTCAAGATTTTTTCCAAAGTCCCAAAGATTTTTGTGTGAGACGCAGGATCACTGGACTGAAATTAACTTGGATTTACTCCTAAAAATTGGACTGGACAACTTTAAACGAGAAATTGGTGAGGATGACCGTTTTTATGTATTTTAGCGAGAGGGGGGAATAGTCATCGGGCCGCCGGCTTCCTCGTGGCCAGCCTGTTTCTCTAATTTGGATTTTAGAAGCAAGATCGAACTGATCACTCGACTTTGCTTCCACCAAAAATAGCACGCAACTGGTATTTACCTCTTCCCTTTTTTATGAACTGTGTTTTGCAATCGAATTGTTCTGGGATTGAATGATTTTATTAACACGGGTATCAGTGAGTGAAATTGTTCAGTTTCTGGAGTAATTGAGATTTGTAATTCTATTTCATGTTTCTTTAATAAATGTGTTTTGTATATTACTTACTTCGTTGTGCGCGGATTTGTACTAAATATGCAACCGAAGGCTCAGGCCCGCTTCCCCTTTTTGACGGGCCGCGTAAAAAGGAACTCCGAACAAGTTAGAGACTTAAATAACTTCCGTAGTTATTTGAGCCACGAGTGAATTTTGATCTGTTCGAAAGTTGTTTCGTCTGAATAAAATTAAAGGAAGTGTTTAAATCAGATTATTGGTTTTGTGTAGAACGAAAAGTTGTTTGACTATTTGAAAGGCTCAGGCCCGCTTCCCCTTTTCGTCGGGCGCGGCTCAGTTCCCCTTTTTTGACGGGCCGTGTAAAAAGTAACTCTGAGCCAGTTAGAGAATTAAATAACTTTCGTAAATATTTAAAGGAGGAGTGGATTTCGTTAGAAGTGAATTGTTGGAAATTTACTTCTTCTAAATAAATTAACGACGACGGCTGAAATAAATCAGTGGAGTTGGAGGAGAATAAAAATATTTCAATTGTCCGTCGGGCGCGGCTCAGTTCCCCTTTTTTGACGGGCCGTGTAAAAAGTAACTCTGAGCAAGTTAGAGAATTAAATAACTTTCGTAAATATTTAACGGAAGAGTTGAGTTCGTTGAAAGTGAATTCGGTTGAGAATTTACTTCCTTTAAATAACATACCGACGATGATTAAAATAAATCAGTGAAGTTGGTGGAGGATAAAAACATTTTGATTGTCCGTCGGGCGCGGCCCAGTTCCCCTTTTGTCGGGCCGCGTCAAAAGTTAAATAGGACACGATCAAAAAATAGACTTGCCTTCCAAATTAATTATTGGGCAAATCTAAATACAGCACGACATTTTTATTCGGTTTAAGAGAGTCGCTATTCTTTTCAAAGCAATTAAGTGGGGTGAAGAACTCCGACAGTCAAGTGCTAGATCTACTATACGAAGTTAGAATTAATCATATAGGGTGCATTAATTTTCTTCTTAAATGCTATTATTGTCACACTTTTATTAATTCGATTCTCTTTCGAATAAAAAAGTTGGTCGGCTCGCTGCATGAGCGACCAAGTGGAACGGACCCATATTAACATTTACTTCGGCAAAACTAGTGCTTGGGTGCGCTATACAAACGAATCCCTGAGGTCTTAACAAAGACATCTAAAAAATATCCGTAACGAATAAGAACTTCAAACATTAGCGGGGAGCCATCAATACGATGCGGTCACTTCGAAGTCCTGCCTCGAATTGAGTTACTCGGCACGCGCTTCGGGTGACTTGAGAGGGATTGGCGTCGTACAGAAATTAGATTGATTCCGGAGGAGTTAATTTAACTCGGGTGGTTAGATTACGGACGAATCTCCGAACCCGGCTAAAATAAACCCGTTACTGGGAAGCCTGGGGCACCTTAATTTGAGAGGTGCGTTTGACAAGGTACAAAATGATAAAAAGAGCTGATGTTGGGAAGAACCAATGGGGAAAGGGTGTGGGTATCATAAATGCAGGGACTGGCACCATCTGGAGAAAACAAACCAAGGAGCGGGAGAAGAACGAGGACAATCACGAGGGCCACCAAGGACGATACTAGACATAGGGAAACCGGAAAATAAAACATAATCTAGGCGCGACGTATTAAATGCATAATTTTTGCATCACGTGTTCAAAGAATGGGATGGATTGTAGCACTCTTGCAGAGGTGAAAAAACACAGTTCTAGTCATGGTCTTAATGTGTTTTTGAAAGGAGAGAGTATGCTCAAATGATATACCAATATTCATTACAGAATCACTTTAGGTAATAGTACATTTATCAAGATTTACAGTGGTGTCCCTAAATAGGTGCTGATGACAAGCAGGGTCAATTATCAACGTTTCGGGTTTATCTGGGTTAAGAAGAAATCGAGAGACATCAATTGTTTAATCTCAGCAAGACATGCCTCAATATTACGGCAATCCCGCGGATTTCTCATTTCTAACGGCATATAATGGGTGTCGTCCACATAACAATGAAAACTAATGTTATATTTATGTACAGGGTCCGGCAATATGATCTGACATATTTGTAGGTTCAATAAAATGCAAATAAACTAAAGAAACAAAAACGTTTTTTTATGTTCGAAAAGTACATACGTATAATGACGTTTTGTTTTCGTTAAATTTCATCTTCGTTTCGTTTTTGAATAATGTTATTTTGTTTCATTTCAGTTGCTAACATGAATTGGACCGGTGAGCGTCGCGCTTTCATTGTGGAAACGTTTATCAAGAACGAATCTGTAACTGCAACACAACGAGTGTTCTGTTTGCGCTTCAGACTTCGTAGACATGATCGCATACCTGCTCGAAACACGATCTTGTTATGGGTTACTAACTTCAGAGCCAGTGGATCAGCATTGAAACGAAAAAGAAAGAAATTGCTGCCATTCCCCATGAAATGATCCGCCGAGGTATGGACAACTTTCATGAATGCCTTCGACAGTGTGTGGACAATAACGACTTCCATTTGACTGATTTAATTTTTAAAACCAAATGAAACAAAATGGTATTATATGTACTTTTCAAAAATAAAAACACATTTTTGTTTCTTTACTTTATTTGTGGGGTTTTTTTTTAACCCAAAAACGTGTAGATGATTTTACCAGACTCTGTATGTGTCTGACTTCATAAAACCAAGTCGGGTTGTTGTGATGCGTCTAGTGTGTTGGAGTGCCCAGTGCATGTCACTTCTCACTGTCAACCCTCACCGCTGGCTAGCAGTATGCGAACGGGAGAGCCGAGTGCGTAAGTCTCTCCCTGCCAGTACATAGCCTCTCTAACAGCAAGCCCTATGTAGTGCCTCCACGCGGCGACACATGGTAACTGGGTACAACATGGACCCAAGCAAAACTACAAGGGACTCAGAGGAGGTCTGGCCCCTAGACGTGCGGCACGCAGGCCCACCGGTGTGTGGACACACCCTGGTGCCCACGAACCAGCCCCCAACAATGGGTTAAATAGTACCACTGCCCAGTGGGCTCCTTGGGAGAGGAATGGGCTAAGGGAGTTAACCCCTACAGAAAATCAATTTCCCCTTGGGTTGGTGTCAGGAAGGGCATCCGACTGTAAAAACGTTTTGCTCTAAAAATATTCTCAGTATGGCTAGACAAACACAGAAGAGGCGGGGTACAGCCTTAAGTAACCCGTGGGCATTTTCATCAGCCTACGACAAAAAGAATGATGGAAAAGGAGGCCAAACCGCAGGTGGATATGACGGCTCTCAGCCCGATGGACTGCGGGGAGGCCTGAACCGGAATAGAGAGGGGCAGGAGGCAAGTGTTAGGGTGGCTACATGGAACATCGGCAGGATGTCGCACCGATCCGGGGGGGTGGTTGAGGCTCTACACAGGAGAAGGATGGATGTCTGCTGTGTCCAGGAGTCGAGATGGAAGGGTGGAAGTGCAAGGATGCTGGGTGCAATCGGCAGAAGGTAAAAGTTCTTCTGGCAAGGCCGCAATGAAGGGACTGGTGGTGTTGGAGTACTTATCGCTGAAAAGTGGATAGATCAAGTGCTAAGCATTAGCAGGGTAAATGAGCATCTTTGTGAAGTTGATCGTTGGGAAGCGCCTGACAAACGTAATTTCAATCTATGCCCCTCAAGTTGGCAGAAGTCAGGACAAGAAGGATGCCTTCTGGGACAAGGCCATCATGGTGCTGTCAGGGATCCCCCAGAATGAGGTCATAATTCTGGGAGGTGATCTGAATGGACACGTGGGGAGGGAGTCAGATGGCTTTGAGAGGGTACATGGGGGACAGGGGTACGGCATGCGGAACGCAGAAGGAGAGAGGATCCTAGAGTTCGGCGACACACTGGAGCTGGTGCTGTGCAACTCGCTTTTCAAGAAGGACGAAGCCAAATTAGTAACATACAGTTCAGGTGGCTACAAGAGCACAGTAGATTACATCATGGTCAGAAAGGAGGACCGCACCCTGGTCAGGGATGCCAAGGCAATCCCCGGAGAAGAGTGTGTCTCTCAGCATCGCCTAGTCATCGGAGACCTAACTCTGCGAATCAAAAAGGTGGGGGCTAAGAAGCATCCTCCCAAGTTGAAGGTGTGGAAGCTACATAGCGCAGGGAGTAAAAACGAGTTTAGGAAGAAGATTGAGCAGATAGCAGTGGGCTTGGCGCGTCAGAGTCACCTGTGGCGATAAACCCATATTTTAAGTAGGACTCCAGAAATGTTCTTTTAAATGCAGGTTTCCTTTTCTTCGAAATCGTAGCCTCTTCTTTTTCCGTCTCCTCATTGGGCTTTTTTCCCTTTCCGAAGAAGCTTTCCAAACATCTCTGTTCCTTGCTCATACGTATTTGCTTGCTTCGCAGGCTCGACTGAGGTGACATGTCACGTGACCGAGACGAGCGTCTTGACCTGAACTGACGGCTGTAATTGGGAGAGAGTCGCCATATGTTTTTATATTTTCCAAAATAAATTCTTACTCATTTTTGCTAGCTTTGCAGGCTCGACTGGGAAAACATGTCATGTGACCGGGACGAGCATCTTGACCTGAATTAATTGATCGTCGATATTTTTTTTTATTTTTTCTGTGCGGCTTGGCGGCCCACGGACCGGTACCGGTCCGCGGATCGGGGGTTGGGGACCTCTGATATAAGACACTCCATCTGGAGAAAACAAACCAAGGAGCGGGAGAAGAACGAGGACAATCACGAGGGCCACCAAGGACGATACTAGACATAGGGAAACCGGAAAATAAAACATAATCTAGGCGCGACGTATTAAATGCATAATTTTTGCATCACGTGTTCAAAGAATGGGATGGATTGTAGCACTCTTGCAGAGGTGAAAAAACACAGTTCTAGTCATGGTCTTAATGTGTTTTTGAAAGGAGAGAGTATGCTCAAATGATATACCAATATTCATTACAGAATCACTTTAGGTAATAGTACATTTATCAAGATTTACAGTGGTGTCCCTAAATAGGTGCTGATGACAAGCAGGGTCAATTATCAACGTTTCGGGTTTATCTGGGTTAAGAAGAAATCGAGAGACATCAATTGTTTAATCTCAGCAAGACATGCCTCAATATTACGGCAATCCCGCGGATTTCTCATTTCTAACGGCATATAATGGGTGTCGTCCACATAACAATGAAAACTAATGTTATATTTATGTACAGGGTCCGGCAATATGATCTGACATATTTGTAGGTTCAATAAAATGCAAATAAACTAAAGAAACAAAAACGTTTTTTTATGTTCGAAAAGTACATACGTATAATGACGTTTTGTTTTCGTTAAATTTCATCTTCGTTTCGTTTTTGAATAATGTTATTTTGTTTCATTTCAGTTGCTAACATGAATTGGACCGGTGAGCGTCGCGCTTTCATTGTGGAAACGTTTATCAAGAACGAATCTGTAACTGCAACACAACGAGTGTTCTGTTTGCGCTTCAGACTTCGTAGACATGATCGCATACCTGCTCGAAACACGATCTTGTTATGGGTTACTAACTTCAGAGCCAGTGGATCAGCATTGAAACGAAAAAGAAAGAAATTGCTGCCATTCCCCATGAAATGATCCGCCGAGGTATGGACAACTTTCATGAATGCCTTCGACAGTGTGTGGACAATAACGACTTCCATTTGACTGATTTAATTTTTAAAACCAAATGAAACAAAATGGTATTATATGTACTTTTCAAAAATAAAAACACATTTTTGTTTCTTTACTTTATTTGTGGGGTTTTTTTTTAACCCAAAAACGTGTCAGATGATTTTACCAGACTCTGTATGTGTCTGACTTCATAAAACCAAGTCGGGTTGTTGTGATGCGTCTAGTGTGTTGGAGTGCCCAGTGCATGTCACTTCTCACTGTCAACCCTCACCGCTGGCTAGCAGTATGCGAACGGGAGAGCCGAGTGCGTAAGTCTCTCCCTGCCAGTACATAGCCTCTCTAACAGCAAGCCCTATGTAGTGCCTCCACGCGGCGACACATGGTAACTGGGTACAACATGGACCCAAGCAAAACTACAAGGGACTCAGAGGAGGTCTGGCCCCTAGACGTGCGGCACGCAGGCCCACCGGTGTGTGGACACACCCTGGTGCCCACGAACCAGCCCCCAACAATGGGTTAAATAGTACCACTGCCCAGTGGGCTCCTTGGGAGAGGAATGGGCTAAGGGAGTTAACCCCTACAGAAAATCAATTTCCCCTTGGGTTGGTGTCAGGAAGGGCATCCGACTGTAAAAACGTTTTGCTCTAAAAAATATTCTCAGTATGGCTAGACAAACACAGAAGAGGCGGGGTACAGCCTTAAGTAACCCGTGGGCATTTTCATCAGCCTACGACAAAAAGAATGATGGAAAAGGAGGCCAAACCGCAGGTGGATATGACGGCTCTCAGCCCGATGGACTGCGGGGAGGCCTGAACCGGAATAGAGAGGGGCAGGAGGCAAGTGTTAGGGTGGCTACATGGAACATCGGCAGGATGTCGCACCGATCCGGGGGGGTGGTTGAGGCTCTACACAGGAGAAGGATGGATGTCTGCTGTGTCCAGGAGTCGAGATGGAAGGGTGGAAGTGCAAGGATGCTGGGTGCAATCGGCAGAAGGTAAAAGTTCTTCTGGCAAGGCCGCAATGAAGGGACTGGTGGTGTTGGAGTACTTATCGCTGAAAAGTGGATAGATCAAGTGCTAAGCATTAGCAGGGTAAATGAGCATCTTTGTGAAGTTGATCGTTGGGAAGCGCCTGACAAACGTAATTTCAATCTATGCCCCTCAAGTTGGCAGAAGTCAGGACAAGAAGGATGCCTTCTGGGACAAGGCCATCATGGTGCTGTCAGGGATCCCCCAGAATGAGGTCATAATTCTGGGAGGTGATCTGAATGGACACGTGGGGAGGGAGTCAGATGGCTTTGAGAGGGTACATGGGGGACAGGGGTACGGCATGCGGAACGCAGAAGGAGAGAGGATCCTAGAGTTCGGCGACACACTGGAGCTGGTGCTGTGCAACTCGCTTTTCAAGAAGGACGAAGCCAAATTAGTAACATACAGTTCAGGTGGCTACAAGAGCACAGTAGATTACATCATGGTCAGAAAGGAGGACCGCACCCTGGTCAGGGATGCCAAGGCAATCCCCGGAGAAGAGTGTGTGTCTCAGCATCGCCTAGTCATCGGAGACCTAACTCTGCGAATCAAAAAGGTGGGGGCTAAGAAGCATCCTCCCAAGTTGAAGGTGTGGAAGCTACATAGCGCAGGGAGTAAAAACGAGTTTAGGAAGAAGATTGAGCAGATAGCAGTGGGCTTGGCGCGTCAGAGTCACCTGTGGCGATAAACCCATATTTTAAGTAGGACTCCAGAAATGTTCTTTTAAATGCAGGTTTCCTTTTCTTCGAAATCGTAGCCTCTTCTTTTTCCGTCTCCTCATTGGGCTTTTTTCCCTTTCCGAAGAAGCTTTCCAAACATCTCTGTTCCTTGCTCATACGTATTTGCTTGCTTCGCAGGCTCGACTGAGGTGACATGTCACGTGACCGAGACGAGCGTCTTGACCTGAACTGACGGCTGTAATTGGGAGAGAGTCGCCATATGTTTTTATATTTTCCAAAATAAATTCTTACTCATTTTTGCTAGCTTTGCAGGCTCGACTGGGAAAACATGTCATGTGACCGGGACGAGCATCTTGACCTGAATTAATTGATCGTCGATATTTTTTTTTATTTTTTCTGTGCGGCTTGGCGGCCCACGGACCGGTACCGGTCCGCGGATCGGGGGTTGGGGACCTCTGATATAAGACACTGGATTCCCTCTGGTGAGAAATTGAAGTCAATTCGTTTTTTTAAAGAATTTATTAGTTAACAGTGCGGAAAGCCTTTTTAAAGTCAAGGAACAATGCACCTACACATATTTCCAATTTACTTTTTACTTTTTCTATAAAGAAGCTGTTTGCTTATTCAGTGCCGTGGTTTGCTCTGAAACCAAATTGTACAACATATATATTAAAGGGACTATTAATTAAATGTTTACCTACAATATTTGCTACCCATCTCTCAACAATCTTAGAAACTGGTCGATAATTTATTTTATTTGAACTGTAACCAGACTTAAAGATTGAGGTGACTGTGGCCAGTTTCCAGGATGATAGGATAACTCTGTTGTCAGTTAGTTAGCTAGTTAGTAATGATGTACATTATACTACATAGAACTCTTTAAGAGATGAGAGTCTATTCTATGAATGTCTTTAGCTTTCAAATGTTTTAGTGAACCAGTAATCAATTCCTGCCTTGTTCCATCCATCGATTGTCTGTACCACGGGGGTCGCGGGCGTGCTGGAGCCTATCCCAGCAGTCATTGGGCAGTAGGCGGGGGACACCCTGAACTGGTTGCCAGCCAATTGCAGGGCACACAGAGACGAACAACCATTCACACTCGCACTCACGCCTAGGGAGAATTTGGAGTGCTCAATCAGCCTACCAAGCATGTTTTTGGGATGTGGGAGGAATCCGGAGTGCCGGAGAAAACCCACGCGGGCCAGGGGAGAACATGCAAATTCCACACAGGGAGAGCCGGAGTTGGAATCGAACCTGCAAAGTCCTAACTGTGAGGCGGTCGTGCTAACCAGTGCGCCGAGCCGCCTCCAGCCTTGTTATTTCAAGTAAGTTAAAAACAGGTGTGTGAGATCAATGAACCTTGACCTTTGAGATCAGAAGATGAAAATAATTAATTTATTTCCCTCAAACATTTGAGAAAGTAACTGTTACCGTAAGGCAGCACGATGGAGCATTGGTTAGCACAGGGGTGGACAAACCTTTTGACTGGCGGGCCGAATTTGGTTCTAAATTTTGATCGGGGGCCGAACAAGGAGCAGATGGATGTAGTGTTTGTGTGAAGTAATAGAAATGACATGTAAAGGTCATTGCATAAAAGGTTTGTACTTTTAGTAGGTAGTAAAGCATGGATATTCAAAAAAAGCTTTTTGAAAACAAATGCATTTATTAACAGCATTAAAAAAATATTTCACCAAAAAACTACTATCAGTGAGTGATTCTCATTAAATATAACACTGTTATTATGACTAATAGTTTCCTTCTTCAGCACCTGCAGGTCAGATTTGTGAAATATGTTTATCTAATGAGGCGAAATCACATCAAACAGCAAACATTCTGACCAAATACATCATCTTGAAGAATCAGTGAAAGAATACTTCTAAATAAAGTAGTAAAGAAATCAATAGTTATGTTGGTCTCCCTTTTTTGCTAGTGCATGATGGTCTGGAGTAAAATTTGTTGTGGTAATTCTTAGGATAGAGCCGAGGTGTCGGTCCGTTAACCTAGAGCTGTGACGGGCTTTGTTGATGTTCATGTGGCTGAACGTCTGCTCACACACGTAGGTCGAGCCAAATTGTCCTCTCTTTTTCTTTTAAACACTATGCACTCAGTGTCCACCTTTCTTTTCCTCGGGTCACTCATTTTAGTGGAAGGATTCCAGGGGAAGGTTTGTGTGTGGCATTAACGTAAAACTGTATCTGAAAGCTCAGCGCGCGAATTACGAGAATGCTGACGTCACAGCCCACACTCGAAATTCGGCACTGATGGAAATAGAGCGCGGAGTGCGCCGGGTCCGTACTACTTAGTACGTACACGCACTTGTGAGTGTGCACCGAGCTTTCTGACACGGCTTCCAGGAGTAAATGCGCGGACAGGCGCTTCCCCATCTATTGGGGAAACATACTAATTACAGGGAAAATGACCCAAAAAAAAGTTCAATAATACAACTTATTCAGGTTTGGCGAGCCGGATTAAACGGCCCCGTGGGTCGGATGTGGCCCGCGGGCCGTAGTTTGCCCATGTCTGGGTTAGCACATCCGAGCAATGGTTAGCACCTCCGCCTCACAGTTCAGAGCGTGCGGATTTGATTGGACCGCCGGCCCTCTTTGTGTGGAGTTTGTATGTTCTCCTCGAACCTGCGTGGGTTTTCGCCAGGTCGTCTGGTTTCCTCCCACAACCCAAAAACATGCTTAGTAGACCGATGGAGCATTCCAAATTGCCCATAGGTGTGAGTGAGGATGGTTGTTCTCTCTGTGTGCCCTGCGATTTGGCTGGAACCGGTTCAGGGTTAACCACCTATTACCGAATGACGCCCGCGACCCCCGTGGGGACTAGCAGTAAGGATAATGGATGGATGAATGGATTGTTATGGTAATTTCTGGACGATAAACCGCACAAGGTAAAATTAGGGGAAAATCTTGTTTTGTTCATAGATAAGCAGTGCAGGGCTATAAACCGCAGGGATCAAAGCTTGTGCAAAAAGTAGAGGCTTATAGTCCAGAAAATACGGTAAATTAATTTGACAGTAGATCCGGACAAGTCACTGCAATATTGTCCATTTCAGCTCAATTTTCTTGTTTTAATTTTTTATTCTTACTCATTAATTATTGTGAAGGCAAAGGCCTTCACACTTATGTTATTCTACACCATTCACTTTATTATTAGTGTGAAGGCGAAGGGGTCACCAACCTTTCTTAAACCGAGAGCTAATTCCTGGGTACTGATTAAAGCAAAGGGCTACCAGTTTGACACACATTCAATTTGGTTTTTCACGATGTGTTATTATTGTCATTTCCAGTTCACATGTAAGTGTGATTTTAACAAGAATAGCAAAAATACAGTCAAACCTTGGTTTTTGACCACAATCCGTTCCAGAAGGCGGTTCGAGAAGCGAATCGGTCAAATTCCGAATCTATTTTTCCCATTACAAATAATGGAAAAATTGTAATCCGTTTCAAGACAACAACAAAAAACGCCTTTAAGCATTTTTTCATTTGCGCATATTTGTCCGATCGCGCAACTGCAGCATACCACCGAACGCGCAACCGTAGCGCATCGCCCAGTGCGCAACTGCACCGCGCTGGTCGCATTATTGTGACAGAGCCGTCGCTGAAATTTAGAAAATACTTTTAAAGTCCTGTTGTACTTTCCAAAATTTAAGTGGACCTCAATGCGCAGGAAGCTTAATTTGGTCCGATCGCGCAACCGCAGCGCGTCAGGCGCTCACTGTCGCATTGCTTTAAGAGTGTCTTTGTGTTTTAGGATGGCTTTACTGCTCCCACTTGCTTTCTTTGGAGACATGGTTAGGGGTTAATACAATTCTCAAAGTAACGAAAATACAATAACGCAGCCAGTCGGCATCCGGGCCGCGTGGTCGGGTTTTCTCGGGTTCTCCCGGCTCATCTCGCGAGGTTCGACCTCTGAATTTTGTTCAACAAACGAAGCAAAAAAATCTCGAATTTTTTGTTCAAATTCCGATTTGTTTGAGAACCGGGACGTTCGGAAACCGAGGTTTGACTGTGAAATAAATAGATGCAGCTCACTGACAAGTGCTGCTATTTGAGCTCATTTTAGAACAGTCCTGCGGGCGACTCATGCTGTCCTCACAGGCGACCTGGTGCCCACGGGCACCGTGTTGGTGACCCCTGTTCACTTTATTATTTATTATTATCCATTCACTTTATTATCCATCCATCCATCCATCTTCTTCCGCTTATCCGGGGTTGGGTCGTGGGGGCAGCAACTTTAGGAGGGACTCCCAGACTTCCCTCTCCCCAGCCACTTTATCCAGCTCATCCCGGGGGATCCCAAGGCGTTCCCAGGCCAGCCGAGAGACATCGTCTCTGCAGCGCGTCCTGGGTCGTCCACGGGGTCTCCTACCAGTGGGACATGCCCGGAACACCTACCCAAGGAGACGTCCAGTAGGCATCCTGATGAGATGCCCAAGCCACCTCATCTGGCTCCTCTCAACGTGGAGGAGCAGCGGCTCTACTCCCAGTCTCTCCCGGATGACCGAGCTTCTCACCCTATCTCTAAGGGAGAACCCGGACACCCTGCGGAGGAAACTCATTTCGGCCACTTGTGTCCGGGATCTCGTTCTTCAAGTCACGACCCATAGCTCGTGACCATAGGTGAGGGTAGGGGCGTAGATCGACCGGTAAATTGAGAGCTTTGCCTTTTAGCTTAGCTCTCTCTCTTCACCACGATGGACCGGGACAGAGTCCGCATTACTGCCGACGCTGCACCGATCCGCCTGTCGATCTTATGCTCCATCCTGCCCTCACTCGTGAACAAGACCCCATGATTGAACCTCTCCACTTGGGGCAGGATCTCATCCCCGATCCGGAGAGGGCATTCCACCCTTTTCCAACCGAGGACCATGGACTCTGATTTGGAGGTGCTGACCCTCATCCTGACTGCTTCACACTTGGCTGCGAGATCACGGCTTGAAGAAGCCAACAGCACCACGACGTCTGTAAAAAGCAGAGACGCAATGCTGAGGTCCCCAAACCGGACACCCTAAACGCCTCGGCTGCGCCCAGAAATTCTGTCCATGAAAGTTATGAACAGAATCGGTGACAAAGGGCAGCCATGGCCGAGTCCAACCCTCACTGGGAACGAATCCGACTTACTGCCGAAAATGCGGACCAAACTCTGGGATTGGTGATACAGGGACCGAACCGCCCTTATCAGTTGGCTCAGCACCCCGTACTTCCGAAGCACCCTCCACAGAACTTCCCGAGAAACACGGTCGAACGCCTTCTCCAAGTCCACAAAACACGTGGACTGGTTGAGCGAATTCCCATATATAATTCCGCTATTTTATTCTCCTCACTTTTTTGACATGCTACTTCTTCCACATAATTCATCCGATTCACTCGACTCCACTTTTGACGTATTCCAAATATTCACGTGATTTCCCGTTCTCGCAAAATTCGCAAATTTACGGCAATTTTTTCCCCGTTCATTCTTAATGGCACACTCAACATTTCACATTTATGTTGTTCGTCATTCAGCACATTCAATTCAAATTGAGGAAGATTTTCGACATTACCAAATTGCCAAATTCAAAATTTTCACATTTTCATGTTTAAAATTCGCGCAAAATTTTATTTTTCACTTCTAATTTCTACATTTTTCAACCAATTCAACACGTTCCAACTTTAAACTGTTCATCTACCTATTCTAAAACTTACCAAAAATTCACAATTTTAAATTTTGAAGTTTACGCCAAATTTGACATCAGTTTTTTCCTTCTAAGGTGGCGCCGCGGATGGCCGCCTCGGTGACTTGCTCTCTGCTACTTTGTGTTATTTTATGTGTTTTTTGCGTCTTCTGCTGCCCATCCCGGATCACTTTTAGCAGAGAAGAACTGTTAAACATCGGACAGTCTTCTGGTACTTTCTCTCCGGTTTTCACTAATCCAGGATGTTTGGCAGAGATTCTACCCAGTGGAGGCACTCTAAAGTTCTTCCAGAGACGGCAGCGAGGCAAGCGCGCCAGAGCCCTCGTAAAGTTGAGGCAGAGAGGGTTCCGCGCTCCGCTACCATCAATACATCTGGCAAATGTCCGCTCCTTGGCGAACAAGATGGACGAACTGCTGCTTCTCATCCCAAGGAACCCGCACGTTAGCAGATCCGTCGTCCTATGCTTCACCAAATCGTGGCTCACCAAACTCGTCCCCGACCATGCCGTGAAGCTGCCTGGATTAGGCTACTACGAGCTGATCGAAACACGGAGCTCACGGGAAAAACAAAGGGAGGTGGTCTATGTTTCTATATTAATGAAGGTTGGTGTACTGATGTCACAGTGTTGAAAGAGTCTTGTAGCCCTCTCCTAGAAACTGCTGGCCGTTTTATTCACCACGAGTGTTCTTCTCGATCGTAATGGCGGCTGTTTACATTCCACCACACGCTTGTGCAATCGAAGCCACGCAGCTGCTGGCTGACCAGGTAACAGACATGGAGAGAAAACGACCAAACTCACTGATCATTGTTTTGGGTGATTATAACAGAGCGAACCTCACATACGAACTCCCCAAATACAGACAGCACATAACGTGTCCCACTAGAGGGACACAGACACTGGACCACTGTTACTCCGTAATAAAGGATGCATACCGCTCTGTGCCCCGTGCAGCTTTAGGACTCTCGGACCACTGTCTAGTTCATCTGATCCCAACCTACAGGTAGAAATTAAAAACTTCTAAGCCTGTGGTGAGGACTGTGAGGAAATGGACAGTGGAGTCAAAGCAGGACCTCCAAGCCTGCTTTGGGGTGTTTTGAAGCTGCAACTTCCGACCTGCATGAACTCACCGATACTGTGACATCATACATCAGCTTTTGTGCGGACTTGTGTGTGCAGACTAAGACCTTCTAAACGTACAACAACAACAAACCGTGGTTTCCACCAAACCTCAGGATGCTGCGCAAAGCCAAGGAGGAGGCCAACGGGAGTGGGGACCAGGACCTGTACAGGCAGGCCAAGAACACACAGAACCGAGAAATCAGGAAAGCCAAGAGGTGCTATCAGGAGAGCCTGGAGAGACACCTCTCTGCCAATCCTGATCTCTCAACAGTGTGGAAAGACCAGCAGAGCATCACGGGATTCAAGAAACCCCGTCCTGTGGAGAACCCAAGGCTTGCAAAACAGCTAAACGGGTTTTACTGCAGGTTTGAACAGTCCACCCACACAACAGGACCTTCTGCATCAAAATCAACATACACACCTTCAGAAACCACGTCCACATTTCAGATCCACGAGGAGGTGGTGTGTCTGATGTTCCAGAGACAAAAGGTCAGGAAGGCACCAGGCCCAGACGGTGTGTACCCATCCTGCCTGAAAGTTTGTGCTGAACAACTGGCACCCACCTTTGCACGAATCTTCAACCGTTCCCTGGAGCTGTGTGAGGTGCCCTCGTGCTTCAAAAACGCCACCATCGTACCGGTGGCCAAGAACCCCCGCCATCACAGGTATGAATGTTTATAGACCTGTCGCCCTGACATCTGTGGTCATGAAATCCTTTGAGAGGCTAGTGTTGAACCACTTGAAGTACATCACGGCCCCCCTGCTCGACCCCTTGCAGTTTGCCTACCGGGCAAACAGGTCGGTGGACAATGCGGTCAACATGTGACTGCACTACATCCTGCACCACCTAGACACCCGAGGGATGTACGCCAGGATCCTGTTTGTGAACTTCAGCTTGGCATTCAACACCATCACTCCCGAAATCCGCGACCAGAAGATTATCCAGCTCGCGGTGTCTGCCTCCACCTGTCAGAGGATCACTAGCTTCCTGACCAACAGGAGACATCATGTGAGGCTGGGGACCATCACAACCGACACCTGGACCACCAGCTCTGGCGCCCCCCAGCGGTTATATTTGATTACAACAGTGTCGTGCGTGCAATACAACTGTTTTGCTTTTATTTTGAAAGGTGTCGCACTTCAGTGTAGCGTAAGTGTATGTGAGCTGTGCGTGAAGGTGAACAGTGCGAAGTAATGCAAATGTGTGCTGACACTCAGACAAGAAAAGTTGACAAGGAGTGCCGTGTTTTCAACAAGACATGGACTGCCAAGTATTTCTTTACAGAAATGAAAGGTAAAGCCGTGTGCCTGATTTGTGGTACACAGGTCACTGTGTTTAAAGAATATAATTTGAGTCGTCACTACACGACCAAGCATGAGAAAAAATACATCTGTCTGATAAACAGCACGCAACAGAGGCTGATGCATTGCTAGCAAAACTGCAAGCCCAACAAGGACTTTTTATCAAACTTCACACCCAGAGATGCAGCGGCTTTATCATTTGAGGAAAAGTTAAAGAAGTTAAGAATAAATTGACCTATACACTACAATTTCACATAGCTTAATATACTAAATATAAACACAATAATTGTATTCTTCTAATTACCAGTACCAGCTATTTAAAATAAATAATTTAGTGCATTTTACAATGGAAGAAAATTGAGCAGGTTTAAGTTATCGTAGGTGTGGCCCTCTGACACAACTCAGGTTTTTCATGTGGCCCCTTGTAAAAACTAGACTCTAGTTCATCTAATACCAACCTACAGGCAGAAATTAAAAACGTCTAAGCCTGTAGTGAGGAATGTGAGGAAATGGACAGTGGAGTCAAAGCAGGACCTCCAAGGCTGCTTCGACTGCACCGATTGGGGTGTTTTGGGCCGACAGGCAGGGGACCGTGACCTGTTCGGGCAGGCCAGGAAAACACTGACCCGAGAGATCAGGAAAATTAAGAGGAGCTATGGCCAGAGCTTGGAGAGACACCTCTCTGCAAACCCGAATGCCTCATCAGTGTGGAAAGGCCTGCAGAGCATCACGGGTTTCAGGAGACCTGTGGAGAACCCCAGGCTTGCAAACCAGCTAAACCGGTTTTACTGCAGGGTTGAACAGTCCAACAACACAATAGGACCTCCTGCATCACAATCAACATCCACACCTCCCCTCACAAGCCCCCTGTTCAAAACTCCATCACCGTTAACACCTACTCTCTCTCTTTCAGAACCCGCGCCCGCACTTCAGATCCACCAGGAGGAGGTGTGTCAGATGTTACGGAGACACAAGGTGAAGAAGGCACCAGGCCCAGACGGTGTGCCCGCCTCCTGCCTGAAAGTCTGTGCTGAACAGCTGGCACCCACCTTAACACGGATCTTCAACCGTACCCTGGAGCTGTGTGAGGTGCCCACGTGCTTCAAAAGCTCCACCATCGTACCGGTGGCAAAGAAGCCCACCATCACTGGATTGAATGATTACAGACCCATCGCCCTGACATCTGTGGTCATGAAATCCTTTGAAAGGCTAGTGTTGACCCACCTGAAGGACATCACGGGCCCCCTGCTCGACCCCCTGCACTTCGCATACCGGGCAAACAAGTCGGTGGATGATGCAGTCAAAATTGGACTGCACTACATCCTGCGCCACATCGACACCCCAGGGACGTAAACCAGGATCCTGTTCGAGGACTTCAGCTCGAAATTCAACACCATCACTCCTGATATCCTCCAACAGATGCTCACGAGCTCACGGTTCCTGCCTTGTCAGTGGATCACCAGCTTCCTGACCAACAGGAGACATCATGTGAGGCTGGGGACCATCACATCCGACACCAGGATCACCGGCACTGGCGCTCCCCATTGCTCTTCTCTCTCTACACCAACGATTGCTCCTCAGGGGACTGTTCTGTGAAGCTCCTGAAGTACGCGGACGACACCACTCTCATCGGACTGATCCGGGACAGTGACGATACTGCGTACAGATAGGAAGTGGGGAGACTAGTCCACTGGTGCACCCAAAACCACCTGGAGCTGAACCTGCTCAAGACCGTGGCGATGACAGTAGACTTCAGGAGAGACCCATCGCTATTTCAGCCCCCTCACCTTCTTCAGCAATGCTTTTCCCACCACAGACACTTGTACTTTCTGAGACAGCTCAGGAGCTGCTAAAGACCTTCTACACTGCCATCATCCAGTCTATCCTCTGCACCTCCATCACTTTCTAGTTTGAATCGGCCACCAAGCAAGAAGAGCACAGACTGCAACGGACAATCAGGACTGCGGAAAAGATAATAGGGACCAATCTCCCCTCTTTCCAAGACTTGTACCTGTCTAGGACCAAGAAACATGCAAGTAACATCTCTTCAGACCCTTCTCACCCAGGTCACAGTCTGTTCAAAGTAGGAGGGGCAAATCCATTCGAGTAAACTATTAGCATCAATTTCGCTCTCATAATGGCAGGGAAAAAATGCACAGCTAAACGAAAATATGAAGATGAACACAGGACGTTTTTAACAGTGGGAAAGTTTATATTTTTTGTTGAACGTAATGGCAAGCCATTCTGCCTGATATGTCAGACGTCATTAGCGCATTTCAAAGCTTCAAATCTTCAGCGCCACTTCAGCTCACTCCATACTAACATTGATAAGGACTTTCCAAAAGGGACTGAATTTTGCAAGCGCAAGTTGGAGACTTTGAAAAGTCAGGGAGAAAAACAGGCACAGTTTTTCACAAAAATTATGAAGCACTCAGAAACTGTCACGCTTGCATCATATCAACTGGCTTGGAACATTGCACGAGCTAAAAAGCCATACAATGAAGGCAGTTTGCTAAAAAATGCCTCAGTGACATTGTTGAAATCTTGTCTCCTGAAAACGACAAACTGAAACGAATGGTATCAGACATCCAACTGTCCCGCCACACTATTAAAAACAGAATATTGGACATTAACAGGAATGCCAGAAGTCGCACTAAGCAACATGCATCGTAAGTGAAAAAACGCTACTGTAAATTATTATGGTCGTGTTTGTGGACTTTGTTGAACGGAGAGTTTGTGTGTGTGAGACATTGTAAGCAATGTTCATTGTTGAAAATGACTGGTCTGTGGTCTTAGTACAGTAGGAGTCAATTCCTGTAATTATCATGTTGGTGTGTGACATGATAATGAATAAATTTTGCTGAGCAGAGGTGTGTGTGTAAGAGGAAGGGATGGGGTGATGTTCATGTGTGCCCATGTGTGTGATGTGGCTCTTTGCGGTAACACAGTAAAAAAATGTCGCTCTTAGTTTCTGACTGGTTGGCCACCCCTGGCTTAGACCCTCGGCACTGATTAACCAGTTTGCAGATGTGACCCCCGAAACATGTTCATTCTTGCCCCCACCCTGCTTTCTCTCAATAAATAGTCTCTTGCAAGAGGCGAAAGTCAGACTGCTTTCAAGCACCTCTGTACCACACAGGGCTGATGATGGCTTTCTCCGCTTGTAAGCGTAAAATGAGCAAACTGTCTCACGTGTGGTTCTTGCATAATAGGTGGAGTGGGAAAAACTCTTGATGAATCTATTACCCAAAGTGATTTGTAATTAATCTTGGTGTTGCCAAACTCTGTCCTTTCAAAAGCACGAAGAACATTACTAGCACTGCATGCTTTCACCTTTGCTAAGTTCTATTCCATTCTTTTAACATCCATCCATCCATCCATTTTCTGAACCGCTTAGTCCCCACGGGGGTCGCGGGCGTGCTGGAGCCTATCCCAGCCGTCATCGGGCAGTAGGCGGGGGACACCCTGAACTGGTTGCCAGCCAATCGCAGGGCACACAGAGACAGACAACCAATCGCACTCACACTCACACCTAGGGACAATTTGGAGTCTTCAATCGGCCTACCAAGCATGTTTTTTGGAATGTGGGAGGAAACCGGAGTGCCCGGAGAAAACCCACGCGGGCCCGGGGAGAACATGCAAACTCCACACAGGGAGGGCCGGAGGTGGAATCGAACCCGCACCCTCCTAACTGTGAGGCGGACGTGCTACCCAGTGCGCCACCGAGCCGCCCATTCTTTTAACATGTGATGCATAAATTATCCATTTGTTATATCGCGCCTAATGTATTATTTTCTGGTCTTCCTATGTCCAGTATTAAACGTTTACAGTTAATGAACAAGACTGCAGATAGACCACTCACAAGGACGAGAAACTCCGATCATTTACTAGCAAACTTGCAGTGGCTCCCGGTCCACTTGAGATGTGATTTCAAGTTTCTGTTACTAATCTATAACATATTACATTGCCTAGCACCTTCCTATCTTGTCGACCTAGTTGTACCGTATGTTCCCTCCTGAAATCTTTGTTCACAAAACACTAATGTGTTTAGTGACCCCAATGGTTAAAAAGAGTCTGTGGGGTCGAGAACATTTTCTATACAGGCTTCAGAGCTTTGGAATCCACTATCCACAGATATCAGTGCTGCTACCTTGGTATAAGCATTCAAGACACGATTAAAGTCGCATTTCTACGCCCTTGCCTTTAATTAAACTACACTGGCTGATATGGCTACAGTTTGTGCTCTCGCTCCTGCCCTCTTCTCTACATCTTGGGGGCAAAGTCTGCCCAAACTGAAAGAAGTTTTGCATCAGCTGACCGGTACGATATTTGAGGTAGACTAACTCCCCGCGGGCGCTACCATGATGACTGAGGGTGTCTTCCTGCAGCTCTTCATTTGATTATTGATATCTACAGTATATTACCTTATTTTGTATTGTTTCATATTGTTTCATACTCTGCTTCCATTGCAGCCTGGTCATCCTGGAAGGGCGAGCCCCAATCTGCAGTCCCTTCTCAATTACCCTGTGGGTTATGAGCAGGGGATGTTGAGAATAACTGTCAACTTTAGGCATGTGAAGCCCTTTGAGACATTTTTGTGATTAATGGCTATATAAATGAATTTCACTTGAAGAAACTGCAATAATTATAATTTACCTATTTAAATAGGAAGTTTAGGTTTCTATAAAAATACAATTTAGCTGATGGTTTATGATACAGGCAAATTACACCAAAAGACATTGCAGATGAAAGTGCAATTTCTACATCAACATAGCTGGATTTCTTCTGGTCAGTTTCTCCGTTTGAATTTTAGAGTGCTTTTAACAGAGAAAGATGGGTTAGCTGTAGCCCAAGTGGTGAACGTACTTGTCTAGCACTTTTCTACCTTTCGTACACAAACCACATCACACAGCTTCCTCATTTACCTACTGATGACATTCCATTAGGAGCATCTCGGGGTTCACGGGCACTTCGACATGGTCACAATGGCAACGGAATGGACCGTAATCTATGGGTTGGGAGAAGGCCACTCTACCACCGAGACACACAAACCAGCATTGTACATACAAACTTTAAACAAACTCCAAACACATGCACGCACGCACGCACGCACGCACGCACGCACGCACGCACGCACGCACGCACGCACGCACGCACGCACGCACGCACGCACGCACGCACGCACACACACACACACACACACACACACACACACACACACACACACACACACACACACACACACACATACGTACAGTAGAAACCTAGATCTCTATGCTAATTTGTTCCAAAAGGGACATCAAGTAGCAAAGTCGTTGCGTACGTAAAACTACAAAAAGAAACAATGACAATACAGTAGAGCAACTCTCAGCATGAACCGTTGTGTTCTCGTGAAGGAAGATTTCTGGAAAATAGCCGCGCACGATTGCAGTCGGGCGTCAAAGGTTGACAACCTGCTAAAGAAAAGCACCAACAAACGCTGGTTTCTGAAGCTTTGACCCAGAACAGAGAAAAACATTTTTCCCAACATTTTGGGTCAAAAACGGAATATGTTCACTCCTGAGGCGGTCAACTTCCGCTGTATGTTTGTGTATACACACACACACACACACACACACACACACACACACACAAAACGCACGCGCACACAAACGCATGCGTACTTCTACGCCACGCACGCACGCACACACACACACATAGGAATGTGTTGAACAGACCTGAATTCTAAATCCTGAATCATCAAACATGCGCTCACAAATATAAAAAAATCTTGATTTTGTGAAAACATAGAAAAAATGTTCAGAAATGTTGGCCATTTGACATTTACCTCAGCAAAAAGAGAATTGCCCTTGCTGTTTGGATCCTGGGCTTGTTGTAGTACTCTTTCCATATGTACCTGGAGTTCACAGTTCACCTCACGAGATTTCTGTATTAAAGAAAAGAGGCAAAGAAATTACATATATATAGTCCTCGGCTTTGACATAAGAAAAATATGTAAAATACCATTCCATGAAACCTATGAACAATTCAAAATCATAAATTTGAGCACAAACCATGCAATAACATGTCTCAAATGTGTATTTGAAGAATACTGTTAAACATCCGACAGTCTTCTACCGGCACTTTCTCTCCAGTTTTCACGGACCCGGGCAGTTTGACGGAGATTCTAGCCAGAGCGGCGGTGCTCTACAAATTCTGCCGGAGACGGCGGCGTGGCAAGCGTGCCAGAGCCCTTGTGAAGTTGAGGTAGCGAGGCTTCCGTGCTCCCCTACTATCAATTCATCTGATGAATGGCCGCTCCACGGCGAACAAGATGGACGAACTGCTGTTTCTCATCTCATAGAGCCCGGACGTTAGCAGATCCGCCGCCCTGTGCGTCACCGAACACATCCCTGACCACGGCGTACAGATTTCGGCTCATACGTGCAGATCGCAGGACGGAGCTCACGGGAAAAACAGAGAGGTGGGTTATGCTTCTTCATTAATGAAGGTTGGTGTACTGATGTCACAGGTGACAGATGAGGTCAGACAGGAATCTCTATGGACCATGATGTTCACGGATGACATTGTGATCTGTAGTGAGAGTAGGGAACCGGTGGAAGGAAATCTAGAGAGGTGGCGGTAAGCCCTGAAAAGGAGGGGAATGAAGATTAGCCGAAAGAAGACAGAATACATGTGTGTAAATGAGAGGGATCCAAGTGGAATGGTGAGGCTACAGGGAGTAGAGATCCAGAAGGTAGGATTTTAAGTACTTAGGGTCAACAGTCCACAGCAATGGAGAGTGTGGAAAAGAGGTGAAGAAGCGCATCCAGGCAGGGTGGAATGGGTGGAGAAAAGTGTCAGGGGTGATGTGTGATAAAAGAGTATCAGCAAAAATGACGCAAATGGTCGACAAGATAGTGATGAGACCAGCGATGCTGTATGGTTTAGAGACAGTGAAACTGGGGAAAACACAGGAGATGCTGAGATTCTCTTTGGGAGTAACGCGGTTGGATAAGATCAGGAACAAGAACATCAAAGGGACAGCGCATGTTAGGTGTTTCGGAGATAAAGCCAGAGGCCAGACTGGGATGGCTCAGAAATGTTCAAAGGAAGGAAAGTAAATATATTTGTAGAAGGATGCTGAGGATGGAACCACCAGGCAGGAGGTCAAGAGGAAGCCCAAAGAGGATATTTATGGATGGAGTGAAAGAGGACATGAAGTTAGTTTGGGTGAGAGGAGGATTCATAGGATAGGGTGAGATGGAAACAAATGGTCGCTGTGGCGACCCCGGAGGGAAAAACCCGAAAGGAAAAGAAGAAGGTGTACTGATGTCACAGTGTTGAAAGCAGTGACGTGCGGTGGGGTTCATGACTGGGGAGGTTACTGATGCCCCCCCCCCCCGGTAAAATTTGTCCGGCACCTAACGGTGTCACAAAAAAGGTTGGGGAACACTGCTCTCGTGTGGCTTATTCCTTATTTAATTTTAACTATTTTAATTAAAATCTCATATCAGCAGTCTTCACACATTAAAACACTCAATAAAGCACATGGAATCAAAAACTTGTTTTCGACCGTGCGTACCACTTATTCATTATTTAATTTGAAATATTTTAATGAAAATCTCATCAGCAGTCTTCACACATAACACTCAATAAAGCACAAGGAATCAAAAACTTGATTTCGATCGTGCGTACCACTCAGTTTTAAAAGACATGTTCCGAAGTCCCGTTGTCCGAATCAAACCTTTTAACTCCGGAGTTGCTCTTCATTTACTGATGACCTCCTGCTTTGACCGAAAATCCATAGTTGATAATCATTTGGATATGTAATCCTCCATTGTAAAACGAAATGTAAAAACGGAAAAATCATTTGGACATGTAATCTTCCATTGTAAAACGAAATTTAAAAACGAAAAGAAAAGCAAAAAAAAAACGAATGTAAAACGAAATGGACGACTGCTCCTCAGCTGTTCACTGTAAATTTGAACTGGAGATCTCTTATTCTACAGGTAGGCACATGAAGCATCCCGGGATCACTAGCACCCCCTGCCATAAGGCTGGAGAACCTTTTTTTCGTAGCCTCCGTAAGGTATCTTTTCAAAGCCGTTTTGTTTATCTAAAGAAACACGACGTACAGACAGATGACAAAAAACACTAGATATTACGTATCTATATCAGCTTAATTATGGAAATTAGTTGTTATAGCCACAGTGTTTGAACACTTAAACAGCAACAAAGACAGAGAGCAGTTCAGTCTAACTGCATAGCCTGTCAACATCGGCAGCCATGTGATCATGCAATCCTCAGAGGAGGCGAGGCAGGAAGTTGGCTCCTCCGAGCGAATCGTCTTCAGTTTTAAAATAACTAAAAATTTTGCGATTTTAGTTCAAAATGATACAAAACTATTGAAATTAAAAGGAAAATGACAGTATATTAAAAACAATTGAATTTGTTTTTCCCCTTTTCATGATGGCAGGATAGGCGTTCCTCTGACCACACGTTCCTGGTTGAAAGAGTCTTGCAGCCCTCTCTTAGAGACACTTTTCATAAGCTGCCAGCTGTTTTATTCACCATGGCAGTTCTCCTCGATCGTAATGGCGGCTGTTTACATTCCACCACACACGCGTGCGATTGAAGCCACGCAGCTGCTGGCTGACCAGATGACAGACATGGAGAAAAAAATTCCCTAACTTACTGATTATTGTTTTGGGGGATTTTAACAGCAAATCTCACAGACACAAACTCCCAAAATGCAGACAGCACATCACGTGCCACACCAGAGGCGCACAGACACTAGACCACTGCTACTCAGTAATAAAGGACGCATATCATTCTGTGCCCCGTACAGCTTTAGGACTCTCGGATCACTGTCTAGTTCAGACCTGGGCAAATTACGGCCCGCGGGCCACATCCTTTGTGCGTCCCTGTCCGGCCCGCATGAGGCCAATCATCAATTATATTTGATTACAACAGTGTCGTGCGTGCAATACAACTGTTTTGCTTTTATTTTGAAAGGTGTCGCACTTCAGTGTAGCGTAACTGTATGTGTGCTGTGCGTGAAGGTGAACAGTGTGAAGTAATGCAAATGCGTGCTGACACTCAGACAAGAAAAGTTGACAAGGAGTGCCGTGTTTTCAACAAGACATGGACTGCCAAGTATTTCTTTACAGAAATGAAAGGTAAAGCCGTGTGCCTGATTTGTGGTACACAGGTCGCTGTGTTTAAAGGATATAATTTGAGTCGTCACTACACGACCAAACATGAGAAAAAGTACATCTGTCTGATAAACAGCGCGCAACAGAGGCTGATGCATCGCTAGCAAAACTGCAAGCCCAACAAGGACTTTTTATCAAACTTCACACCCAGAGATGCAGCGGCTTTATCATTTGAGGAAAAGTTAAAGAAGTTAAGAATAAATTGACCTATACACTACAATTTCACATAGCTTAATATACTAAATATAAACAGAATAATTGTATTATTCTAATTACCAGTACCAGCTATTTAAAATACATAATTTAGTGCATTTTACAATGGAAGAAAATTGAGCAGGTTTAAGTTATCGTAAGTGTGGCCCTCTGACACAACTCAGGTTTTTCATGTGGCCCCTTGTAAAAACTAGACTCTAGTTCATCTAATACCAACCTACAGGCAGAAATTAAAAACGTCTAAGCCTGTAGTGAGGAATGTGAGGAAATGGACAGTGGAGTCAAAGCAGGATCTCCAAGCCTGCTTCGACTGCACCGATTGGGGTGTTTTTGGCCTACAGGCAGGGGACCGTGACCTGTTCAGGCAGGCCAGGAAAACACTGACCCGAAAGATTAGGAAAATTAAGAGGAGCTATGGCCAGAGCTTGGAGAGACACCTCTCTGCAAACCCGAATGCCTCATCAGTGTGGAAAGGCCTGCAGAGCATCACGGGTTTCAGGAGACCTGTGGAGAACCCCAGGCTTGCAAACCAGCTAAACCGGTTTTACTGCAGGGTTGAACGGTCCAACAACACAATAGAACCTCCTGCATCACAATCAACATCCACACCTCCCCCCACAAGCCCCCTGTTCAAAACTCCATCACCGTTAACACCTACTCTCTCTGTTTCAGAACCCGCGCACGCACTTCAGATCCACCAGGAGGAGGTGTGTCAGATGTTACGGAGACACAAGGTGAGGAAGGCACCAGGCCCAGACGGTGTGTCCGCCTCCTGCCTGAAAGTCTGTGCTGAACAGCTGGCACCCACCTTAACACGGATCTTCAACCGTTCCCTGGAGCTGTGTGAGGTGCCCACGTGCTTCAAAAGCTCCACCATCGTACCAGTGGCAAAGAAGCCCACCATCACTGGATTGAATGATTACAGACCCATCGCCCTGACATCTGTGGTCATGAAATCCTTTGAAAGGCTAGTGTTGACCCACCTGAAGGACATCACGGGCCCCCTGCTCGACCCCCTGCACTTCGCATACCGGGCAAACAAGTCGGTGGATGATGCAGTCAAAATTGGACTGCACTACATCCTGCGCCACATCGACACCCTCCTGATATCCTCCAACAGATGCTCACCGAGCTCACGGTGCCTGCCTTGTCAGTGGATCACCAGCTTCCTGACCAACAGGAGACATCATGTGAGGCTGGGGATACCGCATACCGGGCAAACAAGTCGGTGGATGATGCAGTCAAAAAAAAGAGATGCTGATTGCTTAAATTGCCATATAAGTATGCAACACCTTGTGTTTATTTTTGCTTACGAGACAAAGGCCACATGCTCCCTCCCTCAGGGGCTTTTGTCTCACATTGTGGGTAGGACAAATCCAAATAAAAAGAGTAGGAGTGCATACAGATATTTAGTGTAGTAAGATTGTTGTAAGCTTTCTGTATGGCACTCCGCGCGAACATTCGAATTAATATTCTTGTCTCATAGTGATTTATGTTTGCTGAGTCTTTTCTCTTTACTTTATAGTACACATGTCAGTAAAATAAACCTGACAGAAATTGGGGGCTCGTTCCGGAATCTCAACACACCTGACGGAGGTCCGGCAGACTTGTCGACACAGGAGAAAGTCCTCGGCCGAGGTAATCGAAGTCCTTTTTGGGACTGTCTCGATCAGTCGGTTGGACACCGGAGGGGTTGACGAGATCATCCGAGGAAGAGAATCAGCAAACCGTGAGTAAGAATATTGATTCCACTAAAAGGCATGAAAGACTGGTGACAAGAGGTCACTTAAAACCTTGACAATTCTAGACTCTATCAAGTGCATATAAAAACTGTTAAAATCCGCGAAGGGTGGTGGGGCCCTCTAACTCATAGGGTGGTTAAATTCCACGGGAGGGCGGACTCCTCTGTTTTTTTGATAAAAGTACAGGTAATTGAGAGCAGTTAAATTTCGCAGGGGCGTTTGTGGAGCCCCCTAACTTACAAGTTAGTTAAAATCCGCAGGAGGGCGAACTCCTCTGCTTGCCTGAAAGTCGACTAAAAGTGTGTGTTGTGTGACTGTGTATGGTTTGATTGAGAGTGATCTCATTAGAGCTCTCCTCTATATAAAAACACAGGATTGTAAACAGTGGCTTTGTGTGGAGGCAGAGGCAAGAACTCTCCGCTCCCTTCGGGGAGGTGAAAGGAAACTTACCACACATTAAACATTTAACCACTGTCCTGTGAATAAAGTTGGCTTTTAGGACACTGTAGGTGCCATTCGAATTGCCAACTCCGAAATTTAGAAAAATAAACCATGGGAAAATCAAATAGTAAGCAAAAGTCCCTACCCCGACAAATTAATGGAACGGGTCGACCCAGAAAATGTAAAATATCTTGACGAATGGATAACTGATTACAACTTCGACGGTCAGTTGAGCTGAAAATCATTGAATAATCTCAAGCAATTAATTAATGCCAGACATGGCGTAAACAAAAAGAAAATGAATAAAAACGGGCAAATAGGTGTGTTCTTAATGGGCTCCATGTGGTCTTATATGTTGTGCGTCATCCTTTTGTGCTGGTGTGTGTGTGTGTGTGTGTGTGTGTGTGTGTGTGTGTGTGTGTGTGTGTGTGTGTGTGTGTGTGTGTGTGTGTGTGTGTGTGTGTGTGTGTGTGTGTGTGCGCGCGCGCAGAGGATCCTCATGAGTGGGTGTGTATATGAGGGTGTGTGAGTGAGATGTGTGTTCTATGGAAGAAATCAGTAATGGAGAATGTTCAGGAGGCTGTTGAGCGACAATAGGGAAATTAAGAAGTGGACGATGGTGTGTTTAAGTTGGTTAGAGAAACTATGATGAAACAATATCAGCACGGCCTTGCTTGAGGGCCGTAGCTGAGGGTGTGGATAAATGAGACAACAAATGTTGTGTAGAAGACATTGAAAGATGTCGAATGTGAACATGATGAAGGGCGCAACAGCAAAGTTGGCCTGCTCTTTGAAAGGGTGAGACTGATGAGCGTGCCTGCACTCGCGCGTAGTCGCGGGTCTGGGCTGTGCACGTGGGCCTGTACTATGCTCGTGTGGGCGGTGGGCCGGCATCATGATTGTTGTAGCAAATGGCCAGCCTGTGACCAATCAAAATTGATGCTCCCCCCCCCCCCCCCCCCTTGCGCAGGGATGCTATGGCTGTGGGCGGGGCAGGGACAGTGTGAGTTTCTCAGTGATTGTTTGAAGCAGAGTGATGCTTAAGGAAGATCTGACAGACCTAAGGTATAATCAAAATGTCAAAATGTTTGAAGGTATTGTTTGTGAGCTGTGTCTCTACTGTAAGTTTTTGTGTTGTCTGTGTGCTGTCAGTGTTATGTGTTAAAAGGATGAAATTGGCTAATGTAGGTGCACAAAAGAATTTGCTAGACTGTAAACTCTGATTTGCACCACTAAACAAAAGCAATTTTGTATAAATAAAAGTCCCAATGATCATCGTCACACACACATCTGGGTGTGGTGAAATTTGTCCTCTGCTTTTAACCCATCCCCATGTGATTTTGATCCATCCCCTGGGGGAGAGGGGAGCAGTGAGCAGCAGCGGTGCCACGCTCTGGAATCATTTGGTGATCTAACCCCCCAATTCCAACCCTTAATGCTGAGTGCCAAGCAGGGAGACAATGGGTCCCATTTTTATAGTCTTTGGTATGACCCGGCCAGGGTTTGAACCCGCAATCTTCCAGTCTCAGGGACACTCTACTATGACCACTGAGCTGGAAGAGAAGAAAGGCAAGCAATTTTTTTGGGGGGGGCAGAAACTGGTCCACACTCCATTAATGCCTAGCCCTGATAAAAAAATAAAATAAAAATAAAATAAAAAAAACAATTGAGAGGTGGAAAGAACTTGCTTTCTGGAATTGGATGGAGCAAAATTATGAGATAACGACATTTCAAAGCTAAATTCAGAAGAAATAGTCGTTTGGTTGTGTCAACACTATACAAGTTTTTACATTGCAGAATAGGAGAGCGATTTAATAAGTTAAAATTAAGAAACAACAACTATTAACTATTATTTGTAGTAATACAACACTTTACTACATACAGATTCTCTGAATCATGCAATGCAGTAAAATAAAACAGACATTTTGATTTTTATTCAAATTTCTAAGATTCTTGTTATAAACGATGAGAAAATGATTGAAAAGGGCCAATAGAAATTACACGAAACTGAAAATGTCTAATCATTTGCAAGCTGAGTCGCTCCCCATTCGGGGAGGCCATCCATTTACTTACAAAGCTAGTTGTGGAAGCAGTAGCTATATGCACATGTGCAGTGCACACACACGAGACTGATAAGGTGTCAAGAGGTAACAAGCTTGCAGACAGAACCGCAAAACTGCAGCGCAAAAGACAGTTCAAATTGTATACAACACAAGAAGCTGATTAAATCACTGACACATTTTTAAAGATGTAAAGCGACAAAGTCCATAGACTGAAATTCAATTATGGACGAAAAGAGGGGCAAGAGTAGAGAATGGCATCTATAAATTACCAGAAGACAGACCTGTCCTACCAAAGAACCTATACAAATAGGCAGCAATATTGAGCCATAGTGCGTGTCACATGGCTCAAGAGGTGGGATAGTGAGACTGGTCAGTCAGCTTTATACAACATACGGATTTGATTCATATTCAAAACATTTTCAAAACATTTTTTGTTTTGTTTTGTAGAGCTTGTTTAACATGCACTAAACACAATCCACAGGGTTATACTGCCTGGTCATAATAGATGCATTCTCAAAATGGTTTGAATTGGCTTCAACAAAGAAACACTGAATGCCTTAACAGAGGAAAAAACGTTATGTAAAGAAATAATACCAAGATGTGTGATTTCGGAGATAAATTCTCATAATAATGAGAAACACTTTGTAAATCAAGCAATGGGGAGAATAAGTACAATGTTCCATAAAGACTTAAAAATCATTGTGCACACCATCGCATGTGAAGAAGTGCATGGACAAAATGTTTAGACCTGGACAAACTGTACGTGAATATTACAAGTACTGTGGGTTTAAACCCGTATGAAAAACTGTTTGTGCGACAATATGGATTACCATGTTTTAACTTTAAAACAAGGGGGGAAACTAAGGATGTTTAAAATGTGGCCGATTACATGAAGAACATGCTAGAACATCTAAAGAACCAAACCAGTAACACTGATGACGAACACATCTCTCCGCAAGATGACCCCAAAGTGGTACCGGGAGACTGGGTCTTGATCAAGAGTATCAAGAAGAAGAATTGGCATTCACCCAAGTGGTAAGGTCCCTATTTGGTATTGCTCACAACACCTAATATTTTAAAAATAGCTGAACGCAACACGTGGATTCATTTATCTCATTGTAAAAAGGTGATCTCCACAGACCCAACTTAAGTAAGGAAGGTGAGCAAAGCCTGGTAATAGTGCCTGATCCTGGTGTCAAGATCCAGGGTTGACACGAAAGCTAGCAGAAGATCTTCCAAGACACCGACCTGAAGCTCAGGACGTTGACTCTGGGGAGATCTAAAAATAAAAACGTTAAAATGTTCTCTTGCTTACTAAAAAGCTGTGAGAAACTGTTGGCCTGCGCAAAGTCAATGATAAGCCTTTATGTAGCTTGTCTGATTTGTCTTGCTTCAACAGTATTGGTCGTGTACGTTCTGGCTACTGTTAACTTTGAACTAGATGAATCAGGGAAAGAAACTGCTAGACATAAGCGTGAAACCCAAACCCCTTTTGATCATGTTGTGTGCACACCAGCTGTCATCCATGCTCCAACATGCATGCCATGGCTTTTGTCTTGGACTTACAATAACTCATTAATGTTCACGGTGGCTCCTAACACATCTTCCTCTATTACCTTACCTAGGAAAAGTTTAAAGGGTTTTCAAAACAGCCACCCCACTACTGGGGACAAATGGCTCGGATATTGGTGGTATTTAACTGGTCACCCGGTCAGCACTGACTGGAGTACCCTTGTCACCACACAAACGTCAGACTATTGGCCCTCCGGTTCCAGTGAAGAGGCTGTGTTTTTTGCTAAGCGAGTAACTTTGAAAAACCAGGGCACAAGCCTCCTTTTTAACCTTTGCACTCCCAGATGGCCAAATTCGGCCTCCAAACGCCACTTTGTTTAACACTTCCTGTTGGGGTTTTCAGTTGCTTGGTCTTCTGGGATTGATCCTCATTTCCCTGTCGTAATCTGCATTAACAAAACCATGTCGATCGCCGACCGTCCAGGTATGAATAATTATACCCTAACAGCCGGAGCAAAAATCACAAGTGTACTCCTCACTGATATAGATAGCTATTTTGTGGCCTCCACAGGTATAAGTGGTCAAACTAACAACTGGCTCTTTATGGCTGAGCAAGCTGCAAAGATGACTAACACCATGTCATTGCATGTATGGGACCACGACCTCTTCTGAAAATCATACCTGCAAATGTTGTTCCAAAATGTGCTGTTGTTTTAATGTTGAACTTGTCCATACCACCTACTCATGACTGTTTTAAATGGGATAGGATTTATCCTGTTTCTTTCATGACAAAAAATAAAACACTTTTTTCTTCTAATGTTGCTAAGGGTACCGTAATTTCCGGTGCATAAGCCGCGCCGGTGTATAAGCCGCACCAGCTAAAATTCGGGGATATTTTAGTTTTTTTCTTACATAAGCCGCACCGGACTATAAGCCGCACGCGCACACGAGTTTTTTACAAAGAAAGACAGTACACAGAAAGCCTTTTTGAAGTTTGAATAACATGCTTTAACATAGCCTGTGACGCAGCAGTAGTACCGCAGCAACATGGAAGTGTGCACGCGAGTTATTAACAAAGAAACACTGGACACAGAAAGCTTTTTTAAAGTTTTAATAACATACCTTAACATTCCAAACACTGCCTGTGACGCGGCAGTAATACCGCAGCAACACGGAAGAAACACAGCACTAATAGGGTTTGATTAAATAAAACATACCGGTAAAAGTCACTGAGACGCGGTGGTAGCACAGCAGCAATACGGTAGCACAGCACTAACAGGGCTGGTTAAAGTAAAAGTAAGAAAAAAAGAGCTTCATCGTCTTCATCTTCCTCCTGTGCACTGAAACCGTCGAAGACTTCCTCCTCAATTTCCGATTGGAATAGCGTTAGATATCCTTCGCCACACACTTTCTCAGTATCTCTTTCGTCGTCGTTTTTATCCATTTCTTCTAGCATTTTCCATGATGAGGGTCCACGAAATAAAGAAAAGGGTGCCGCAACACAATATCAACATCGACTGCCTTTAGCTTAAAAGCGGCATCATATGCATTTCTTTTGTCCCCCATAATGACGGTTTGTGTATAAAAGCTTCCTTTCAGTAATGTCCGTCTTGCTCGCGTTCTGCGTGATGCGCGAAATATTGCAAACAAATTAGCACGTCTTCTTTGGCGCAATATCTCTTCTTCGCCTGTCTCGCTCTTGCTTCCTGCTAGAGCGCCCCCTGGAGGCTGGAGGACGTAAAAATCCATAAGTACACCGCGCCGCCATTTAAGCCTCAGGGTTCAAAGTAACCTTCTGAATAAAATGCATTAAAAGTTCACATTCATTACAACTTGTTTTTGGTGAGCAAAATGTCAGAAGAATTGAATTAAAATGCTGATTGATTGGGTTTTAATACAATGCAGATGGTCCAAACAACGCCACTGCTTTGTGTAATCTTTGAGTCACATGGCAGTGTAAGAGAAACGGTTTAGAGCACAGGTGTCAAACTCAAGGCCCGGGGGCCAGATACGGCCCGCCACATCATTCTATGTGGCCCACGAAGACAAATTGTGCATCAAATTCGTGTGTCATTACTAGAATTGCAAATTGTCTTCACTTTTAATATCTTTTTTTTTAATATTTGACCAGTTTTTACTCGTCTGATTTGAAAATGAGTTATTTGTCAGTTTGTTTTGTAGCTTTTACTGTATATAATAGTGTTAAGAGTAAAGTGCGATCAAGTCATCACAAAAATCACGAAAAAAATCTTATATAAGCCGCACCTGACTATAAGCCGCAGGGTTCAAAATTTTGGAAAAACGTCGCGGCTTATACACCGGAAATTATGGTAACTTCACGTGCATTAAATTACCCGGTACCGGTGTGAAGCTAGGTGCTCTAGCCACGCCGTGGTGTGTTTCTTTGACAAATGTCACTGCCCCTTTTTTGCCCATTGCTCGTTAGTGACATTTGGTTTTGGTGTAACAGTAACAAACTTTATGATAGGTTGCCTTTAAATAGTTTTGGTGTTTGCGCTTTGGTAACCCTTTTGCTTCCTGTTCAATTGATTCCCATGACTCCTTATGATCTGGGACTTTTTGTTAAGTCCATAGTGCCCAAATTCTGGTTCAGAATGAAGCGAAGCATCGATTGGCTGGGCTCAGCAGATCCACCTTACATTGACGCCATTGGTGTTCCGAGAGGAGTACCGGATGAGTATAAGCTGGTGAACCAGGTAGCAGCTGGTTTTGAATCCACCCTGTGTTGGTGGTATACTCTTAACAAAAATGTCGACAGGATCAACTACATCCATTACAACGCACAGAGGCTTGGAAATTGGACAGAGGCTGGTTTTAAAGCGATCCACTCCCAACTGGCTGCTACTTCCCTCATGGCTTTCCAGAACCGGATGGCCCTTGACATGCTACTCTCAAAAGAGGGAGGTGTCTGCGCCATGTTTGGTGAGCAATGCTGCACATTTATTCCAAATAATACTGCAGCTGATGGAAGCCTGTCCCAGGCTCTTGAGGGCCTGAGGACCTTGAATGGGAAGATGAAGGAACACAGTGGGGTGAACACGGAGGTTTGGAAAAACTGGTTGAATGTGTTCGGAAAGTACCGCACTCTGGTTTCCTCGGTCCTGGTCTCCATTGCCGTTTTTGCTGCTGTTTTAGCCTTGTGTGGATGTTGTTGCATTCCATGTCTCCGATCCCTAATTAACAGGTTAATTACAACTGCTATTTCTCCAGCAGCTGAGACTTTTTCCGTTGCTCCAGAGGGACGACTTTTTGACTGACAACGATTGTCACTCGAGCAATGACTCCGTCAGCGAAACTTCTACTACTACTGTGGTAAACCTGTCCGGTTTGTTTCCCATGTTTGACATTGATGATTAAGATTCGATCTCCTCCCGAGTGTAAATTTGTTCTTGTGAAATGTGATCCCACGGCTGAAAATCTTTTTGAAGTGGCCGTTTAGGTGATAAGATAGTCCGAGAACTTATGATAAACAGGTGGGAATTGTTAGAAAAATGTATACCGTATTTGCCGGTGTATTGGTCGACCTTTTTCGATCCAAAATCGACCGAAAAAAATCGACCTCGGCCACTTGGCTAGTGCGCACGGCCTCCCGGATGTGCCGGGCGGGTGCGCGAGCTCGCCGGCCGGTGGAAGTCCAATGAGGCGCCGCGATCTCCTCCGCGGTGCTTATGAACAGCCGATCCGCTCGGCGGGGGCTATTTTCGGCCACTTGGCGCGTGCGCACGGCCTCCCGGATGTGCCGGGCGGGTGCGCGAGCTCGCCGGCCGCTGGAAGTCCAATGAGGCGCCGCGATCTCCTCCGCGGTGCTTATAAACAGCCGATCCGCTCGGCGGGGGCTATTTTCGGCCACTTGGCGCGTGCGCACGGCCTCCCGGATGTGCCGGGCGGGTGCGCGAGCTCGCCGGGCGCTGGAAGTCCAATGAGGCGCCGCGATCTCCTCCGCGGTGCTTATAAACAGCCGATCCGCTCGACGGGGGCTATTTTCGGCCACTTGGCGCGTGCGCACGGCCTCCCGGATGTGCCGGGCGGGTGCGTGAGCTCGCCGGCCGCTGGAAGTCCAATGAGGCGCCGCGATCTCCTCCGCGGTGCTTATAAAGTGCCGATCCGCTCGGCTTGGAGCTATTTCCGGCCTCCCGTTGGTGCCGGGCGGCGTGCGCGAGCTCGCCGGCCGCTGGAAGTCGAATGAGGCGCCGCGATCTCCTCCGCGGTGCTTATAAAGTGCCTATCCGCTCGGCTTGGAGCTATTTCCGGCCTCCCGTTGGTGCCGGGTGGCGTGCGCGAGCTCGCCGGCCGCGATCTCCTCCGCGGTGCTTATAAACAGCCGCATGCGCACGGCCTCCCGGAATTTGAACACATTTCGTCAATAAATTTCGCATATTGAATTTTGAAGTTTAATATAATGCAACAATTGAGCTCGACTTATACAAAGGATATATCATAAAATCGTAAATTTCCGTCGAATTTTAGGGGGTCGACTTATACACCGAGTCGACCTGTACACCGGCAAATACGGTATATATTTGTTATCATGCGTTCTCTAATCAATGCTTACTGCAATATCACTGCAATATATGCTTGCTGTTTGGCTTTGCTGTTTTTTATGTTGTGCTACAGAAAAGAAAGGTCACAGCTGGGTCACGAGAGAGGTGACGGCTAGGTCAGGCAGGACGCAGCTACCAGCTTGCAACTCTGCAATAAGAGAACATCTACCGAGACAATTCGTAGAAACAACATGCCTGACCACAGTTTTACACTCTCAGATGGAGCGGCAAGAAAACGTCAAGTTTCCTGTTTTTATCATAGAGACAAAGAGAGATGCTGATTGCTTAAATTGTTTTGCAGACATTGCCAGATAAGTATGCAACACCTTGTGTTTTTTTTGCTTACGAGACAAAGGCCACAGGCTCTTCATTGCCACTCGTATCCAACTCCCGTCCTCACGCCTTCCCACTGTCAGATCATCTCTGCATCCTCTTCTCCAGCCCTCTACCCTCGCCTCATAATCCCACAAAACGCACCATCTCCTACCGCAACATCAAGAAAGTAAACCCACTCACACTTTACCATCTCATATCCCCCTCCTATTCATCTGCTACCTCTTCCCCCTTGGTTATGTCATCCGCAAACTCAATCTGGACTTCCACTGTTACGCTGATGACACCCAGCTCTACATACGCACCGTACCCACCCGAAACCCTCCCCTCACCCACCTTGAAACGTGCATCTCTACAATAAAAACATGGCTGACCCACAACTTTCTCAAACTCAACCGTGACAAAACAGAGCTCCTTCTCATAGGCATTAAATCCTCCCTCAATAAAACAGGACCCATCTCACTCATCATTGACTCCTCAACCATCACTCCCTCCCCTCTGGCATGCAACCCCAGCGTTATCTTCGACCCTACACTGTCCTACCACGCTCATGTTAGCTCAGTTGTCAAGACCTTCTACTTCCACCTCCGTTGCATCGCCAAAATCCGACACTGCCTCTCTCTCCCTGCCGCTGAATCCCTCATCCATGCTTTCATCTCATCCCGGCTTGACTACTGCAACTCCCTTCTCACCGCACATCACTGGTTCTGGCCTTGTTTCCCTGTAAGTATCTTTGGGTCTTTGAAAAGCTCTATACAAATTTAATGATTATTATTATTAAGTAACATGTCCGCAGACCCTTCTCACGCAGGACACAGTCTGTTCAAACTCCTCCCCTCCGGACGGCGTTACAGAGTGCTGTACACAAAAACTAGCAGACACAGACACAGCTTCTTACCCGAGGCTGTCGCTCTGATGAACTCTCACCACTCATAGAGACTCAGAGTCATCACTGTGCAATAAAATTCTGCTCTCGTCACCTAAATGTTATTAGTTACCTAAATGTTGTCAGTCACTAAAATGTTGTACAGAGGCTGAAGTCAACCGGAGTCAAATTCCCTGTTTGACATGCACAAACTTGGTCAATAAAGCAGATTGTGATTCTGATTTTCCGCACTATAGGAGGAGCAGAAGCTTGAAACTCACTTCATCCTAGCTGAACTCAACATGAAATCCACATTTTTCTACCCATCGTCTTCTCTGTGTAATTTACTTGGAAAAGACACACCACAATGTAATTCTGAACATTTTGTTTAATGTTCAGAAAAACACAACAGCAGTATACGACAGTTTCAATACTTTTTGTGCTAAACACCAGATAAACAGAATTTTAGAGGAACATTTAATGTCCATACACAGCTATGTCATGGATTATCCATCCTAATGGCCCTTTGTGAAATTTACGGGCAAACCACTCATGCCATTGAAAAAATCTTACGAGTAACTCCTCTGTACGGTTCCCTCTGAGTCTCCACACATTCTCCTTAACCCCCAAATTAATATTCACGGTATTTTCCACAATATAAGGCGCACTTAAAAACTTAAAATTTACTACAAAAAAAAACAGTGCACCTTGTAATGTAGAGCGCCTTAAATATGGATGCATTTGTTGATTCATACTAGTTGTTCACAGCGCTAGGCAAAAATGCTTCATTACGTTTCAGTGCGACTAGTAAATTACAAGGTCGCATCACTTTCAGAAATACGGCAACCGTGGTCAGGAGTGTCACAGAAGTAATCTACTACTAGTCGATCGCATGACATTTAATAAAAAAAAAAATACATTTCTTCTATAGGCTAGAATCCATCCCATCGCTTGATTGACATACAGGTAAGCCTGGCGAGAGGCAATCAGAGTGAACCGCATATGCGCAATAGTGACCACACCCCCTCACCGCAGCATGTTTGGCTGTGCAGACACAAGCTAATCAACGCATTACGCATAAACGCACGCAACCGCCTTTTTCTTTTAAATTAAAGAAAGTTTATGACCATCAAAAATGAGTGGGGTGGCTGGACCAAGTAAGAAGCCAAACCGTATCACTTTCATATGGAATGGGAGTTGGATTTTTACCTCATTGACTGGGTTGACATTTCCTTTAGCAGAATTCCATCTAGTGGATGCATAACGCAACTCTAGTCAACCCCAGTTTGATGCTTCTATTCCAGGGGTGGGCAAGTCTCCCTGCTGAAACACACCTGATTGAAATGATCAGGATTGTTATCCAGCTTCTGCAGACCTTGCTAATTATCTGACCATTTGAATCAGGTGTATTGCAACAGGGTGACATAGAAAACATGCAGGACACCGGCCGTCGAGGACCGGAATTGCCCACCCCTGTTTTATTCTATGTGCCTTTTAATCCGGTGCGCCCCATACATGAAAAAAAATTTCTAAAATAAAAAATCCAATGAAGGTGCGCCTTATAATACAGTGCACCTTATAGTGCAGAAAATACTGTATATATCAAGAGTTTGTAATGAATCCACAATTAAGGAGTTGATTTTCAATTTTAGACGTATGAATGATACCCCCAGGCAGTGCATCATACACAGACCTATCTGTAAAAGATTCATTTTTGGAGAGATAGGGATTGTGTTTGTTTTATTGGCAATCCTTTGTGATATTTTCTGTCATATTGTTATTTCATGTGATATTTTTGTAAATTAATATTTTTTATTTTACTTCCAGCGGCAGATGAGTTTCAGCCACTTACATCAGCTCCATTCTTTTCTAACACCTCATGGCTGCTGCAAAATGGAATTTCCACATGTGGGACATAAAAAATCAAAATCAAATCAACACAGTTAGTACAACCGAATATTTACCTCCAATGCTGCATACCAGGTGGCAGCTTCATTGTTTTTCTCCTCTGTGGTTTGCTTGAGGTTGTGCTGTAGGCCCCTATTGGTCAATTCTAGCTGATGCTCTTTGTACTTTGATTCCTTTAGTGCCAGTTCCAACTCCAACTGCAAGATAAAAACTAATAAAGCCCTACCACACAACACGATACATCCATATTTTGTGTGCAACAAAAGTGCTCATAAATGTCTCCTTCACCTTTATGTCCTCTAACTCCAGAACATTTTTCTGCAGATCCAAGAACTCTGATGTACATGAACTCTGAGTGTCTTCATTCAGAAACCGTATCTCATCCATCTTATTATTCAGCACCTTGGTTTGTAAGTCAAGCTTTTCTTTCAGCTGTTTCTGAATCAGCTGTGACTCATCCAGAGCAGATTGTAAATGTATCACCTATAAGAAATAAATGTGTGAAAATAAAAACTTTAAGGAATGCAAACAGCTCCCTGTTGGTATTTAAAATATATACATATAAAAAAAAAACTAAGAATGGAACCAAACGTATACTCTAGGGCTGCATTTAAAGATATATTAATCAGTTGACTATTGTATTAACAGATAAAAATAATTGAATTCCCATCCCTTTATTTAAAAATAGGACTAATTTCAAATTTACAAACCAGAAAATAGTCTATAAGTTGCACCAGAGTATAAGTCGCACTAGCCTCTTTGGGGATGGCTAGTGCCTACGTCATCAACTCACTTCCCCCTTTTTATGCTACGTATTAGCTATCCCGCTACGCAAAAAATGGTGCAATGCTGTGTAACAAAGACCTATTTTTTTTAATCAATTTCCCCGTGACGAGAAGAAGAAGAAATGGTTGAAGTTGATAAAGTTGAATCTTGGATGATTGAAGAGGCTTTGCTTACTAGCTAGTCAAACGTAGCATTAAGTGCTAACTTCTTCTCTTTTTGCATTTAGAAGTGCTTTCAAAACTAATGATACCCTTCTTGAACAGCTACCATTATTGGATGTCAAAAAAGACCTGTACTGTGCTGCGGTACCATAAAGTTTGAAATCAGACTAACTTTACTGACTCAGACCTTAACCACAAATCTGCAAGTTATGTGCTCAGAAGAGAAGCATATACAGTAATCCCTCATTTTTTGCTGGGGTTACTGTCAGATACTTATTAAACACTGAAAACAGAGAAGAGAAAACAACCAGTAATAGCTTTAATCCCGAGGAGAACGACAGAGAGCACTCAGTTACAATCTCGATCAGTTCTGGAGCACTCTGTTTTGCCTCCTTTTTTTCTGTTTAGGATGCCCTGGTTACATAGGCGTTGCAACACTAAAGGGAGGGAATTATGAAACTGTAGCAACGCTGTTCAGCTAACATAGCAATAAATGGGGTGTTGTTCAAACATATAGGAGCCGTGTCGCCACATTGTTCAGCTAACATTCCGATAAATGGATTGTTGTTCGAACCGATAGGAGTCGTGTCGCCACGTTGTTCAGCTATCATTCCAATAAATGGAATTGTTGTTCCTCTTCAGCTGGCTGACACCACTACAGCTGACACATCCTCGGACGTGGTTAGTGAGACATCTAGAAGCTGCTGAGTGCTGCTTTCCTGTGGAACAATGCAACTAGATTTTTTTTTCTGTTCTTGCTAAGCTATCTAGCACAACACACAATAATTTTGAGTAAATATGGGACAACTTATATACAATTACTGAAACAGTTACGTTCCGAAAACAACCCATGATAGGCAAAAGCCGTGAAGTTAAAACCTTTATTTTTTTTTCCCTTATTATATTTACCATATTTTCCGGACTATGAGTAGCTCCGGAGTATGAGTTGCACCAGCCATAAAATGCTAAATAAAGTTGAAAAAGACATAAAAGTGGCACCGGACTTTGACGTTGTTAATTATTACTACTTATTTTCTATTCACATGCGTGACAAGTTCACTCCAAACTCCAATGCAAGGGTCTGAGGGTGACATTTCCCTGATGACAAAGCAGCTGGGTCATAGTGATTTGCATGGAACGATAGAAAGTTTTGTTGTCCTTTATTCTACTTTTTAATCATGTCCTGTATTGTACTCGCATTGTTAATTGATATTGATGCGCAAATCCATCAAAATCCTCAACTTCTGTATCCAAATTAAACAGTTGGGCAAGTTCACCATTAAACATGCCAAGTTCAGTGTCTCGTCGTTGTCACGTTGATCTTCAGCAATGATCCCGGCTTTCCAGAAAGCTCTAATTGTGCCTCATAAGCATGTCTCTTTGTCTCTGCCATTTTAGAGGGTCACAATGCTGTTTTTTTGTTGTTTTTGTTTTTTTGCACAAACGGTAGTATTTATTTATCAATGGCGGCAGAGGTACATACTCTGTGTTACGTGAAGTCCTCTGATTGGTTTACCACACTTATCTATGTAAAACGTAATGTACGCTGATTGATTCATCAGGTCTACCTACATATTACGCCTGTATATTACGTCTCTGCGTGGCGGAAGCCACACAAAACAATTTTACAGAATTGCACAACCGGTAGTATTTATTTTTATTGATAAATGAATCCTACCGTTTGTGCAAATCGGCGGGGGTACATACTTTGCACAAACAAAAGTATTTATGGACCAATGGCAACGGAAGTACGTACAGACCCTTCTCACCCAGGTCACAGTTTGTTCGAACTACCGTATTTTTCGGACTAAAAGTCGCTCCGGAATATAGGTCGCATTAGCCATAAAATGCACAATAACGTGCAAAAAAACATGTAAGTCGCATTTTGGGGGAAATTTATTCGACAAAATAAAACACCAAGAACAGACATGAACGAGCAAAAACAGGCTAAACAATAGGTATGCTAACGTGACATAAACACAAACGAAGAGCTGAGAACGGGCCTGACGTAACATTCAGAGTTATTCAAATAACTATTACATTAATAACACGTTTATAAAACCATCTGTGTCACTCCAATTCATTAAATCCATCAATCGTCCTTTATGTCAACAACCGGGTGCGCGCCGCTGATAGCCAATATTCCACAGGCCCATATAACGATATATAAATTATATATCAAATAATTACTATATAAGCAATATTATCAAACCATCTGTGTCACTCCAAATCATTAAATCCATCGATCAAATTCTTCGTCCTTTGTCAACAACGCGCGTGCACCCTGACGTCAGCCTCGTCGTTATTTCACAGATCTAGTATATAACTATATTATAGCGTTAACAAAGTACAAGGAAAGACGTGGGTTTAGTAAACGGCTCTTTATTTAACAAAACAAGAGTTCAACGAGCCAACAACTACTGAACTGTAACGATAAAAACATATACAAGTTGCTATATGAAATAATATATATCAAATAACTATAACAAATAGTTCACCGCCACGCAGACCCAAGCACCGGCGACGACTTCCAGGCGTGTGGCGCCGTGGACTTCCATTCCCGGAGGTGGCACTTCCAGCCACGGACAAGGTGGAAGAGAGCTCCATAGAATAGGACTGGGCATGTGTAAAAGCCATGTCCGAGCCCCATCCACCCTCCCAGGACAGCAACCCGGCCGAGCACCGGCCCCCGACTTCCATCCACGGAGGAGAAAGACAGCTCCGTAGAGTAGGACCGGGCGTGCGTAGAAGCCATGTCCGAGCCCCATCCACCGTCCCCGGACAGTCAACCGGCCGAGCGCCGGCCCCCGACTTCAATCCATGGCGGTGAAAGAGAGCTCCGTGGAGTAGGACCGGGCATGCGTAAAAGCAATAATAGTTTTTCAAACCATCTGCGTCACTCCAAATCATTAAATCCTTCAAACTCTTCGTCCTCCGTGTCACTTACAAACAAAGCCGCTAATGATGCTGGTAGTACGTGGGGCCCTTCGTCATCCCGTGATCAAATCTTTGTCCTTTATGTAAACAACCGCACAGCCGCCGCTGACGTCACTTGAAATTCAAATTACAGTAATCTCTTGCTACATCGTGGTTCGTTTATCGCGGTTTCACATTTATTTATTTTTTGGGGAATTTTGAAAATTTGTTAAAAAATTCACATATAAGTCGCTCCTCAGTATAAGTCGCCCCCCCCCCCCCCCCGCCAAACTATGAAAAAAACTGCGACTTATAGTCCGAAATATACGGTACTCCCTTCTGGCCGGCGTTACAGAGCGCTGTACGCCAAAACCAGCAGACACAGACACAGCTTCTTTCCGCAGGCTGTTGCTCTGATGAACTCAAACCACTCAGTCTCAGAGACATCACTGGGCAATAATACAAGTAAACTTGGATTGACCCTGAAGTGCCCCGAATGAACCCAGAATGAACGGGAAGTGCCCCAAATCAAACCGGAAGTGACCTAAATGAACCAGAAGTTACCTTTTCAAACCGGAAGTGCCCTAAATTAAACCGGATGTGCCCCAAATAAACTGGAAGTGACCTTATTTCAACAAAAGGTGCCCTAGATAGCTAAATTTGCTCTAACTTTTATAATTGTTGTCTAATTCAACCCGTTTCAACATTTTAACACCAAAAGTGAACCTCCTGAACACGTACATTTCGTCTGAACCAGTATATTTTGATTTGTTCCAAATTTCAAAAAATGTTGCCACAATTTTTGTTTTTAAATTACCATTCATTCTCTATGGGGTTTGAACATTTGCTTTAACTTCATTTTTCAACCGATTCAACCCTTTCCAACTTTCAATTGTTCATCTTTTGCCTACGTACTCCACAACTTTCAACTTACCAAATATTCCAAATTTTCAATTTTGAAGTTAACGCCAAATTTTCCAAAAGTTCATTTTTCACTCATAATTTCTACATTTTTTATCTGATTCAACCCGTTCCAACTTTTCACTGTTCATCTTTTAACTACCTATTCAACATATTCACATTTACCAAAATTCCACATTTTCAATTTTGAAATTCACACCAAATTTTGCTAAATTTCGTTTTTCCCTTCTAATTTCTACATTTTTCAACCAATTCAAAGTCAAAGTCAAAGTCTGCTTTATTGTCAATTTCTTCACATGCAACACATACAAAGAGATCGAAATTACGTTTCCCACTATCCCACGGTGACAAGACATAGTACACAATATACATACAAGTAAACAACACAAAAAGTAAAAACAAGAAGGCACAAACTATGAATAAATAAGAGTGATGAATAAATAATAAATAAACAAATAACATAATAAATAAGAGGAGCAAAAATGGAGCAAGTGTGCATACAGCAGACAGTCAGAATATAGCGCAAAAATACAGGACGTTAAGCAGGAGGGAGGAGAGAGTTCAGGATCCTAACAGCCTGGAGTATGAAGCTGTTGGTGAGTCTGGTGGTGCGGGCTCGCATACCTCTTCCCAGAGGGCAGAAGATCAAACAAATAGTGAGCGGGGTGACTCACATCAATGGTGCCACGGTAGAATGAGGTCATGATGGCCGGGGGGGGGGGGGCACTTGCTCGTCTGAGTTTCCGCAGGAAGTACAGGCGGCGCTGAGCTTTCTTCGCCAGTGATGCAGTGTTGGTGGTCCAGGAGAGGTCCTCACTGATATGCACCCCCAGGAATCTGGTGCTGCTCACTCTCTCCACCACAGCACCGTCGATGGTCAGTGGCAGGTGCTGGGTGCGACCCTTTCGGAAGTCAACAACAATCTCCTTGGTCTTGTTGACGTTCAGCAGGAGGTTGTTGTCCCTGCACCACATGGCCAGAAGGTCGACCTCCGACCTGTATTGAGACTCATCGCCCTCGGTAATGAGACCCACCAGTCGTGTCGTCGGCATATTGCTGCTGTAAGTTACAGTGCAGTCATGTGTCAGCAGGGTGAAGAGCAGCGGACTGAGCACACAGCCTTGGGGGGGCCCCGTGCTCAGCGTCATGCTGGCGGAGATTTTGTCGCCAACACGTACTACCTGAGGCCTCTGACAGAGAAAGTCCAGTAGCCAGTCGCAGTGGTAGGTACTGAGGCCCAGCTTGTCGAGTTTGCAGATGAATCGCTGTGGTACAATGGTGTTGAATGCAGAACTGAAGTCCACAAACAGCAATCTCACATACGAGTGAGTCCCTTCTCTCCAGGTGGACGAGGGTTGAGTGGAGGGCAGAGCAGATGGCATCCTCAGAGGAACGTTTGGCTCGGTACGCAAACTGGAAAGAGTGTGGCCTGAGGGTGCCTCTGATGCGCTTCGAGACTGCTTTGACACAACTAACTGGGGAATGTTTAAGCAGGCAGCCTTTTGCAACAATCAGACGGACATAGAGGACTATAGTGACTCTGTTTCCTCTTACATCTCGAAGTGCATTGATGATGTGACACACACAAAATGCATCGTCACTCGGGCTAACTGGAAGCCATGGCTGACAGGGGCTGTCCTTAGGCTGCTGAGGGCCAGGGACAAACCGGGGTCAAACTATGGAACAGTAAGTGAGGAACTCAAGCAAAGTTCAAATATCCACCAGTTCAAAAAAAATGTACAAAAATATGTTGTTTTGCGGGTACAAGGACTTATCGTCATTGATTGTCATTGTGTGTGTGTGTGTGTGTGTGTGTGTGTGTGTGTGTGTGTGTGTGTGTGTTTGCGCGCGCGTGTGTGTGCGCATGGATATGTATGTATGCATGGATATGTATGTATGCATGGATATGTATGTATGCATGGACATACTTGTGGGTATATGTGTATAGGGATATTCAGTAATCCCTCGCTATATCGCGGTTCATTTATCGCGGCTTCAGTACATCGTGGAATCCCTCCACAAAAAAAATCAAAAATTCATAGTCCGTCTATCCATTTTATTCCACTTATCCGGGGTCGGGTCACAGGGGCAGCAGCTTTAGGAGGGACTCCCAGACTTCCCTCTCCCCAGCCACTTCGTCCAGCTCATCCCGGGGGATCTTACCCGCCTGCGAACCGGCCTAGATGCTTTCACTCTTTGTCTGTATGCGGGCATAAGCATAACAGCGATATGGTCAGAAAGCCCAATATGGGGGAAGGGGGTGGCTTTGAAAGCTCCTTTATGTGTAGTGTAGACCAGGTCCAGGAAGCTGTCACCACGTGTTGGAAAATGAACATGCTGGTGAAGCCTTGGAAAAACAGACTTTAGGTTAGCATGATTAAATTCCCGAGCAAAGATGGTGAAACCGTCAGGGTGCACCGTCTGTTGTTCACTGACAGCCTGGTACAGTTCACTAAGAGCCGTGATCCTGTCGCTTTCAGTGTTGGGATGTATACCGCGACTAGCAGAATCGCAGTAAATTCCCTTGGCAGGTAAAAAGGACGGCACTTAATGATCACAAACTCCGCCAGTGGCGAGCAGTGCCTGCATACAACCACAGAGTCTCGGTACCATTTGTCACGGATGTAGACACAGATTCCCCCTCCTCGCGATTTTCCCCCCTTTACAATGGCCCGGTCTGCTCGATAGCACGCTAGCTGCTCCAGAGTCTGGAATGTTGACAGTCAACTAAGTCTCAGTGAACACAAGCAAACAGCAGGTACTCACTGTCCGTCTCGTAGATCTCAGCAGTCGAATGTAATCCATTTTGTTGTCCGGCGATCGAACATTCGCCAAAAGAATGGAAGGCACGGCCGGGCGAGTTGGGTTGGCCGCTAGTCTGGCCCGGACGCCTCCGCGCTTGCCCCTCTTCTGCCTCCTCGCACACCGCTTCCGACTTTAAACATCATTCTGCAGCATTCCCCAAGTATTTATTCAACTTCTTCACCTTCACACGCAATTTCTCCAGGAATTGCATTTTCTAGTTATTATTATTATTATTACTATTTGTATAAGTGTGAAGGTTATTGCCTTCACACTATAAAGTAAATGGTGTAGAATAACATAAGTGTGAAGGCCTTCACCCTCACACTAATAAAGTGAATGGTGTAGCATTCACACTAAATATCAAATTTTTCAACAGAGCTGATGAGTGTGCAACGTTTGGTAGGTTTTTGTGTATGTTTAAGGTGTCAAAAATTCTATCATTTACAAAGAAAAACAAGCAAAATAATTTCTACAAAAACAGTAGGTACCCCGCAGTAGTCGCTGCTCAGGACCTACAAATTTCAACAAAAACAATAGTGACCTCCCTGCAGTCGCTGCCACGCATAAAATAGAAATAATCCAAAGACCAAACCCCCCAAAAAAATCAAGTGAAATTGGGGAATTAAATAAAATAAATTAGCAAATTTAAAACAGATTCCTATACACGATTGAAAAAAAATGGAACGATAAATTGCAAGAAATGTTGTAATGTGTAAAAATTAACCAAATATCCTGTTCTTATTGTCTACAACACAAATAGACCCATTATAGTACTCACAATGACAAATATAAATGTGCATTTTAGTAGTATTAGTACAAACAGTAAAGTAGTACTGGAACAAACCAGATTCGGTTGAAGTTGGAAAATTGTGTAAAATGTAAATAAAAACAAAATACAGCGGAGCCTCGGTTTTCAAACGTCCCGGTTCTCGAACAAATGGGTATTCGAACAAAAAATTTGCGATTTTTTTGCTTCGGATGTCGTACGAAATTCGGTTGTCGAACCTCGCGAGATGAGCCGAGAGGACCCGCATGCCAACTGACTCCGTTCGTAATTACGTTCTCGTTACTCTGAGGATTGCATTAACTCTAATCATGCCTCCAAAGGAAGCAAGTGGGAGCAGTAAAGCCATCCTAAAGCAATGCAACACTGAGCGCCCGGCGCGCCGCGGTTGCGCGATCGGACCAAATTCATCTCCCTGCGCTCAGAGGTCCATTTAAATTTTGGAAAGTACATTAGGACTTTAAAAATATTTTCTAAATTTTAGCGACTGCTCTGTCACAATAATGTGACCAGGGTTGTGCATTCGGCGGCGCGCTGCAGTTGCGCGATCGGACAAAATTAAGCTCCCTGTGCACTGATGTCCACTTAAATTTTGGAAAGTACAGCAGGACTATAAAAATATTCTCTAAATTTCAGCGACGGCTCTGTCACAATAATGCGACCAGCGCAGTGCAGTTGCGCGGTCGGCGGCAAGCTACGGTTGCACGTTTGGTGGTACGTTGCAGTTGCGTGATTGGACAAAAAATGCTCAAATGAAAAAAATGCTTAAAAAAGGCGTTGTTTTTTTTTTTTTTTAGCTTGGAACGGATTAATTTTTCTTCCATTATTTGTAATGGGAAAATATGATTCGGAACTCGAACGATTCACTTCTCGAACAGCCTTTTGGAACGGATTGTGTTCGAAAACCGAGCCTCCACTATACAATGATTTGAAAATCATTTTAAACCTATATTCAATTGAATACACTACAAAGACAACCTATTTAATGCTCGAACTCATTAACTTTATTTTATTTTTCCAATAATAATTAACTTAGAATTTCATGGCTGCAACACGTGCAGTAGAAGTTGGGAAAGGGCATGTTTACCACTTCGTTACATCACCTTTCCTTTTAAAAATACTCAATAAACATTTTGGAAGGGAGGAGACTAATTCTCTTAGCTTCTCATGTGGAATTATTTCCCATTATTGCTTGATGAACCGCTTAAGTTGTTCAACAATCCGGGGTCTTCCCTGTCGTATTTTACGCTTCATAATGCGCCACACATTTTCAATGGGAGACAGGTCTGGACTGCAAGCGGGCCAGGGGAGAACCTGGACTCTTATACTTCGACGCCACACTGTTGTAACACGTGCAGAATGTGGCTTGGCATTATCTTGCTGAAATAAGCAGTGGCGTCCATAAAAAAGACGTCGCTTGGATGGCAACATATGTTGCTCCAATATCTGTATGTACTTTTCAGCATTTATGTTGCCTTCACAGAAATGTAAGTCACCCATGCCATGGGAACTAATGCACCCCCATACCATCACAGATGCTGGCTTTTGAACTTTGCGTTGATAACAGTACGGACGGTCTGCTTCCTCTTTGGTCCGGAGGACATGACGTCCAGTGTTAACAAAGAATTCGAAAACTGGACTCATCGGACCATAAAACACTTTTCCATTGTGCATCAGTCCATTTTACATGAGCTCGGGCCCAGAGAACCCGGCACCATTTCTGGATGTTGTTCATAAACGGGTTTTGCTTTGCATGGTACGTAGAGTTTTAACCCGCACTTACTGATGTAGTGAAGAATTGTATTTACTGACAGTGGTTTTCTGAAGTTTTCCTGAGCCCATTTGGTGATATCCTTTACACACTCATGTCGGTTTTTAAGGCAGTGCCGTCTGAGGGATCGAAGTCACGGTCATTCATTCATTCAGTCTCGGCCGTGGCGCTTACGTGCAGTGATTTCACCAGATTCTCTAAACCTTTAGATGATATTATGGACCGTAGATGTTGAAATCCCTAAATTCCTTGCAATTTTGCTTTTAGAAATGTTGTTCTTAAACTGTTAAACTATTTTCTCACGCAGTTGTGGACAAAGTGGTGAACCTCGCCCATCCTTGTTTGTGAATGACTGAGCAAGTTTGGGGTGGCTTTTTTTTTATACCCAATCATGGTACCCACCTGTTCCCAATTAGCCTGATCGCATGTGGGATGTTCCAAATAGATGTTTGACGAGCTTTTGTCAGCTTTCTTAGTATTTTTTGCCGCCTTTCCCAATTTCTACTGGACGTGTTGCAGCCATGAAATTCTAAGTTAATTATTATTTGGGAAAAAACAATTAAGTTTATCAGTTTGAACATTAAATATGTTGTCTTTGTAGTGTATTCAATTGAATATGGGTTGAGAAAGATTTTCAAACAGTTGTACCGTATTGGCCCGAATATAAGACGACCCCCTCTTTTTCAAGACTCAAGTTTGAAAAAATACTTTTTGAACACCAAATTTAATTTTTATACAGAAAATAATTACAGTACATCTGAAACAAATGATTATAACAATATATTCGAGAGAAAAAAAAAAGATATTTTGCCTCATTCAAATCATACAAAAACTGTCTATTACATCTTAATATCTGAACATTTAAAAATGTAAACTAAAGTGCAATCACATTTGTAAATGAATGGCTTCTGGTTTTTGAAATGGATAAGGAAAAACCTTGCAATAAAATAATGCAAACTGCTACCGTTATTGTTGGTGTATGGTTGGCTCGGATGGTTATGCTCTTTTCGCCCCCGGGTGTCGGTCAGAACACAGGAGGGAAGACGTGGTTCAGTTTTGATTAATTTACTGAATTATTGGCAAAAAATAATAATGAATAACCATAAATGAAATACTCTCGGCAACACACCAAACATACCGTAATTGCCTGACTATAAGCCGCACCGGATTATAAACCGCACCGGCTAAAATTCAGGGATATGTCAGTTTTTTTCTTACATAAGCCTCACCGGACTATAAGCCGCACGTGCACACGAATTTTTTACAAAGAAAGACAGTACATAGAAAGCCTTTTTAACGTTTTAATAACACACTTGAACATGATTTTCGAAACATTGCCTGTGACGCAGCAGTAGTACCGCAGCAACGCGGAAGTGTGCACGCGAGTTATTAGCAAAGAAAGACTGGACACAAAGTTTTTTTAAAGCTTTAATAACATACCTTAACATTTCTTTCCAAACACTGCCTGTGACGCGGCAGTAATACCGCAGCAACACGGAAGTAACACAGCAAAGTCACTGAGACGCGACGGTAACACAGCAGCAAGACAGCAGCAACACGATAGCACAGCACTAACAGGGCTGGTTAAAAAAAACATACCAGTAAAAGTAAAAAAAGAGCCGTCTTCATCTTCCTCCTGAGCACTGAAATCATCGAAGTCTTCCTCCTTAGTGTCCGATTGGAATAGCGTTAGATATCCTTCGCCTCACACTTTCTCAGTCTCTCTTTCGTCGTCGGTTTTATGCATTTCTTTGAGTGTGAAAAGGGTCTGTTCATGCTAATGTTATTCATGCACGAAGCGCTAAATTACATTAAACTAGCGAGCGACTAGGTGAGGGGCCAGACAAAGCACGGCTCACAGAAGCCCCTTATGACGATTGAAATAAATGGACTTCGTTTTCCCTCGCCCGGACGCGGGTCACCGGGGCCTCCCTCTGGAGCCAGGCCTGGAGGCGGGGCTCGAAGGCGAGCGTCTGGTGGCCAGGCCTTCGCCCATGGGGCCCGGCCGGGCATAGCCCGAAAAGGAAACGTGGATCCCCCTTCCCATGGGCTCACCACCTGTGGGAGGGGCCAAAGGGGTCGGGTGCAATGTGTGCTGGGCGGCAGCCAAAGGCAGGGACCTTGGTGGTCTGATCCCCGGCTGCAGAAGCTGGCTCTTGGGACATGGAATGTCACCTCTCTGGCTGGAAAGGAGCCCGAGCTGGTGTGCGAGGCAGAAAAATTCCGACTAGATATCGTCGGACTAGCCTCCACGCACAGTTTGGGTTCCGGTACAAGCCCTATCGAGAGGGGCTGGACTCTCTTACACTCTGGAGTTGCCCACGGTGAGAGGCGTCGAGCAGGTGTGGGCATACTTATTGCCCCCCGGCTGGGCGCCTGCACATTGGGGTTCACCCCGGTGAACGAGAGCGTAGCCTCCCTCCGCCTTCGGGTGGGGGGACGGGTCCTGACTGTTGTTTGTGTCTATGCACCAAACAGCAGCTCAGAGTACCCACCCTTCTTGGGGTCCCTGGAGGAAGTGCTGGAGAGCGCTCCTTCTGGGGACTCCATCGTTCTACTGGGTGACTTCAATGCTCACGTGGGCAATGACAGTGAGACCTGGAAGGGCGTGATTGGGAGGAACGCCCCCCCCCGATCTGAACCCGAGCGGTGTTCTATTGTTGGACTTCTGTGCTTGACATGGATTTTCAATAATGAACACCATGTTCAAGCATAAGGGTGTCCATGTGTGCACTTGGCACCAGGACACCCTAGGCCGCAGTTCGATGATCGACTTTGTAGTCGTGTCATCGGATTTGCGGCCGCATGTTTTGGACACTCGGGTGAAGAGAGGGGCGGAGCTGTCAACTGATCACCACCTGGTGGTGGGTTGGCTCCGATGGTGGGGGAAGATGCCGGTCCGACCTGGCAGACCCAAACGCTCTGTGAGGGTCTGCTGGGAACGTCTGGCAGAATCTCCTGTCAGGAAGAGTTTCAACTCCCACCTCCGGCAGAGCTTTTCCCACGTCCCGGGGGAGGCGGGGGACATTGAGTCTGAGTGGACCATGTTCCGCGCCTCCATTGTTGAGGCGGCCGACCGGAGCTGTGGCCGTAAGGTCGTTGGTGCCTGTCGTGGCGGCAATCCCCGAACCCGCTGGTGGACACCGGCGGTAAGGGATGCCGTCAAGCTGAAGAAGGAGTCCTATCGGGCCGTTTTGGCCTGCGGGACTCCGGAGGCAGCTGACAGGTACCGGATGGCCAAGCGGAACGCGGCTTCGGCGGTTGCTGAGGCAAAAACCCGGGCGTGGGAGGAGTTTGGTGAGGCCATGGAGAATGACTTTCGGACGGCTTTGAGGAAATTCTGGTCCACCATCCGGCGTCTCAGGAGGGGGAAGCAGTGCAACGTCAACACTGTTTACAGTGGGGATGGCGTGCTGCTGACCTCGACTCGGGACGTCTTGAGTCGGAGGGGAGAATACTTCGAAGACCTCCTCAATTCCACCTACACGCCTTCCATTGAGGAAGCAGGGCCTGGAGACTCTGAGGCGGATTCTCCAATCTCTGGGGTCGAAGTCACTGAGGTAGTTAAAAAAACTCCTCGGTGGCAAGGCCCCGGGGGTGGATGAGATCCGCCCGGTGTTCTTAAAGGCTCTGGATGTTGTGGGGCTGTCATGGCTGACACGCCTCTACAACGTTGCGTGGACATCGGGGACAGTGCCTCTGGATTGGCAGACTGGGGTGGTGGTTCCCCTCTTTAAGAAGGGGGACTGGAGGGTGTGTTCCAATTACAGGGGAATCACACTCCTCAGCCTCCCTGGTAAGGTCTATTCAGGGGTGCTGGAGAGGAGGGTCCGTCGGGAGGTCGAACCTCGGATTCAGGAGGAACAGTGTGGCTTTCGTCCTGGCCGTGGAACAGTGGACCAGCTCTACACCCTCGGCAGGATCCTCGAGGGTGCATGGGAGTTCGCCCAACCAGTCCACATGTGTTTTGTGGACTTGAAGAAGGCGTTCGACCGTGTCCCTCGGGAGGTTCTGTGGAGGGTGCTTCGGGAGTACGGGGTGCCGAGCCAACTGAGGGCGGTTCCGTCCCTGTATCACCGATGCCAGAGTCTGGTCCGCATTTCCGGCAGTAAGTCGGATTCGTTCCCAGTGAGGGTTGGACTCCGCCAAGGCTGCCCTTTGTCACCGATTCTGTTCATAATTTTTATGGACAGAATTTCTAGGCGCAGCCGAGGCGTTGAGGGGGTCCGGTTTGGGGACCTCAGCATCGCGTCTCTGCTTTTCGCAGATGACGTGGTGCTGTTGGCTTCTTCAGGCCGTGATCTCCAGCTCTCGCTGGAACGGTTCGCAGCCGAGTGTGAAGCGGTCGGGATGAGGGTCAGCACCTCCAAATCCGAGTCCATGGTCCTCGATCGGAAAAGGGTGGAATGCCCTCTCCGGATCGGGGATGAGATCCTGCCCCAAGTGGAGGAGTTCAAGTATCTTGGAGTCTTGTTCACGAGTGAGGGGAGGATGGAGCGCGAGATCGACAGGCGGATCGGTGCAGCGTCGGCAGTAATGCGGACCCTGTACCGGTCCGTTGTGGTGAAGAGAGAGCTGAGCCAAAAGGCAAACCTCTCAATTTACCGGTCGATTTACGCTCCTACCCTCACCTATGGTCACGAGCTATGGGTCGTGACCGAAAGAACGAGATCCCGGATACAAGCGGCCGAAATGAGTTTTCTTCGCAGGATGTCCGGGCTCTCCCTTAGCGATAGGGTGAGGAGCTCGGTCATCCGGGAGGCCGGAGGCCGTAAAAATCCATAAGTACGCCGCGCCGCCATTTAAGGTTCAAAGTAACCTTCTGAATAAAATGCATTAAAAGTTCACATTCATTACAACTTGTTTTTGGTGAGCAAAATATCAGAAGAATTGAATTTAAATGCTGATTGATTGGGTTTTAATACAACGCAGATGGTCCAAACAGCGCTTTGTGTAATCTCTGAGTGACATGGCAGAGTAAGAGAAAGGGTTTAGAGCAAACTCAAGGCCCGGGGGCCAGATACGGCCCGCCACATCATTTTATGTGGCCCGCGAAGACAAATTGTGCATCAAATTCGTGTGTCATTACTAGAATTACAAATTGTCTTCACTTTTAATATCTTTTTTTAAAAATATTTGACCAGTTTTTACTCGTCTGATTTGAAAACGAGTTATTGGTCAGTTTGTTTTGTAGCTTTTACTGTATATAATAGTATTAAGAGTAAAAGTGATCAAGTCATCACAAAAATCACGAAAAAAATCTTATATTTAGCCGCACCTGACTATAAGCCGCAGGGTCCAAAAGTTTGGAAAAAAGTCACGGCTTATAGTCCGGAAATTACGATAAGTCATCGATCGAGACAACAAAATACATTTGCTCGCGACAGTTAGTCGCCGTGGTGCTGCGTAACGGCCACTCGTACGGTGCGAGGCAAACTTAAAGGAGCGTGCCGGAGCTGTCAATCAAACAGCGCGCACACGAAGCAAACCGCGATCGGATAAACAGCACAACAGTGGACAGTAGTAACAATGAAATGTATATACTCACTTTATGTTAAAGACGCACACGATCACAGCAACATACTCAGTCGATTATGAGCGCGCCAGAGCTGTAAATCAAACGGCGCGGCGCGCACATGAAGCAAACCGCGATCGGACAACACGATCACAGCAACATACTCAGTCGATACCAGCAACCTTTAACTGACCGCTGCGCACAAGTGAAAATGAGTATAATGTCTAGAACCCGAATGTAAAACGACCCCCACTTTTTTAAATTTATTTTATTTTATTTATTTCAATGCAAAAAACATCGTCTTATATTCGGGCCAATATGGTATTTTGTTTTTATTTACATTTTACACAATTTTCCAACTTTAACGGAATCCGGTTTGTAAATGACAATACTTTAAACCAACCTCAAAACCAACAAAGAAGGCAAAAAAGAGCAAGAAAAGAACAACTAGACTTGGTAATGCAATTAATGAGAAAACTAATCAATTACGGAAAAGGAATAAAAAACACAATAAAAAAATCACAAACAGAAATCAATACAATCAAATATATTTTGTATGAAAACAAATACACAATTTAAAAAAAAAATTAAAAAGGGGTCAGTTGAATGCACAAAGATAGTCAATAAAGTAGCAGATTCAGAAAGGTTTTGAGGTATTTGCTCCTTTTACTACACTGTTCTCTGGACTCCGAATCATTAATTTATTTTAGTTTGACAACAGTACCAGTCAGACCCGCTCTGATGGTCTTCATCTGCACAATGCCATTGGTACACCAAGACAGCCAATTTCTTCCACAGTACCACTTGGTGTCGCAACAGTAGCCTCGGCAGCTCTAGCAGCCAATTGTCTCTTCATGGGTTGCAAATTGAGTTTAAGAGTAGATATAAAGCATTGTCTAGACTAGAGACTTGTGAAATGTATTTTTGAAAATATTTGCTACGTCCCTCCTCAGAAAAGCCAACCCTACCCCCGCTACATCTGGACCGGCACTTCCCGATGGCTCACCCATCTCCTCTTTCTATCCTATTGCACTTATCGATTAAAGAAAATTAAGACGATGACAACCACTACTACCACTGATAATAACAATAATAATAAGAATAATAAACTTTCATCCAAATAATTGACATCAGATAGATTTTTAAATCTAATTATTTTTTAGTTTTTATCTTAAAGTTGAGACAGCTACCGTACCTTGTTGTTGAGTTCATTCAGAGTCGTGCGGTGACTACTCTCAAGTTTTTCCTTTTCAATGTTCATGTTCTGTCGATGCCATTTTGTCAGGCAATCAACCTCTGATTGCAATGATTCAATTAGCCGGGTCTTCAGCACCACCTCCTTCTGCAGCGTATACTTGTCTTGCTTAAAATCCTTGGACATTGATCAGAAAAACAGAACACTTGTTTTAGTCTCAACACACCTGATTCAAGAATCAAGCTCTGTAGAAGACTGATGACAACCATGAGGGCCCTAACAGGTGGAAAAGTGCAAGACTTTTTCCCAAAGTCGATTTTAGAACTTTCCATCCTTCACACACCTGATTTAATAGGCCCAGCTGGAATAGGCTCAGCACCCCTCCAAAACCCTGAACAGGGTAAGCAGTGTTGAAAACGGTAAATGATAAATGTACTAAAATAGTCATGCACAATGCTCACTAAAATGAAAATAAGAGTAAAATGCTCAGAGTAGTAGTTGACTAAAACTTGACTAGACGGAAAAGAGTTAACAAAAACCAAAACAAATTTAAACTAAAATGATGACAAAGATGAGACTCAAACAGGCCACCAGAAACAACACCAGTTGTAAATTGGCAGGTACTCAAAAAGTTGTCTTTCTGAAAATAGCAAGTACAATGGAGCCTCGGTTTTCGACCACATTCCGTTCAGAAGGCTGTTGGAGAAGTGAGTCGTTCAAATTCCTAATCATGTTTTCCCATTGCAAATAATGGAAAGAAAATTTAATTCGTTCCAAGCAAAAAAAAAAAAAACGCCTTTTTTAAGCATTTTTTCATTTGCGCACTTTGTCCGATCGCACAACTGCAGCCCAATGCCGAATGCGCAACTGCACCACGCTGGTCACATTATTGTTACAGAGCCGTCGCTGAAATTTAGAAAATATTTTTAAAGTCTTGATGTACTTTCCAAAATTGAAGTGGACCTCAGTGCGCAGGAAGCTTAATTTGGTGCGATCACGCAGCCGCAGCGCGCCGGGCGCTCACTGTCACATTGCTTTAGAAGTGTCTTTGTGTTTAAGGATGGCTTTACTGCTCCCACTTGCTTTCTTTGGAGGCATGATTAGAGTTGATGCAATCCTCAGAGTAACGGGAATGTAATAACGAACGGAGTCAGTTGGCATGCGGGTCCTCTCGGATCATCTCGAGAGGTTTGACAACCGAATTTCATCCGACATCCGAAGCAAAAAAATCTCAAATTTTTTGTTCGAAAACCGATTTGTTCGAGAACCAGGATGTTCGAAAACCGAGGCTCTACTGTATTCAAAGATGTAATAACTTTTTTATGTTGTCATTATGGGGAGATGCAAGGAGAATTTTGAGGGAAACTCGTGTCCAGTCCATGTACCTCGCTTCTGGAATAGGCTCCAGCTCACTTGTGATTGTGAAAAAAAATTAATGGATGGATTTGAAGTGTCATACCTCCAACGCACTTGTCATCTTTATTCTCTGTTCCTCAAACAGAGTTTGTGTTTCTGTTAGCTGATTAAGCAGATCCAAGCCAGCATGGGCAGCCAGCTGGACTTCCTCCTCCTTTTGCCTCAGTTGGTCCCGGAGAAACTGTATCTCATCCTCTCTTGCTGTGTCAGACATCTGAAGAGACAAATATTTTAGTTGTTTTAGAAAACATGGTTCGGCACAGACTGCTGATGGAGCTCCAGTTTTGGAGCCAATATCTTTTCCCTATAAAATTGATTGATTGATTGATTGATTGATTGATTGATTGATTGATTGATTGATTGATTGATTGATCCCGGGGGTGGGGAAATTCAGATTTCTCCGTTTTCTATTACATATTTATATCTATTACATAAATCCGTTGGGGCAGGAGGACTCAAACAATTATTAATGGGTGTTGCCAAACGGAAATCCGAGTAATAAACATGGCAGATTCGCAAATCCTTGACTGGCTTCAGAGGGGGGCCCCGGTGACCCGTGTCCAGGCGAGGGAAAACTAAGTCCATATACAGTGGGGGAAATAAGTATTTGACCCCTTGCTGATTTTGCAGGTTTGCCCACTTACAAAGAATGCAACGATCTACTATTTTAATCATATGTACATTCTAACAGTGACAGACAGAATCCCAAAGAAAATTCCAGAAATTCACATCATATGAATTTATAAAAATTGATAACCGTCTGATGAGAAAAAACAAGTATTTGAACCCCTGGACAAACAGCAAGTATTCTGGCTCCTACAAGCCAGTTAGTCTTTCTTTAAGACACAGCCCCAATCCCAACCATTTATCTACATCAAATACACCTGCCTCACCTCTTTACCTGTATAAAAGACACCTGTCAACACCCAAACAACCAGCATCCAACATCACCACCATGGGAAAGACCAAAGAGCTTTCTACGGACATCAGGGACAAGATTGTTGATCTGCACAAGGCTGGGATGGGCTACAAGAGAATCGGAAAGCAACTTGGAGAGAAAAGATCAACTGTCGGTGCAGTTATCAGGAAATGGAAGAAGCACTACACCACCGCCAACCTCCCTCGGTCTGGGCCTCCACACAAGAGCTCACCTCGTGGGGTCTCCCTGATCATGCGAATGGTGAGGAATCATCCCAAAACCACAAGGGGGGAACTGATGAATCAACTGAAGGCAGCTGGGTCCACAGTTACAAAAGAAACGGTTGGTAACACACTACGCCGTCATGGATTGAAATCCTGCCGCGCACACAAGGTCCCCCTGCTCAAGAAGAAACATGTACAGGCCCGCATGAAGTTCGCCATTCAGCACCTGGACGACTCAGAAGAGGCCTGGAATAAGGTGATGTGGTCAGATGAGACCAAAATAGTACTTTTTGGCCTCAACTCAACTCGTCGTGTTTGGAGGGCAAAGAACACCGAGTACAACCCAAAGAACACCATCCCCACCGTCAAGGATGGTGGTGGCAACATCATGCGTTGGGGGTGCTTTTCAGCCAAGGGGACGGGACAACTCCATCGTATTGAGGGGAGGATGGACGGGGCCATGTATCGTAGAATTCTGGACCAACATCTTCTTCCCTCAGTGAGAGAGCTGAAGATGGGTCGAGGATGGGTGTTTCAGCACGACAACGATCCTAAGCACACCGCCAAAGCAACAAAAGAGTGGCTGAAGAAGAAGCACATCAAGGTTCTGGAGTGGCCTAGCCAGTCTCCAGACCTGAATCCAATTGAAAATCTTTGGAGGAAGCTTAAAATTTGAGTTGCCAGGCGACAACCTCGGAACCTGAATGATTTGGAGGCTGTCTGCAGGGAGGAGTGGGCCAACATCCCTGCCGAAATGTGCACAAAGCTTGTCACCAACTATAAAAACCGTTTGACATCTGTGCTGGCCAATAATGGCTTTTCTACAAAATATTAACATGCTGTTTGTCCAGGGGTTCAAATACTTGTTTTTCCTCATCAGACGATTATAAATTTTTATAAATTCATATGATGTGATTTTCTGGAATTTTCTTTGGGATTCCGTCTTTCACTGTTAGAATGTACATATGATTAAAATTATGGATCGTTGCATTCTTTGCAAGTGGGCAAACCTGCAAAATCAGCAAGGGGTCAAATACTTATTTCCCCCACTGTATTATATTCTTCATAAGGGGTCTTTTAAGCTGTGCTTTGTCTGGCCCATCACCTAGAACCCTTTTACCATGGGTGACCCTACCAGGGGCATGAAGCCCCAGACAACATGGCTTCTAGGATCATAGGGACACGCAAACCCCTCCACCACAATAAGGTGATGACTCACGGAGAAGGGGTTCGATAAACATATTTGTTATAGTTATTTGAATAACTTAATATATTACGTCAGGCACGTTCTCAGTTCCTCTTTTATGTGTCTATGTAACGTTAGCATACCATACCGTACAGCCTGTTGCCTATTAATGTCTGTTCTTGATGTTAAGATTTTGTCAAATAAATTTCCCCCAAATATGCGACTTACACTCAGACGCGACATGTTTTTTCCCCTTTATTGTGCATTTTATGGCTGGTGCGACTTATACTCCGGTGTGACTTATATTCCGGAAAATACGGTATGTAAATGTGTAAATAAATATGCACATTATTGAATGTTGTTATTGTGCAATTTTTGTATTGTGTTGTATTGTATATAAAGTTTGCCGTATATAAAGTTTGACTGAATACCTCACTGACTGGGTTGACATTTTTGTATTATACAGGGTCCAATGATCTGACACATTTGTAGGTTTAATAAAATGCAAATAAATTAAAGAAACAAAAAAGTTTTTTTTTTTCGAAAAGTACCTATAATGCCATTTTGTTTTGTTTAGTTTTATTTTCAAATAATGTTATTTTTTTTCGTTTCAGTTGCTAACATGAATTGGACTGTGAGCATTGCGCTTTCATTGTGGAAACGTTTATCAAGAACGAATCTGTAACTGCAACACAACGAGCGTTCCGTTTGCGCTTCAGACTTGGTAGACATGATCCCGCACCTGCTCGAAACACGATCTTGTTTTGGGTTACTACCTTCAGAGCCAGTGGATCAGCATTGAAAGGAAAATCAACCGGCCAACCTCGCACCACCAGAACTTATTCAAAAACGAAACGAAAATGAAATGAAACAAAAACGGCATTATATGTACTTTTTCATTTGCTTTTTATTAAACCTACAAATGTGTCAGATCATTTTGCCGGACCCTGTATGTTGTATTGTATATGAAGTTAGCCATAAATAAACGTGTAAAAATGTTTGCCTTATATAAAGTTGATACAAGTTTGACTGAATACCTCATTGACTGGTTTGACATTCCCTTTAGCACAGCTCAAGCTAGTGGAAGCATAATGCAACCCTAGTCAACCCCAGTTTGATGCAGTAGCTTCTGTTCTATGCACCTTTTAATCCGGTGTACCCTATATATGAAAATATTTCTAAAATAAAACATTCAATGAAGGTGCACTTTATAATCCAGTGCAGGAAATACGGTATATGTATGTCATATACATGCATAAAATATGGTAAGTGCTGGCCTATTACTTAAAAATAATAATTAATATCTAATTATGTGTGAGTAGGACTTGTGTAGTGTGCGTGCGGCGTTGATGCAATGTTGTAGAAGCCAGCAACTTAAAAAAAAAAAAAAAAAAAAAAAAAAAAAGGAAGGGCTCTGACATCTATCAGTGTGCGTTTGCGGTAAAAACGTCAAGAAAACAACTTGCGCCAACATAATATTCCCTGGAAGTGTTGGGAAAACAAAGTCAAGGGGAAATGCAAGTTTTTCAACAATTGGTAGGAGGACGCTATATTGAGTTTGCTTTAGCTCCATACTTCAAGAAGAAGCTAGTTATGAGTGTTAACGAACCCGGACCGTTCGTCCTCATGTTCGATGAAAGTCTCAATACGTGTGCAGGAAAAACAACTGATGGACATACACATTCGATTTTTAAAGAATAACTGACTTCAAAATATTTTGGTTCGGAATTCCTGGGATATGTGAGGGCCGATGATCTGTCAGCACATCAAAGTATGTGTGGAAAAGGGCGATCCAGGGTGCTTGCGTGTGTTGGCTCACATATTGAGCTCTTGATTTGTGAAATAAAGAGCCGGTTATCAAACCCATGTCTTATATACCCTGGTACTTTGGTAACGCTACAATATAGTTACATATATACGTAGATCTGTGTAATAATTGGAGCCGCCAACTGACGAGGCTGACGTCAGCGCGCACGTAGGTCCAGAATCAACAGCTGTTTTTTGTTGTTGTTGTTTTTTTGACACAGAGGATGAATATTACGGTGGATTTAATGATTAGGAGTGACATGGATGGTTCGTTAAAATTGTTGTTTATATTACAATTATTTGATATATCTAGTCTGACGACAGCGGCCCACGTACTTCCGGTGTCAACAATGGTGTTTTTTTTGTTTGTTTTTAAGTAATAATAATAATAATTCATTAAATTTGTATAGCGCTTTTCAGAAACCCAAAGACGCTGACAGGGAAGAAGGCAAAGACAAACAGGAGGGGAGGGGTAAGGGGACGGGGAAGAGACAATGGGATAAAATTGAGACGAGGAAACCAGTTATGGGTAGGGGAGGTCATAGGTTTGAGAGAAGAGGTAAGTTTTTAGACGAGACTTAAATATGGGGAGTGTGGGTGAGTCACAGACAGATTGAGGGAGAGAGTTCCAGAGTCGGGGTGAAGTGCAGGAGAAGGCTCTGTCCCCAAAGGATTTGAGTTTAGATTTTGGGACTGTCAGACGTGAGGTGTTGAAGGATCGGAGGGGGCGGTTGGGACAGTAGGGGATAAGGAGGCCGGATAGGTAAGTGGGAGCCAGGTTGTGGAGGGCTTTGAAGGTGAGGAGGAGTATCTTGAAGATGATGCGCTCCTCAATGGGGAGCCAGTGAAGAGAGCGGAGAACAGGAGTGATATGTTCACGGGACTGGGTGTGGGTATGGAGACGGGCAGCAGAGTTTTGGACTAGTTGCAGTCTATGGAGTGAGTGAGCAGTGATTCCAGTGAAAAGGGAGTTGCAGTAGTCAAGCCGGGATGAGGTGAAGGCGTGGATGAGGGATTCAGCGGCAAGGAGAGCGAGGCAGTGCCGGATTTTGGCAATGCGTAGGAGGTGGAAGTAGGAGGTCTTGACAACTGAGCTAACGTGAGGGTGAAAGGGCAGTGTGGGGTCAAAAATAACGCCAAGGTTGCGTGCCAGGGGGGAGGGAGTGATGTTTGTGGAGTCGATGGTGAGTGTGATGGATCCAGTTTTATTAAGGAAGGATTTGGTGCCTATGAGGAGGAGCTCTGTTTTATCACTGTTGAGTTTGAGAAAGTTGTGGGACAGCCATGTTTTTATTGTAGAGATGCAGGTTTCAAAGTGGGTGAGGGAAGGGTTATGGGTTGGTGTGGTGCGTATAGATCTGGGTGTCATCCGCATAGCAGTGGAAGTCCAGATTAAGTTTGCGGATGACATTACCAAGAGGAAAGAGGTAACAGATGATAAGTGACACGGAAGATGAAGATTCTGATGAATTTATTGATTTGGAGTGACACGGATGGTTCAATAAAATTGTTGTTTATATTACATTTACTTGATATATCTAGACTGACGTCCGCGGCGCACGTAGTCTTTCTGGCGTCAACAGCTGTTTTTTGTTTTTTTTTTTTCTTTCAAGTGACAAGGAAGACAAAGATTCTGATGGATTTATTGATTTGGAGTGACACGGAGGGTTCAATAAAATTGTTGTTTGTAGTATTGTTATTTCATACATAATTTATATATTGTTATATGGGCCTGTAGAAATTTATAAACTGCAACGCGCCGCTGTCATCGGACTTGTTTACACAAAGGAGGACCAACTCGATCGATGGCTTTAATGATTTGGAGTGACACAGATGGTTTGATAAAGGTGTTATTTATGTTATAGTCAATTGAATAACTGTTGTTACATCAGGCCTGTTCTCAGCTTCGGCTGATGTGACGTATATTCTGGAGCGACTTTTAGTCCGAAAAACACATTATTTTGTAGAAAAATATTGTTTTCAACCACTCAAAAGTGCTCTCAGGCTTAAATGAGCGACTACTTCAGTACCAACAGCTCAAAACAGTAAACAAAAAACTCAACTCTCATTTTGTATCAGCAGCTTAACAGTACATTCAATTTCCAATAAAATAAATGTTAGCATTTTGTAGAAAAATATTTTTGACCACTCAAAACTTGCCAAAATATTTTATTTTAGCGCGACAAATCTTGCATACAACGTAGCTTTAGTCCAATTCATTTCCTCCGTCAACATTGTAGAATCCAAAATGATTCCACGTCTGCTTTTAAATTTTTAGGAGCAGGTCGGATCTCTCGGCAAAGTGGATTGAATATCTCCGGCTCAGCCATGTTTGCTGTTTTTTTTCTGGAGGAGTGTATGCGGAAGTGTGCTGTGCTGTGCTCTCGGTCCGTTCCGCATAGCGTCTCGGAGAATGCGCTTACTGTATTTTAGTTCCGCTTTACTTGGCATATTTAAATAATCGGAATTTGGATGTTTGCGAATCGTTCTCGATTCTTCCACGGCCGAATCGCGATTAATCTTAGAATCGCGATTAATCTAAGAATCGGAAATTTCCCCCACCTCTAGTAATAGAGTGAATTAAGAATAAATATAATAGAATATAATACATGCTAAAAACATACCGTTTTTCTAACTTATCTACCTACGAAACACCCGCCTGCCCTATGTTTTACCAAAGGAAACGGTAATGCCATATTTGTAGGCTAAGGTTGTCTTTGCTTTTGTGTGTGGAGAGAGAACCATCAGTAAACAATGTAATTAGTTCAAGTTACTAGTTACCTTTCCAAAACGTAATTGAAATAGTAATCAGGGATGAGAATTTTCCGTGTTTTTTTCCGTCGAAAGTATCATTTTCGTGAATCATAAAAACACACTAGTATGTCTTTACTTTTACAAGCATGTGGGTTTAGAAAGTAACATGATGTTACATATAAACTGATGTTAGGCTAAAGAATAAATCTTTATATACATATATATATACAGTCAAACCTCAGTTTTCGAACGTCCCGGTTCTCGAACAAATTAGATTTTGAACGAAAAACTCGAGATTTTTTTGCTTCGAACCTCGCGAGATGAGCCGAAAGGACCCGAGAAAACCCGACCGCGCGGCCCGGATGCCGACTGACTCCGTTGGTTATTGTATTTTCGTTACTTTGAGGATTGTATTAACCCCTAATCATGCCTCCAAAGAAAGCAAGTCCGAGCAGTAAAGCCTTTCTAAAACACAAAGTCAGTCATAAAGCAATGCGCGATTGGACCAAATTAAGCTCTCTGCGCACTGAGTTCCACTTAAATTTTGGAAAGTACATCAAGACTTTTAAAATATTTTCTAAATTTCAGCGACGGCTCTGTCACAATAATGTGACCAGCGCGGTGCAGTTGCGCCGTCGGTGGCACGCTACGGTTGCGCGTTCGGCGGTGCGCTGCAGTTGCGCGATCGGAATAAAATGCACAAATGAAAAAAAATGCTTAAAAAGGCGGGTTTTTTGTCTTGGAACGGATTAATTTTTTTTCCACTATTTGTGATGGGAAGAATAGATTCGGAATTCGACCGATTCACTTCTCGAACCGCCTTCTGGAACGGATTGTGGTCGAAAACTGAGGTTTGACTGTATGTGTATTTTTCGGACTAAAACTCGCTCCAGAATATAGGTCGCATTAGCCATAAAATGCACAATAACGTGAAAAAAAAAACATATATAAGTCGCTCCAGAGTAAAAGTTGCATTTTGGGGGAAATTTATTCGACAAAATACAACACCAAGAACCAGGAGCAGATGGATGTAGTGTTTGTGTGAAGTAATAGGAATAACATGTAAAGGTCATTGCATAAAAGGTTTTTACTTTTAGTAAGTAGTAAAGCATGGATAATCAAAAAAGCTTTTTGAAAACAAATGCATTTATTAACAGCATTAAAAAAATATTTTGCCCAAAAACTACTACCATATTTTTCGGACTAAAGGTCACTCCGGAATATAGGTCGCATTAGCCATAAAGTGCACAATAACGTGAAAAAAAACATATAAGTCGCTCCGGCGTATGAGTCGCATTTTGGGGAAAATGTATTCAACAAAATCCAACACCAAGAACAGACATGAACGAGCAACAACAGGCTAAACGATAGGTATTCTAACGTGACATAAACACAAAGAGCTGAGAACGGGTCTGACGTAACAGAGTTATTTAAATAACTATTACATAAATAACATGTTTATAAAACCATCTGTGTCACTGAAATTTATTAAATCCATCGATTATAAGATGACACCCCCTATTCAAGACTCAAGTTTGAAAAAACATTTTTTGAACACCAATTTTAATTTTTATACGGAAAATAATTACAGTACATCCGAAACAAATGATTATAACAATATATTCGAGTAATGATTATTTAGATTTTTAGAGTTCTAAATCTCGTGTTTCTCTATCATAATAATACTGTAAACCATTCAGTTCTTTTTAAAGTGAAGACAGCTTTAATCCTTGACATCAGGAATTGTCACCTTTATCAAACCATCTGCGTCACTCCAAATCATTAAATCAATCGATCGTCCTTTATGTAATCAATGTCGCGTGTGTGCCACGCCGCTGACGTCGGCCTTGTCGTCAGTTGCAGTTCAAATTATTCCACAGGCCCATATAACAATATATAAAGTATATATCAAATTCCTATTTTATAAACAACAATATTATCAAACCATTTGTGTCACTCCAAATCATTAAATCCATCGATCAAAATCTTCGTCCTTAATATACAACGCCGCGTGCGCTGCGCTGCTGACGTCAGTTGCAGTTCAAATTACAGTAATCTCTTGGTACATCGCGGTTCGTTTATCGCGATTTAACTACATCGTGGATTTTTTAATTTTGAAAATGTGTGAATAATTTCAGATATAAGTCGCTCCTGAGTATGTCACCCCCCCACGCAAACTATGAATAAAAATTTGATTTATAGTCAATAAAATACGGTAAGCCTGAACAAGTTTTTAAAATGGTTGAGACTGGCTAATTTTAGAGACGAATGCCCTCCCGCACCTTCATCATGCAGGAAGAACCCAAAACCCCAGGATTTAAAGCCCAAAAAGATCATTTGACTCTGGTTATGTGCAGGAATGCTGCAGGTTTTATGATCAAACCAGGGCTTATTTCTAAGTCTAAAAATCCCATAGCACTGAAAAAGAAAAGTAAGGATGATTTTCCCGTTTACTGGATGCACAACGCAAAGGCTTGGAGACAAAAGCGCTCAGTCTGGATTGGTTCAAACACTGTTTCATACCAGAGGTCAAGTGTTATTTGAGAGGAAAAGGACTAGACTTTAAAGTGATTCTGCTCGTTAACAACGCCAGAGGTCACGCTGATGATTTGGCATATGATGGTGTGCAAATTGAATTTCTGCCACCAAACACTACATCCCTGATTGAACCCATGGACCAAAGCATCATCCGTGCTTTTACAGCTCTCTATATGCGCAACACCCTGCAACATCTTGTTGAAGCTATGGACTGAACAAAGAATACTGGTGTGGATACACCTTCGCATCAGGTCTCCAAAATATTCAGAGGGCCATTCAGGAGATGAAAACTGAAACTTTGAATGCCTGCTGGAAAAAACTGTGGCCAGAGGCGGTGCAAAACCCAAGCGGAGGGTCGCTTGATGAGATCCATCACTGTGCCGTAGATACAGCTGAGAATGTCGCTAAACAGCTTGGAGGTGACAGCTTTAACGACATGACTCCGGATGACATTAATGCCCTGGTTGATGCAGACGCATATCCGCTGACGAATGCAGACCAGGCAGAAATGACAAAGCCACCAAGCGACAATGAAAGAGAAGAGGAAGAAGAGGACACAAGTGTGGCTAAAGATGAGGAGGATGGACTAACACTTGATCGCTTAGCAACAATGCTGAGAATGGCCACTGAGCTTCAACGAGCAGCTCAAGAATGGGACTGATGAGCCGTTCGTTACAGTTCTCAAACATAATCGATGCGGTCATGTCAGTTTATAAGAAAAAGAGCAACAACAACTGCCGATAACTATGTTCTTCTCTCCAAATAACACATCTGCACTGTGGGCTTTAGAAGAAAAAACACTACAGAGCGGCGTTAGGATGTAGTGATTCAGTCAGAAGAGCAGTGAAATACACGTGTCCTACTGTACTTTGTATTTTTTTTCATAATAATTTTTCAATTTTCAATTTCTCCCGTTGTAATCCAATGACTCGGGTTGGGTTGACTCGGTGCTGATCTCCGCAATTTGAAGCCTTCAATTCATATTGATGATTAAACTTATTATTTTACAGTATAGTAGTTATTTGTTATTAAAAAAAAAAAAACATTTATACAGTACTTTTATTTGTTAAACAAATGCTTGGGCCTGTAAAAATGTTTTCTTCTTTGGTTTAAAAGTATTATGGAGTATTACACTGTATAATAACTCCCCCCCCCCCAAAAAAAAAGGTTACTACGTCACAGATTTTGCCTATCCGGGTTCTTTTTCGAACATAACACCCGCGAAAAACAAGGGTTCACTGTATCTTTTCTTTCTAACAACGGAGTGAAAAGAAGCGAGTGAATCAAAAATAGTTAAACGTAATTAATCTGAACAAATATACATTTTTAAGGTACTGCTGACTAAATGGCATGTTTATAAATGTTGATACATTAACCAGAAACCAAATTTGTACGTGTAACTAAACTGGTACAGCTACTTACGAAGGTAAATTCCAATATATGCCAATATTTGTGACAGACATGTATTTAGCCACGTTTTTCACTCACAGACACTCACTGGCAGAACAGCAAAAAACAAGTAACACTTCCGTGAGCCACCCCCCACAATGAACTGCATCGGAAGTTACCAACGAACGCATATACTTACGAACCTTTTGAGATACAAACCGGAGCTTTGCGATTTTTCAGCTACTTACGAATCAATTTTCGACTCCGAACCAACGCACCAGCCACCGCCTTGTCTCTTTTCCTCTGCCATTCCCTGTTCGTCTTGGGGCGTTAGCAGTGTAAAAACTTGTTGATGGTCTTATACGCCGCTTAGCATAGCACCACCTGGGGATCCACGACGAAGACACTGCACATGTCCACGCTGGCCCTGGTGTTCTCAGCTGCCGAGTACTGTGCCCCGGCCTGGTGCCATAGCCCCCATGTCAAGAAGTTGGATGTCGCCCTCAAGAGCGCCCTGCGGACTGTCTCGGGGTGCCTGCGAGCCACCCCAGTAAACCAACTGCCTGTCCTCGCAGGCATCGCCCCGGCTAACATCAGACGAGAAGCAGCCACGCTGGCCCTCTCCCGAAAGGCACAGACCAGTGAATCCCACCTCCTCTATAAGATCATCACAGAGACACCACGACGCGTGCGCCTAAAGTCACGACGCCCCTTTGCCATCCAAGCCCATGGAGCTGCTCAGCACAACATCAGCGGACACTTCCAAGGCCACCTGGGTCAAGACCAAATGGAGAGAACAGTGGAAGTCAGCAGAACCATCTAGGCTGCACCACTATATCAATGACCCCACAGACATCTCTGGCCAGGACTTGCCCCGGAAACAGTGGACAACCCTCAATCGCCTGAGGACCGGCGTTGGACGCGAGTGTGGGGACCCAGTCCAAACAGTAGAGCACATCAGCAGCAGTTGCCCCAAACACCGAATGGCAAACAAGGCCTGATTGATCTGGACGACGACACATTGACCTGGTTCGCCTCAACAGAGCTGCAAGTCTGAAGTCATACGACAGAAGAAGAAGAAGCAGTGTAAAAACAAATAGTGCAGTCGAGAATGTCTCCTAAGACTATCGATAGAAATTCAACATCATCAAGGAGCATGGCGAAGACGTGTACCGTCGAGCCCGCAACGGAGTATAGCTGGTGCAGTGCAAAATTACATAGGTAGAGCCTAATGGATGACTGAGCTTCTCACCCTATCTCTAAGGGAGAGCCCGAACACCCTGCGGAGGAAACTCATTTCGGCCGCTTGTATCCTTGATCTTGTTCTTTTGTTCACGACCCATAGCTCGTGACCATAGGCGATGGGAGGAGCGTAGAGCTTTGCCTTTTTGCTCAGCTCTATTTTCACCATGACAGATCGGTAGAGTCCGCATTACAGCCGACGGTGACAAAGGGCAGTCTTGGCGGAGTTCAACCCTCACTGGAACGAATCCAACTTACTGCCAGAAATGCGGACTCTGGCATCGATGATACAGGGACCGAACCGCCCTTATCAGTTGGTTTTGCACCCCGCACTCCCGTGCGATCTCATGCGGTTTAAAAAGGAAATAACGTGAAGTGATCAATTTACTAGTACGTAAGTAATGTGTTAATGATCAAGTAATAATGTGTTAATAATTTCACATATAAGCAGCCCTTCCCTCTAAGCTTCGCAGCTGCGCAATTGCGCACTGCTTGCGCAGTCTCTGCGCACAAGAAACTCCATGCTGCAAACAAAATAAAATTCAGCATATATTAATATCTAATGTTTGACGTAATCTAACCTAATTAAGTGTAACTTTTTGTAGTCTAAATCAGTGATTGACAGGTGCCCATCCGTGCCATGCAGGTTAGCTAGCTAACAACAGTACGGCGGAGTCAAGATATGCAAATGCTACTAAGTGAGCTAACCCCTTATCATGGCGAAACGAACGAGCGGCGACACATCCACTTGCCAAGCCAAAGTAAATAAAAGATGCAGCGGTCCTTTTAAGATGGAATGGTTGTCGGAGTGTGCGTAAATAAAAGAGCAAACGGTGAAACTGGGTGTGATTTTCTCTTTTTCGAGTGAGAATGATCTACTATGCAAAACATGCAGTGAAGCCAAAGTGGCGGGCAAGTTTACGGAGGGTAAAATATGGACTGAATGGACATTTGGCTAGCTCAAGTGTCACATTCGGTAGAAATGTTATTTGAAAGCTGTTGGAATTGTACAAAGGCTCAAGATGGGACGGGATCGGTACACTATTCCAGGAAAACTATTACAGAAAAGGAACCAGCTGTCACACAAAACAAAATCCGACCCCGAGCAAGTTAAAGTTCTATCTATCTATCTATCTATCTATCTATCTATCTATCTATCTATCTATCTATCTATCTATCTATTATTTAATCTGGTGTTGTACACAGTGGTCCACAGTGTGTACAGGTAGCTTGTGTGTTGACACAGACACTTGAAATTTTAGAGGGAACATTGCATATAAGCCGCTCCTGACGATAAGTCACACCCTCGGCCAAACTATGAAAAAAAACTGAGATTTATAGTCCAGAAAATACAGTAATATCATGCATGAGATTAAGCAAAAAAGAATACTATAAAAATAAATTAGAGAATGATACCATCTCTAAACAACACTATTAGAGATGGTACCAAATAAAACAATTTACCTAAACATTTTGTTAAAAATTATATTGAAAATTATAATATTGGGGCCCGGCCGGGCATAGCCCGAAATGGAAACATGGGTCCCCCTTCCCATGGGCTCACCACCTGTGGGAGGAGCCGAAGGGGTTGGGTGCAATGTGAGCTGGGCGGCAGCCAAAGGCAGGGACCTTGGCGGTCTGAACCCCGGCTGCAGAAGCTGGCTCTTGGGACATGGAATGTCACCTCTCTGGCTGGAAAGGAGCCCGAGCTGGTGTGCGAGGCAGAAAGATTCCGACTAGATATAGTCGGACTAGCCTCCACACACAGTTTGGGTTCTGGTACAAGCCCTCTTGAGAGGGGCTGGACTCTCTTCCACTCTGGAGTTGCCCACGGTGAGAGGCGTCGAGCAGGTGTGGGTATACTTATTGCCCCCCGGCTGGGCGCCTGCACATTGGGGTTCACCCCGGTGAACGAGAGGGTAGCCTCCCTCCGCCTTCGGGTGGGGGGACGGGTCCTGACTGTTGTTTGTGTCTATGCACCAAACGGCAGCTCAGAGTACCCACCCTTCTTGGGGTCCCTGGAGGAAGTGCTGGAGAGCGCTCCTTCTGGGGACTCTATCGTTCTACTGGGTGACTTCAATGCTCACGTGGGCAATGACAGTGAGACCTGGAAGGGCGTGATTGGGAGGAACGGCCCCCCTGATCTGAACCCGAGCGGTGTTCTATTGTTGGACTTCTGTGCTCGACACGGATTTTCAATAATGAACACCATGTTCAAACATAAGGGTGTCCATGTGTGCACTTGGCACCAGGACACCCTAGGCCGCAGTTCGATGATCGACTTTGTAGTCGTGTCATCGGATTTGCGGCCGCATGTTTTGGACACTCGGGTGAAGAGAGGGGCGGAGCTGTCAACTGATCACCACCTGGTGGTGGGTTGGCTCCGATGGTGGGGGAAGATGCCGGTCCGACCTGGCAGACCCAAACGCTCTGTGAGGGTCTGCTGGGAACGTCTGGCAGAATCTCCTGTCAGGAAGAGTTTCAACTCCCACCTCCGGCAGAGCTTTTCCCACGTCCCGGGGGAGGCGGGGGACATTGAGTCTGAGTGGACCATGTTCCGCGCCTCCATTGTTGAGGTGGCCGACCGGAGCTGTGGCCGTAAGGTTGTTGGTGCCTGTCGTGGCGGCAATCCCCGAACCCGCTGGCGGACACCGGCGGTAAGGGATGCCGTCAAGCTGAAGAAGGAGTCCTATCGGGCCGTTTTGGCCTGCGGGACTCCGGATGCAGCTGACAGGTACCGGATGGCCAAGCGGAACGCGGCTTTGGCGGTTGCTGAGCCAAAAACCAGGGCGTGGGAGGAGTTCGGTGAGGCCATGGAGAATGACTTTCGGACGGCTTCGAGGAAATTCTGGTCCACCATCCGGCATCTCAGGAGGGGGAAGCAGTGCAACGTCAACACTGTTTACAGTGGGGATGGCGTGCTGCTGACCTCGACTCGGGACGTCGTGAGTCGGTGGGGAGAATACTTCGAAGACCTCCTCAATTCCACCTACACGCCTTTCATTGAGGAAGCAGGGCCTGGAGACTCTGAGGCGGATTCTCCAATCTCTGGGGTCGAAGTCACTGAGGTAGTTAAAAAACTCCTCGGTGGGAAGGCCCCGGGGGTGGATGAGATCCGCCCGGAGTTCTTAAAGGCTCTGGATGTTGTGGGGCTGTCATGGCTGACACGCCTCTACAACGTTGCGTGGACATCGGGGACAGTGCCTCTGGATTGGCAGACTGGGGTGGTGGTTCCCCTCTTTAAGAAGGGGGACCGGAGGGTGTGTTCCAATTACAGGGGAATCACACTCCTCAGCCTCCCTGGTAAGGTCTATTCAGGGGTGCTGGAGAGGAGGGTCCGTCGGGAGGTCGAACCTCGGATTCAGGAGGAGCAGTGTGGCTTTCGTCCTGGCCGTGGAACAGTGGACCAGCTCTACACCCTCGGCAGGATCCTCGAGGGTGCATGGGAGTTCGCCCAACCAGTCCACATGTGTTTTGTGGATTTGGAGAAGGCGTTCGACCGTGTCCCTCGGGAGGTTCTGTGGAGGGTGCTTCGGGAGTACGGGGTGCCGAGCCAACTGATAAGGGCAGTTCGGTCCCTGTATCACCGATGCCAGAGTCTGGTCCGCATTTCCGGCAGTAAGTCGGATTCGTTCCCAGTGAGGGTTGGACTCCGCCAAGGCTGCCCTTTGTCACCGATTCTGTTCATAATTTTTATGGACAGAATTTCTAGGCGCAGCCGAGGCGTTGAGGGGGTCCGGTTTGGGGACCTCAGTATCGCGTCTCTGCTTTTTGCAGATGACGTGGTGCTGTTGGCTTCTTCAGGCCGTGATCTCCAGCTCTCGCTGGAACGGTTCGCAGCCGAGTGTGAAGCGGTCTGGATGAGGGTCAGCACCTCCAAATCCGAGTCCATGGTCCTCGATCGGAAAAGGGTGGAATGCCCTCTCCGGATCGGGGATGAGATCCTGCCCCAAGTGGAGGAGTTCAAGTATCTTGGAGTCTTGTTCACGAGTAAGGGGAGGATGGAGCGTGAGATCGACAGGCGGATCGGTGCAGCGTCGGCAGTAATGCGGACCCTGTACCGGTCCGTTGTGGTGAAGAGAGAGCTGAGCCAAAAGGCAAAGCTCTCAATTTACCGGTCGATTTACGCTCCTACCCTCACCTATGGTCACGAGCTATGGGTCGTGACCGAAAGAACGAGATCTCGGATACAAGCGGCCGAAATGAGTTTTCTCCGCAGGATGTCCGGGCTCTCCCTTAGAGATAGGGTGAGAAGCTCGGTCATCCGGGAGAGACTCGGAGTAGAGTCGCTACTCCTCCACGTTGAGAGGAGCCAGATGAGGTGGCTCGGGCATCTTATCAGGATGCCTCCTGGACGCCTCCCTGGGGAGGTGTTCCGGGCATGTCCCACCGGTAGGAGACCCCGGGGACGACCCAGGACGCGCTGGAGAGACTATGTCTCTCAGCTGGCCTGGGAACGCCTTGGGATCCCCCGGGATGAGCTGGATGAAGTGGCTGGGGAGAGGGAAGTCTAGGAGTCCCTCCTAAAGCTGCTGCCCCCGCGACCCGACCCCGGATAATCAGAATCAGAATCAGAAAACCTTTATTGTCATTCTACATAGTACAATGAAATTGGAGACCTCCATCCAGTGCATGAGGTAGATACGAGTAACATAGTCAAGTAATCGACTAGTAGAAAAGTAGATGAATAATCAGAAACAGTAGTGCGGACAAAGTGCAGTAGTAGTGCAGGAGGAAAGTGTCATCAGTGTCGGCTGGAGTTGAGGGCGGCTATGGCTTGGGGAAAGAAACTGTTTTTGAGTCTGTTTGTCCTGGTCTTCATTTGCCTGTAGCGTCTTCCAGAGGGCAACAGGTCAAACAGGGCGGAGCCAGGGTGGGAGCTGTCCGCTGAGATGGCCTTAGCCCTGCTGAGGCAGCGGGTAGTGTAGATGTCCGTAAGGGAGGGGAGAGGGCGGCCGATGATCCTCTGGGCTGCCTTCACCACTCTCTGCAGCTTCTCCCTGTCAGCGGCGGTGGAGCTGCCGAACCATACTACGATGCAGTAGGTCAGTAGACTCTCGATGGAAGATCGGTAGAAGGTCAGCAACAGGTCGGTGTTGAGGTTGTACCTCCTGAGGACTCTCAGGAAGTGTAACCGCTGCTGAGCCTTCTTGACGATGGTGGTGATGTTCTCTGACCAGGAGATCCGGTCAGAGATGTGGACGCCCAGGTACTTGGTGCTGTGGACCCTCTCCACCTGCTCGCCGTTGATGAAGAGGGGAGTTGGCTCAGGGCTGTGTCTTCTGAAGTCTATGATGAGCTCGTTGGTCTTCTTGGTGTTCAGAGCGAGATTGTTCTCAGAGCACCAGTCGACCAGCTCCAGGACCTCCTCTCTGTAGGCTACCTCATCGCCATTGGAGATGAGACCGACCACAGTGGTATCGTCGGCAAACTTGACAATCCGGTTGTGGTTGTGAGCCGGTCTGCAATCATGAGTGTAGAGGCAGAAGAGGAGGGGGCTCAACACACAGCCCTGTGGGGAGCCGATGCTCAGCGTACGGGTGGAGGAGAGGCGGGAGCCAACTCTCACAGCCTGGAGTCGGTTGGTCAGAAAGTCATTAATCCAGGCACATGTGAGAGAGGGGAGTCCGAGAGTGTCCAGCTTTGTGGTGAGTCTGTCCGGGAGGATGGTGTTGAATGCCGAACTGTAATCCACAAAGAGCATCCGGACATAGCTCTGCTGCTGCTCCAGGTGGTTCACCGCACAATGGAGGGCTACGGCGATGGCGTCCTCTGTGGATCTGTTGGTCCGGTATGCAAACTGGTGGGGGTCGAGGTGTGGGGGAAGATAATCCTTGATGTGCTGAAGAACCAGCCTCTCAAAGCACTTCATGATCACCGGAGTGAGGGCCACTGGTCGGTAATCATTCAGGCTAGAGATGGCCGACTTCTTCGGCACTGGGATAATGGTTGAGGTTTTCAGGCAGGGCGGGACGGTTGCTAGGGCCAGGGAGCGGTTGAAAATCGTGGTGAAGGTGGGGGCGAGCTCCTCAGCGCATGCCCTCAGCACCTTGCCGGGGACCCCATCCGGGCCTGCGGCCTTTCTGGGATTCACTGTAAGGAGCACCTTTCTGACCTTGTGCTCCTGAACAGTGAGTGGAGTGATGTCAGAGCTGGGTGGGGGAGGGGGCAGGGCAGGGACAGGGGAGTGCTGCTGGGATGTTCCAAACCGAGCAAAGAAGCTGTTTAGCTCCTCTGCCAGCTGTGCGCCTTGGTCTTCGACTTGAGCGGCACTGCCCCTGAAGTTGGTGATCTCCTGGATGCCCTGCCACACCTTGCGGCCGTTGTTGCTGGACAGGTGGGACTCGATGCGTTGTCTGTGGTCCGCTTTCGCCCGTTTGACTCCTCTCCTCAGCTCAGCTCTGGCAGCGCTGTACAGAGCTCTGAGGAGAGAGCGGACCTGGCTGCACATCCAGGGTTTCTGGTTAGGGAAGACACGGATGGTTTTGGTCACAGTCACATTGCTGGCGCAGAACTGGATGTAGCCCAGAACTGTGTCTGTGTGTGTCCCCAGCTCCTGGTGGTCGAACAGGTCCCAGTCTGTCCGTTGAAAACAGTCTTTGAGTTTGTGGAGTGCATCCTCAGGCCAGGAAGTGATGGTCCTTAAGGTGGGTCTGAGTTTGTGTCTGAGGGGGGTGTAGGCAGGGAAGAGCAGGAGGGACAGATGGTCTGATTGCCCGAGGTGGGGGAGGGGGATAGCTCTGTATGCATGTTTGATGTTGGTGTAGACATGGTCCAGGGTGTTCTCACCCCGTGAAGCACACTTTACGTGCTGGTTGAAATTCGGCAGTACAGTCTTTAAGTTGGCCTTGTTAAAATCCCCCGCTACAATGTGGAAGCCATCAGGGTGAGCCCGTTGTTGTTCACTCACAGCTCTCAGCAGGATAGAGAGTGCCGTGCTTACGTCAGCGTCGGGTGGAATGTAAACAGCAATGACGATAACAACAGCTAGCTCCCTCGGGAGGAAAAAAGGCCGGCACCTGACTGCCATGTACTTGAGGTCCGGACAGCAGTGGCTGCCTACGATGGTCGCATTGTTGCACCAGTTTTCGTGCACATACATACAAAGCCCCCCACCTCTGCGTTTACCGGAGTCCAATGTTCTGTCCGCGCGTAGCAGGGAGCGGCTTGCTAGCTGCATGCTAGCATCGGGGATATCCGGGCGCAGCCAGGTTTCGGTTATAATAATCACACAACAGTCCCGGACGTAGTGGTTTCCCGTGAGCTGTAGATCCAGGTCATCCATTTTATGCAGCAGGGATCTGGCGTTGGAGAGAAACAGGCTCGGGAGAGGCGGCTTGTGCGGTTGTTTACGTAGCCTTAGCATTAGGCCAGACCGACGGCCTCGCTTTTGCTTCCTCTCTCTTCTTCGCCTGCGTCGCCTCCCAGACCCGACAACAATCCACGGAGACCCCGGCGGTCTCGCAATCTCGTCTGGGATGTTGTGCTTGCGGTGAAAGTCACTTGAAATAGGTATCCGTGCTTGGTATCCAATGTCCGTGAGCGAGTGGAAAGTGTGCCAAAGAGTGAAAATAAAAAAATATAGGCAAGGAAAAAAGAGCACTGGCGTGGAGAGCCGTAAGCCGCTGCGTCCGTGCGCGCCGCCATCTTGGAACAAAAATTGGAATCTAAGCGGAAGAAGATGGATGGATGGATGGAATTATAATATTGATGAGGTGGCGAGCGGTTTTAATCAGTTCTTTGTATGAACGTTGGGCCTGAAATAGCAACAAAAAAAAAAACAGAATCCAGCGCCGAATACAGAGTACAGGGATGAACTCATAGAAAATAATCCCCAATGTTTTTGAAGGCAGTTGAGGAAAATGAAATTACCGTATTGTCCCGAATATAAGACGATGTTTTTTTGCATTGAAATAATACTGAAAATTGGGGGTCGTCTTACATTCGGAGTCTAGACAATATAAACATTCACAACACTAGATGGCGCCAGATACCTTTAAAGTTACATCACCGCGCCGTACGTCTCCCGTGAGTTACCTCAGTTTATCGCGATTGTTGGAGCTTGTGCGCAACGGTAAGTTAGTAAGTTAAAGGTTGCAGGTATCAACTGAGTATGTTGCTGTGATCGTGTGCGTCTTTGACACAAAGTGAGTATATACATTTCATTGTTACGACTGTCCACTGTTGTGCCGTTTGTCCGAGCGCAGTTTGCTTCGTGTGCACGCCGTTTGATTGACAGCTCCGGCGCGCTCCTTTAAGTTTGCCTCGCATCGTACGAGTAGCGGTTACGCAGCGGCACAGCGACTAACGGTCGCCAGCAAATGTATTTTGTTGTCTCAATGACCTATGTTTGGTGCGTTGCAGAGAGTATTTCATTTATGGTTATTTAGTATAGCGGAACCATTACACGCAGTTAGTTATGTAATGTGTGCCGTCTACTAGTGTTGTGTGACATCAGAAGTTGAGCGTTGACTTACGTGCTGTATTTCTGTTTGTTGCAGAACCACACGCACACACCCCACAAACCACACACACACACACATTTCACACGCTTCACAAAACACCCTTTTGCCACTTTGCCTATATGCCTCTATGAGCCACAGTGCCTGTTATTTTTATGCCAATAATTCAGTAAAACAATCAAAACTGAACCACGTCTTCCCTCCTGTGTTCTGACCAACCCCCGGGGGTGAAAAGAGCATAACCATCCGAGCCAACCCCCTATAGTCTACAGGCTCCCCAACAATACTGGTAGCATTTTGCATTATTTTATTGCAATGTTTTTCCTTATTCAGATTTGTTTCGAGACTACAGTTACAAATAGACTTCACTTTGATGGTTAATGCAGTTATTGCAATTTTGTTGTTTTATTACAGTTGATTGGTTTGTTTCCATTTCAAAAACCAGAAGCCATTCATTTACAAATGTGAGTTATTTACTTTAGTTTACATATATAAATGTTTAGATATTAAGATGTGATAGACAGTTTTTGCATGATTTGAATGAGGCAAAACAACATGCTTTTTCTCTCAAATATATTGTTAAAATAATTTGTTTCAGATGTAATCATTTTCTGGATAAAAATTAAATTTGGTGTTCAAAAAGTCTTATTTCAAACTTGAGTCTTGAAAAAGAGGGGGTTGTCTTATAATCCGGGTCATCTTATATTCGGGGCAATACGGTATTAACATTTTAAAACAGTGCAACAACAAAACATCTACTGACTGCAATGGCTCTGATATAACATTAGTTAAGCAAATCATTTAGGGGATTTCAAAGCCACTTGTGCATATCTGTAATTTGTCTATTCTAACTGGTACATTCCCAAAAGAGATGAAAATTGCTAAAGTCATTTCGCTTTATAAAATTGGGAGCAAACAACTGTAAAACTACAATATTGCCACAACAATCAAAAATATTGGAAAGGCTTTATAACAGTAGAATGGATGAATTTTTGGAAAAACAAATTAATTGCAGAGAAGTTAGGGTTAACAGATCAAGAGCACAGCCCTTAACGGAATCAATCAAGGAAATCACAGATGCAATAGACAACAAAAGACCGTTTGGGGAAATACTTACAAAACTTCACAACAGCCACTTATCATCCTGCAGAAAAGTGCAATAAGGACTATTCATAAAGTCAATTACTTGGAACATACAACTCCACTTTTCATACAATCCAAACTATTTAAATTTACTGACATAGTTATCTTATCAAACAGTGTGTGTGTGTGTGTGTGTGTGTGTGTGTGTGTGTGTGCGTGCGTGCGTGCGTGCGTGCGTGCGTGCGTGCGTGCGTGCGTGCGTGCGTGCGTGCGTGCGTGCGCATGGATATGTATGTATGCATGGTCATCTATACTTGTGGGTATATGTGTATAGGGATATTCAGTAATCCCTCGATATATCGCGGTTCATTTATCGCGGCTTCAGTACATCGTGGAATCCCTCCACACAAAAAAAAAAATTAAAAAAAAAAAATCACAAATTCATAATCCGTCCATCCATCTTATTCCACTTATCCGGGGTCGGGTCACAGGGGCAGCAGCTTTAGGAGGGACTCCCAGACTTCACTCTCCGCAGCCACTTCATCCAGCTCATCCCGGGGGATCCGTCCAGCTCATCCTGGGGGATCCCAAGGCATTCCCAGGCCAGCTGAGAGACATAGTCTCTCCAGCGCGTCCTGGGTCGTCGACGAGGTCTCCTGCCGGTGAGACATGCCCGGAACACCTCCCCAGGTAGGCGTCCAGGAGGCATCCTGGTAAGATGCCCGAGCCACCTCATCTGGCTCATCTCAACGTGGAGGATGACCGGCTCTACTCCGAGTCTCTCCCGGATGACCGAGCTTCTCACCCTATCTCTAAGGGAGAGCCCAAACCCTGCGGAAAAAAACTCAATTCGGCCAATTGTACCCGGGATCTTGTTTTTTCATAGCTCGTGACCATAGGTGATTGGAGAATCCACCTCAGAGTCTCAAGGCCCTGCTTCCACAATGGAAGGTGCTTTGCTGGAATTGAGGAGGTCTTCGAAGTATTCTCTCCACTGGCTCACGACGTCCCGAGTCGAGGTAAGCAGCACGCCATCTCCACTATAAACAGTGTTGACGGTGCACTGCTTCCCCCTGATGAGATGCCGGATGGTGGACCAGAATTTCCTCGAAGCCGTCCGGAAGTCATTCTCCATGGCCTCGCCAAACTTCTCCCACGCCCGGGTTTTTGCCTCAGCAACCGCTGAAACCGCGTTCAGCTTGGCCATCCGGTACCTGCCGGCTGACTCCGGCATCCCACAGGCCAAAACAGCCCAATAGGACTTCTTCCACAGCTTGATGCCATCTCTTACCGCCGGTGTCCACCAGCAGGTTTGGGGGTTGCCGCCACGATAGGCACCGACCACCTTACGGCCACAGCTTCAGTCGGCTACCTCAACAATGGAGGCAAGGAACATGGTCCTCTCGGACTCTATGTCCCCTGCCTCCTCCAGGACGTGGGAAAAGCTCTGCCGTAGGTGGAAGTTGAAGTTTTTCCTAACAGGGGATTCTGCCAGACGTTCCCAGCAGACCCTCACAGTACGTTTGGGTTTGCCAGGTCTGACCAGCATCTTCTCTCACCATCGGAGCCAACGCACCAACAGGTGGTGATCAGTTGACAGCTCCGCCCCTCTCTTCACCTGAGTGTCCAAAACATGCGGCCGCAAATCCGATGACACGAAGTCGATCATCGAACTGCAGCCTAGGGTGTCCTGGTGCCAAGTGTACACATGGACACCCTTATGTTTGAACATGATGTTCATTATTGACAATCCGTGTCAAGCACAGAAGTCCAATAATAGAACACTGCTCGGGTTCAGCTCAGGGGGGCCATTCCACCCAATCACGCCTTTCCAGGTCTCACTGTCATTGCCTACGTGAGCATTGAAGTCCTCCAGTAGAACGATGGAGTCCCCAGAAGGAGCGCTCTCCAGCACTCCAGGACTCAGAAAAGTGTGGGTACTCTGAGCTGTCGTTTGGTGCATAGACACAAACAACAGTCAGGACCCGTCCCCCCCACCCGAAGGAGGCTACTCATTGATCATGATGTTATGAAGAACTGGGAGTACAACTCCATCTGGCAGCTGGTGTAGAGCTTTATTTTGATAACATGAGAAACAAAAAACTCCTGACATTAATAAAAAAAAAAAAAAAAAGAGAGAAATAAAGAGTCGGAGGTGACAAAACTTGCTGCAGCTCAGCAATTCATTGCAGGCACCCAGCCGGGGACCAAAAGTATACCCACACCTGCTCAACGCCTCTCACCGTGGGCAGCTCCAGAGTGGAAAAGAGAATCCAGCCCCTCTCAAGAGGGCTTGTACCAGAACCCAAACTGTGTGCAGACACAAAATGACTGTCTAGTGAGAACTTTTCTGCCTCATACACCAGCTCGGGCTCCTTTCCAGCCAGAGAGGTGACATTCCATGTCCAAGGAGCCAGCATCTGCAGCCAGGGATCGGACCGCCACCCAGCTCTCTTTGCACCCGACCCCTTTGGCCTCTGCCACAGTTGGTGAACCCATGGGAAGGGGGACGCACATTTCCTTTTCGGGCTGTGCCCGGCCGGACCCCATGGGCGAAGGCCCGGCCACCAGACACTCGCCTTCCAGCCCCAACACCAGGCCTGGCTCCAGAGGGGGGCCCCGGTGACCCGCGTCCGGGCGAGGGAAAGCGAAATTCATTTATATTTTTCTTTATAAGGGGTTTATGTGAGCCGTGCTTTGTCTGTGTTGTCATTTCCATAGAGTGAAGGAACTGAACTATGAATGAAACAAATTCTTTCGGCGAATCCTTCTCTATACTGATAAAAGAGTTCTGAAACACTCATCCTTGATCAAGCAGAACAGATGTGGAAACACTTCTTGAAAAACTAAATTTGACCAGGCACTTCTTTGAGGGTCTGATGTTAGGGGATGGTGCAATGATTTGTGTGGATTGACGCATCCACCAACGGAACATTTTGATCTCTCCATTTCAACATCCTTAAGTTGTTTGGACTACAGAATTCTCTCATAAACAAGGCGGATTTGCGAATCCGGCATGTTTATGACTCGGATTTCCGTTTGGCAACACCCATTACCTTGTTTGGTTTGTCCCGCCCCAACAGATGTAATAGATAAAAATACGTAATAGAAAACGGAGAAATTTGAACGGAGTAAAAAATAGCCCCCAAAAAGATCATAAAAATATCTCTGCAGCACTTGGAAGGATACTGTATTTATTCTAATTATCGCCCATATTCCAATAATAGCCCAGTGTGTGTTAGCAATTACATAAATAAAAAACATTAATGCCTCTAATTATTGCCCATGCTGCTAAAAATTCCCCCCAAAACTTCCTCCGCGACCACATGCCGACGTCATTGCCCAAGTTTAAATATGACTGATTTGACAGCACGTCGAATGTCCCTTTTAAATTGTTTTTCTCCCTAAACTATGTATTTGCAGGGTATTTCAATACCGCCCCCGCCAAGTGTGAATTTGTAACCATTTTATCAAACACCTTCACTCACTGCCTAGTTCTGAGAGCCTATGAAATGCCGCAGGATTTGCCTTGAAATTAGGTCATAATCATAGTTCCGGATTGACACGTTTTCTGATTGGGTCAAGGAAAATGAAACCACGCGAATCTTTCCTGGAAATATTTGATTTCAGACGGATTTGAATGATCGACTGAAAAAAATGCCAAAATATAGAAAATTCAGTGCCTCTTGGCGATCGGACAAAATTGTGATCTCTATTAATCGCCCACCCCCCTTGTTGGACATAAACCTTTTCTAATTATCGCCCTGGGCGATAATTAGAATAAATACGGTATATTACACTTTTCTACACTCCCAGAGACTCCAAATACACAAGACAATCATTGTAAAAGCAAAAAAAGTAGATTTTCCATGATGCGTGCCTTAAAGGCCCAGAGACACCGGTATATGTATAAATCGGTTTTAGTTAGCTTATGGGTTTATAAATATAAATTGACGATCGAAACAACGAAAAGGAAGCTGTTGCTCTGAAAAATATAATTTAAATTTGCCGCGCAGACAAGTTTGACTGCACCGAGCCGCCAGCCGGAAGTGACGTCTCATGACGTCTCAAGTTGTACCCGTTTAGCTTCAGTGAATGTAAAGAAAAAGAGAAGAGGGGCCAGCGCGGAGACCATCGGGCCAGGTTTGCGGCCAACCCAGCTCGCCTAGCCGTGCCTTCCATTCTCCTGGCGTACGTTCGTTCGCGGGACGACAAGATTGGTTGCATTCGCCTGATAGGATCCACGAACCGGACAGTGCGTGCCTGCTGTGTGCTCGTGTTCACAGTGGCCTGGTTGACTGTCATCTTTCCGGACTCTGCTGTGCATCGGGAGCGGCTAACGTGCTATCACTCGTATTGTTCATCTTCTTGTTTTAATTTTCCTGCGTTGTTTACTTGTATGTGCTTTGTGAACTCTGTCTTGTCACCCTGGGATAGTGAGAAACGTAATTTCGATCTCTTTGTGTGTCTTAACATGCGGAGGAATTGACAATAAAGGAGACTTTGAGACTTTGACTTTGAAAAGTATGTCGAAGCTTGACGGAAGGGGCACAATTCAGAAAACGTGCTCAGCTCGTCGAAAAAATGCGATTTAAGCAATAAAATTAAAAACGCGCCTAAAACCTAAACCAAACGCTGCAGATGTTCATTTCTCCACGCGCAGTGGTCAACTCGGCACTCTAAAGCCCCCTGAGAACTTTTTACTATGCCAACCTAACCACAGTGACGGGAGAGGCACAATTCAGAAAACGTGCTCAGCTCATCGAGAAAATGCGATTTAAGCAATAAAATTAAAAATGCTTATAAAACCTAAACCAAACGTTGCAGGTGGTCATGTCTTCATGTGCCGAGATCAACTCTGCACTCTAAAGCCCCCAAGAGCACTTTTTACTATGCCAACCTAACCAGAGTGACGGGAGCGGCACAATTCAGAAAATGTGCTCAGCTCAGCCCAAGTGAACTGCTTGATTCATCATATTCTGCGTCAAAAGAGGTTTCTGAATCGGATAAAATGATGTTAATATTGCCGCTAGAAACGGAGCTGTCGCTATCATCTGCCATGTTGTTTGGGTTTGTTGACATCCAGATGTACAACTTGTGACGTCACAGTAATGGCGCCGCCAGTGTGGCTTCGTGCGGGACCCGATCGATAAACTGGCATTTCATTTTAGCTTTATTCTTGGTAATCGGTGTCCATTTTTAATTTCCAATGCGGCAAATGTGTTCACTTTATACATTCTATCAAATTCCGTTCTAATTGAAAAGAAAAAAGGGATGTCTCTAGGCCTTTAAAGGTGGATAGTGGTTCAAAAATTTAATACCTCGTCAGATGGTATGTACTACTTTTTGATACTTTTTAATGGCCTTATTTTGCGCTAATTGTATTGACTACCTTTTAATATGCTTTGCAACCCTGCAGATACCCAGCATATTTGTTTAAGGTATATTTCCCGATTTAGGTGGGAGACTCCGGATTTTGATCCTCTCCCGCCTGCTACAGAGAATGACGATTTCGTTGGATTTAATTATTTTAAGTGACAAATGTTACTTATGCTATAGTTATTTGAATAACTCTTTATATGTTACGTCAGGCACGTTCTCAGTTCCTTGTTTATGTTTATGTAACGTAAGCATACCGCACTTTCAGCTGGTTCTTGCCTATTCTATTTTTATTTTAAATTGCCTTTAAAGATGATGTCTGTTCTTGGTGTTGGATTTTATCAAATAAATTTTCCCCAAAAATGGGACGTGCAAATTATGTCTTTTTCCTCTTCATTATACATTTTATGGCTGGTGCAAATTATACTCTGGAGCGACTCATAGTCCGGAAACTACGGTAAATGTCCAAACACAATGTTTCTACCAAGCAAACAGAAATCTAGTCAATGTAAAAATATATATAAAATTATTCAATAAAATAAGATACCTGTGACATAAGTAACACAAAATACATGGTCGTCTTTGTATATTTTCCAATTTAAAGGAGCCAAAATATACTCTATATATATATATATATATATATATACTCTAATCTCCTAAATACTGAAACAGTTTTTGTTACCTGAAGCTGTAAAGTAATCCCTCGCTACACCTATGCCTCGGTGCATCGGAAAACCATTATTGCGGATATATTCGGTGCATGGCAACTTTTTGCAGCGTCTGCCCATATGACACACAATTAGCCAGTAGAGGAGAGGACACAGATGGGAACATGTTGATCTCTAACCTAGCCACTACTTGTCTTAGAATTGTAAGAGCAGTTCTAACCACACTTAAAGGGCTAGAGACATCCCTTTTTTTTTTCCATTAGAACGGAATTTGATAGAATGTATAAAGTGAACACATTTGCCGCATTGGAAATTAAAAATGGACACCGATTACTAAGAATAAAGCTAAAATGAACCCAAACAACATGGCAGATGATAGCGACAGCTCCATTTCTAGCGGCAATATTAGCATCATTTTATCCGATTCAGAAACCTCTTTTGACGCAGAATATGATGAATCTAGCAGTTCACTTGGGCTGAGCTGAGCACATTTTCTGAATTGTGCCCTCCCGTCACTCTGGTTAGGTTGGCATAGTAAAAAGTGCTCTGGGGGCTTTAGAATGCCGAGATGATCTCGGCACATGAAGACATGACCACCTGCAACGTTTGATTTAGGTTTTATAAGCATTTTTAATTGTATTGCTTAAATCGCATTTTCTCGACGAGCTGAGCACGTTTTCTGAATTGTGCCTCTCCCGTCACTGTGGTTAGGTTGGCATAGTAAAAAGTTCTCAGGGGGCTTTAGAGTGCCGAGTTGACCACTGCGCACGGAGAAATGAACATCTGCAGCGTTTGGTTTAGGTTTTAGGCGCATTTTTAATTTTATTGCTTAAATCGCATTTTTTCGACGAGCTGAGCACGTTTTCTGAATTGTGCCCCTCCCGTCACGCTTCGACATACTTTTCAAAGTCAAAGTCTCAAAGTCTCCTTTATTGTCAATTCCTCCGCGTGTCAAGACACACACAGAGATCGAAATTACGTTTGTCACTATCCCAGGGAGGAATCAAACCCACACCCTCGGAACTGTGAGGCGGCCATGCTAACCAGTGTCCAACCGAGCCGCCCAATTTTTATTCCAATGTTTTAAATATTTTTAGTGAATTTATTACTGTAAATATTAGCATTTTAACTCTTAATAGCTAAATGTTTGCATTTTAGCTCAATAGCTCCCAGGTCATGTGACCTATTGGCCCCAAACTGTCTAGGACAGTGGTTCTTAACCTGGGTTCGGTGAGTTGGCTGGTATGACATTGCCCCGCCCCCGCTCCGTGGATGGCCAAACACATTGCTAGCATTGCATTGAAGCTTTTATTTTTATGTCTTTACATGCTATCAGGATGCTATGCTTTCAATTTGCTCTCTTTTGCGGCGTTTACGTGCTATCACACTGTTCTTCTTTTCCTTCGCTCTGTTTTACCGCAACGCCTGAAATAGGGGTACACTTTTTTTTTTAAAGAGCGGCTGGCCTGACCACTAGAAAACGAAAGCCTGATGGCTTGACCGCAGTATTCTCCCGTCACTTATAAATCCGTGAAGTATCGCATTAACGAAAGATGAAGCGCGAAGTGGCGAGGGATCTTTTTTGTCTGTCATGTCCCGTTACTGCTGCATTAGGATATTTAAAACAATCTTATTTTATCGAGAATAATTTGTAACATAAATCAGCCTGGCCTAGGTCATGTAATTTGTGGACGGTTCATAAAATAGACAGTAAGAACGAACGTTCGACCAGCTTTTTCCTCGCTCAGAGTTGAATTTGTGCAGGCTCGAATTGGAATTTCCGAGTCTGTGTAGTTTACGACAATAACAATGCAATAAACAAGTAAAACAACACCAATGCAAAAAACAAGTACAACTTTTAACTCACGACAATGCCGCCTTTCGCTTCTTTTTCTTCTTTTTCTTCTTCGTCTTCTTCTTCTACTCCTTTTTCTACTTTTTCTACTTCGTCTTCTACTTCCTTCTTCTTCTCCTCCTCGGCTCTGACTAAATACTCTACACGCCCTCAGCGAACTACACAACCAAATAGGAGTGTTCAAAGTTGTTTCTCGAAATGTGGAACATGGTCGCAAATGCGGCGGGGAGACAGCGCACCCGAAAAACTGGACACCTGTGCATTTGCATGCCCAACGGAAACGCGCAATTGAGGGGCAAATACTCGCCGTACACTCTACGCTCTTCGGTAAAGTGTACACTTAGTTAAAGTGTACTAATGTTTGAGCGCGTACATTCGGAAATATGTTATCATTATCTTCATAAAAAACTAAGGCAACAAAGTGACAATTAATATAATGGACTATATTTTAGTTACTTCAACTTTAGAAACCACTCATTAAATTCAGTAGATTCAAATTAAAGTATTTAATACAAAGTATTGAAATATATAGTTAAAATATTTTGGATTAATACACACATGCTGTGTGAATCCAAATCGTGAAAAGTTAACTATAATTTGTTGACCTATTTCTGTCCTGCCTACTTGGCTAAGGTCTTAGAAAAACTGGTTCACTAACAGCTTAGTCTTATTTTGGCCACAAACAAAATCTTGTCCGAACTGCAGTCTGGGTTGCAGCCTGGCTATGGATGCACAACAGCTGCTCTGAAGGTCCTAGACAATATCATTACTTCCCTAGATTCCAAGCAGATTTGTGTTGCTGCCTTCATTGGCCTGACAAAAGCCTTCGATTCCGTCATCCATTCCATCCTCCTGCAGAGGCTCTCTAGTATTGGCCTGTCATCAAACACTTGTAATTGGTTTGTCAGCTACCTAAACAATCGAGTCCAGCAAGTTAATCGGAAAACTTTCTTTCCGACCCTCTTACCATCTCCAAAGGGGTGCCTCAAGGCTCGATCTTAGGCCCGACACTGTTCTCTATTTACATTAATGATGTAGTCAAGTATGCCGGCAGTTCAAAGATCCACCTTTATGCTTATGACACTGTCCTATACTCTGAAGGCCCTTCTCTCCATTCTGCAGCATCCTCATTACAACTTAGTTTCACCTCCGTTGAACAATATTTCCATGATCTCCATCTCCTTCTCAACACTCAGAAAACAAAATGCATCATTTTTAACCGGACTCGTGCTCCGACCACTGCCCCTAAAATCTTTTGCGCGGATGGCATTGAACTTGAGTTTGTAAATTGTTACAAATATTTTGGCCTATGGTTGAACTCGTCCCTCTCCTTCACTACCCACTTAAAACACTGTTAGATAAATTGTATATATATGTTATCATGCGTTCCCTAATGAGTACATATTAATAAAGTTATTGCGCAGAATGCTTGCTGTTTCTTCTTGCAGACATCACCCTGTCCACAACAAGTCAAACGATGCTGTCTGGAGCTTCCTGACCTTCTACAATCCAAGAAAGTTGTTGATGTCTGCACATGTCATTTTGTCTATGCACTCTTTTCACATGACTACTTTGTTTCCCATAACATTTTATCCTTGCACACTTTTCGTTTCTCATGGGATCCTGTCTGCGACTTCTAGTTTCACATAGAATCTCGTTTCTTCTCTCATGAGACAAAGCCCACGCTTTCCCCCCCACCTATCAGGGGCTAGTCTCACATTGTAGGTAGGGCATTCCTGAATAAAAAGAGAGGAGTGTAAACAAGACCTTTAGTGTATTTTGGATTGCTGTAAGTCTGGATGCACTCCTCGCGAGAAAAGACTCAACATTCTGACTCACTGGTTTTGTCTGCTGATCCTTTTGCTGAATCTGAACCTAACAGATTTTTGGGGGCTCGTCCGGGATCTCAAAAGACCTATTTCGGGGTTCCGGCCGACTTTTCGACGCAGGACAAGTCCTTGGCCAAGGCATATAGATAGAGAAACCCTTTACACGGGGCTGTCTCGATCAGTCGGTTGGACGCCGGAGTGGTTGACGAGATCATCCGAGGAGAAGGCCCAGCAGACTGTGAGTACGAATCTTGATTCTGTTGGAAGTAATAAAAGTGCAGTGACAAGAGGTCACTTAAAACCTTGACAATTCTAGACCCTATCAAGTGCAATTAGAAACAGTAAATTCCGCTGGGATGATGGAGTCCCCCGACTGATGAGTCAGTTAAATTCCATGGGAGAGCGGACCCATCTGTTTTCTAAAGAAGTACAGGTAATTTGGAGCAGTTAAATTCCGCTGAGGTGTCGTGGGGCCTCCTAGTTAACCCTCCTAATGTGTTAGCTTTCTGCTGCCATCTGGGGTGTTTTTTTTTTTAACTCTTGTTTAGCTGGTTTGGCTTCTTTATCCATGAAAAGATAGGTTTTATATCTACTTTGAGAAAATGGCAAAAATAAGTTTTTCTTACACAATAGGAAGGTTAAAGAGTTTAGATTTTGTAAAGATCCACGGGAGGGCGGACTCCCCTGCTTGCCTGTGAGATGATAAGGATGCGCATTGTGTGTGTGTGTATGGTTTGACTGAGAGTGATCTCATTTGAGCTCTCCTTTATGTAAACAGTGGTTTTGTGTAAAAGCAGAGGAAAGGAGACTTACCACTCATTGAATATTTTACCACTGTCCGGTGAATAAAGTTGGCTTTAGGACACTGTAGGTGCCATTCGAATTGCCAACTCCGAAATTTAGAGAAATAAACCATGGGAAAATCAAATAGCAAACAAAAGCCGCTACCCCGACATGAATTGAAATGCAAGGGGTCGGCACCGGCAATATAAAATATCTTGACAAATGCATATTTTGGACAGAGGGGATTGCATTATGCGACGTGGCGGTGGCGAGGCTCTCCGCACTTCAGTTGCTCCCACCACCCTTGTTATCAACTGGGAAGATTGTCATGTCTATGTTGTGGGCCCGTGTGTTTGTTTCTGTGTATGTTTGTCTTTGTGTATCAGTTCGTTATAAAGGTTGGAATTGCGTTAAATTGGTGCACGAAAGCGGTGTGCTAGACAATGGTTTATCAGATTTGCATTGTTAAATGTAAAAATTAGAAATTATAGAATAATCTGAGGGTTGTGGTCACAAACTTGTCCAACGAGGAGAGTGCCCAGCCCTCATAAAAATGTGAGAGTAGGAGAGAACATACATTGTAGTATTGGAATATAGGTCCTAAGTGTGCTGTTACTTTAATGTTAAGCCTATCCATTTCACCCACTCATGATTGTTTTAAATGGGATAAGGTTTACCCTGTTGCCTCTATGACAAAATATAAACCCCTTTTTCGTCCGATGTAGCTAAGGGTAATTTTACATGTATTAGATTACCTGGTACCGGTGAGAAGCTCGGCGCCCTACCTCCTCTATGGTGTGGGTCCATGACCAATGTCACTGCCCCTTTTTTGCCCATTGCTCGTAGTGATGTTTGGTTTTGGTGTAATAGTAACAAACTTTATGATAGGTTGCCTTTCGACAGCTCCGGAATTTGCGCTTTGGTAACCCTATTGCTACATGTTCATTTGATGCCGATGTCCTCTTATGATCTAACATCTTTTGCTAAATCCGTGGTTCCCGTATTCTGTCCGAGAACGAAACGAAACGCCGAATGGCGGGGCGCGGCTAATCCAATTTACATAGACGCCATTGGTGTTCCTAGAGGAGTACCGGATGAGTATAAGCTGGTGAATCAGATAGCAGCTGGTTTTGAATCCGCCCTGTGTTGGTGGTGTACTATTAACAAAAATGTTGACAGGATTAACTACGTCCATTACAACGTGCAGAGGCTTGGAAACTGGTCCGAGGCGGGTTTCAAGGCGGTCCACTCCCAACTGGCCGCTACTTCCCTCATGGCTTTCCAGAATCGAATGGCCCTTGACATGCTACTCTCAAAAGAGGGCGGTGTCTACGCCATGTTCGGTGAGCAATGTTGCACGTTTATTCCGAATAATACTGCAGCCGGCGGAAGCCTGTCCCAGGCCCTTGAGGGCCTGCGGACCTTGAACGGGAAGATGAAGGAGCACAGTGGGGTGAACACAGAGGTTTGGACCGACTGGTTGAACGTGTTCGGAAAGTACCGCACCCTGGTTTCCTCTGCCCTGGTCTCCATTGCCGTTTTCTCTGCCATTTTGACCTTGTGTGGATGTTGTTGCATTCCTTGTCTCCGATCCCTAATTAACAGGCTAATTACAACTGCTATCTCTCCACCAGCTGAGACTTTCCCGTTGCTCCAAAGGGATGACCTTTCGATCGACGCGGGTTCCTTCTCTAGTGACGACCCGGTCGGCGACTCTATTGTGGTAAACCTGTCCGGTTTGTTTCTTGACCCTAGCTTTGCCGATTATGACTCAGTTTCCTCCTGAGTGTAAGTTAGTTCTTGCGAAATGTGATCCCTTGGCTGAAAATCTTTTTGAAGTGGCCATATGGGTGATGGGTTGTTCTCCGGGAACTTATGATAAGACAGGGGGGAATTGTTAGATAAATTGTGTATATATGTTATCATGCGTTCCCTAATGAGTACATATTAATAAAGTTATTGCGCAGAATGCTTGCTGTTTCTTCTTGCAGACATCACCCTGTCCACAACAAGTCAAACGATGCTGTCTGGAGCTTCCTGACCTTCTACAATCCAAGAAAGTTGTTGATGTCTGCACATGTCATTTTGTCTATGCACTCTTTTCACATGACTACTTTGTTTCCCATAACATTTTATCCTTGCACACTTTTCGTTTCTCATGGGATCCTGTCTGCGACTTCTAGTTTCACATAGAATCTCGTTTCTTCTCTCATGAGACAAAGCCCACGCTTTCCCCCCCACCTATCAGGGGCTAGTCTCACATTGTAGGTAGGGCATTCCTGAATAAAAAGAGAGGAGTGTAAACAAGACCTTTAGTGTATTTTGGATTGCTGTAAGTCTGGATGCACTCCTCGCGAGAAAAGACTCAACATTCTGACTCACTGGTTTTGTCTGCTGATGCTTTTGCTGAATCTGAACCTAACAAACACCTACAGTCAAAAGTCAAATCACGTCTTAGCTTACCTCTATCGTAATAAGGCCTCCTTCACCCGTGCAGCCAGACACTCTTTTGTCAAAATGACCATCCTGCCCATTTTTGATTATGGCGACGCCATAGGACGGCATCCCACTCCACTCTCAGTAACCCTGGACCCGCTTCACCACTCAGGCATCCGCTTCGCCACAGGTGCGCACTTCTCCACTCACCACTGTGACTTGTATAAATTGATTGACTGGACATTGCTCCACTCCTGACGACGCCAGCATTGGTCTCACCTCATTTACAAATCCATAATCGGTATGTCATCTCCCTATCTCACACACAAATAAAGGCACTTTCCTTTGATGTCTTGCAAATGTATATGCTGATGAGTTTTGTGCCAGTCTAGCCGGCGCCAAAATGGCGCCAGTCGAGACGGCTCCATCTTGGCTGACGCCATCTTGGATGGGGTATTGTTATGCTAATGTATATGCTAATGTCTATGGTGCCAGCCGAGGCGGCGCCAGCCGAGGCGGCGCCATCTTGGTTGGCTGGCGCCATTTTGGCTTGCTGGCGCCATCTTGGATGGGGACATGTATGGGGCCTGTATTATACCAGCTGGATGTTGGTGCACCTAATTTGACATTCAATAGTTAGTGGGGTCCGTTCAATAGTTTGAGTTTGCGGGGTCGTAGTCGTCTCCGAGAGTCAAGTCATTAAAGCGCCGTCACAATCATTAGCTATAGCAGAAATAGTTAGCGGGGTCCGTTCAATAGTTTGAGTTTGCGGGGTCGTAGTCGTCTCCGAGAGTCGAGTCATTAAAGCGCCGTCACAATCATTAGCTATAGCAGAGCGAGGCGGTGCCATTTTAGCTGGCTGCCGCCATTTTGGCTTGCTGGTGCCATCTTTGATGGGGACATGTATGGGGCATGTATTATAGCAGCCGGATGATGGTGCAGCTAATTTGACATTCAATAGTTAGTGGGGTCCGTTCAATAGTTTGAGTTTGCATTTTACTATTCCGTGTTGCTTCTGTTGCGTTTTGTAAAAAAGAAATATAATGGGTCATTCCAACCTCTCGTCAGTGTAGTCGGATTTCCTAACATTGATGAAATAGATTTGCAACCATTTTTGTGAAACGGTTACAAACCAAAGAAGTGATACATCTGAGCTCGATTTGTTGAGCATTAACAATGATATTGATTTGCTATCAACCAATGCGTCTAGGGGTCAAGGGGGGAGAAAAGCCGGGGTGGTAGTCATCTCCAGGAGTCGAGTCGTTAAAGAGCAAGCATTTATTGGCTACGAGTGGTCTATGTGTAATTTTTGTTGAAAAAAGGCATCTGAAGGAGATAGGCAAGGTGTTGGTGCACCTAATTTGACATACAATAGTTTGGGGGGGGTCGTAGCCGTCTCCGATAGTTGAGTCATTAGAGAGCCAGCATTTATTGGCTCCGAGTCGTCTATGTGTAATCACTTCACTGGTTTCTTTTATATCAAACAAATTATTTTAGGTGCATTACCTGACATGTTTCGGCGGTTTCTTCCGCCTTCATCAGAGTCTATGTGTAATTTTGTTGAAAAAGGCATATGAAGGAGAAAGGCTAGGTGTTGGTGCACCTAATTTGACATACAATAGTTTGAGGCGAGGTCGTAGTCGTCTCCGAGAGTCGAGTCGTTAAACTGTTGTCAATGTGCTGATGAAGTTATCTGAAAGAAAGAGACTAGGTGTTGGGGGCATTTAATTTTGGAAGGAGAAAGATGAAGGCCTCTGAAGGCCTAATATTTCAGTATATTTGATGTGCCTTCAGCATATTTGCTTTTTAAGTTTCTTGTAGAGTTTCGATTTTAGGGGCACATGTCCTTTAAGAAGATTTAGAGCAATCTCAAACAAACTAAACTAAACACTAAACTAGTAGGACCTCTGAGGAGTAAATGCTTACGTTTGGCCGGTTTGGATGTAAACAAAGACTTGACTAACGGAGCATTTGTTTTTAAAAGCTTCGTCATCGTTTTATTGTTTGGGGATATAAACAACAGGCTACTGGTTATGTAGTACATCGGTAGTCTATATTGTTCTGGGCACGAAGGTGTCAAATCTATCACTAAATACCCGTGCAGCTCCCTTGTAGCATCCTCAAAACACTCCAGGAAAAACTTCCGGTTGTTGGGAGAAATCTGATTCGCCAAAACATTCACTTGCAATTTATCGCGGGGGGTTTTGAACAAAATCAAATAATTTCTGTTTAAACTAATAGTACGGTTGAAATTGCCCTGATGGAATATATTCTGTGTTAGCATTATAACTTTTAATTTTTATGACGTCTATATTGGGTGAATATTCGAACCACTTCCGGATTATCCGAAGCCTGGAAGATGATGTTATCCAGAATCAGCAGATGCTGCTGCTGTGGCGGGAACAACTTCACGTCATCAAAAGATTCAGGCAGTCCCTTGATAAAAATGATGTCTTTATTTAGGTTTTTGAGCTCCTTGTACATTGGCTGATATGAAGTATAAACCCAGACAATGTTATCAGGTTTTTTTCTCATAACATGTTCAGGATTTTCCAATACATTTTTTACAAAGAAAGTCTTGCCACAACCTGAAGGCCCTGCTACTAAAGATGAAAAAGGAAGTTCTAATCTAGGGTCAAATTCAATCTGGTTAAAAGCCATTTACACATACACACACACACACACACACACACACACACACACACACACACACACACACACACACACACACACACACACACACACACACAGACACACACACACACACACACACACTCACGCACACGTACATAGCGATAGAGAGAAATATCAATAGCCAAACGGTTCAGTGGTGCCTCACTCGAGCAGCCTTCTCTTATCATACACCACACGAAGCCGCTTGGAAAATGACATGTTTCTGAGATGAAACCCTCTCTTATCGCAAACAATGCTGTGTTGGGGGGCGTATAGCACATCTGAGTGTGCACCTGCTGTGTCGATGTACCCCTGAACCAAACCGAGCATGCTATTGAGGTTGATGCTCTGACCGCTCTCGTGAGTTTGCGTGATCCCCTTCACCTTCATTGCTGTGTGACCTGTCTCCCTCGTCCTGTAAGCGTATGTTTTTGGCCCTGCTGAGACAAATTCTAAAATGCTGTCATTCAAAAGCTCATCTGTCAAATCACCCAGATAATCCCCTAGAGCAGGGGTGGGCAAACTTTTTGACTTGCGGGCCGAATTGGGTTCTAAATTTTGACCGGGGGGCCGAACCAGGAGCAGATGGATGTAGTGTTTGTGTGAAGTAATATAAACGACCTGTAAAGGTCATTGCATAAAAGGTTTTGGCCTTTAGTAGGTAGTAAAGCATGGATATTCAAAAAAAGTTTTTTGAAAACAAATGCATTTATTGACAGCATTAAAAAAAAACATCCCTAAAAAACTGCTATCAGTGATTCTCATAAAATACGACACTGTTATTATGAATAACAGTCTCCATCACTTCAGTGCCTGCAGGTCAGATTAATGAAAGATGTTTATCTGATGAGATCACATCAAACGGCAAACATTCTGACCAAATATATCATCTTGAAGAATCGGTGAAAGCATACATCCAAATAAAGTAATCAAAACGGCAACACGGTGAGGGGTATCTGAAAATCAGAGCAGAGTTTTAACTCACAAACACCTGGTAACAGAGGTGAGGAAACGGGAAACACTTCCTTAAAGTAAGCCTTAAGAACTTTACAGGTTAAGATTAGTCACAAACAGGTGGTGCATCAATGTCCTTGAGCATCCTGCATTGTTTGAAAATGAGAATTGTCGCTAGTTTCAATCCCTGCTATTTGTACAGATCATATTCAAAATGCATTTTTTTACAACAAACTTGAAAGCCTCCCCTTCATTTTCAGTGGGAACAGTGTTGTTGGTCTCCCTTTTTTTGCTAGTGTGTTATAGTCTGGAGTAAAATGTGTTGTGGCAATTCTTAGGAGAGATCCGAGGTGTTGGTCCGTTTACCTAGATCTGTGACGGGTTGATGTTGATGTTCATGTGGCTGAACGTCACGTCGCGTACGTCGAGCCAAATTGGCCACTCTTTTTAAACACTCGGCACTCAGTGTCCACCTTGCTTTTCCTTGGGCGACTCATTTTAATGGAAGGATTCCAGGGGAAGGTTTGTGGGTGGCTTTAACGTAAAACTGTATCCGAAAGCTCGGCGCGCAAATTACAAGAATGCTGTCGTCACAGCCCACGCTCTAAATTCGGCACTGATACAAATAGAGCGCGAGTTTCCATTTCCGTACTACTGAGTACGTACACGCACTTGTGAGTGTGCACCGAGCTTTCTGACACGGCTTCCGGTAGTAAATGCGCAGGCGAGCGGTTCCCCACCTACTGGGGAAACGCAGTCATTGCAGGCAAAATGACCCCCAAAAAATTTTTAATAATACAATTTATTTAGGGTTGGCGGGCCGGATTAAACGGACCCGTGGGCCGGATGTGGCCCGCGGGCCGTAGTTTGCCCATACCTGCCCTAGTGTCACGTCTCGTCCCCAACTGCTCCACTATGTGTCTGTTGTCTTGGTTTCTGTCTGTGTGCTCGCCCCTCCCCTCCTGTGTGCCCATGATCAGTGTGATTATTCCCACCTGCCTCTCGTTACCTGTCGTGTATATAAGTCCTGTCTGCCCCTCACTCCCGGTCGGATCATTGGTTGTGGTTGTTCGGTGTTGGATTTACGTTGTGTGTTCATGTCATGATGTCTTTTTGGTTCCTGTTCCTGTCATCTGTAATGTCACCCTGTCTTTTTGTTTCACGTCTTGGTCAGTCTCGTTCTTAGGTTTTGTTAAGTCATGTCAGTTGCCGAGTCTGTTAGTTTGCCTTTTTTGAATTCACCAATAAACCCTGCTCCAAGCTGCACTTGGTCGTCCTGCTACATGCTCCACCCGATCGTGACACCTAGAGGGAGAACACTTTCGCCTGGTTTCACTGTGTACACGAGGCTGTCTGTGTCGGTGTAAAGAACTCTCCTCTGTAAAATTTCTAAATGGCTGTACATTTTCAGACGTGCATAGGCTGTTCTGAAATACGCTGCAGCCACATTTGATGTTTTTGACGCGGGTATCTCATTGTTTATGTTGAAACAATACTGTACAATCGAACGCTTTTCGCTAATGAAGTGGAAGAATTTCACATCGTACAGACCTGAAAACAGAAGTTCAAAAAATTCCTCAGATTTTGTCACAATTTTTGTGTTTGTCATGTTCTCACGCTGCGCGAGTTTCCCCCATAGATTGTTAAAACAGAGTTTTGAAACTTGTTTTTTTCCCTGGTTTACAGCAATTTTGGAAGGGTCTAGTTGGATACCCTGATGAATTGCATACCCTTCTATGTATCTTTCTCTGTCAGCCTGATTGATCACGTGAGCCGGATAACCTGAAGATTCCTGTTTACCTTTTAGAAATGTTCACATTTAATCACGGAAAATTGTGTCGCTCGCTCTTGTGTAATGCCATACATCTGTAATATCTGCAACCGTGTAGTCGAGGTCAAGTGCCTTAACAAATTCAGGGGTTGTCCAAACACCTGTTAACGATCTTTGATCATCATTATGTGTACACGCTGTCTGCTGGTTGTTACGCTCAGTGCATGTCCAGTACAGTGTGAAGACGAGTTTACCTTTAGCTGTTTTGAACGGTAAAACAGGAAAATACAAACCACGGGGTGGGTTGACTGGGGCGCTGATGAAACCGAAATACGACCTGGGGTCTTTAAAATCACCGTGGATAATCGTTGGCTGACCGATGGGGTAGATGCCTGTACTATTGATGAAAGGATATAATGATGTCACAACATACAACACACGTTCGTCAGGTTCTGCTGTGTATCTTAAAACGAATGCGTTCGACGCTGTAGGAAATTTGGCTTTTTTCAGGAATTCCTTCACCTCTATGTTCACCTTTTTCATTTGCAACCATTCGTGCTCCCACATAATTACAAGGTGCACATCCTGTTTAAGCTGTAGTTCCTGAATTTTCTTTTGGGTGTTATCAAACCTCTCCTGAAAGGGGCGTTTTTTTGTGGAAATATTTTAGAGAGGTCGTAGCATTCTGCGCAGCCATGGTGATAACAACCAAAATACTCAAACACTATTTTTACACCCCCAATTTCAGTATATCCATCTACAGCAGGGGTCTCAAAGTCCAGTCCTCGGGGACCGCATTCCTACATGTTCTCCAAGTTTCCCTCGTTAAACACACCTACCATACTTTCCGGACTATAAGCCGCAACTTTTTCCCCAAATTTTGAACCCTGCGGCTTATAGTCAGGTGCGGCTTATATAAGATTTTTTTCGTGATTTTTGTGATGACTTGATCACTTTTATACACTCGTAAAAAGGCTATAGGCCACTGTTGTGCGGTATCTTGGAGAAAAAAACAACAACAAAAATACTATTTTGAAACACTACTACCCCTCCGTGAGTCGTCACCTTATCGTGGTGGAGGGGTTTGCGTGCCCTTATGATCCTAGGAGCCATGTTGTCGGGGGCTTCATGCCCCTGGTAGGGTCACCCATGGCAAACGGGTCCTAGGTGAGGGGCCAGACAAAGCACGGCTCACAGAAGCCCCTTATGACGATTGAAATAAATGGACTTCGTTTTCCCTCGCCCGGACACGGGTCACCGGGGCCTCCCTCTGGAGCCAGGCCTGGAGGCGGGGCTCGAAGGCGAGCGTCTGGTGGCCGGGCCTTCGCCCATGGGGCCCGGCCGGGCATAGCCCGAAAAGGAAACGTGGGTCCCCCTTCCCATGGGCTCACCACCTGTGGGAGGGGCCAAAGGGGTCGGGTGCAATGTGTGCTGGGCGGCAGCCAAAGGCAGGGACCTTGGCCGTCTGATCCCCGGCTGCAGAAGCTGGCTCTTGGGACATGGAATGTCACCTCTCTGGCTGGAAAGGAGCCCGAGCTGGTGTGCGAGGCAGAAAAATTCCGACTAGATATCGTCGGACTAGCCTCCACGCACAGTTTGGGTTCCGGTACAAGCCCTCTTGAGAGGGGCTGGACTCTCTTCCACTCTGGAGTTGCCCACGGTGAGAGGCGTCGAGCAGGTGTGGGTATACTTATTGCCCCCCGGCTGGGCGCCTGCACATTGGGGTTCACCCCGGTGAACGAGAGGGTAGCCTCCCTCCGCCTTCGGGTGGGGGGACGGGTCCTGACTGTTGTTTGTGTCTATGCACCAAACAGCAGCTCAGAGTACCCACCCTTCTTGGGGTCCCTGGAGGAAGTGCTGGAGAGCGCTCCTTCTGGGGACTCCATCGTTCTACTGGGTGACTTCAATGCTCACGTGGGCAATGACAGTGAGACCTGGAAGGGCGTGATTGGGAGGAACGGCCCCCCCGATCTGAACCCGAGCGGTGTTCTATTGTTGGACTTCTGTGCTCGACATGGATTTTCAATAATGAACACCATGTTAAAGCATAAGGGTGTCCATGTGTGCACTTGGCACCAGGACACCCTAGGCCGCAGTTCGATGATCGACTTTGTAGTCGTGTCATCGGATTTGCGGCCGCATGTTTTGGACACTCGGGTGAAGAGAGGGGCGGAGCTGTCAACTGATCACCACCTGGTGGTGGGTTGGCTCCGATGGTGGTGGAAGATGCCGGTCCGACCTGGCAGACCCAAACGCTCTGTGAGGGTCTGCTGGGAACGTCTGGCAGAATCTCCTGTCAGGAAGAGTTTCAACTCCCACCTCCGGCAGAGCTTTTCCCACGTCCCGGGGGAGGCGGGGGACATTGAGTCTGAGTGGACCATGTTCCGCGCCTCCATTGTTGAGGCGGCCGACCGGAGCTGTGGCCGTAAGGTTGTTGGTGCCTGTCGTGGCGGCAATCCCCGAACCCGCTGGTGGACACCGGCGGTAAGGGATGCCGTCAAGCTGAAGAAGGAGTCCTATCGGGCCGTTTTGGCCTGCGGGACTCCGGAGGCAGCTGACAGGTACCGGATGGCCAAGCGGAACGCGGCTTCGGCGGTTGCTGGGGCAAAAACCCGGGCGTGGGAGGAGTTTGGTGAGGCCATGGAGAATGACTTTCGGACGGCTTCGAGGAAATTCTGCTCCACCATCCGGCGTCTCAGGAGGGGGAAGCAGTGCAACGTCAACACTGTTTACAGTGGGGATGGCGTGCTGCTGACCTCGATTCGGGACGTCGTGAGTCGGTGGGGAGAATACTTCGAAGACCTCCTCAATTCCACCTACACGCCTTCCATTGAGGAAGCAGGGCCTGGAGACTCTGAGGCGGATTCTCCAATCTCTGGGGTCGAAGTCACTGAGGTAGTTAAAAAACTCCTCGGTGGCAAGGCCCCGGGGGTGGATGAGATCCGCCCGGTGTTCTTAAAGGCTCTGGATGTTGTGGGGCTGTCATGGCTGACACGCCTCTACAACGTTGCGTGGACATCGGGGACAGTGCCTCTGGATTGGCAGACTGGGGTGGTGGTTCCCCTCTTTAAGAAAGGGGACCGGAGGGTGTGTTCCAATTACAGGGGAATCACACTCCTCAGCCTCCCTGGTAAGGTCTATTCAGGGGTGCTGGAGAGGAGGGTCCGTCGGGAGGTCGAACCTCAGATTCAGGAGGAACAGTGTGGCTTTCGTCCTGGCCGTGGAACAGTGGACCAGCTCTACACCCTCGGCAGGATCCTCGAGGGTGCATGGGAGTTCGCCCAACCAGTCCACATGTGTTTTGTGGACTTGGAGAAGGCGTTCGACCGTGTCCCTCGGGAGGTTCTGTGGAGGGTGCTTCAGGAGTACGGGGTGCCGAGCCAACTGATAAGGGCGGTTTGGTCCCTGTATCACCGATGCCAGAGTCTGGTCCGCATTTCCGGCAGTAAGTCGGATTCGTTCCCAGTGAGGGTTGGGCTCCGCCAAGGCTGCCCTTTGTCACCGATTCTGTTCATAATTTTTATGGACAGAATTTCTAGGCGCAGCCGAGGCGTTGAGGGGGTCCGGTTTGGGGACCTCAGCATCGCGTCTCTGCTTTTTGCAGATGACGTGGTGCTGTTGGCTTCTTCAGGCCGTGATCTCCAGCTCTCGCTGGAACGGTTCGCAGCCGAGTGTGAAGCGGTCGGGATGAGGGTCAGCACCTCCAAATCCGAGTCCATGGTCCTCGATCGGAAAAGGGTGGAATGGCCTCTCCGGATCGGGGATGAGATCCTGCCCCAAGAGGAGGAGTTCAAGTATCTTGGAGTCTTGTTCACGAGTGAGGGGAGGATGGAGCGCGAGATCGACAGGCGGATCGGTGCAGCGTCGGCAGTAATGCGGACCTTGTACCGGTCCGTTGTGGTGAAGAGAGAGCTGAGCCAAAAGGCAAAGCTCTCAATTTACCGGTCGATTTACGCTCCTACCCTCACCTATGGTCACGAGCTATGGGTCGTGACCGAAAGAACGAGATCCCGGATACAAGCGGCCGAAATGAGTTTTCTCCGCAGGATGTCCGGGCTCTCCCTTAGCGATAGGGTGAGGAGCTCGGTCATCCGGGAGAGACTCGGAGTAGAGTCGCTACTCCTCCACGTTGAGAGGAGCCAGATGAGGTGGCCCGGGCATCTTATCAGGATGCTTCCTGGACGCCTCCCTGGGGAGGTTTTCCGGGCATGTCCCACCGGTAGGAGACCCCGGGGACGACCCAGGACGCGCTGGAGAGACTATGTCTCTCAGCTGGCCTGGGAACGCCTTGGGATCCCCCGGGATGAGCTGGATGAAGTGGCTGGGGAGAGGGAAGTCTGGGAGTCCCTCCTAAAGCTGCTGCCCCCGCGACCCGACCCCGGATAAGCGGAAGAAGATGGATGGATGGATGGATGGATGGATGGATGGATGGATGGATGGATGGATGGATGGATGGATGGATGGATGGATGAAACACTACCATGGCTGCTGCTTATTCTGGCTGTGTTGCTTGTGACTATTATGAGCTTTAGTAGGAATGCACGCTAGGTGACCTGCGTCAAAGGGCTCTAAACGCTTTCTCTTACTCTGCCATGTGACTCAGAGATTACACAAAGCAGTGGCGCTGTTTGGACCATCTGCGTTGTATTAAAACCCAATCAATCAGCATTTAAATTTAATTCTTCTGACATTTTGCTCACCAAAAACAAGTTGTAATGAATGTGAACTTTTAATGCATTTTATTCAGAAGGTTACTTTGAACCCTGAGGCTTAAATGGCGGCGCGGTGTATTTATGGATTTTTACGGCTTTCTGTGTACTGTCTTTCTTTGTAAAAAACTCATGTGCACGTGCGGCTTATAGTCCGGTGCGGCTTATGTAAGAAAAAAACTAAAATATCCCTGAATTTTAGCTGGTGCGGCTTATAGTCCGGTGCGGCTTATAGTCCGGAAATTACGGTAATTCAATTATTAGGCTGCTGCAGAACGCTAGGATGAACTGTTCATTTGAATCATGTGTGTTTAACAAGGGAAACTTGGAAAACATGTAGGAATGCGGCCCCCGAGGACTGGACTTTCAGACCTCTGATCTACAGTGCAGTTATCTATCTTGATCTCACCCCCGTTCAATGCATGCCTAATGTGAATGTTTTGACTATGTATGATCCATTGCAGGTATTGAATAGCATCATGCGAAAAAGCTTTGTACTGACGCATATAATTGTCTGAAGGTGTAATAGCTAATGTTTGAGGGGTTAGGAAATTAGCGCGAAAAACTTTCATGCACGCAGAGGTTATTGTCACAGCATTGAATGGGTCTGTTCCGGTGGCCTAAAAAAACTCACTCCTGAATTTCTTACACCCCTGCATTAACAGGTCAACGTCATTCTCGCAGTAGGCTATCGCCTGTTTAGCAAAATCGAACATACCGCTAGCTTCTTTGGCATACTATTCATCGAACTTAGCTCGTTGAGAGGGTAACATTCGCTCAATGTCGTAGTACGCAGGGTCAGGGTGTTTAGGCCACATAGTTTAGATGTTCTAAAGAGCTGAATTTGTGTGGGAAATAACCCTTTGATTTAACTTAAACCCCCTGGGCTTTAGGCATCGCACTTAGAGGTATCATCAGGAATGAGAGCGAGTCTATGAATCGAGATTTTGTGTCTAAATTGACAAATGACTTTACTCCCCTGCATCAGAATGTCAAGTTTGATACCTAGTTAGAGCATTCTCCTTATCAAGATGTATGAATCAAAACCTCTCGCATTATGTGCAACAAATGTCATTTGTTTAAACCGTCAACACAATCTGTGCCAAACCACTGTTTCTCCAGTCTATTTGATTTACAGCAGATATGAAAAGGTAAACCATCTGTATCTACATAAGTTTCAAAATTGTAGTAGACTACATTTTTGCAAGGTGGCTGAGGCTTGATGGGCTGAATGTAGCACATGTGTGGGTTCAGCAAGGCATCATCATAATTTAAGATTTCATCACACACTGCGCATTTTTTAACAGGGCAACGATGCTTAGCACCAGTACCATCAGCTTTCACATAATATTGCAGACCACATTGCAAGCATTTTTTGTATGAGGTGCAGTTGCTCACACGATTCGTCGCTCGAAACTCTTTATGTTTGGCAAGGCATTCCTCATTACAGCAAGTTTTGATACAATCGAGTAGATAACACGTTTAAACCGCCGTTGTTTACAACGCGGATCGAGACAAATGTTACAGTGTCCTTCACAATGGTGTTGTTCCCAGTTCTCATTCCCCTTGTAGCAAAGTCTGCAGAAGAACGCATGACCAACAAATGCCTCTACAGCTTTCACGCCGTAGTAATGACCTTCTAGGTGTAAGACAAAAAAAAGTGTCTTCGTCTGTTTTGGGGTAATGTGTGTCGAAAAAAGTCATGGGGCAACAGTCCTCTTTTCGGTACATTATAATTATTTTCCGTTAGAGGACTTTTTCAAATTTATGGACATCCCCCAGACTCACAGGTGTTTGACAATTCAACCCCACACTCTCATGTAAACGCCGTGCCTGTCGTGTGGCCTGTTTTGTTGTTAGTGTGTCATTTAGCAGATATATAAGTTAGTGAGAGAGCAAAGCATAGATTGTTGTCTTTATTACGAGGTATGTATAAGTGTCGTTTTTTTCAACCTCAAAATTTCTTTGTTGGTACTGTTCACCAGCCTGCGACGTATTCCACCATGCAATGTAGTGACTATTTGTACAATAAGCTCTAAGCTCTCATCGGCCAGAAGCTCTTAATTTGATTGGGCTAAACGCTCAAGCGACTGTTACACTATCTCTGATAGAGTTTATGTCACTTGTTTGCTGGTAGATATGAGCCCTATCATTACCACTTACTAACTCAACCCGAATCACATCACCTGGTTGTGCTAGCCTATCCACCTCTTGCATAACATCATCTATTTTATCTTCAATCTGGAGGTAAAAAGGTTGCAAAAGCATTGATGTTCGCTCGCGATGGTAAATTTTACTGGCGCTTTACCTCGACATTATTGAAATGCGGTCTATTGACTACAACAGAACCACCCTGCTGATCAGTTATTACAGAACCGCTGTTAGGTTGGTGGGGCATGTGTTGAAACGCTGGTGTGCTGTCATCAATAACAGAGCAGTTGTTAGGCTGAGGAATGTGCTGAAACGCTGGTGGAATGTCATCAGAACCGTTGTCACGCTTGTGTTGAAATATTGGTGTGCTGTCATCAATAACAGCCGGCGTGGAATCGACAGGCTTAACGGTCAACTGGTCAACCAAAGGCTGCTTATTTAGATTTTTGATCATGGCTAGCGATTGAACAGGAATATCAGGACTGATACGTCCGTTGTTATCATTAGCTTGGTTATTTAATTCCGCTATCATGTTTAGCAATTGTGACGGGATCGGTGTAGGACTCTGTCTACCTTCATTCAGACTTTGATTGATCATCTATGACAACTTGTAAATGGGTAAGAATATCAGGACTGAGGGGGCTTTCTCCCCCCGATACAGCATGGTTCACATTGTTGAGAGCCGTGAGCAGATCTGATATTTAACTCGTAGACGCATCGGTTGATAACAAATCAATATCGTTGTTAATGCTCAACAAATCTTGCTCAGGTGTATCACTTCTTTGGTTTGTAACCGTTTCACAAAATGGTTGCAAATCTATTTCATCAATGACAAAACACAACAGAAGTAACACGGAATAGTAAAAAAACAGACCTATCTCGATTCAGCCAAATTTGTCAGGGTGCGTATAACCCTAAAACATTCTTGTAATCGACTTTTATAGATACAATTACCACCGCACTTTACTGGACGCCTCCTATTCTTATGGTGATGACTCTCGCGTGCCGGCTCAGGCCCCCTGGTGGTTGGATGGCTCGTGTTGTAGACGGCTGCCCGCCTCCTCCTCCTTCCTCTTTGAACCCCTCGCCCTGTGTCACGACGCTTAACTGGAAGTAGATATTTAAAATCAGTTAAACCGTTATAATACCAAAAATAGCTAGTCGAATGATAACATAGAAAGAAAAAAAATAGAAAAGAGTACCTCTAACTTTGTCGACTCGTAAGGGTGGTTCACGCCTTCGTATGCAGATAAAGCGTCCACCAATTCTGTGTCTGTGAATGCTTCCGGCTCCACCTCTATGTTCGTGACAACTTCCTGTCGGCCGGCGTGGGGCCTGAGTTGATTGGTCTCAATGTTAGCACGTTACTCTGATGCGATTGGTCCCGCTGGCTCTGATGTGGTTGGCTCTGCCGCCTCTGGTATTTCAAAATGTCTTCCAGAGACATCTACTAGAGTCTGTGTTCTGAAATCAACTTTTGTCGGCGGCTTGTTTTTTCTATTGGCTGCGGCTACGAGATCTGTTGCATACATAAAATAAATCACAAACTAATAGCATTTATATTAACTACCATAGATGAACAGCTGACTCACCGTAGTCTGATTGTGTTAGATAAACTCCACCAAAGTCGTCGTCAAAGGGTGCATGAACATCGGCAAAAACGATGATATCTGCATGACATTACATAAACATTGCATCATGTTTTACAAATAACCCTAGTGTATTATAATAAAACTAATGTAATATTATTATTATTATTATTATACCGATGAAATAATGACATTACCTAACTTTAACCATCTCGAAAAAATATTTGGCGCACTCCGACTCCGTGGATCAGAGCTCATGCGCTGGCTTGTCTTCTCAAAATGATCGATGGTCATCCGTCCCAAACTAACTTCAAACTTGGCGGAGAAAAGGCCACGCCTATGGGGTCATGTGACGCGAAAACACTCTGCTATGGCTAATGATTGTGACGGCGCTTTAATGACTCGACTCTCGGAGACGACTACGACCCCGCAAACTCAAATTATTGAACGGACCTCACTAACTATTGAATGTCAAATTAGGCGCACCAACATCCGGCTGCTATTATACAGGCCCCATACATGTCCCCATCCAAGATGGCGCCAGCAAGCCAAAATGGCGCCAGCCAACCAAGAAGGCGCCGCCTCGGCTGGCGCCACCTCGGCTGGCGCCGCCTCGGCTGGCGCCACCTCGGCTGGCGCCGCCTCGGCTGGCACCATACACATTAGCATACACATTAGCATAACAATACCCCATCCAAGATGGCGTCAGCCAAGATGGCGCCGTCTCGACTGGCGCCATCTTGGCGCCGGCTAGACTGGCACCAAACTCATTAGCATATACATTTGCTACCCTATATAATATACCCTATAATATAATACCCTAGTGTATTATAATAAAGCTAATGTAATATTATTATTATTATTATTATACCGATGAAATAATGACATTACCTAACTTTAACCATCTCGAAAAAATATTTGGCGCACTCCGACTCCGTGGATCAGAGCTCATGCGCTGGCTTGTCTTCTCAAAATGATCGATGGTCATCCGTCCCAAACTAACTTCAAACTTGGCGGAGAAAAGGCCACGCCTATGGGGTCATGTGACGCGAAAACACTCTGCTATGGCTAATGATTGTGACGGCGCTTTAATGACTCGACTCTCGGAGACGACTACGACCCCGCAAACTCAAATTATTGAACGGACCTCACTAACTATTGAATGTCAAATTAGGCGCACCAACATCCGGCTGCTATTATACAGGCCCCATACATGTCCCCATCCAAGATGGCGCCAGCAAGCCAAAATGGCGCCAGCCAACCAAGAAGGTGCCGCCTCGGCTACACATTAGCATACACATTAGCATAACAATACCCCATCCAAGATGGCGTCAGCCAAGATGGCGCCGTCTCGACTGGCGCCATCTTGGCGCCGGCTAGACTGGCACCAAACTCATTAGCATATACATTTGCATAACAATAGACATGTTATATCTCCTCCCCTCTGCACCATCATCATTGTTCCCTCAATCAAAGGTCCAGTAATCTTGTCAAATTCACCATCTCCAAAGCCCGTACAGTTTTTGGTCGCAACTCTCTGCAGCTTATGATTAGAATACTGTACAAAATAACCTTAAACTCACTGTCATCACATCATTCACAGTTTTCAAACATAAATTACAACAAATTTTAGCCAACTCTTGCAGCTGTTAGTTTAATCATGTTGTCATATTGTATAGTTTTACTGTTTTTGATTATTGTATTTACCGTATTTTCACGACCAAAGGGCGCACTGTACAAAAAACCCTAACCCTCATACAAAAGAACTCAAGTCTCGCTTCCGTGAATTTTATTTGTTGACCGTAATTCATGGTATTCATGCACCCTATAATGCAGCGCACCCTGTGCGGATTAAGTACAGAAAAGCCCCCGCACACAAGCCTTTTAACCCGAAGCCCCTTATGGTGCGGAAAAATACGGTATGTAAAAAAAAGAAATTAAGTACGGTTTAAATATATATACATACATATATACATATATAGTACTACCGTTCAAAAGTTTGGGGTCACCCAAACAATTTTGTGTTTTCCATGAAAAGTCACACTTATTCACCAACAAACTTTGTGAAATGAATAGAAAATAGAGTCAAGACATTGACAAGGTTAGAAATAATGATTTGTATTTGAAATAAGATTTTTTTTACATCAAACTTTGCTTTCGTCAAAGAATCCTCCATTTGCAGCAATTACGCCATTGCAGACCTTTGGCATTCTAGCTGTTAATTTGTTGAGGTAATCTGGAGAAATTGCACCCCACGCTTCCAGAAGCAGCTCCCACAAGTTGGATTGGTTGGATGGGCACTTCTTGCGTACCATACGGTCAAGCTGCTCCCACAACAGCTCAATGGGGTTCAGATCTGGTGACTGCGCTGGCCACTCCATTACCGATAGAATACCAGCTGCCTGCTTCTGCTCTAAATAGTTCTCGCATAATTTGGAGGTGTGTTTGGGGTCATTGTCCTGTTGTAGGATGAAATTGGCTCCAATCAAGCGCTGTCCACTGGGTATGGCATGGCGTTGCAAAATGGAGTGATAGACTTCCTTATTCAGAATCCCTTTTACCCTGTACAAATCTCCCACCTTACCAGCACCAAAGCAACCCCAGACCATCACATTACCTCCTCCATGCTTAACAGATGGCGTCAGGCATTCTTCCAGCATCTTTTCATTTGTTCTGCGTCTCACAAACGTTCTTCTTTGTGATCCAAACACCTCAAACTTGGATTCATCCGTCCACAACACTTTTTTCCAGTCTTCCTCTGTCCAATGTCTGTGTTCTTTTGCCCATCTTAATCTTTTGTTGGCCAGTCTCAGTCTCATGGCTTTTTCTTTGCCACTCTGCCCTGAAGCCCAGAATCCCGCAGCCGCCTCTTCACTGTAGATGTTGACACTGGTGTTTTGCGGGTACTATTTAATGAAGATGCCAGTTGGGGACCTGTGAGGCATCTGTTTCTCAAACTAGAGACTATCTTCTTGCTCAGTTGTGCAACGCGGCCTCCCACTTCTTTTTCGACTTTGGTTAGAGCCTGTTTGTGCTGTCCTCTGAAGGGAGTAGTACACACCGTTGTAGGAAATCTTCAATTTCTTAGCAATTTCTCGCATGGAATAGCATTCATTTCTAAGAACAAGAATAGACTGTCGAGTTTCAGATGAAAGTTCTCTTTTTCTGGCCATTTTGAACGTTTAATTGACCCCACAAATGTGATGCTCCAGAAACTCAATCTGCTCACAGGAAGGTCAGTTTTGTAGCTTCTGTAACGAGCTAAACTGTTTTCAGATGTGTGAACATGATTGCACAAGGGTTTTCTAATCATCAATTAGCCTTCTGAGCCAATGAGCAAACACATTGTACCATTAGAACACTGGCGCGATAGTTGCTGGAAATGGGCCTCTATACACCTATGTAGATATTGCACCAAAAACTAGAATAGTCATTTACCACATTAGCAATTTATAGAGTGTATTTCTTTAAAGTTAAGACTAGTTTAAAATTATCTTCATTAAAAAATACAGTGCTTTTCCTTCAAAAATAAGGAAATTTCAATGTGACCCCAAACTTTTGAACGGTAGTATATATATATATATATATATATATATATATATATATATATATATATATATATATATATATATATACACCGTATTGGCCCGAATATAAGACAACCCTGATTATAAGACGACCCCCTCTTCTCCAAGACTAAAGTTTGAAAAAAGACATTTTGAACAATATATTTAATTTTTATACAGAAAATAATTACAATACATCTGAAACAAATGATTATAACAATATATTCGAGAGAAAAAGCATGTTATTTTGCCTCATTCAAATCATGCAAAAACTGTCTCTTGTATCTTAATATCTGAACATTTAAATATCTAAACTGAAGTGCAATCGCATTTGTAAATCAATGGCTTCTGGTTTTTCAAATGTAAATAAACCTACTGTTTCTCCATTTTCTGTTATCTCTTCTCTAATTTTCTTCTCTTTTCTTTCTTATCGCTATTTCGTCTTCGTGCTACCGCTATTTTCATTTTTCCTCTTCGTGACAGGGGTCCACTTTGACCTGGGGAGTTAAGTTCAGCATTTGCTTTAAAGATATCTGGCGCCATCTAGCATTGTGAATGTGTATAATGTCTAGACCCCGAATGTAAGACGACCCACACTTTTTCAGTCTTATTTCAATGCAAAAAACACCGTCTTATATTCGGGCTAATACGATATACGTATCTGTCAGGAATGAGTTGAGCCAGGGCGACCAAATGCAGCTTGAACCAGGATTTATTGAAGTTAAAGGGAATTGGAAGGGAGGCAGGTGGGGAACCGACGACACAGACGGGAGGGAGTCTCAAACAGACAGACAGACAGACCAAAAGAAGTCCACTTGGACAAGGCTAAAATTCTGACCGTGAGCCTCCAGACAGACCGAGGGAAAACCAGACGACAATAACAGGAACACTGGGCATGGACAGGAATGGAAACAACAGTAGACACCGACAAGGAGGAACACACGGGCAGGGTTTAAATGCATCAGGTAACAAGAGGGAGCAGGTGACAGACATGACGATTACGAAGGGGTATGGCTGAGGGAAGTTGACGGCCGAGCGTGCTCTGGCATGGGCGTGACAGGCTCGGATGATTATGCTCTTTTCGCCCCCGGGTATCGGTCAGAACACAGGAGGGAAGACGTGGTTCACTTTTGATTGCTTTACTGAATTATTGGCAAAAAAGTAACAGGCATTGTGGCTCATAGGGGCATACAGGCAAACAGGCAAAAGGGTATAGGCACACGTTTGGTCGTAAGGATGTGAGCGCAGGTATGTGTAGTGTACATGGTACACAAACAGCAAACAGGTGCCTGTATATCATGTCTCTGTGGAGCAGAAGCCAATGGCGGTGGAGGTACGTACTCCTCTACGTGTTACATCCAGTCGTCTGATTGGTTTACAGCCGCGATCGACGTACAACGTAATGTCCTCTGATTGGTTTATCAGGTGCCTGTCTATTACGTCTCTGTGTGGCGGAAGCCACACAAAACAATGGTGGCGAAGGTGTGTACTCCTTTACGTGACACGTCTAGTTCTGTGATTTTTTTTTTTTTGTCCCGATCTACGTGGCGGAAGCCACCCAAAACAATGGCGGCAAAGGTAGGTCCTTCTCTACGTCTAGTCCTCTGATTGTTTTTTTTTGTCCCGATCTATGTCTACGCCTATATATTATGGAAGCCACACAAAACAACTTTACAGATTTTTTAATTTGGTCCACACAAAAGGCGCACCTTCTTAAAAGGCACACCTTCTTAAAAGGCGCACCTTCATTTTTTTAAGAAAATTAAAGGCATTTATGTGCACCCTATGGTTGTGAAATTACGGTATTTATTTTTTAGCACCCCCCTCCTCAAAGAGTCACTGTTGTTTGGGTCAGGCCGCAGTTGTAAATAAGAACTTGCTCTTAATTGTTTGCCTGGGTAAATAAAGGTTAAATTAAAAAAAATTAAAAATAAATTTAATATCGAAGCTGGTGTAACACTTAACAGATTTTTGTTGGTGGTGTGCCTCAAGATTTTTGTGCCGCGGATGAAAAAAGTTTGGGAAACACTGTTGTATTGGATTTGTAAATGTATCTCATATATGTTATGCTCTCTTCTGCCCATGAATGAAAGCTCAATGGAATTTTATTGCTGAAAAAATCTGTCTATTTCGAGAGGGAGGTGTAGATGGATGGTGCAAGTGTGGAGTAAGTCATTTGGTGAAACTTCCACCAGGCTGTCAAAGCCGAAGATATTGTTATGGCCTCAGGCCTGGTGTTTGACAGATTTTCCCAAAAATGGGATCAGTTATGTCGACGTCTGGGCAATTTGCTTGTTCGGTGTCTATCCATGTAATGTCTGTCTGTGTGGGATGTATCCATTTTTTTGTAAGTATAATAGTTGATTTGATTTAGTGAGTCATTTATAAAGTTTGGTGCTTCCAGACCTCCTTGAGATTTTGGTTTTTGCAGTGTGGATAACTTGATTCATGGTGTTTTGTTTTTCCAGTAGAATTGAGTGATTATTGTGTAGCTTTGAACCAAGTGAATGCAGGGTGAATTGGGATCTTTGAGTCTAGATAACTTATTTTTGGAAAAATTGTTATTTTGACTACAACAATTCTGCCTATTAGAGATAGTGGTAGATTAAGCCAGTGGTGTAAATCATCTTCCACATTTTTTTGTAATGGTATGGAGTTGAGTGGTATCAACTCTGACAGCCTGGCGGAAATTTTAATGCCTAGATAAGTGACGGGAACTGTGCAAGTGGGGATTGGTGATGTTTGGGCTGCTACATCCCAAAACACATTTTTTAATGACATAATGGAGGATGTATTTCATTTTATTGGTTAATCTGAAATTTTGTAAAATGTTTCAATAATTTTGTTTCCTTTAATGAAGATTGTGGTTCTTGGAGGAAAAGTAGATTATAATCTGCATAAACGTAGATTTTATGTTCCAACCTGGGTGTTACAATACCTTTAACAACGGCATTCTAACGAATGGCCTCCGCTATGGGTTCGATTAAGGGGTAACCCCTTCAACTGCTTTTCTTACCTCTTCCAAAGTCCATGGCCGAAAAACACATGTATGTGGAGGGTAGCCTTCCCCTGCAATAGGGTTTGGCACCTGTATCATTGGGCACACATCAACATTGTCCAAATTTTGGGAAAATCTAGCCGCATTGGTCATACTTCTTGTTCGCACAGGAGTTCTAATAATGTGACCCTGGCCTTTTTAGCTGTTATATGGGGGAGGGTATGGGTCTGTTAAACTTGGATACCAGTTTTGCATAGGAGCAGAAAGCTCCTCTTGCCCCACTGCTCGGGCTGCGCCTTCAGCTGCGGCTTGAGCTGCGGCTGGGACAGCGCGCCTGCGCACTGTGGCCTCATTGTCTTCCGGCCTGACAAACATACTCGCGGCCTCATCACTCTTCACCTTTATAGTTTTTGTCTTTTGAATTTGTTCTCTTCTCTCTTGTGAAGCTTTCAACCACATTTTAGCACAATTCAATTCTCTCGCTTTTCTTTCCTTTCTCAGTCCCTTTGTCTTCCTAGCCACACTCTCCTCCAAAACATCAACCACTATCTTCCACATTTCAACTTTCAACTTCCCTTCTACTCCATACTTTTTCTTCCACTTCGGCATGTATCGCATACAATTAAGAAATCTACTCGCCATGTACTTCTCATCTCCTTCAGGAGCTAGAGATTTATAGTTTTTATTTCCCATCTTAATTTGGTATTTTAGGTGTATACAAATTTTTCATTTTTTTTTCTTTGAGGATCCTCAATGCAGGTTTAAATCGACCTTTCACAAATTCTCTTTGTAGTCAATTTATCTTACCAGTCACACTCTCAACCACACAAGTTTCATGCAAACAGCTTGGAAAAACGAACACAAAAGAATTTACGCCCTTCTTCAATTAAGAAAAAGAAGCTCTGTTTTTTTCTAGTCCATTTCTTCCACTGGGAGTCAAACCCAAGCTGTTCTTTGGCCGGAAAAACGTACAAAGACAAATCTACGCTCTTCTTTGATTAACAAAAAAGAAGCTTCATGTTTCATAGGATGTTCCTGCCACTGGGACACTAACCCAAGCCCGATCCCTCAGCTTAGAAAAACAGACAAAGAAGAATCTACGCACTTCTTCGATGAACGAAAAAGAAGCTCTGCTTTTCTTAGCCTGTTTCTCCCCCTGGGACTTAAACCCAAGCTATATCTCGTGCACCTCTACCTTTTACGCGTTTCACAACAACACAATCACACAACTTTAGGGCTTTAACTTATTTGTCCCCTGGTTCGTTGCACTGCCGGATCCCGTCAATCCACCTCTGTCAGACGAAGGCAGACCTAAGATGCTGGCCCAGCGAAGAATTTTCTTCCCAGGTCTTTCTTTACCAGGTACGGCTAATGGACGCTGGCCCGTCGACGATGTACAGCGTGTCGTCTTCCGTCGGCCAGATGGCGGGTATGAGAGAATCCAGGTCACGGCACCAAAATGTTAGAGTGCTGCTTACTCTAACTTATTTTTGCAAGAACCAAACGGGAGACAGTATGCCCTTTTAAACACCTGCAAGTGGAGAGTCATTCGTCGCAGTGCATACAGCAATGATCGAATGAGATCTGACTCAGGCCTCTCGCAAGAGCATTTTTATTGAGAGAAACAGGGTGGGGGTGAGAGTGGACAGGATGGGGTTGAAGCCCCTGACCTCGGAAGACAGGACAAGCTAGGTTATTTATTACAGGTTACATTCCAACATAAGCATAGGATCAAACTAATCTAGCTAGGTTATTTATTACAGGTTACATTCCAACAAAAGCATAGGATCAAACTAATCTATCAACCCTAACACTACGTGACAGTGAGCTAACTCTAGCTAAGGCAGTCTCTTTGTGTAAAATATATGAGCAAACTGAGCACCACACAAGGACATTATCATCGCCACATACTCCTACTAGTGTTGACAGCCTGCAATGTGGAAGGAGGCAGAGATTTGAACCGCGGCAGGGGCCACAGACAGAAAACATTTTACAACCCATTGTCAGTTGTGGTGGTAGCCATGATGCCAAAAGAGACACTTGCCCAGCTTTTGGTCAACAGTGCCATGCTTGTAAAAAATGGAACCACTTCAGGAAATGCTGCAGATCAACACAGAGCTACCAGAGGACACAGTTTTCCAGGGAATCTGTCCACCAAGTTGGAATAGATCAGGCCACAGGTGATGCTACTGACAATGGGACATTCTGCATTGATCAAAATCAAAGTCAAAGTCAGTGTTAGAGATTTGCTCACTCCAACTTATTTTGCAAGAACCACACGGGAGACAAGTAAGTCCTTTTGGACACCTGCAGGTGGAGAGTCCATTTGTCGCTGTGCGTGCAGCGATGATCGAATGGAGGTCTGACTCAGGCCTCTTGCAGGACCATTTTTATTGAGAGAAACAGAGTGGGGGTGAGAGTGGGGGTCAGAGTAGACAAAGCACAGCAGGGGGTCCTTCACGATGTTGTGTGAACAAAACAACTTTGATTGCTTCCTCTGCAGCTAGTCAATCAGTTCAAAAGATCTTAGCACTTTGTTCTACTACTTTTGTTAAGACAGGACAGGCGAGGGTAATTATTACAGGTTACATTCCAACATAATCCTACGATAAAGATAACCTGGAAAACCCTAACAGTCAGCTTTATTGTCAATTTCTCCACATGCCAAAGACACACAAAGAAACCGAAATTTCGTTCCCCCCTATCCCACGGTGACAAGACATGGCTCACAACAGACAAACAAGTAAACAAGTATAACAAAAGCGTGCTGAATAAATAATGAATAAATAACACAACAATAAATAAATAAATAAGAGGAGCAGAAAAAAAAGGAGCAAGTGCGCGTACAGCAGACATTCCCGAAAATAGCGCAACAGTGCCGCACGCTACGCAGAAGGGGGTAGCGAGTTCAGGGCCCTAACAGCCTGGAGAAAGAAGCTGTTGGCGAGTCTGGTGGTGCGGGAGCACAGGCTCCTGTACCTCTTCCCAGAGGGCAGAAGGTCAAACAAAGAGTGAGCCGGGTGACTCACATCTCTGGCAATCGAGGTTGCCTTGCGGGCGAGATGGGAGGTGTAAATGCCCTTCAGGGAGGGGAGCGAAGCATCAATAATCTTACCAGTCGTATTCACTATGCGCTGCAGGGCCTTCAAGTTCTGTTCAGTGCAGTTACCACCCCAGACAGCGATGCAACCGGTGAGGACGCTCTCAATGGTGCCACGGTAGAATGTAGACAGGACTGCCTGAGGAGCACATGCACGCCTGAGCTTCCGCAGGAAGTACAGGCGGCGCTAAGCTTTCTTTGCCAGTGACGAGGTGTTTGCGGACCAGGAGAGGTCCTCACTAATGTGCACCCCCAGGAACTTGGTGCAGCTCACCCTCTCCACCACAGCACCGTCGATGATCAGCGGCAGGTGTGTTGTGTGACCCTTCCGGAAGTCAACAATGATTTCCTTGGTCTTATTGACGTTCAGCAGGAGGTTGTTGTCCCTGCACCACGTGGTCAGAAGGTCAACTTCCGACCTGTACCGAGTCTCGTCGCCCTTCGTGATGAGACCCACCAGAGTCGTGTCGTCAGCAAACTTCACTATGCGGTTGTCGCTGTAGGTCGCAGTGCAGTCATGCGTCAGCAGTGTGAAGAGCAATGGACTGAGCACGCAGCCCTGGGGGGCCCCCGTGCTCAGCGTGATGCTGGCGGAGATTTTGTCGCCAACACGCACCACCTGAGGCCTCTGACAGAGGAAGTCCAGTAGCCAGTTGCAGAGGGAGGTACTGAGGCCCAGCTCGTCGAGTTTGCATATGAGTCGCTGCGGCACACTGGTGTTGAAGGCAGAGTTGAAGTCCACAAACAGCAACCTCACATATGAGTCCTTTCTCTCCAGGTGGGTGAGGGCCGAGTGGAGGGCAGAGCAGATGGCATCCTCAGAGGACCGCTTGGCACGGTACGCAAACTGGAAAGGGTCAATGGTGGGGGGGAGAACGGACTTGATGTGCTCCATGACAAGCCGCTCAAAGCACTTCATGATGATGGGCGTCAGTGCCACGGGGCGGTAGTCATTGAAGCAGGACGGTGCAGGTTTCTTCGGCACAGGAACGATGGTGGCAGCCTTGAAACACGAGGGGACGATGGCCTGCTGCAGGGAAACGTTAAAGATGTCCGTGAAGACACCCGACAGCTCCCCAGCGCAGTCCTTCAGCGCTCGACCCGGGATGTTGTCAGGGCCCGCCGCCTTACGGGTGTCAATAGCGGCAAGCGCCCTCCTCACACCGTCGGCAGAGAGGCGCAGGGGCTGGTCGTGTGGGGGGGGAGTGGTCTTCAGCGGGCAAGTGCTGTTCTTGGCGTCGAAGCGAGCAAAGAAGCGGTTCAGATCGTTCAGCAGACGGACGTCGCCCTCACAGCTCCTCGGCGCGGGCTTGTAGTCCGTGATGGTCTGAATGCCCCGCCAAAGGCTACGTGCATCCTTGCTGTCCTTGAAGTGGGTGGAGACCTTGCACGAGAACGCCTTATTCGCTTCTTTGATGCCTCGGGACAGGTCGGCCCTCGCTGTCCTCAAGCCAGCCTCATCCCCCGCTCTGAAAGCCTTGTCCCTGGCCCTCAACAGTCTGAGGACAGCCCCCGTCAGCCACGGCTTCCAGTTCGCGCGAGTGACGACGGCTTTCGAGCAAGTCACATCATCGATGCACTTCGTGATGTAAGAGGTAACAGAGTCAGTATACTCCTCTATGTCCGGCCAATCGTTGTAGGTGGCTGCCTGCTTAAACAAGTCCCAGTCAGTGGTGTCGAAGCAGTCACGAAGTGCATCGGAGGCACCCTCAGGCCACACCCGAACCCGCCTCCGAACCGGCCTGGATGCCTTTACCAATTGTCTGTATGCGGGCAAAAGCAAAACGGTGAGATGATGAACGGTGATGGAATAACACCTGGGGTTGCAGACAAAACAGACTCTAATGTGCTAGAAAATAATGTGGCATTCGCAACTATAAACATCAATGGCAAGCCTGTCGAAATGAAAGTTGATACAGGAGGACACTGCAACGTTTTATCCTATGATGCCTTCAAACATGTGGAAAATGGGGAACTAATCGACCGTTCACTAATCATCAACCTTGTCGCATAAGGGGGAAAATCTGATCAGCACCCTGGGCTCAGTGGTTTTGCAATGTACACTAGCAGGCCAGCAACATGCCCTATAATTCTACGTCGTGGAGAGAAATATCCAGCCACTACTAGGCCTACAGGCAAGCATGCGCTTGAAGCTTGTGACACTGAGCAAAGACGTTCACCAACTCAGTGTGGACACAGATGCCAACTTGCCACATAAGTTATTCACAGAGTATGCGGATCTGTTCAAGGACGAACTTGGCAAGTTACCAGTGACATACTCCATGAAACTGGACCCTGTGGTGCACCCTGTTATCCGCCCAGCACGCCGCATCCCTGTAGCCATGCAGGACAGAGTAAAGGCAGAACTTGAGAGAATGGGAGGCATGGGTGTCATCACTCCCGTATCTGAGCCAACTGAATGGGTGTCATCTATGGTAGCAACAAACAAGAAGCAAACGAAGGATATAAGAATCTGCATTGACCGCAGAGACCTCAACATAGCTTTAAAGCGCCCCCATCATCCGATGCGCACATCAGCAAACATTTATTGCAGCCAGCCCCTCTCAACACCCAACAAGTCACAGCCCAGCTTCGGAAGAAGAGGCTCGCCCAGAAGCTGAGCTTCGACAAAACCAGCCGCCCCTTACCACTGCAGGAGGGTGAAGTCGTCAGGATGCAAGGTGGTACGATCGCATGGGCGATCGCATGGGCACGGTGGGAAAAATCTGTGAAGAGCCACGGTCTTACATCATTCAGTCTGGAGTTAAGGACTACAGGAGAAATCGCAGACACCTGTTGCCGAGCAACCCCTGGATCAGCCTGGCAATGCCGTCTTGCAGCCCTTCAACCCAACTCTCTAAGACCCTCTCACCCCCACTCTGTTTCTCTTAATAAATATCCTCTTGCAGGAAGGAGAGTCCAGACCTCCATTCGATCATCGCTGCACACACAGCGACGAATGGACTCTCCACCTGCAGGTGCCAAAAAGGACTTGCTTGTCTCCCGTGTGGTTCTTGCAAAATAAGTTGGAGTGAGCAAATCTCTAACATTTTGGTGCCGAAACCCGGGATCTCTCATACCCATCATCTGGCTGACGGAGGACGACACGCTGTACACCGTCGACGGGCCAGCGTCCATTAGCCGGACCTGGTAAAGAAAGACCTGGGAAGGAAATTCTTCGCTGGGCCAGCATCTTAGGTCTGCCTTCGTCTGACAGAGGTGGATTGACGGGACCCGGCAGTGCAACGAACCAGGGGACAAGTAAGTTAAAGGCCTGAAGTTGTGTTGTGTTGTTAAACACGTAACATGTAGAGGTGCACGAGAGCCAGCTTGGGTTCAAGTCCCAGTGGAAGAAACAGGCTAAGAAAGGCAGAGCTTCTTTTTCGTTCATCGAAGAAGTGTGTAGACTCTTCTTTGTCTGTTTTTCCGAGCTGAGGTATCTGGCTTGGGTTAGAGTCCCAGTGGAAGGAACGTGCTAAGAAACACGGAGCTTCTTTTTTGTTAATCAAAGAAGGGCGTAGATTTTTCTTTGTATGTTTTTCCAAGCCAAAGAATAGCTTGGGTTCAAGTCCCAGTGGAAAAAATGGGCTAAGAAAAACAAAGCTTCTTTTTCTTAATTGAAGAAGAGCGTAGATTTTTTCTTTTGTCCGTTTTTCCAAAGCTGTTTGGGAGGGTTTTACACCCATTCCTGGATAGGCCTGAAAAAAAAAAGCGCTGGAGTTTGTGTGATTGAGTGTGTGACTGGTAGGATAAATTGACTAAATAGCAGTTCTAGCGTTGATCCACGGCAATAATACAGGCTAGTAATTTGTTGAAAGGTCAATTTAAACCTGCATTGAGGATCCTCAAAGAAAAAAAAAAATTGGAAAAAAAATTGGAAAACCTTAAACTACTAAAATTAAGATGGGAAATAAGAACGGTAAATCTCTTGGTCTGCTCTTCTTTGAGATGAGAAGTTCATGGCAAGTAGATTTCTTAATTGTATGAAATACATGCTGAAGTGGAAGAAAATGTATGGAGTAAAAGGAAATTTGAAATGTGGAAGAAGTGGTAGAAGTGCTAGAGTGTGGTTGAAATCTTCACAAAGAGATGAGAACGAATTCAAGAGACAAAAGCTAGAAAGATGAAAACTGATGCGGTCACAAGTGTTTGTCAGACCAGGAGACAATAAGGCCCCTGTGAGCTGGTGCAAGGCCGCAGCTCAAGCCGCGGCTCAAGCAAGGGGCAAGAGGAGTTTCCGGTCCTATGCAAATCATGTATCGAAATTTAAAAGATCTGAAACCTCTCCGATATGACAGCAAAACATGTCATTGTCAGGTTATCAAAAATCTTTTTAGATTGTTAGAGCTCCTGTCCATACAAGAAGTATGACAATGCTGTTTGTATGCCCAATTACAAATGGCTAGAGATTAATGTCTGTGTACACTAAAGTTAAAATATGCAAATCAAGTGGTAAAGAAATACAACTTGCTTCTAGAAGATAAATAAATAAAATTAGAATGTGCTGTCCTCGTGTGCATGGGAGGGACCAGCTCATGATCGACCAGAGGAAATGGCCAGCCTGTGACGAATCATTGGTGCTGGGAACTACATTTTGCGTGCGAGAGCTGTGCGTGTGTGTGTGTATATGTTAAAATGATGAACATTGGCTAAAGTTTTAGTATAAAGAAATTTGCTTGACTGTGGTCTATCCAATTTGCACCGCAGAACAGAAATGATTTTGAAAGATAAAAATGAGAGGAAAAGAGAGAAATCTGTTTGTGAGCAAAAACTGATCCACACTAGTGCATGTTAAGTGTCAAGCCCTCATGAGAAATTCGAGATAGATAAATAAATAAATAAATAAATAAATAAATAAATAAATAAATAAATAAATAAAAAACGACAGAACATGCTTTCAGGAATTGGAAGAAGCAAAATTGTGAATTTAAGACATTGTAATGCTACATTTAATAGGAATAATTAATTGGTTGTGTTATAAGATTATACAAACTTCTATATGCTAGCTAAATCTGAGCAAATGAGTTCTTTGAATTTAGAAACAAAGAAAGATTCTGAATAATTTGCCAACAGTTTTTTTGTGTTGAGTTTTTTTTGGATTGGTGGATTGTTCTATCAGGAACGTTGAGTTGAAAATGGTATATGTATGTTGTGTGGTGAGCTTGGATGAATTGGGACCAATGTGATAGAAAGACTCCTTTTTGGAGACTGTGTGTGAGATGCAAATGAACATTGATGAATGATAGCCTGAATGAAAAGAAAATACAGGTTGAATTGTTGAAGTTGTTGGAGACTACTATGGAAAATTAGTAGAGCGACTTTGAAGAAAGTGTGATTTTGAGTAAGTTGAATGCTAAGAGGAAGAAAAAAAAGGTGCTTTTGGATTGACAATTAACTAGAGAAAAAACTGGAGAACCAGTAACACATGCAGAAGATGTGTGAACTGGGAAATTGAGAAGCGTTTTGGAAAGAAAGTCAAATTAAATGATGACAGAATCATATGTAGGAAAGAACACATTCTCCCAAAAAGTTTGTCAAGGGGTGAGGCATGGGCGTTGCCAAGCCTCAGAAGGATGGGGGAGTAGGACAGATAGTGAAAGATAGTAAAAATACAACACTTTATGACATATGGATTCTCTAATACATGTGGCGTCATACCATTAAGTTAAAATGTTCTCAAGATTTTCAAAGTTTTGCTGTAAACAATTGGAAGCTTATTGAAAAATGACTAAAGAAGCTATGAGGAAGTGGTGTATGTGTTTGGAAGGGCACGCGCTTATGCGCTTCCCTGGCTAACCAACATATGTTTGACTGATCAAAGGAACCATTTGCTACAGGATTTAACATCCATTCCCCCAGCCCAAATCCAACCAAGACTAGAGAGTCTCCTTTAAAACAGGAGGCAATAAATGGGATAGCCCCTGTCATAAATGGTCTTTGGTTCGGAGGAATCATTAGGAAGAGCTGAAACTCTTCCTGCAAACACTCCTATCTGCCCATTTCAAAAAGGGCAATAAAATTGACTACAAGAGTTGCAAAAAGCAGATGAAGAACAGACCTTGGCAGATTATCTAATCAGGACGCTCAAACTGAAAGATGTGTCCAATGCAAATTTACTGCCGCCTGATCTCTCCCCCTCACAGGTGGACAACCCTATCAATCCAGGAGACTGGGTCTACATCAAGGTCATCAAAAGAAAGAACTGGGCCAGCCCACGGTGGGAGGGACCGTTTCAAGTTTTGCTTGCTACTCCCACGGCGGTAAAGATTTCTCAACGGCCCAGCTGGATTCACCTCAGCCACTGCAAGTTGCAGAGAGTGCTGGACCCCTAATTCGGAGTGGTGGGGAAGGCTAACTACAAAGGAGCCCCATCGTTTAGGGTGAGGCGTCTCAATGTTGGTGAAGAATTCATCGATCCCCACTCCGCTAGGCGAGGGGATGTCCCGGTGTCTCTGCCATCCTAGTAGCAACGGGGCTCCATATGCCAGATGGATCCTCTGCTGCGTTGTGGTTGGCGCGTGCTATGGTCTATTGACTCATCTGAACAGACCAAATGACAATGTTGCCCGTGGTAAACGATGGTCACATGATGAGAACTTTGAGGACTGGTCATGGGACCCCAGAAACCCATACGAAACCAACACTTGGTACCGGTATGTCAGGTTCACTGTGAGAGCTCACACACAGGAGGGGTGCTATGTGTGTTCGAAACTCCCCCCTTCCTCCACGCAAGTTCGCTTGGAGGCCAGAGCAATGAATGTCACTGAACCAAAATGTATGGCATCCATGGGAGCAGTTGGATATCAGCACCATGCCGTCGCAGTCAAGGATGCCGACCCTTACCGCCCTGGACCTGCTGACGGTGCCTGTGATCAGCTATTCTGGACAAATCTCAATGTGACTGTTAAAGGACGGACAATACCACAAGTGGCCTACACAGAGAGACCAGCTGGAGTGAATTACACATGTTACATCCAAGGTAACAAGACCCACGTCTGCATGAACGACGACTGCTCTCCAGGAGGAAACTGGATGGGAGCTTTGGACATCACCGATGAGTGTCAAGATAAGAGAGCCATTTCAGGTGGTGAGGGCTCTCCAACCAACATGGCTACACCATCGAACGGAACATACTTCATACAGAATGGCTGGTGGCTTTGTGGTCACAAGGTTTATCCGATGCTGCCCGCCAACTGGACAGGAGTGTGTGCACCAGTGTGGGTGACAGACCACACCTACAGGATACGACATCATCAGCTGACAGGAGCACACAACTCTTCTGATCGTCGACGCAGAGCAGTTGCAACCTTTGACCCTCATGACCCTGTCTGGGGTGCGAACGTTCCAGATGACCATAAAGTATGGTCCGTCGGAGACAAAGTTGTCCTTGCGCTCTTTCCTCAGATTGGGGTTGGGAAACTATCGCTCTTCATCGAGACACTGAACTATCGTTTTCAATCCTTTGTGAATCTCTCACTGCAAGTCAACAATGGACAAAATAGAGAGATTTAGGCTATTAGACTGATGGTTTTGCAAAACAGGATGGTTCTGGACTTGTTGATGGCAGCACAAGGTGGTGTGTGCCACATCATTGGGACTTCCTGTTGCACATACATACCAGGAGAAAATGACACCCACATCAACAACGCCATGAATTCGCTGAAGAACTTACAGCAGGCCTTGTCTAAAGACAAGGTTCCACATCAGTTTGATTTCTTTTCATGGCTATTCTCTGGCAACTGGTGGCAACTGCTGTTGAAATTGCTGTCTCCTGTGCTTGTTGTGCTGGTGGTGTTGTGCTTGTTTACGACCTGCGTTATCCCATGTTTGAAGTCTGCTGTGACGAAGTTTGTGTCCCCTACTGTAGCCCAAGTGCATATACAACTTCTTAGAGATGACGGATGTGATGACGATAATGAAGCGTGGATTGCGTAGATGCTGTTCTGTTGAGCATGTTTTACAGAAACTTGATGATTTGACCATCGAAAATGCTTCGCAAGTGATGGATACAATGATGTACTGTTTCTGTGTTTTTCTTTTTGTTTTTTATTGATAGCATTCTGGTCGCCCAAGGCAGAGGGGCCGTGTAAGAATTTTCCTGCTAATAACATCTGGCCAGCAGGTTTTTCACTTCACTGGTTTCTTTTATATCAAACAAATTGTTTTAGGTTATTCACCTGACATGTTTCGGCGGTTTCTTCCGCCTTCATCAGAGTGTCACAGATGTGATGGTGACGCGTCTTTATCAGCTGATGGATGAAGGCGCGGCCATACAGACAACGGAGACATAAAAATAAAAGTACACAGAAAACCCACACACACCGACCAATACCTCCTCTGGACATCAGAACATCCCACTATACATAAACTGTCAGTTGTCAGAACACTATACGAACGCACAACAATAATCACGGATCCGGAGGACGTAGCACAGGAAGAACAATACATACAACAGGCACTTAAAAAATGTCAGTATCCACAATGGGCAATAACCAAAGGTGCAGAACAGGTAAAAAACAAAGGATACAAAACACAGGGGAAAAGAAAGAAACAAACACGGAAACAAGAACCCAGCGGAATGGTGATTTTGCCGTATGTGAGAGGAATTACGGAACGCATCAAAAGAGCCATGAATAAACACAACATAACCACACCTATCAAACCACATACAACACTCCGTCAAATACTGGTCCACCCAAAAGACAAAGTCAACCCGGATAACAAATGCAATTCCATATACGAAATTCCATGCAAATCATGCAATAAATCATACATTGGAGAGACAGGGAGAAACTTCATCACAAGAAAAATAGAACACAAGAAGGAGTGTGAGAAGGAGACGGCAACAAGACAAACAAGAGCAATAAAACTACAAGCAGAACAGGAGCACTACAAGTCAGCCATAACCGATCACTGCAAAAGAGAAAACCACATCATGGACTGGGAGAAGGCCAGAGTCATCCGCACTGAAGAAAATAAACATCAGCGTTGGATCAGGGAGGCTATCGAGATCCGCAAGCGGGGCCCGAGAACCATCAACAGGGATGAGGGAGCCTATATGCTCTCTCAAACCTGGAACAGCATTCTGGAGAGGTGAATGGACAGCAGAGGGCGTGGCTCACCTGTCAAATCTGACAGGTGAGCCGCGCCTTCATCCATCAGCTGATAAAGACGCGTCACCATCACATCTGTGACACTCTGATGAAGGCGGAAGAAACCGCCGAAACATGTCAGGTGAATAACCTAAAACAATTTGTTTGATATAAAAGAAACCAGTGAAGTGATTAAATAAGGAAAAACAAAATGAATTCAGCAGGTTTTTCGCTTACACAATAAGTTTGATCTGGGGTGTTGAGGTAATGCCTCATCTTCACTGGAAAGTGTTGCTATCATTGTTTGTTGTTTTTATTTTTACTATTCTTCTTTCTTCATTGTACATATATATATGTTTTTTCTTACTTGTCTTTGTTGTTTGGCGTGACATAATCATATGATAAAACAGGAGGGAGATGTTAGGGTTTTCCAGGTTATCTTTATCGTAGGATTATGTTGGAATGTAGACTATAATGATTAACCAATCTTGTCTTGCTCTCACAACGCAGTAAAATAAAGTGGTTGCTTCCTCTGCTTGATTGACCAGCTGCAGAGGAAGCAATCAAAGTTGTTCTGTTTCCCACAACATCGTAAAACACCCCCTGCTCTGATCTTACCAGAGGCCGGGGGTTCACCAAACCTGTCCACTCTCACCCCCACTCTGTTTCTCTTAATAAATATCCTCTTGCAGGAAGGAGAGTTCAGACCTCCATTCGATCATCGCTGCACACACAGCGACGAATGGACTCTCCACCTGCAGGTGCCAAAAAGGACTTGCTTGTCTCCCGTATGGTTCTTGCAAAATAAGTTGGAGTGAGCAAATCTCTAACAATAACTCATGGGGTCACCCCTCGGCAAGGCACCTGCACATTGCGGTTCACCCCAGTCAATGAAATTATTCCGCCTCCGGGTGGGGGGACAGGTCCTGACTGTTGTTTGTATCTAGGCACCAAACAGGGGACTTCAATGGGCAATGACAGTAAGACCTGGAAGGGCGTGATTGGGAGGATCAGAACCCGAGTGGTGTTCTATTACTGGACTTCTGTGCTCGACATGGATCATCCATAATGAACATTATGTTCAAACATAAGTGTTGCGGCGACCTGGGAGATGCGCACCTGTCTGTGGGTGCATATGACGACAAGGGGTCACTGCAGGTGTACGACGTGAACGCGCAGCACGCAGTGGAGCTCCTCAGAGCGCCTCAACAGCTGAGCCCAATCTATCTTGATTGGGAGCACGCATACACCAGGGTTTATAAGCAGTAAACAGCACAATCCTCTTGTCCAGTGAGCAGCTGCATCAAACAACACAGTCCTTTCGATCAGCGAGCAACACAGCAGTAGCAGCGAACTGCACTGAGCTCCATGGAGAAAGGAAAAAACTCATGGGAAGAGGAGGCCAAAGGGACTACTGGTGAGCTCACAGTTCTCATCTGGACTCATTTAGTTAACCATTTAGAGCACTGATTGCATTTCAGTTGGTCTGGAGAATGTGTTGTCTTTATGACAAGCATTAAGTTGTATATTGACTTTTGTTTGAAAGGATAACTTTATGTTCAAGACCTTTCTTTCTTTCTTTCTTTCTTTCTTTCTTTCTTTCTTTCTTTCTTTCTTTCTTTCTTTCTTTCTTTCTTTCTTTCTGAAAGAACTGAACTTTATCTACATTGTTTATTGGTTTTTGTGTTAAAGAGCACTAAGCTGCATTGTTTTATTTGGAGGAAAATTTTACCTTTTGTTTAACTCATCCATTTTTTGCATGCGTTTTAAAGGTTTTTCACCTTGATTGTTTGGCTCAATAAAACCCGAACAAAGAGTGAAATCCCAGTCTGGTCAAGTCCTTCCTTTTCAAGTGTGGAAACCCATGACGTTAAACTACACTTGCCATGGTGTCCATGTGTGCACTTGACACCAGGACACCGTAGGCCGCAGTTCGATGATAGACTTTGTAGTTGTCATCGGAATTGCGGCCGCATGTTTTAGAAATTCGGGTAAAGAGACTGTCAACTGTTGACTGGTGGTGGCTATAACAGTCAGATGGCCAAGCGGAATTCGGGTTCGACAACTGCTGAAGCAAAAACCCGGGTGTGGGAGGAGTTCGGCAAGGCTATGGACAATGACATCCGGATGGCTTTGAGGAAATTGTGGTCCATTATCGGACGTCACTGGAGGGGAAAGCAGTGCTGCGTTAACAGTCATTTGAATACTTGTTTCATGCTTAAACATTCATAAAAATGTTGAAATATATCTGTGTTAAACACTGTGACTGCCATAAAATGACAGCACATACTGTGTCATTGAAGGGCACAAGATTGCTATCGTTTGGAGAAAGGATTAACATGATCTTATCACGAGAGAATTGACAAAGACAACAGAAGAAAGAGGATGAGGATGAAAGACACATACCTGATTGTCAGATATTATTATTCATGAAGTTATATTCGTTATGTAAGATCTGATTAGATTTAGATTAGTCATATATGTATTAATTTATCAGAAAATGTGACTGCAGTTTTAATGAAAATATTATGTCAGAGTCCTACAAACTTCAAATGTATCGTTGTGAAGGACACTGATATCAGATGATCAACAGTGATAATTTTTAAACACAGAGCATGTGACCTGGTGAGAGATGAACTCATTTATGGACCAACAGAGAAAAATAGGAGATAGCCTCTGAGGATTAAGGGAACAAAGGTGATGCTCTGTGGCACTAAGGTATGATACACTGCAACTTGATAGCTGTTTTTTCTTTTCCAAAATATTTAATAAAACCAGCGACCAAGAGATTTAAACCAATTAATTTCCTGAAATTGTGTTTTCCAACCTTTTTTCATCCATGGCACACTTTCTCATTGAAAAATATTTCTAGGCACACCACTAACAAAACATTGTTAAGTGATACACCAGATTCTTCATTAAAATTAGTTATGCTATGACGAAAGACGTTGTGAAAGTTCTATATAAATAAAGTTCTACTCCTATGTATACATCTATATATTTAAAAAGGAGAATTGAATAATTGAATAAAAAACTAAATACATGTTCATAGTATCGTATTTTCTGCACCATAAGGCACTTCGGGTTAAAAAGCTCAGATTCAGTTGCGGGGGCTTTTCTATATTTAAGCCAAACACAAGACTCACCATGATTTATGGGAAACAAACAAACAAACAAACAAACAAACAAACAAACAAACAAACAAACAAACAAACAAACGAAAAACATCACGGAAGCAAGACATTGAGTTCGGTTGTATTATTTCAGTTGTACTTTGTTCTATTATTTAACCATGTACTGTACGCACATTATTGTTGGTCGATATTCATACACAAATCCATCCATCTAACCCAGGCATGTCCAAAGTCCGGCCCGCGGGCCAAATCCGGCCCGTGGTCATATTTCATACGGCCCACAGCTTCGGTCTTATAATGTATTATTCATGGTCCGCCTGCACTGTCTACCTGAATTAAAAAAAAATCATGAAACTTGAAACTGTAATTCCTCCTATTACCAGAAGGTGGCAGCACCAGCCCTCTCCGCTCATTTCTGCCATGGCGACTGCAAAGAAAAACGAGGAAAGTTGACATTGAGGGCCGTCGCTTTCAAGAGAAATGGGAATTACAATACTTCTTCACTGAAAATCAAGGCAATTGTGTTTGTCTAATTTGTAAAGAGACTGTTGCCTTGTTTAAGGATTTCAACCTAAAGAGACACCATCAGACTAAACATGCTAACACATACGACAAGCTAACAGGGAGTGACCGCGCTGATAAAGTGAAGCAGCTCCAAGCTGAACTGGCATCACAACAGCGATTCATCACGTGGGGCTGTGAGTCAAAAGTAAATCAAAAGCAAAATTACTTATTATTAAATATTACGAAGTGGCCATGTTAATACTGTTGAAGTTATGAACCTGTAGACGTGACACAAACTATTACGTTCTGAAAAATATTGTAAATGACAAGAGCAAAATTCATTTGTTTTAAGTTTTAATAATAACAGACAACTTTGCATTACTTACAACTCCTGTTTAAAATGTTCATGAGGCAAAAATAATTCTAAACTCTTGTAAATTAAATTATTTCATACAGTTTGTTCAATGTTATCTGACTCTTCAGATATGAATGAAAGGCAGAATTTGTGTTTTTAAAGTTCTTCACATCTGCCTGAGTGGCTTATATTTGGTTATTTTGTAATTTAAAAAAATAAAGACAATTGGGACAATGAAATTTGTTTCATAACAGTATGTATTTGCATGAAATTTCTGTAGTTAAAAAATGTCTGAAAAAAGTATTGGCCCCCGGGCCCCTTCACTTTATCAAATCTGGCCCTCCTTGGAAAAAGTTTGGACACCCCTGATCTAACCCTAACCCTAAGTCCTCATCTTCTGTATCCGAATTAAACAGTTGGTCAAGTTCGTCATTGAACACAAGTTCGCTCTCGTCATTGTCTTATCGTCATCACGTTGCTTTTCGATGATCCCGCCTTTCCAGAAAGCTTGAATTGTGCCTGGTAAGAATGTATTTTTGTCATTGCCATTTTAGAAGGTCCTAATGACCAAACTGATCTCTATTTATCAATGGCGGAGGGGCGTACATTACGTATTATGTACAGTCCTCTGATTAGTTTACTGCCCCATAAAATGGAATATCCTTTGATTGGTTCATCAGGTCTACAAAATACGTCTAGATATTACCGTATTTTCACGACCAAAGGGCGCACCGTACTAAAAGCCGCAATCTCAGTTATATTACTGTATTTAACACACACATAGGGCGCACCGCATCATAGGACGCATGCATGCCATGATTTATGGTAAACAAAAACAAACAAACAAAAAAAAAACATCACGGGAGCAAGAAATTGAGTTCGGTTGTACTTTATTCTACTGTTTAACCATGTACTCTACTGTACTCACATTATTATTGATAAATATTCATACGCAAATCCGTCCAAGTACTCATCTTCTGTATCCAAATTAAACAGTTGGGCCAGTTCGCCATCTGACATGCCAATTTCCCTCATCGTTGTCACGATGCTCTTCGGCAATGATCTCGGCTTCCCAGGAAGCTTGAATTGTGCCTCGTAAGCATGTCTCTTTGTCTATGTCATTTTAGAGGGTCCTAATGCTTTTGTCTTTGCTCAAACGATTGTTTTCATTTATCAATGGCAGCGGAGGTACGTACCGATTGAAACTCTACGTATTACGTACCGTAATTTCCGGACTATAAGCCGAGACTTTTTTCCAAAATTTTGAACCCTGCGGCTTATAGTCAGGTGTGGCTTATATACGTTTTTTTTCGTGATTTTTGTGATGACTTGATCACTTTTATACACTCGCAAAAAGGCTGTGGACCACTGTTGTGCGGTATCTTGAAGAACAAAACAACAACAAAAATACTATTTTGAAACACTACTATGGCCGCTGCTTATTCTGGCTGTGTTGCTTGTGACTATTATGAGCTTTAGTAGGAATACACGCTAGGTGACCTGCGTCAAAGGGCTCTAAACCCTTTTTCATACTCTGCCATGTGACTCAGAGATTACACAAAGCAGTGGCGCTGTTTGGACCATCTGCATTGTATTAAAACCCAATCAATCAGCATTTAAATTCAATTCTTCTGACATTGTGCTCACCAAAAACAAGTTGTAATGAATGTGAACTTTTAATGCATTTTATCCAGAAGGTTACTTTGAACCATGAGGCTTAAATGGCGGAGCGGCATATTTATGGATTTTTACGGCTTTCTGTGTACGGTCTTTCTTTGTAAAAAACTCATGTGCACGTGCGGCTTATAGTCCGGTGCGGCTTATGTAAGAAAAAAATAACATGTTGTAGGTAGTGGAATACCTTTAAACAAGACCAAAGAGAGGATCATAGTGGTACAGAACATTTATATTTGTAACACAATAACAACATTACCATTTATTATTAACAGTGTTCAGACAGTCCAAACACACACACACACACACACACACACACACATACACACACACACACACACACGCACACGCACACACACACACACACACACACACACACACACACACACACACACACACACACACACACACACACACACACACACACACACACACATCTGTTCAAGGTAGGTGTTTCACAGAAGTGCTTGTATCCTCTTTGAACCTGTATGTTCCCAGTGCTCTTGTCTTTGTCATTTTTTCTCTCCGTTACGTGTGCCTATGTATTGTAGTAGCAATGCTCCAAAATGTATTAGTTGTTTTTCTGTTTTCCCAGATGCTCAACCTTGGACGACACTACAGATATCTTCTAGGCCTAATCTAATCTAACCTAGCCTAGCCTGAGGGGTCTATCGTAATCTTGCAAGATCAAGGATTGAGCTGGACACCCCTGCACTGTAGTTACACATCACAAAATCAACATTCTGTTGATTCCTGTCTATTCTAGACTAGATCTGACCTTGACTCATACATGCTGTGCCCATGTTACAGGATTAAGATGCTGTGTCCATGTTGCAGGATTAATACAAATGTACTTCCCGCGGAAACTCAGGCGAGCAAGTGCTCCTCCGGCCGTCATGACTACATTCTACCGTGGCACCATTGAGAGCGTCCTCTCCAGTTGTATCGCTGTCTGGGGTGGTAGCTGCACTGAATACAACATGAAGGCCCTGCAGCGCATAGTGAACACGGCTGGTAGGATTATTGGTGCTTCTCTCCCCTCCGTGAAGGGCATTTACGCCTCCCATCTCGCCCGCAAGGTGACCACGATTGTGAGTGATGTGAGTCACCCCGCTCACTCTTTGTTTGATCTTCTGCCCTCTGGGAAGAGGTACAGGAGCCTGCGCTCCCGCACCGCCAGACTCACCAGCAGCTTCATTCTCCAGGCTGTTAGGACCCTGAACTCTCTTTCCGCTTCTGCGTAGCATCCTGTACTTATTTATTGTGTTATTTGTTTATTTATTATTTATTCATCACTCTTACATATTCATTGATTGTGCCTTTTCGTTTTATTTTTCTTGTGTTGTTTACTTGTATGTACATTGTGAACTACATATGTCTTGTCACCGTGGGATACTGAGAACGTAATTTCGATCTCTTTGTGTGTCTTGGCATGTGAAGAAATTGACAATAAAGCAGACTTTGAGGTTTTATTTACTTTGACAATAGTCAATTTAACACATAATCATAACTATGATCGTGGATTCTCTTAGTAAGCAGGTTAAAACATTTAAGCATCTTCAAAATGTATTTTGAGAAGCTGGTGACCTCTAGGTCAAGCTCAAGCGTGGGAACTGCTATACTAGTTAGTCAAGTGTTAATGATCAAGTAAAAATTTGTGAAAAAATTCACATATAAGTCACTCTGAGTATAAGTCGCCTCCCCACCCAAATGATGAGAAAAAACGCGACTTATAGTCCGAAAAATACGGTACACTCAAAGTGCCTTATGGTGGAGAATAAAATATAGTAACTGAGGCAGAGGATGGCAACTGCCTTCGAATTTGGTTGTTGTTCTCTCCTTATTTTTTGTGTGACCTTGAGTCTTTGGGTATATTGGAAGCGGTTGATGGCGCTGGGAGGAGTACATACAAAGGTTTAGCAATCCATGAAAAGTCTTCTATATCTGACTTGTCGTATGAGAGAAAGCCCAAAATTTGCCTCACTTCGTCCACGGTGCAAAGATGTCTGTTTTTCAGCGCTAGCACGGGAGCAACCGTTGTTGGATCCATACTATAAATATCTTTTGACACGATAACAACAAATCTGACTTTAGGTTTGAAATGTTCACATTTCTTGACTCTCAGTCGCTTCTGGTATCGTTGCAAAACTGCTCTCACGTGTTCAACATGGTCCTAAAATGACTTACCGTATTTTCCGTACCACAAGGCGCACTTTAATTTACTCTATAAGCAAAGGTGCACCTTTTAATGAGGTGCACCTTTTGTGTGGACCAAATTCCAAAATCTGTAAATATTGTTGTGTTGTTGTTCCGCCAGAAGGACATGATATCTAGATATATTATGTAGACCTGATGAACCAATCAAAGGACATTACATTTTACGGGGCAGTAAACTAATCAGAGGACTGTACATGATACGTGGTGTACGCCCCTCCGCCATTGATATATAAAGATTTTCTGTTTGGGCATTTGGACCCTCTAAAATGGCAACGACAAAGGCACAATTTAAGCAACGTGATGACGATGAGACAATGACGAGAGTGAACTTGTGTTTAATGATGAACTTCACCAGCTGTTTAATTCGGATACAGCAGATGAGAACTTTGATGGGTTTGTGTATGAATATCGACCAACAATAATGTGCATACAGTATGTGGTTAAATAGTAGAATAAAGTACAACTGAACTCATACAACCGAACTCACTGTCTAGATTTTAGTGACGTTTTGTTTGTTTTTTAGTTTGTTTGTTTCCCATAAATCATGGTGAGCCTTGTGTTTGGCTTTAATACAGAAAAGCTCCCGCAATTGAATCTGCGCATTTTAACCCAAAGTGCCTTATGATGCAGAAAATACAATACTGTGAACCAAGTTGTCGTCCAGGTTGGGTAGGCAAATGTCATCACGCAACCCCCACAGACACTCCTCCATGCTTCTCTGAAATTCAGCTAGGGCAGAACCGAGGCCAAAGGGGCTCCTTACCCACTGGTACAGACGTGATAACACTGTGAGTGGCTGACTTTCTTCATCCAAAAACCCTCGGTGATATGCTTTCCCCTGATCCAGCAACAAACCATGAACTGCCAGTCAGGGTATCTAGCTTGTCTTGTATCCTGGTAATAGTGTGTCTGTCTGGTACTGACTTGCGATTAAGTTCACGATAGTCTAACCAGTCAGAGACTAAGAGCCACATTTTTTACTGTGTTACCGTAAGGAGCCACATCATACACATGAGCACACATGAACTACCTGTGGAGCACCAGGTCGTGAGCTTCTGGACCTCCTCCCTATAGGCTGTTTCATCACCATTCGAGATCAGCCCGACCACTGTGGTGTCATCAGCAAATTTGACAAACATGTCGCCGTGGGCCGGACTGCAGTCGTAAGCATAGAGACAGTAGAGGAGGGGGCTCAGTACACAGCCCTATGGTGAACCAGTGCTCAGTGTGCGTGGAGAGGAAAGGTGGGGGCCAAGTCTCACCATCTGGGGCCTGTTGGTCAAGAAGTCCTTAATCCAGGTGCATGTGAGGGGGGGGGGGGGGGGGCAGAGTGTCCACCTTTGTGACTAGAATGTCCGGGATGATTGTGTCGAAAGCCAAGCTGCAGTCTACAAAAAGCATTCTCGCATAGCTCTGCTGCTGTTCCAGGTGACTCTACACAGCATGCAGAGCTATGGTGATGGCGTCCTCCGTGGATCTGTTTACCCGGTATGCGAACTGGTGGGAGTCGAGTGTTTGTGGGGGGGGGGGGAGTCCTTGATGTGCTGGAGAACCAGTGTCTCAAAATACTTCATTATTACCGGGGTGAGGGCAACAGGGCGGTAGTCGTTGAGGCTGGTTGGGGGTGACTTTTTCGGTATGGGGATTATTGTGGCTGACTTCAGAGATGGGGATGACTGCTTGGGTCAGCGAGAGGTTGAAGATCCTGCAGAATACCTAGGACAGCTCTGAGCACTTTGCCAGGTAGTCCGTCTGGACCGGGAGCCTTCCTGGGGTTTACTGCCTGGAGCACACCCCTCACCCCCTACTTCTCTACAGTGAGTGAATGGGTGCTGGGTGGGATCTGATGTGGATGAGCGTGGGGGCAAGGCTGTGGTGACCCCTGTGGGTAAAAGCCAAAAGGAAAAGCAGAAGAAGAAGAAGTTAGGGAGGGCGGGCAGGCAGGCAGACAGACAGATACTTTATTAATCCCCGGGGGAAATTTGATTTTCCATCAGCATTCATACCGCAGAGTGGGTATATAAATACTGATGACATGAGTGCTTCTAGAAAAGGCTGCCACTCAAAACGGCACCACAAAAGAAAACCAAAAAGTGTGACAAGTTACAAGTCATCAAAGGCAAAGCAACAAAGACAATAAGCAGTAACAAATGGAAAAAAACTAACATTAGGATCAGAATACGTGCCTGCGTGAGTCTTCCCACGTCCAAAAATTGCCGCGCCCCTGTGCCTCTTAGTGATCTGCCCAACTTAAGATTCAAGAACTTTTACTGGCCATATTTGAGCATGCCAAACAAGTAATTTGACTTCGGTACTAAAGGGAAATGTGTTTTTGGCAGTTTGCAAACATATTTTATTAAGGCTGCGTTAGACCTATACATAATCACATCAATATAATCTCCAGTAGTGGCTGTGCTTGTATGATCACATGATGAGTGTTAAAGGAAATGTGTAGGCAACTGCACGAAGTTGTTTTCTTCTAAGTGTTGTGCAAACAGGATGTATCATCGGTCAAGCGAGACCGGGACAGACGCGCAGCTGGCGAGAACATCTCGAGATAGGTGAGAAACGAGAATAACACCCCTGTCCTTGTGGTCGAGGTTCGCGAGAAAGACCCAACCACCAGAACAGCTGCACTCAGCAACGGCATCCCGTGGGGAAGAGACGGCCATTGACCAATCATCACACAATGTTTTACATGTTTAAATATTCATATTGTGTTCCTTTATAACTGGGCAACCCGGAAGAATGTGTCGTCTCTTGATGGTCACAAGAACACACGAGTTTTAGTGTGAGGGACCCGGGACCCAGGCGCCTGTATTAGCTTGCTTTGACAGGAATAAACAATTGGTAAATTCGGTCTGATTGATCTACTGGTCTTCTCTTTGACAGAACAAACTCACAAAATTGTTAGGTGCACCAGTGTGTGGTTTAGGTTAAAGCAACTCATCGCAATTTGGAGTCAGATCAATAACGAGAATCCGCAACCTAACAGTACATCTCAGCCTCTGTTCAACATTTTGGTGACTAACAACACTCAGGACATGTGCAAAAATTGACAAATATTCTCAAACATACCCTGATCTTAAACTCCCAGGAGGGCAAGGAAAAACTCAAAACTCCTACTAAGGGAAATGAGAAACCTTGAGAAGAGACCACAGGTGGGAGGATCCCTCTTCCCGGATGACCAGATTGCAATCGATGCAGAGTGGACACATAACACAGACAATTCAAAATAAAGCGTCGAGAGCAAGATGTTATTGCACGTGTCAAACGCACTTTTTATCAAAGTGCCACCGGCTCCCCGGTAACGAGTTCGATGAGCCGGGGTGAAGGGACTCGTCCGTATCTAACCACCCGAGTTAAATTAATTCTACCAGAATCAATATAATTTCTTTATGACGCCAATCCCTCTCAAGTCACCTGAAGCGCGTGCCGAGTAACTCAATTCGAGGCAAGTCTTCGAAATGACCGCGCCATAATGATGGCCCCCTTTGGTAGTTTGATGCTTTTGTTATGTTACTATTATTAGTATTATATTAATCCATATTTAATATTGGATTTTTTAGATGTCTTTGTTAAGACCTCAGGGATTCGTTGGTCTAGCGCACCCTTGTACTAGTTGTGCCGAAGTAACTATTGCTATGGGTCTGTTCTACTTTGTCGCTCAAGTAGCAAGCCTACTTGTCTTTATTTCGAAGAAGAATCGAATTAATGGAAGTATGACAATAATAGTATTTGAGAAGGAAGTTAATGCATTTAAATCATTATTTCTAACATTTTATATATATATAAACACTTAACCGTTGGAATGGTTCAACCAACTCGATTGTTTAAAAGGAATAATATTTCTCTTGAAACGAATCAAAATGTTCTACTCTAATTATATTTATCCTGCAATTAATTTTGAAGGCAATTTAATCCCTCAAATTTGTGCAATTTAGCTTTTGACCCAGCCCGACAAAAATAGGAACGGGCCCGCGCCCCCCGGACAATTACTAATTTTAACTCTACACTAATCCAAATAAAGTAATTTAAACACCTTCATTATTTTACTCAGATGAAGTAAATATTTGAACGGATTAAAGATTTAACGAGATTCACTCATCCCTCGAATAATTGTGAAGGCAATTTAATCCCTAAAATTGTCCAATTTAACTTTTGACGCGGCCCGACAAAAATAGGAACGGGCCCGCGCCCAACGGACAATTAAATTACTTTTAATTCTACACTAATCCAAATAATCTGTTTTAAACGCCTTCGTTATTATTATTTATTACGGTACGATTTTATACGTCCTTAAATCAAATTGTCAAACCAACCCCAAACAATCGATTGCACACATCATACAAATTGGCGCACAACGAATTAAATGAGTATATAAGACACATTTATTGAAGAAACATGAAATAGAATTACAAATCTTAATTCCTCCAAAAACTGAACAACTTCACTCACTGATACCCGTGCAAATAAAATCATTCAATCCCGGAGTACTTTGATTGCAAAACATAGATCAGGAAAGAAGGAAATGAGTTTTCTCCGCAGGATGTCCGGGCTCTCCCTTAGAGGTAGGGTGAGAAGCTCGGTCATCCGGGAGAGGCTCGGAGTAGAGTCGCTACTCCTCCACGTTGAGAGGAGCCAGATGAGGTGGCTCGGGCATCTCACCAGGATGCCTCCTGGACGCCTCCCTGGGGAGGTGTTCCGGGCATGTCCCACCGTTAGGAGACCCCGGGGACAACCCAGGACGCGCTGGAGAGACTATGTCTCTCAGCTGGCCTGGGAACGCCTTGGTAATCCCCGGGATGAGCTGGATGAAGTGGCTGGGGAGAGGGAAGTCTGGGAGTCCCTCCTGAAGCTGCTGCCCCCGCGACCTGACCCCGGATAAGCGGAAGAAGATGGATGGATGGTTGGATGATCTTATCAATTAAAACGTATGCAAATTGGCAATAGAGGGGGTCACCATACAAACTCTTGCTTAGACTACCACACTAACTAGAATTAGGCCTGGTCATAATATAAGAAATAAAATTCCATATATCAGTTCCTTTGCAAACATATAAACTTTTTGTCATCTGAGTGAACCATAACCTACATGTTAGATATGTCATTTCCGCAATTAATATAATGTCATGTCAATGTCATGTCTGTAGTCAGTACTGCTGGTTCTGTCATGTCTGTCATCAGTACAGTACTGCTGGTTCTCCAAACAGGGGCGCTAAAAATTTTAGGAAAGGCACTGCCTGGGCTACACACCCGTGAGCAATTGCAATTAAGGTTATTTAAGTAAGACTCTTGGCCAAAGGATTGCATTGCTTGCCAAGCCCTTGTCACTTGTGTGTTTCTAGTTTAGCTACTATTTCCAAGTGCTTATTAAGTTTTGTGTTTCCTGTCTGTAACGTCGTATTCCTTTAGGTGAATAAAGCGGCTTTGAAAAGAGACCTTACGGAGGCAACGAAAAAAAGGTTCTCCAGCCTTATGGCAGGGGGTGCTAGTGATCCCAGGATGCTTCATGCGCCCACCTGTAGAATAAGTGGTCTCCAGTTCAAATTTACAGTGAACAACTGAGGAGTAGTCGTCCATTTATTTATTTTTACTTTTTTTTTTCGTTTTTACATTTCGTTTTAAAATGGAGGATTACATATCGAAACGATTTTCAACTATGGATTTTCGGTCGAAGCAGGATGTCATCAGTAAAGGAAGACCAACTCCGGAGTTAAAAGGTTTGATTTGGACAACGGGACTTCGGAGCATGAATTTTCAAACGGAGTTGTACGCATGATCGAAAACAAGTTTTTGATTCCATGTGCTTTATTGAGTGTTTTTATGTGAAGACTGATGATATGGGATTTCAATTATAATAGTTCAAATTAAATAATGAATAAGCTACTCTAGAGCAGCGTTCATCAACCTTTTTTATGACACGGTTAGGTGTCGGACAAATTTTACCGGGGGAGTAGGGGATGACGTCAGTGCCTCCCCAGTCATGAACCTCACCGCACATCACTGATATGAAATAATCAATGTGAAATTGTCGTCTTTATTTAAGCAACAACTAAATGCATGTGAATGTCCATTGTAATATAGCTATGCGTTTGTTTGGTCTACAGGTTTATAAACCTGTCGGCCATAGACGTCTATTAGACGTCTGGTCTATGAATAGACCTAATTTAGACGTCTAAAATTGGTCTCGGTATACACCTAAAATAGACGTCTAAATTAAAAACATCAAATATGATCATATTTCGAAGTTTTAAAGTCTCAACCAGCTGTGAGTTGGATAAATAATGTACAGAAGTTGTTTGGATTTGTGTTTAACAATTATATTGATCCGTACCAAATTTAATTGGTTATTTCTGTAACCTGATATAGACGTCTATTTTAGGTTATTTTATAGACCTAAAATAAACATCTAAATTAGGTATATATATATATATATATATATATATATATATATATATATATATATATATATATATATATATATATATATATATATATATATATATATATATATATATTGTATTGCTTTGTTTTAAACAACCAATGATCCGTGTGAAGTGTGGTTGTATTGCTTCATTCAAAACACTAGGGGCAGACACGTGCATAAATTGTGCGCCACCGTAAAAAAACAAGAAGTACCGGGTACTTTCCTTCGAGTTGCATCGAATTGAAAACAGTCGACGCTGCTACAGAAAAAGAACAAAACAACTTACTTTTCTACAAAACAAAGAAGGGCTGCATTTAGGTACGTAATAATTTTTAACAGAGCATGCTCTGTATGTTTCAAGAATGTTTTTGCGAGTGGTTTGTTTGTATGTGTTTGCTGGGGGATGGTTTGGTAAAGTTAACATCCTTTACTTTTCAAACGTGGTTAAAACTTATTCATCTTACGTTTTTAATGTAAGGCATTTTATGTTGCTTGAAATGTATGAAGTGACCCACTACTGTTGCGAGTAGTTGGAGTGAGCGTGTTGTTTGGGGGTATTCGCAGGGTATAGATCACAAATTTGAGATTTTCTGATGGCATGGCAAAGATGTAATTTCCCTTTTTACCCATGTTGTGATTTGTGACTCCAGATTTAGCTCAAGGAGTGGCACGTGAAAAGGTAGGTTTTTATCTTCTGATGTAATTCAAATGTGCACTTAACTTTGTTTTGCGCTCAATAGGGCTTGGAACTCTACTCTAAGGCAAATCACTTCAAAAGTTAAAATTGTGTTGTGTCATGTGATTAACAGCGGTTAATGGGTGAATTGTCAAATCAGACATCTTCTTTTTCCCTTTCCCTCTTTTTCAGACTCCAAGCCTGGAGAAAAGAGGAGCATCTGTATTAAAAACTGACCGGACTCCACAAGGTGCAGATTGATTTTTGATTTATTCTTGATTGTTGTAATCACAACTGCCTTGTGTTATCTTTGGAAATTGATCTGTTATTGGTGGTTCGAATATACTTATGTATGCTTAGCTTCTGTCGAGCATATGCAAAAAGTGTATGTTGTAATTGCAATCTTCAATATGGAACTTGCATTTATGACATGTCATTGCCTTGACTTTCACACTCCGGAAACAGGGGCGGATGTCAAAGTACAAAATCAAGGTTTAGCCTGTAGATTTTCATCATTTGGATAACAATTTGTAGAACAAGCAATTTTATCAGTACTATTTTAAAATAACGTGATTGGATATGTACAACAGCCAAATTAATTTGCACCACATTCAAAGGCACAGACAGAATGCCATTATTTTATTTTTTTTCAAACAGGGCAAAGTTTATCATTGGAGAATGATTCATTTGAATCTTGCAGCTAACATTTACTTCATTCTTCAACAGCTAGGAAGTGAGTGTGAAACGCGCATGACAAGGAAAAGTAAGAGTTTTTTGTAGGCATTAGTCATTTAAAAAGAGGTCATAGCTGCAGTAATTTAAAAGAGTATTTTATTTATATTTCTTTTTATTCTCAGAGTTTCTGAAGGTCATCGTGAAGCCCCTTCTGGCAATCCCTGGGCTGAGGAGCCTCAACTCTCGTTTAGAATGCGGAGAGTGGACGGTGCCCATGACTGATCTGGAGACCTTTTACATGATGCCCAAGGAAATAAATGACAAACAGGAAGCTTGGAATTGGTTAGTCAAAAATTTGGATGTGCGGACTTTGGCAGGGCACATGACACCGCCTCAGATCTCTTGGAAGCCTTGGAAGATGTGGATGGCAGTGAAGATGAGGCAGTGAGAACAAAAAACAAACTTAATAAGTGTCACACCACCTATAGTGACATACTGCAGCTTACTAGAGAAATTCTGTATACTAAGTTTGCAAAGCCTGAAATTCAGCTCCACGTTAAAGGAACGGAGGAAAAATGTGAGGAGGTGGAACATATTAATGATCTGCCAGAGCATGAGTTTGAAGCCCTACGTGAAGGCCTTTTGGAAGGGATCTATGAACTGGAGCAGAAGGTCCTAGCATGGGAACGCCTCGTGTCCGACCAAGTCACCCCCCATAAGCAGGCATTTTACAAACTCAGGAACAGAGCACGGGAATGTGAGCTAGGCTGAAGAAAGTCAAGCCGCATACCCAAGCCAGAGCCTATTGTAGCTGATGTGCAGCAAACTGACACCCAATCCAACATTTCAGAGGCTTCACCTTCACCTAGCCCTTCTACCATCTCGAAGCCACAGATCAGTCTAGAACGAACACAACTGCCTGTCTTTTCAGGAGACATGACTGAGTACTAGCGGTGGAAAGGCCGAGTGAGCGGAATTGGAACGGCGAGGGAACCCAATGAGGACTGCTGGTGTTGCGCATTTCCAGCAGCAGCTCCAGAAAATGTTCCCTGATGTTGCTGCAGCAGAGCTGGCCCGGCCTCACACCATGGACCTTCTAGTAAGTCACAGGAAGTGTCGTCTGGTTCCACAACCGTTGAAGAGGGAGGGTGACTCCAGTCATTAGCCGGCCATATGCCCCCAAGTCATTATCACGAGGCCAGATGGTCACATACTGCGGAGAATCTTGCACACAAAAGTAGTTACATAGAATCCAATGATAAAGAGTATATTTCTCCCAACAGCTTCTCACTCAAACCCTGGGTCCTGTCTGGTCAAAGTGGGAGGAGTGAGGAACACAATAGCTCAAGTAATGGCAGATTAGCAGAGCCCAAGACCCTGATACTCCCAAATCAGATGCGGGATGAAGAAAATAAGCCACCTGGACTAGGTTATGAGCCTGAATCTGATAAACTCCGCCTGCTAACATCAGTACACTTCTCAAAGCGATGCGAAAAGAAGAACCGGGCTGGATTTACGAGAAGATGAGGTCAGAGCAAACACCCCTGACCCTCTCACCCGACGAATGCTGTTGAGTCAGATCACAGGCATTTACGACCCTATTGGCCAAGCCTCACCCATCAAGCAAAAAGGTGTGATGCTTGTAAGAGAGTCCTTTCAGGAGGCACGAAAAGATAGTCCTGCCAAAGACACCTGGGATGACCCCATCTCACCACATCTCCGGGAGGCTGCAATAACACTCTTTGAGCAATGCGTTCGACAGAAGTTTCACTCCCCATGGAGCCATAGGCCATCCAATCGGAATCACCTTTTCCGACAGCAGTGAAGCTTCATATGGAGCCATTCTTTACCTTCGCTGGAAGACGGCGGAAGGAGTCATTGTAAAACTTGTCGAATCCAAGGCCGAACTCACCCCACGAGACCAAAAAAGTGATGCCGTTAAAGATTCAAAGCGTTTACTGTCATATGTACAAAAGGAAAGCACTTTTCTTTGTACAATGAAATTCTTTCACTGTCCGTTAAAGTGCCAGACAAGGTAAAGAAGATTAAAAGAAGGTTAAAAAGTAAAAAAAACACAAAATATAAAAACCACGTACTACGAAGGTGAGGGATGTGCAATATAGGCTAGTGCAAAAATGGCATTGTGCAACCGTTGTGAGAGCTATAGTGAATGTACTGTTAAAAAGGGGAGAATGCAGTGCAAAACAAAGTGAGTGTAAACAGTGTACAGTATAAAGCGCAGATCAGTGACTGAGGTAGTGATCTGGTCAGCTGTTTAAGAGTCCAATGGCCGTGGGGAAGAAAGAGTTCTTGAAACGGGAGGTTTTACATTTTACACTTGTGTACCTCCGGCCTGAGGGGAGAAGTGTGAACAGTCCATGTTGGGGGTGGGTGGGGTCTTTAAGGATGGACGCCGCCCTCCTGTGGACCCTACGTTGGTGGATACTCTGCAGAGAGGGCAGCGGAGTCCGGGTGATTTTGTCTGCCGTCCTCACCACTCTCTGCAGTCGCTTGCGGTCCGCAGCAGTACAGCTGCCGTACCACACGGAGATCCAGCTGGTCATGATGCTCTGGATGCAGCAGCTGTAAAAGTTGCTGAGGATCATGGGGGACATTCCAAACTTCCTCAGCCTCCTCAGGAAATACAGCCGCTGTTGAGCCTTTTTGACCAGCTGTGTGGTGTTGAGTGTCCAGGTGAGGTCGTCACTGAGATGGACACCCAGGTATTTGAAGCTGCTCACCCTCTCAACTTCAAGCTGTCGAATGAAGAGTGGCTGGCAGAACTGTGCGGGGCTGTATTCGCAATTCGCCTAAAAACCTACTTCGAAAAGCACAGTCACATCCAGGTTAATAAATGGATCCATTTAGTTGATAGCCAGACAATTTTTGGGGCCATCCAGAAGTATAGCTATGGTTTTCAAACTTTTTTGCAAATTGGGTGGGATAAATCCAAAAGGACGGACCTGTCGAGAGCTGGGGATGGGTCGACGGAAAGCCAAACATTGCTGACCTCATCACAAGACGTGCCCCTCCTGAAGACCTTGCTGAATATCAGCCTGGCAGGAAGGCCCTGCATTTCTCAAACTCCCCTTTGAAAATTGGCCTGTGAAAACTGCCACAGAAATCATCTCCTCAGTCACTAAAGAGATTAGGGGACTTCAAAGGAAGGCATTCTCAGCAACCGTCATGTCTGCTGGAGCCCAGCCCTGGAAATGGCCAGCCCGAACCATCATAGCTCTCGTGAATCTGGCTGATTTAGCTCTCTGACTCGTCTGTGTGGGGCTGTCGGCTGGCTGAAGAGAGCAGTGGACATCTGGCTGGGTAGCCGCATCCATACCCCAGGCTCCTTAATGTGGGAGGCAAGAACTCACCTGACCGCAGAATGATGATAATGATGATGATGATGATGATGATGATGATAGAACTTTATTCATCCCACAGAGGGGAAATTTACTTAATTTATTTAAAAGAAAGAGTTGCTGCTTTCAAATTCTTAGCACTTGAGGCTCAAGATGGAGTCACGTTTCAGGACACAACCCTTGATCGCCTAGTCGTTCAGAAGGAACCAACTTTGGGTCTATTAGTTTGTGGAGGGAGAGTCCATTGCATGGATGCTGACAAAACAGCTTTACTACTGATTCCATGCCAGTCATGGCTCGCAACCCTACTGGCCAAAGAGGCCCATAAAGAAAATCATGAAAGTGTTGCTTCGACCCTCCTACGAACTCGGGAAAAAAAAAAGAAGCCATGATTTTAGTCATAGTGGTGAACGCAGAATGCTGCCACTATGCTCAGCACATGCACACACTTGCGTCATGCATAGTGGTGAACGCCGAACGCTGCCACTATGCCATCACAGTTGCACATCACGAAGATCACGAAGATCCATAAATATGTACTGTACGCACCGCCCCACATTCAGGCAAGACACTCCACCCCTGCCATTGGATGTGCCGTACAGTTAAGGACAAAATTATTAGCCCCCCTTTGAAAATGTCATTATTTTTTGAATATTTCCTGACTGCTACTTCCTAGAGCAATGACATTTTTTCACAGCATTTATGAGCATATCAGATTTATTAGGAAACCTTCATTATACATAATTTTGCTCAGAAGCAGAACATTACATACAAAATCAAAAAATACCATGGTCAAAATTATTAGCCCTTTGGGAGTAATGGTTGACCTGTTGAGTTATATTCCAAAACACTGGTCTAACAAGTTGTTAAAACTTTGCCAAGCTCTCAATGATTGACCTGAAATCAAATCTAGAGGTTGCTTTCAATATTACGCTTGGCTAAAGTTTACCTGTGGTTCACATTAGTCTGCAATCATGGTGAAAGGAAAAGAAATTAGTCTTGACTTAAGAAAAATAATTATTGATGCTCACAAGGAAGGAGAAGGTTATACAAGTATATCAAAGCAATTCAAAGTCTCAAGAACTGCAGTCAGAAGCAATATAAAGAAGTTCAAGGAAATTCACACAGTGCAGAACAACAAAGGCAGAGGCAGGAAGCGAAAGATTTCAAAATCTTTGGAAAGAAAGGTAGTCAGAGATGTATCGAAAGATCCACGAACAACTGCCAAGACACTAGTTAATGACTTGGGGAAGTCTGGAATAGATGTTTCAAGGAAGACAGTCACAAGAGCCCTGCACAGAAATGGTCTGCGAGGGTGCAGACCAAGAAGAACACCACTCCTTCAAAAGAGACACCTTTAAGCGAGATTGCAGTATGCTCGGGACAACATGGAGAAAGGCGATCAATATTGGAAGCGTGTTCTGTGGTCAGTTGAGACTAAACTGGAGCTGTTTGGTCACCGAGATGTAGCCTTTGTTTGGAGGAAGAAGGGAGAAGCATACTACCCTAAGAACACTGTCTGACTGTGAAACACGGAGGTGAAAGCATTATGCTTTGTGGGTGCTTCAGTGCAGCTGGCACTGGGAATCTTGTCAGGATAGAAGGAATCATGAGGAAAGAAGATTATGAGAAGATTTTGAAGGAAAACCTTAAACAGTCTGCTTCGAAGTTGGGTTTTTGTCGTCGTTTTGTGTTACAGCATGACAATGACCCGAAACATACATCGATAATGGTGAAGGAATACCTTCAGAAGAGCAAAGTCAATGTTCTGAAGTGGCCTGCATAAAGCCCAGATTTGAACCCCATCGAAAACTTATGGAAACAACTGAAGACCATAGTTCACGCTAGACGACCATCAAACCTGGAGGAACTTGAGAGAGTTGCCAAGGAAGAATGGGCTGCAATTCCTCAGGAGACCTGTCTTAAGCTTGTTGAGAACTATACAAAACGACTGCAAGCTGTTGTCCAGCGAAAAGGATACACAATTGACTATTGATGTTAGGGGGGGCTAATAATTTTGACCATGGTATTTCAAAGTCAAAGTCTCCTTTATTGTCAATTCCTCCGCATGTCAAGACACACAAAGAGATCGAAATTACGTTTCTCACTATCCCAGGGTGACAAGACAGAGTTCACAACGCACATACAAGTAAACAACACAGGAAAAATAACACAAGAAGTCAACATCAATGAACAATAAGCGTGATAGCACGCTAGCCGCTCCCGATGCACACCAGAGTCCGGTAAGATGACAGTCAACCAGGCCACTGTGAACACGAGCACACAGCAGGCACGCACTGTCCGGTTCGTGGATCCTATCAGACGAACGCAACCCATCTTGTCGCGAACGAACGTACGCCAGGAGAATGGAACGCTGGGCGAGCTGGGTTGGCCGCAAGCCTGGCCCGACGTCTCCGTGCTGGCCCCTCTTCTGCTGCTTCGCAGACCCACTGCCGACGCATCCCAACAATGCTCCAGGACAGAGCAGTCCGAGCTCACGACACAGTCCAACCGGGGGAGGAAGAGCAGGCCAGTCCGGCGTCGCTCCATGACGAAGCAGTCCGAGCGCCCTTAATCTCTCCGCACCAAAGTCCAGAACGCCATAAAATCCACTTCCGCCGATGTTGAGCAGAACATGCCCGCCGCACTAGTAGCACGACGTATCACACGAGACGAACACACACAAAACTGCCGGACAAACACTCAGTAAACACTCACACAACACCGAACGGGACAGAGAGTGGCCGCTGCGTGTGCACGCGCCGCCATCTTGAACCATATATATATATTTTACCATATATTTAACCATATTTTTTTTTGGTTTTGTATGTAATGCTCTGCTTCTGAGCAAAATTATGTGTAATAAAGGTTTCCTAATAAATCTGATATGCTCATAAATGATGTGCTAAAATGTCATTGCTCTAGTAATTAGCAGTCAGGAAATATTCAAAAAATAATGAAATTTTCAAAGGGGGGCTAATAATTTTGTCCTTAACTGTACGTGGACTCTGGACTCGTGAAAAAGGAAACAAATGTTTTTTTTTTTTTTTTTTTTTTTTTTTTTTTTAAAGACTGTATGTACTTTAAAATGTATGTACTGTGGTGTAGTTGAAAACTTGATTGTTGGTGACCTCCTTAGATGTATATCTAATCGGTCAAGTGGGAGGTGTAGCGCTCACTGCACTAATACAACTGGTGATGGGTAGCAGAGACTACGATAATTACGTGAAACACAAAACAGCTGGTAGGTGGGAGAATCTTACCTTGGTATTAACGCACCGATCAGTGATTGGTTACGTGCAGTTTAAGTAACGCGCATTGGTACGGGGGAGAACAGTGTGAAACTCGGGAACTGTGTCAAACAAGCAAACTCTAACGTCCCATGCCTTAAGACTCTTAAAACCCGGGCAACATACGGCCCGCGGGCCATATCCGGCCCTTTGTGCGTCTCTGTCTGGCCCGCAATCATGAATTACATTTGATTACAACTTAATAAATAAAATAAAAAATCTGTGTCGTACATGCAATACAACTGTTCTGCTTTTATTTTGAAAGGCGTCGCACTTCCGTGTAGCGTGCGTGCATGTGAGCTGCGCGTGTAGGTGAACAGCGCGAAGTAATGCTGCCCTCAAAATGTGTGCTGACACGAAGAAAAGAAAAGTTGACGAGTTCTGTGTTTTCAACAAGACATGGACTGCCAAGTATTTCTTTACAGAACTGAAAGGTAAAGCCGTGTGCCTGGTTTGTGGCACACAGGTCGCTGTGTTTAAAGAATATAATTTGAGTCGCCACTACACGACCAAGCATGAGGAAAAATACAGAAATCTGTCAAATAAAGAGCGCGCAACCGAGGCTGATGCATTGCAAGCAAAACTGCGAGCCCAACAAGGACTTTTTTTTTTATTTTTTTTTTATCAAACTTCACATGCAGCGGTCAGGACAAGTTTTATCATTTCCCGCAAAATTGCCAGAAAAAGTAAGCCGGTTACTGACGGAGAGTTTATTAAGGAGTGCTTATTGGACTCTGTTGTACTGATATGCCCGGAAAAAAAGAGCGCATTTGAGAATGTGTCACTCTCCCGACGTAACGTAACAAGGCGGGTTGAGAACACATTGATATGTTTCTATAAATGTGTTGTAATTCACAGTTTGAGGAAAAGTTAAAGAAGTTAAGAATGAATTGTACTGATTAATATTTTTTTTATTTGACTTATACACCACAATTTCACATAGCCTAATATAAATATAAACATAATTGTAGTCTTCTAATTACCAGTACCAGCTATTTAAAATAAATAATTTAGTGCATATTACAATGGAATAAAGTTGAGCAGGTTTAAATTATTGTTGGTGTGGCCCTCTGACATAACTCAGGTTTTTCATGTGGCCCCTTGTAAAAATTAATTGCCCACCCATGCTTAAGAGCAACGCGCCACCGGTAAGGTGTTTTAAATTCTTTGATGTCTTTATTAATAATCTACCACTGATGTTTCGTAGCTTGTCATGCTTATCGTTTGATTAAAGCACAATTTTAATCCGACATTTAAAGTCCAGTAGTTCGTTTATCTTTGAAACATTCAAAACGTAGCGCTGTTTAGCATTTTCTGGTTGCAATGAATTCTGGGTACTTGCATTGCATGCTGGGCGATGTAGTTTGTTCATTTAGTATTGGTCTGTCTAATCCTATTTTGTATATAAAATAATGAATGTGAAATTGTCGTCTTTATTTAAGCAACAACTAAATACTTGCATGTGAATGTCCATTGTAATGTAGCTATGCGTTTGTTTGGTCTACAGGTTTATAACCTGCTACTACAAACTGCTGCTTGCTACTGGCACTGCAAACTGCTGCTGCAAACGGCAAATGTGGATGGAAAATAAAAAAACACAAGCTGAGTAGAAACAACGTTGTTGCTCTTTTGGCACCCCTTTCGGCGGGGAAAAGTTGGAAAAGCCGAACAATGCATTTCTATATTAGATACTTTGTTTTTGAGTATCTCTTGCTTTATTTGCTTTTCTTTGTTTGGACTATTATTACCTCCTTGTATCCGTGTTTTTTTGGCATGTGCTTTTTGTTCCTTTTTTCACACATTCATCCTCCTTTCGTGAATAAAACATTTTTGAACCAAAACAAGTCTGCTTTGAAGTCTGCTTTGGGGTTCTGTGCCTGGCCTCGTCACAGTCATAACAATAGTTAGACTTTTATTTTGGAATTTTTAGACATTTAACATTTTAAAATAAACTCCTTCTGAGAAAGTGCTGATGATCCAGAATGGCAGCTGTAACCCTCATCCTGTCGCCACACACCCAAATACATATATGCGAGGGGAAAGTTATTAGGTTATTATCTTTCCACCCCATAAAATGGGAATAACTTAAAGCATTTCCGCAATTAATAACCTGCTCATAAATCAAAATATTCCCATTAATATGATTCTATAGTATGCACACAGTGATTGTCAGGGTGTATGAGAGCAGGGAAAATGATAAAGCCATCAATGAATGTTCTGGATGAACTGAGCCAAATGTGAATGTGCCTTTCAGAACATCTCTCTCTCTTTCTTTTTCTCTTCTCTATCACTCGCTCGCGCTCACTTGCTCTCTCTCTCTCTATTTCTCTCTCTCTCTCTCTGTCTGTGTGTGTGTGTGTGTGTGTGTGTGTGTGCGCGCGCGTGCATGCGTGCGTGCGTGTGTGCGTGTGTGTGTTCTGCATGATAGCTTTATGCATCAGCAGACTGATGCTTTCTGCATTTTAATGTTGACGATCACAGTTATGTGCCGACTAAATCAATGCTGTAGGCACTAACCTCAAACAGTCTCACACATATGACTGTCGATTTTATGCTCTTGCTGCCTGGTAGAGAGCAATACAGTCAGGAAACTCAGGCATCTCCCTGTGCGTTATGTACTTTGTGTACGTTATCACAGTTCATCAGCAAGCCAAACTCGTGTATAAAACACTTGAACCGAGATTCAGAGCGTCTTACTCCCTTTATTTCCGCATTCCAGTGTAGTACACAGGGAGTAAAACTAGGGTGACCAGATGTCCTCTTTTCCCCGGACATGTCCTAGTTTTGAGCCCTAAAAAAATTGTCCGGGATTTTGCTGAACTGCCTCAAACATAACACATGAACAGTACATTGTCAATAGCATTGCCACTCCATTCCATCCATCCATTTTCTGTCACGATTTGTTCCCACGGGGGTCGCGGGCATGCTGGAGCCTATCCCAGCAGTCATCGGGCAGTAGGCAGGGGATACCCTGAACCGGTAGCCAGCCAATCATGGGGCACACAGAGACAAACAACCATCCACACTCGCATTCACACCTAGGGGCAATTTGGAGTGCTCAATCGCTCTATCAAGCATGTTTTTGGGATGTGGGAGGAAACCGGAGTGCCCGGGGAAAACCTACGCGGGCACAGGGAGAACATGCAAACTCCACACAGGGAAGGGTCGGAGGTGGAATCAAACCCGCACCCTCCTAACTGTGAGGTAGACGTGCTAACCCAGGGGTGGGCAAACGTTTTGACTTGCGGGCCGAATTGGGTTCTAAATTTTGACCGGGGGGCCGAACAAGGAGCAGATGGATGTAGTGTTTGTGTGAAGTAATATAAACGACCTGTAAAGGTCATTGCATAAAAGGTTTTGGCCTTTAGTAGGTAGTAAAGCATGGATATTCAAAAAAGGTTTTTTGAAAACAAATGCATTTATTAACAGCATTAAAAAAAAGAAAATCCCTAAAAAACTGCTATCAGTGATTCTCATAAAATACGACACTGTTATTATGAATAACAGTCTCCATCACTTCAGTGCCTGCAGGTCAGATTAATGAAAGATGTTTATCTTATGAGATCACATCAAACGGCAAACATTCTGACCAAATATATCGTCTTGAAGAATCGGTGAAAGCATACATCCAAATAAAGTAATCAAAACGGCAACACGGTGAGGGGTATCTGAAAATCAGAGCAGAGTTTTAATTCACAAACACCTGGTAACAGAGGTGAGGAAACGGGAAACACTCCCTTAAAGTAAGCCTTAAGAACTCTACAGGTTAAGATTAGTCACAAACAGGTGGTGCATCAATGTCCTTCAGCATCCTGCATTGTTTGAAAATGAGAATAGTCGCTAGTTTCAATCCCTGCTATTTGTACAGATCATATTCAAAATGCATTTTTTTACAACAAACTTGAAAGCCTCCCCTTCATTTTCAGTGGGAACAGTGTTGTTGGTCTCCCTTTTTTTGATAGTGTGTCATAGTCTGGAGTAAAATTTGTTGTGGCAATTCTTAGGAGAGATCCGAGGTGTTGGTCCGTTTACCTAGATCTGTGACGGGTTGATGTTGATGTTCATGTTGCTGAACGTCACGTCGCGTACGTCGAGCCAAATTGGCCACTCTTTTTAAACACTTGGCACTCAGTGTCCACCTTGCTTTTCCATGGGCGACTCATTTTAATGGAAGGATTCCAGGGGAAGGTTTGTGGGTGGCTTTAGCGGAAAACTGTATCCGAAAGCTCGGCGCGCAAATTACAAGAATGCTGTCGTCACAGCCCACGCTCTAAATTCGGCACTGATACAAATAGAGCGCGAGTGCGCCATTTCCGTACTACTGAGTACGTACACACACTTGTGAGTGTGAACCGAGCTTTCTGACACGGCTTCCGGTAGTAAGTGCGCAGGCGAGTAGTTCCCCATCTACTGGGGAAACACAGTCATTGCAGGCAAAATGACCGAAAAAAAATGTTTAATAATACAATTTATTTAGGGTTGGCGGGCCGGATTAAACGGTCCCTTGGGCCGGATGTGGCCCGCGGGCCGTAGTTTGCCCATACCTGTGCTAACCAGTGCCCCACCGAGCCACCATGCCATTCCGTTCCACTTCACTCAATTCCAGGTTTTTCTGTATCATTTGCAAATAAGCTCTTCTCCTGAAATCTAGTCACTTTGCTACGAAGTAGGGTCGCCTGGCCAGTATATACCGAGTGTTTACAAGCAATGCCGAAACAAAAATGCACGTTCACGGAGGAGTTGATTAAAAAAATCCCCGTGCTTTCGCCAGGGTCATGATCCTTATGAAGCTGAGTGCTTGACATGCAAGGTGGGCACTTAACGTGTCTGTGGCAAATAAAGGTGCCAAGGTGCCAAAGCACCGGGCAAGAGGACTTAAACGGATCCCTTTTTTTTCTTCAAATGCTGCACCGATGGCCGTATTTTTGTCTTTTTTTTACTTACTGTACCACTATAACACTAAAAAAATGTCAGTGTACACATGTTTTTGTTAGTGTAAATATGTTTTTGTTATTGTATATATTTTGTTTTGTGTTTTTTGCGCCAATAAATGCAATTGCTATACAGACACCATGTCATTTGTGTCATAACATATGACACAAATGACACCGCTCCCATTCAAAAAATGAACCACCACCCCCCCACCACCTTTTTCAGAAAGCCAAATCTGGTCACCCTAGTAAAACTGCAAATGAAAACAACAAAAACACTTATTTTCTTTTACAGTATTCTTCTTATAAACAGTACTAAAGTTATCCTACAAAACAATGATAACTTACAGCCATTGCTTCCGTGAGCATGAGGAGAGGAGAAAGATTCGCCTGGATGATGTGAGAAATGGTGACGTTTCTCAAGCCTGTTAGTGGTCAAGTCACTTCAATTGAAATTTCCACAACTTTCAGTGTATTGCTGTGTGTCTAGGTTGCCATGGTTTCTGTTCGCGTCGCCCCTCCTGTGTCACTTCAATCTATGTAACCGTGGTCACCTGCCTTGTGTTTCGTGTTTTGTATTTGAGTCCTGTCTGCCCCTCACTCCCCGTCGGATCATTGTGTCGTTGTTGTTATGTTTTGCTGTCGTCATGTCCTGCTGTCTTCTTGTTTCACGTCCCGGTCAGTCAGTCAAGTTATTGTTTGTTAAGTCATGTCAGTTTGCCCTTTGAGTTCCCTTCAATAAACACTGGCCCAAGCTGCATTTTGTCGCCCTGCTCCATCCGCTCCATGACAGAATGATCCGATCACTTCAGTGACCAGCGCTTGGACCTCCCTCCACCACCAGCTCCCGTCTGCGACGCCCGATCCACGTCCGTCGTCCGAGCTTGTTCCAGCGCCATGGGCTCCGTGGCCGCCATTGGACTTCGCTCCAGCGATGCCAGACTCGCGGCCGCCATCGGAGTTCTTCCCGGTGCCATCGGCTCCGCGACCGTCATCGGACTTCGCGCCCGCGACGCCGGACCCGCGGCCGCCATCGGAGTTTCTCCCGGCGCCATCAGGACTCGCGGCCACCATCGGGCCCCACCCCAGCGTCGCCAGACCTGTGACCGTCGCCAGACTTTGATCCAGTTGCGCCGGACCCGCGATCGTCCCTAGCCCCACTCCCACTGCTGTGACGCGTGATGGCTCTTGCCGCTGCGCACAGCCCCGCCTTACGAATGCCGCTGATCGCGGTACGGACTTCCAGAGTTGCCGCCGATTGCGGTACGAATTTCCAGAGTTGCCGCCGATTGCGGTTCATGTTCCAGAGTTGCCGTCGATTGCGGTTCGTGTTCCAGAGTTGCCGCCGATTGCGGTTTGTGTTCCAGAGTTGCCGCCGATTGCGGTACGAATTTCCAGAGTTGCCGCCGATTGCGGTTCATGTTCCAGAGTTGCCGTCGATTGCGGTTCGTGTTCCAGAGTTGCCGCCGATTGCGGTTTGTGTTCCAGAGTTGCCGCCGATTGCGGTACGAATTTCCAGAGTTGCCGCCGATTGCGGTTCGTGCTCCAGAGTTGCCGCCGATTGCGGTTTATGTCCCCAGAGTCGCCGCCGATTGTGGTTCGTGTCCCCCCGAGTAGCCGTCGATTGCGGTTTATGTCCTCAGAGTTGCCGCCGATTGCAGTTCATGTCCCCAGAGTCGCCGCCGATTGTGGTTCATGTCCCCAGAGTCGCCGCTGATTGCGGTTCATGTCCCCGAGTTGCCGCCGATTGCGGTTCATGTCCCCAGAGTTGCCGCCGAGCGCGTTTAGGACTTTGCCATGGTCAGTCAGGTCATTTGAACTGGTGCACTTCCCACCCGCCCTCCAGCTCACCGCGTGGGGTTTTTGGGATGTCGGGAGCCGTCCCTTGTGGGGGGGGGGGGGGTTACTGTCACATCCCGTCCCCAGTTTTGCTATGTGTCTAGGTTGCCATGGTTTCTGTTCGCATCGCCCCTTCCCTCCTGTGTCACCTCAATTAATGTAACCGCGGTCACCTGCCTCGTGTTTCATGTTTTGTATTTAAGTCCTGTCTGCCCCTCACATCCCGTCGGATCATTGTGTTGTTCTCGTTATGTCTTGCTGTCATCGTGTCCTGCTGTCTTCTTGTTTCACGTCCCGGTCATTGCATTGAGTCAAGTTATTGTTTGTTACTAAGTCATGTCAGTTTGCCTTTAGAGTTCCATTCAATAAACCCTGGTCCAAGCTGCATTTGGTCGCCCTGCTCCATTCCGATCCGTGACTGTTGGAATAATTTTAAGTGAAGCTTTGGCCTGCCAGACCTGGAGGCCTCGCCTTCACGAGTTTATCTTTCCTTTTATCTAGGTTCTTCCTTTTTAGTGATAGGGATGTCTTTTGATCCCTGTCAGCCATTTGTATCCTTCCTGTCCTTATGTTGTCTGTGTGTTTTCGTTCCCGTAAGAGGCCTTCACTAACAATGAGCAGGGCTTATTTGCATAGGTGACATGTTCTTTGTTTGATTCACAGGAACTTCATTCCTTTTCATTTAGATGTAGGTTTGGTTCATAGATTGTAGTTTATCAGTGTCAGGCGCAGAGCAGGGAGAGGACTCGAATGCAGAGAGTTCAATGTCCAAAAAGGCTTTTATTGTCTCCACTGACAGTCGAACATAAAACGCCTCACTAGGAGGGAAAAAAGGGAAAACAAAGGCGCCTCGAACCGAGGGAGAAAAAGAGGAAATCAAAGCGCCTCGAACCGAGGGAAATACAAAAACAAGGTAGCGATGTAACCAAGTTAACATCGGTGATCAAAGTCGCTCAAACAAGGCTTCTACGTGGAACTCGAGGGTTTCGTGATCGCTAGTGTTCTGACAAGGCAAGACGCACTGGCACTGGATACTAGGAAAGACGCGGGTTATATGGACACAGGAGGGGAACACAGGTGAAGACAGTTGGTCAGTGACGCAGGTGCACACACTTGGAATCAGGGGTTCACGTGACCGGACGCACAGGGGAAGGACACACTGACTGGAACGAGAGGAAAATCACAATAAAACAGGAAATGATCCGGACGACACATGACAGCATGACAATCAGATCTGTTTTTCTTTGTTAAGGGTTACATACAGTTAGAAGTAGTTGCATAAAAGTTATCCCATATTTACTCAATGTTTGTTTAAGGAACTGCATACCAGTTACCTCACGTTTGCTTAATGTGTGTTGAAGTGTTTAGGACAAGTTACTTATTATTATTATGTGTTACGTTAGCAAAGGTCTAGTTGCATTTGTTCCACAGCAAAGCGGCAATCAACGTGCTTCAAGGTATTTGATCACAGTCGAGGACGAGTCAGCCAACTGTGAGGGAAGACGGCTGGGGACGGCCTCTGCGGGGGGTCACGAGCCAACAACAAAGTGCTAATTCACACCACACTACATTCTTTTGCTAATCAGCGTTGCTACAGACACAATCCTCCCTCCCTTAGTGTAGAAACGCCTCTGTAACCAGGGCAACCATAACATTAAAAAGAGGGGCACGTGGAGTAAGGACTCAGAACTGATGGAGGTTGTAACTGAGATTGCTTTCTCTATGGTTCTCTTCGCGAGTAAACCTGTTCTGGTTGTCTACTCCTCATTCCAGTGAGTGATTTAATGTCTAATCGTATTTAGACCCAACAGTGACACATACACACAAGTCCAGATTTTTAGGCTTGGTTCTGAACAATGGCGGATTCTTTTTTCTCTGCTACTGATACCTTCTCTAGCTTCCCTGCTTGCCGACTTGGTCTCTGTGCTGTCAAATCAAATCAAATCAAATCAAATCAAATCAAATCAAATCAAATCAAATCAAATCAAATCAATAAAATCAAATACATTTTTATTGCCAAGTTTGAGCATGACAAACAAGGAATTTGACTCCGGTACATCTCGTTCTCTGTACAACATTTAGGTAGCTAACAACATTCAGGACATGTGCAAAAATGGACAATTATTCTCAAACATCCCCTGATCTTAAACTCCCAGGAGGGCAAGGAAAAACTCCTACTAGGGGAAATGAGAAACCTTGAGAAGAGACCACAGATGGGAGGATCCCTCTTCCAGGATGACCAGGCTGTAATGGATGCAGAGAGGACACATAGTACAAATAATATAGACCAGGGGTGGGCAAATTTTTTGACTTGCGGGCTGAATTGAGTTGTAAATTTTGACCCTGGGGGCAAACCAGAAGCAAATGGATGCAGTGTTTGTGTGAAGCAATATAAACGACATGTAAAGGTCATTGCATAAAAGGTTTTGGTCTTTAGTAGGTAGTAAAGCATAGATATTAAAAAAAAGCTTTTTGAAAACAAATGCATTTATTACCAGCATTAAAAAATATTTCACCGAAAAACTGCTATCAGTGTTTCTCATTAAATACGACACTGTTATTATGAATAACAGTTTCTGTTAGAGATTTGCTCACTCCAACTTATTTTGCAAGAACCACACAAAGACAAGGCAAGTTCTTTTAGACACCTGCAGGTGGAGAGTCCATTCGTCGCTGTCTGAACAGCGATTATCGAATGAAGTCTGAAAAGTCTCCTTCCTGCAAGGGCATATTTATTAGGAGGAACAGAGTGGGGGTGAGAGTGGGCAGGTTTGGTGAACCCCCGGCCTCTGGTAAGATCAGAGCAGGGGGTGTTTTACGATGTTGTGGGAAACAGAACAACTTTGATTGCTTCCTCTGCAGCTGGTCAATCAGTTCAAAAGATCTTAGCACTTTGTTCTACTACTTTTGTTAAGACAGGACAGGCGAGTTTAATTATTACAGGTTACATTCCAACATAATCATAGGATCAAGATAACCTGGAAAGCAGGTCAGATTTATGAAAAATGTTCATCTTATGAGGCGAAATCACATCAAACATTATATATATATATATATATATATATATATATATATATATATATATATATATATATATATATATATATATATATATATATATATATATATATATATATATATATGTATATATATATACCATGTCGAGCTGCCCTTTTTATACCCTTTCTTAAGTTTAAGAGAAAAAACAGGGATCTGACAATTGGAGGGAACTCGTGAGCGTTAGTGTTGTGTTGTTAGTGCCGTTGTTTGCGCACGTGTCAAGTGCGAAAACCCCCCCAAAAACATTTTAATGTCACTCGATCGACCAGTAGTTGCTCGGCGATCAACCGGTTGATCGCGATCGACGTATTGGGCACACCTGCTCTAGTTGGAAAAAGCCAAGAAATGCTTATGTTAGGGTTGATAGATTATTTCGATTGTATGATTATGTTGGAATGTAGACTATAATGATTAACCAAACTTGTCCTGTTCTCACAACGCAGTAAAATAAAGTGCTTGCATCCTCTGCACTGGTTCACCAGCTGCAGAGGAAGCAATCAAAGTTGTTCTGTTTACATTAGATCGTAAAACACCCCTGCTCTGATCTCACCAGACGCCGAGGGTTCACCAAGCCTGTCACCCCCACCCTGCTTTCTCTCAATAAATATGCTCTTGCAAGAGACCAAAGGCAGATTGTGTTCGAACACCGCTGTATGCTACAGTCACGAATGTTTTCTCCACTTGCAAGTGCTAAAAGGGCATACTGTCTCCGGTGTGGTTCTTGCAAATAAATTAGCGTGAGCACCACCCTAATAGCTTACATCTCATTAATTAAGGTGCATAAGCATAAAATTATGATCACATATGAAATCAATAAAAGTATTCTACTCACAATCACATTTACACGTTAAAAAAAATCAATCATATCAAATCAAATAAATTTTTATTTGCCAAGTTTGAGCATGCCAAACAAGGAATTTGACTCCGGTACATCTCGTTCTCTGTAGAAAATTTAGGGTTAGGCTTATGAAAATGTGCAAAAATTGACAATTATTCTCAAACATCCCCTGATCTTAAACTCCCAGGAGGTCAAGGAAAAACTCAAAACTCCTACAATGGAAATGAGAAACCTTGAGAAGAGACCACAGATGGGAGGATCCCTCTTCCAGGATGACCAGGCTGCGGTGGATGCAGAGGGGACAATACACATTTCTTGATAGGTGGTCAACCAAGAAGTGATAAGAAATGTTTTTGCTATAATTTTATGAACAAGAATGAAGTGATAAGACAGTTTTTCAACTTAATGGGTTTATGTTCTGAAAAGTATTTTGTGTACTTTAAATCAACAAATGTTTCTTGGTATATTGTTTGAGTAGCCAAATTACATTTTAAGGGAGGGGTGGGCATTTATTTTTTCCATGGGGCCACATGAGAAACAGAAAATAAAAATAACCACAATACAATTAAAATCATGCACAACTCAACCATTTAAAACTTTTTACATTTTTAAGTTATTTTTTCTTGTTCAGTGAGAGAAATCTAGTCTCTGCTGGGCTTTAACGAGTGCATCAAAATCAGGTTGAATGTCTGAGGTGGAGATGCGAAGCACAGCTGACAGATGATCGTCAGTGAGAGATGATCTGTACCTGGATTTCATGAACTTCATCATTGAAAATGTTTGTTCACATATGTAGGTAGAGCCAAAGAGAACCAACATCTTCTGAGCATGTCTCTTCATGTTTGGAAAGTTCTCCTTGAGAGAAGAGTAGAAATCCAGCAGAGATCCTGATTTAAAGAGCTCTGCCAGTACTGCATCAGACTGCAGGTCAATGAGTTCCAGCTGAACATCACTGGGTGCATTATCCACACTGCAGGTAAAGGGAGAGGAAATCATGTGCATTTCATCCTCGATTGTTCTGAGATCTTCAAATCTCCTTGAAAACTCACAATGCAATGCTCCTAACATGAATGAGTACCTGCGGAAGTGATCGGCTGATGGTGTGACTTCTTTTAGGGTTTGCATGTGAGTGAGATTGTTGCTCTCCAGTTGGCTTGAAAGAAACAGCATTTTTTTCATGCAAGCCTTCACCAGGGTGTGCATTTCATGAACAAAAAGGCCCCTGCCTTGCAGTTTGGTATTCAGGTCATTCATCAGTGCGGTCACATCAACAGCTAATGCAAAATCTGCCATCCAGTCCTCATCTGAGAGCTCTGGGATGTCTTTGCCTTTCGTCTCACAAAACTCTCGAATCTCTGTTTTCAGGTCCCAAACTTTTTTTAGCACTTTGCCCAGGCTGAGCCATCTGACAGGTGTGTGGTAGCTGATGTCACTATGCTGAGACTCATGGTCCTCCAAAAGTGCGACAAACTGTCTGTGATTCAATGCCCGTGCCCTGATGAAGCTTACGATGTTAGTAACAACATCAATAACATGGTTCATTTTTAGCACTGACTTGCACAACATATGTTCGTGTATAATACAATGCAAAAATATTAATTCCTGATCTGTGTCGATTTCAGCCACTTTATCTTGCATACGTTTTAAAAGTCCCACATTTTTCCCTGTAAGATTTGGACAAGCGTCCGTTGTGACAACTGCCAGACTGTCCCATTTCAGTCCCAGTGTGTCCATGCACGCATTCACCTCCATGAAGAGATCGCTCCCTGTAGTTGTTCCTTTCATTGACCGCATTGCTGCCAGCTCCTCCGTAATCTTGAAGTCCGGCGTTATCCCGCAGACAAATACAAGTAACTGGGCTGTGTCACGGGCATCACAGCTTTCATCCAAAGCCAAGGAGAAAAAGTCAAAATTTGCCACTTCACGTTGCAGCGGAAGCTCCAGATTGCACGATATGTCCTCGACCCTTCTCGTCACGGTTCGCCTGGAGAGCGGGACTTTCTCAAATTCTTCGTTTTTTTTCAGGGCATATTAAAGCTGCAGAGTCCACCAAGCACTCTTTGATAAACTCCCCCTCCGAGAATAGCTTCAAGTCAAGTCAAGTCAAGTTTATTTGTATAGCCCTAAATCACAAACAGTCTCAAAGGGGTTCACATAGCCAAAATTGTTTATTATTCTCAAAGCATCCCCTGATCATAAGCTCCCAAAAGGGCAAGGAAAAACTCAAAAAACCCCTGCCAGGGGAAAATGAGAAACCTTGAGAATGGACCACAGATGGAAGGATCCCCCTTTCAGGATCACCAGGTTACTGGTTTTAGCGATTTTGTGAGCTATCACAAAGGTGGTCTTGGTTGCTGCATCCCTGGATGTGTGAAGCTTGGTAAAAAAAAAAAAGAAAAAACTTGCTGCTTTTGCAGTTTAGCTAGCAAAGCTTCCGATGTCCGCGCCCTTTCAGCATCAGTCACGTTCTTGTATTTCTCCCCGTGTTTCGTCTCGTAATGCCGACTCAAATTGTAGTCCTTAAACACGACGATCTGCTCCCCGCAAACTAAACATACGGCTTTACCTCTCACTTCAGTAAATAAATACTTAGTAGTCCAATTTTTTTGAAAACCCTGCATTCGGCATCTACCTTTCTTTTTTTAGCATGAGCAGACATTTCTGAGGGCTAAAGTCGTCTTAAAGGCCTAGAGACATCCCTTTTTTTTTTCAATTAGAACGGAATTTGATAGAATGTATAAAGTGAACACATTTGCCGCATTGTAAATTAAAAATGGACACCGATTACTAAGAATAAAGCTAAAATGAAATGCCAGTTTATCGATCGGGTCACGCACGAAGCCACACTGGCGCCATTACTGTGACGTCACAAGTTGTACATCTGGATGTCAACAAACCCAAACAACATGGCAAATGATAGCGACAGCTCCGTTTCTAGCGGCAATATTAGCATCATTTTTTCCGATTCAGAAACATCTTTTGACGCAGAATATGATGAATCTAGCAGTTCACTTGGGCTGAGCTGAGCACGTTTTCTGAATTTTGCCACTCTGGTTAGGTTGGCATAGTAAAAAGTGCTCTTGGGGGCTTTAGAGTGCCGAGTTGATCTCGGCACATGAAGAAATGACCACGCGTTTGGTTTAGGTTTTAGGCACATTTTTAATTTTATTGTTTAAATCGCATTTTTTCGACGAGCTGAGCACGTTTTCTGAATTGTGCCCCTCCCGTCACGCTTCGACAGATCAAAATTATGTTTCTCACTATCCCAGGGTGACAAGACAGAGCTCACAACGCACATACAAGTAAACAACACAGGAAAAATAAAACAAGAAGTCAACATCAATGAACAATAAGAGTGATTGCACGCTAGCCACTCCCGATGCACAGCAGAGTCCGGAAAGATGACAGTCAACCAGGCCACTGTGAACACGAGCACACAGCAGGCACACACTGTCCGGTTTGTGGATCCTATCAGGCGAACGCAACCCATCTTGTCGTCCCGCGAACGAACGTACGCCAGGAGAATGGAAGCCACGGCTGGGCGAGCTGGGTTGGCCGCAAGCCTGGCCCGACGTCTCCGCGCTGGCCCCTCTTCTCTTTTTGTTTACATTCACTGAAGCTAAACGCGTACAACTTGAGACGTCATGAGACGTCACTTCCGGCTGGCGGCTCGTTGCAGTCAAACTCGTCTTCGCGGCAAATTTAAATCATATTTTTCAGAGCAACAGCTTCCTTTTCGTTGTTTCGATCGTCAATTTATATTTATAAGCCCATAAGCTCACTAAAACCGATTTATACATATACCGGTGTCTCTGGGCCTTTAAGTCTTGCTAGTGACAACGATCAAATCACGCCAATCACGTTTTGCGTCATCATGTACGTAAATAAAAAACAACTTCAAAATAAAAGCAATGCAGCTTCAGTCCATGCATCAGGTAAAATAAGAAAATATGTTTAATTTGTAATTTCCAATTAACGTTACGCGGGCCGGAGTCAATCAAAGGGCCGTATGTGGCCTGTGGGCCGTACGATGCTCAGGTTTGTTTTAAGGTGTTCACTTCATGTTTGATGTTTTCTTAAAACAATTGACATGGCCACGGTTGCTTAGAATGCAAAGTGACCTAAAAGCCAGATGTTATTCTGTAGTTTGCCTAAAAGCTAAGGTCAGTCTCGGATCATTTGGGAATGTCTTGTATCAAAAGGCAATGTTGTTTCAAATGTTTTTTAAAGTATAGACAGAGGCAAGCATGATTAAATATAGAGACGAGAATGAACCAGAGAAGAAAATGTGGAAAGCAAAAACACTTGCATGGGGACGAATAAACATTGATGGTCAGCGTATTAACAATTGCTAAACAACACATCCCTACAACGTTGACAGCTAGCGCACGGTGGATGATCTAATTGAACAGCTAAAAGGTCAATGCCTTTAACAAGTTTGCAGAAAATGAGCACGTCCATATTAAGGTCGAACAATAAGTGCATGAGGCGAGAATGTTTAGAGGAGGTGACGCAGGTGATGGAGCCTGGAGACGAAACAGACAGAGGAGCCAGAAGAACAGCCAAAGCCAAAACAAGATGTGCAGTGGATCAAAGCCCCCCACTGACCCCCCGCACCCACAGCACCCACCCCGATGGAGGTGACTCACGTTGAGTCGGCCCCCCACCTCATCCCCAGCCCCCACAGCACCCACCCCGACGGAGGCGACTCACGTTGAGTGAGTCCCCACCTCATAAACTCAGCAAGACAATCACAAGTCAATCAAGTCGGCACCCACCTTCGTGAAGTCACCATGCAATTGTCGCCCCCACCCACATTATCATGCTATTGAACCATTGGCCCGCGTCGACCCGTGCAAAAGAATATAACCAGATCAAGTACGTTTTTCTGAGGTGGAACGCTTTGTTGTTGTAAACTATTGGCAGAAAAAGTCCAGCGCTGTTTTGTACTTGTATCCTGATAAAAGAGCTTTAAAATAAGAATTTGGATTGAACTCAAACAATCTGTGTAAGTCTGATTTTTGTCTTGGTGTCTTACTCCTCTCCTTCAATAAGAAGAAATAAAACGAACATGCAATTAGGAAAACTGGATAACAGGTGATTGGCTCAAGACCTTGATGTGGAGCGCAGGCAGCGCGCTTCCCAAACTGTGGGACAAATCCAACAACACTGTACAATGTCAAATAAACAAAAAATAATAATAATAAAATAATAGCTGGCCTCTCAGCTCCTTCAACATTTTTTTTTCGACGAAAAGAGCAGGCAGTGAATAAACTTCTTGCCCCCTGCGTCATTTGCTGATTCCTTAAAGTAAATCTAAGTAACTTTTCAACCTTTATGAATTTTCATAACTTCTGATACTTCAACTTACAACTAGTTGAATGACACCTCTGTCATGGCCCAAGGGGCTCTGTATTGCTTTCACCTGCCACACAAAAACAACTACAAATGTGCTGACTGCTTTACAGCATATGTCAATTCCCCCTTTCTCCATTTGTTGTAGACGGAAGTTAACATTGCCATCTTCTGTATTTAACAATAAAACATTGGCAAATTAAGAGACTGATTTAAAAAATCTGTACATGTTTTCATGGATTAATGAGAGAGCCCCCCACCCCTTCCCTCCCGAAAACATAAAATAAATACCAGCATCATCTGATCATTAATGTATCTTTAAACAAAGTTCACACTGCATTACATTGGCCTTTAGACTGAACAGATAAACAAATGAGCCTGTCTACTCCTAATTGGCTCTGGTACAGTTCATCTCCAGTCTAGTCATTTCAGACAGTGCTTCCACAGCCGATTACCATAAATTTAGCCCTGGCAATTATCATTAATGAGGGAGCCCTACATTTTTCTGCTGTTGTAATTAAACCAATGTGTTGCTAATTACCATAATATGAGTGGGAGGTTTTATGCTTGTTAGAATGGTCATTTCATTCAATTAGCACCATCATTAACAAGGTGTCTCTGTTGTAACCAGTAATGCGAGATGAGGCAGTGGCTCAGTGATTAGCTCAGAAAAAACATGACAAGGAGTATGCCACTGAGCCCAGGATTGTGTGTGAAGCACATTTATTTCACTTATTTCAGAAAGACAGTGTTATTGTGGGTATTCTGAAAGTTTGATATTAGTTTGAATTTATATTCCTGTACATAAAACATCTTTGTAATTGCCAATAGACATTCATGCAAACAAGAGACAGTTTTAGATTTCATTTTTGAATTTTAAAATAGGAATCTGAGATCACAAAGTAAGTAAAGGTGGGTTTATACAATATAAAATATCTTGACAAATGCATATTTTGGACAGAGGGGATTGCATTATGTGACGTGACGGTGGCGAGGCTCTCCGCACTTCAGTTGCTCCCCCCACCCTTGTTATCAGCTGGGAAGATTGTCATGTCTATGTTGTGGGCCCGTGTGTTTGTTTCTGTGTATGTTTGTCTTTGTGTATCAGTTCGTTATAAAGGATGGAATTGCGTTAAATTGGTGCACGAAAGCGGTGTGCTAGACAATGGTTTATCAGATTTGCATTGTTAAATGTAAAAAAAAATAGAAATGATAGAATAAACTGAGGGTTGTGGTCACAAACTCGTCCAACGAGGAGAGTGCCCAGCCCTCATAAAAATGTGAGAGTAAGAGAGAACATACATTGTAGAATTGGATAAAATTAAATTATTGATTGGTTATGACATAAGACTATACAAGGACACATGTAAGGACAAGTCAAAGATTTGAATCACTTAGAGTTAAAAACAACATTGCAAGGGGGGCACTTTTTATCAACAGAACACCAAGTAAAGTATTAAGTAGTGGGCATTCGTGATTGGGATTGAATTAAGGATAAAATTAGGTCAATGATTAGAAATCAATGGTGCTCTACACAAAAAGGCTTAAATTTTAATGGGGAAATATTTGGAGTACTGTGTTGGTCTACATAGGTCATGGGCCTAGTTTATTTGGTTTTGATTGTGGTTTGGGTTTATTTTGTTTATTGTTAAGGTGTTCCTTGTTATTCTCTTATCCCCTGCATTGCAAATGTCTTCTTGATGCAGATAGGTTAACAGGCTGGGACTTTAGTGAGGAGATAATTTGTCGATTGATGGGGGTTAGTAATTGTCCAAATTCTAGTCACATGTTTTGAGGGACCACAGCAACAACATTATATTAAATTTGCAGGCCATTATTTAGTATGATATGACGGTGTCTAGCTAAGTAGACTGTTCTAAAAAAAAAAATGTGAGAGTGAAGGAGGAGGTTTGATTTGTAATCTGACATTTGGGTCCCATTTTTGAAGAGCATAGATTGTTTTTGTTTGTTTATTTTTAAAGATATGTTTAACAGTTTATCTCGGTGCAGTAAGGATATAGCAATTTTGCAAGACTTAAAATTAAAAAGCAAAATTACATTCTCATTTTCCCAGATGTGAGGGAAATTGAAAGATAAGGAAGACAAAGAAAAGATAAGAAAGAACTTGCTGTTGCACAGACAGGAAGATGATGACACAGTGTCAGCACGAGCTCGCTTAAAAACCGCAGCTGAGAATGTGATGAGTGAAGATGAGAAAAATGATCAAATTACAAAGACAGATGTTGTGGCACGGCAAAGCGAACCATCCTTTCCGTCTTTGTACCCCAAATTAAACGACTCATTGCTTCCTATAATTTGAGAGGTGATGAAGTACAACAGGTTTTCATGGCATCCTTAACCAAACTTTGGGCAAGCGTTGAAGGCACCTGGAGTCCTTTTGAGCTCCAGGGCCGTCCATTGGAATATAACGGGGTGCCATTACAAATACAAATTGACCAACTATTGCAGGATAAAAATAAAATTTCAACGTAGAGCAAATTACACAGACATTGGCCGGACTAAACAAAAACAAGATAAGTTGTTTGAAGACTTTAGACACAGACCAGAAAGAGTGTTCAACTGATGTCTATGATCAACAACTCAAAAATGCTCTACATGCAAATTTGCGACCAGTATTATTCGACAACGAATAAATTCGACATTTTTTTTTCCCTATAAAATGGTGCCGTTTGGGTTTGAAGTACATAGTCACTTCAAAGGAGGAAAAACATGATTTAAGATACGCGATTGATCAATGAGAAGGCTATCCCTTGTGCCAGGGGCGTCAAACTCATTTGTTCGCGGGCCGCGGTTTAGTCATGGCTTCTTTTGGAGGGCGGGTATGACTGTCATACCCGAGTAGATGTGTGAGCGCCTCATATTGTGGGGGCTGCGGAACAAGCTGACGAGTACCTCGCTTTCAAATCAGACAAGTAAAAACTGGTCTAATATTTAAAATTTAACATATTACTAAAAGTGAAGATAATTTGCGATTCGAGTGATGGCACATGTATATGAAGCACAATTTGACACCTGTGCCTTATACAAAGGTAAAGTTGGATTGGAATTTGATGAAACGGATATGGACATCCACATATTCCATTAGAGTTTAAATTGCTTGCAATGTAATTGCGATTTAATTAACACCTGTGTGATTGATTGATTGATTGATTGATTGATTGATTGATTGATTGAGTGAGTGAGTGAGTGAGTGAGTGAGTGAGTGAGTGAGTGAGTGAGTGAGTGAGTGAGTGAGTGAGTGAGTGAGTGAGTGACTTTTCTGTCGCCTGCACGTCATCTTTCCTGCATGGCTACGTTGCTGTCTCAGCTGCATCTGACCGTTGAAAGATGCACGACACTCATTCCTGCCACTCTCATTCCCCTTCCTGACGACGGCTAATTCCATGATTGTGTCGATGCTGCCCAACAAATTGCAAAGGCTCGGCCTGATTTGGAAGATACGCCTCTGCCAGATGGTCATGTGGTTTTTGTTGATGGGTCTTCTAAGAAAAATGAATCTGGTGTGACCCTTACTGGGTATGCCATTGTTACTGCCGACGTGGTTTTGGAGGCTGCTAAACTGCCATCCAATATGTCTGCACAGGCCGCTGAGCTCATTGCTTTGACTGGGGCTTGCAAATTGTTTGCAAACAAATCCGTCACTATCTGGACTGATAGTCAGTATGCTTTTGCTACAGTGCACGTGTTTGCTCAGCAGTGGAGCAACCGTGGCATGATAACTTCTGCAAGGAAGCCCGTCACCCATTCCACATTACTGACTCAACTTTTGGACGCTGTCCAGCTGCCTTTGAAGATAGCGGTTTGCAAGTGTGCTGCTCACACTGCGAGCTCTGATCCTGTTTCTCTCGGTGATGCTTTTGCTGACAAATCCGCTAAGGCGGCTGCAGAGGGCCTACTCCATGTCCTCTCGTCTCTCACAGCTCATGATTCGATGTCACACATCTCCCCTGATGTGTTGCTTGACATGCAGTCTCAGAGCCCCTCCCAGGAACGGCTCTCTTGGGAAAAACGGGGTGCAACTATAAACACTGTTGGTCTTTTTGTGTGACCTTTGGGCAAACCTGTCTTGCCTCGTGACTTGTTCAAGTGGGCTGCTATTTCGAGTCATGGGGTCACCCATGTCTCGACGGGGGGTATGGTGAAACAAGTTGAAGCTATTTATACAACATACGGCTTTGCAGCTTTTTCACAACAATTTTGCAGAGCGTGTTTGATCTGTGCTAAACATAACCCACAAGGCAATTTAGGACCTCAGAGAGGGAAATTCCCGACTCCGTTGTATCCGTTTCAGACAATACATATGGATTATATCCAATTACATAAATGTGAAGGGAAAGAATATTGTTTGGTCATAATAGACGCATTTTCTAAATGGGTAGAAACATTTCCTACCAAACATGCTGATGCACTCACGGTGGCAAAGGCCTTATGCAAAGACATCATTCCAAGATACGGTATTCCAGGAAAAATTTACAGCGACAATGGTCCACATTTTGTAAATCAGCATAACATTGGGAGAATGTTCCACATAAATCTAAAGAACCATTGTTCCTATCGTCCACAATCAGTTGTTGAGAGATCTAACGCGACTATAAAAAACAGATTAAAGAAATGTATGGAAGAAACCAAACGACCATGGACTCAGTGCTTAGACCTGGTCAAAATGTACATAAATATTACAAGTACAACAGGGCTAACTCCCTATGAAACTATGTTTGGAAGACCTTACAGGCTTCCTCAGTTCAAGAACACATGGGAGATCCCCGAGAAAGCCACGTTAGCTGATTACATGAGAAAAATTTTGGAACGTCAAAAGAATCTAACCAATAACACTGATGGTGAACCCATTTCTCCGCAGGAAGACCCCAAAGTGGTACTGGGGGACTGGGTTTTGATCAAGAGTATCAAGAGGAAGAATTGGCATTCACCCAAGTGGGAAGGTCCCTTTTTGGTACTACTGACGACACCTAATGCTTTGAAAATAGTCGAACGCAACACGTGGATTCATTTATCTCATTGTAAAAAGGTGATCTCTGCAGACCCAACCTAACTACGGAAGGTGAGCAAAGTCTGGTAATAGTGCCTGATCCTGGTGCCAAGATCCAGGGTTGACACGAAAGCTAGCAGAAGCCAATTTCCAAGACACCAACCCGAAGCTCAGGGTGTTGACTCTGAGGAGATCCAAAACATGAGCATTAGAGAGTCATTTGGTGAGTGCTTTAATCGGGCTGTAGCCTGCGCAAAGTCTACCATGTGCTTTTGGTTGCTTTTGCTGGTTTGTGTTACCATTATATTTTTTTCGGGGGTTATTTTATTTGTATGGATAGAGTACCATGAGCCTCGAACATTCTTCTCTCAGGCAGCTACCAACGCTAATTCTAATCGATATGGCTCATGGGGAAAAAATTGCTAGACATAAGCGCGACACTAAATCCCCTTTTGATCAGGTTGTTTGTATTCCAGGAACCGTCTGCGTTCCAACTTGCGTACCATGGCTTTTGTCTTGGACTTACAATAAACTATTAATGTTTACTGTGGCTCCTAATACATCTTCTTCTATTATTTTACCTATGGAAAGTTTGAAAGGTTTCGAAATGGTCACCCCGCTCTCTGGTTCCAGTGAAGAGGCTGTGTTCTTTGCTAAACGAGTGACTTTGAAAAATCAGGGCAAAAGCCTCCTTTTGACTCTTACACTCCCTGATGGTCAAATTCATCCTCCAAATGCCGCCTTGTTTAACACTTCTTGTTGGGGTTTTCAACTGTGAGCTTGGTCCTCTGGAATCGATCCTCACTTTCCTATTGCTATTTGCATTAATAAAACAATGTCGGTCGCAGACCGTCCCGTTACAAATAATTACACCCTGTCAGCAGGAGCAAAAATCACAAGTATGCTCCTCACTGATGTAGACAGCTATTTTGTAGCCTCCACAGGAATAAGCGGTCAAACCAACAACTGGCTTCTTATGGCTGAGCAAGCCGCAAAGATGGCTAACACCAGTTGCATTGCATGCATGGGTCCAAGACCTCTTTTGAAATTCATACCTGTCAATATAGTTCCTAAGTGTGCTGTTGCTTTAATGTTAAACTCATTCATTTCACCCACTCATGATTGTTTTAAATGGGATAAGGTTTACCCTGTTGCCTCTATGACAAAAGCTAAACCCCTTTTTTCGTCTGATGTAGCTAAGGGTAATTTTACATGCATTAGATTACCTGGTACCGGTGAGAAGCTCGGCGCCCTACCTACTCCATGGTGTGGGTCCATGGCCAATGTCACTGCCCCTTTTTTGCCCATTGCTCGTAGTGATATTTGGTTTTGGTGTAATAGTAACACACTTTATGATAGGTTGCCTTTCAACAGCTCTGGAATTTGCGCTTTGGTAACCCTATTGCTACCTGTTCATTTGATACCGATGTCCTCTTATGATCTAACATCTTTTGCTAAGTCCGTAGTGCCCGTATTCTGGCCGAGAACGAAACGAAACGCCGAATGGCGGGGCACAGCTAATCCAACCTACATCGACGCCATTGGTGTTCCTAGAGGAGTACCGGATGAGTACAAGCTGGTGAATCAGATAGCAGCTGGTTTTGAATCCGCCCTGTGTTGGTGGTGTACTATTAACAAAAATGTTGACAGGATTAACTACGTCCATTACAACGTGCAGAGGCTTGGTAACTGGTCCGAGGCGGGTTTCAAGGCGGTCCACTCCCAACTGGCCGCTACTTCCCTCATGGCTTTCCAGAATCGAATAGCCCTTGACATGCTACTCTCAAAGGAGGGCGGTGTCTGCGCCATGTTCGGTGAGCAACGTTGCACGTTTATTCCGAATAATACTGCAGCCGGCGGAAGCCTGTCCCAGGCCCTTGAGGGCCTGCGGACCTTGAACGGGAAGATGAAGGAACACAGTGGGGTGAACACAGAGGTTTGGACCGACTGGTTGAACGTGTTCGGAAAGTACCGCACCCTGGTCTCCCCTGCCCTGGTCTCCATTGCGGTTTTCTCTGCCATTTTGACCTTGTGTGGATGTTGTTGCGTCCCTTGTCTCCGATCCCTAATTAACAGGCTAATTACAACTGCTATCTCTCCACCAGCTGAGACTTTCCCGTTGCTCCAAAGGGATGACCTTTCGATTGACGGGGGTTCCTTCTCTAGTGACGACCCCGTCGGCGATTCTATTGTGGTAAACCTGTCCGGTTTGTTTCCTGAACCTGGCTTTGCCGATTATGACTCAGTTTCCTCCCGGGTGTAAGTTAGTTCTTGCGAAATGTGATCCCTTGGCTGAAAATCTTTTTGAAGTGGCCATATGGGTGATGTGTTGGTCTCCGGGAACTTATGATAAACAGGGGGGAATTGTTAGATAAATTGTATATATATATATGTTATCATGCGTTCCCTAATGAGTACTTATTAATAAAATTATTGCACAGAATGCTTGCTGTTGTCATGCGGTCGCGTTTATTTTTCCGGGTTTCTGTCTCGTCGATGTCGTAATTTTACTTCCGGTTTTATTTTGTCGTCCCTTCCGTTTCAGTTTGTGTTTCCTTCCTCGGTGTTGGTTGTCTTGTCTTCCCTGATTCCGATTGTGTGCACCTGTGTAATTGACAATAATGGTCAGCACCTGTATCCACGCCCTTTTGTGTGTATTTAGTCCGTGTCTTCCCCTTTTCCTGTGCCAGTGTGTCTTGCCTCGTCCCGACCACCAGCGATCCCTTGATGTCCGAACTCTCTGTAAGAACCCTCCTTTTTGTCTCGCCACCGAGCGACGCTTTTGTTTGTGCCTTGGTCTCCATCGCCTTTTTGTCTCGCCCCAGTGCGACTCCTTTAGTTGGTACTTTTTGCTACGCGTTTTCCCTCGTAAGAGGCGTTTTGATTTGTACTTTTAGCCTTTTGACTCGCCTCAGTGCGACACCTTTTGTTTGTACTTTTTGCCACGTGTTTTTCCTCGCAAGAGGCGTTTTACTTTGTACTTTTGATCAGTGTGCTTGCTGGAATAAATCCAAGATAGAAACGACTCTGCATCCGAGTCCTTCGCCTTGTCCCCTGCCTGACAGCTGTTTCGCCTTGCAGACGTCCACCAGACCACAACAAGTCATACGATGCTGTCTGGAGCTTCCTGACCTTCTACATCTCTGGGAATCCAAGAAAGCTGTTGATAGCTCAAACTATTTTGTTGATGTCTGCAAATGGCATTTTGTCCTTGCACTCTTTTCTCATGGTGTCTTGTCTGTGACTTCTTATTTCACATAGCATTTTGTCCTTGCACCCTTTTCGATTCTCATGACATCTTGTCTACGACTTCTTTTGTTTATAGAATCTCGTTTCTTTTCTCATGAGACAAAGCCCACGCTTCCCCCCACCTCAGGGGCTAGTCTCACATTGTGGGTAGGGCATTCCTAAATAAAAAGAGCGAGGAGTGTTAACGGACCTTTAGTGTATTTCGGGACTGCTGTAAGTCTGAATGCACTCCTCGCGAGAAAAGACTCAACATTCTGCCTCACTGGTTTTGTCTGCTGATCCTTTTTCTGATTTTTAACCTAACAATAGCATTATAATGTGTGAGATTAAAATGATCTATTTTACTTCAATTATCAATGACACAATTTACCCCCTGGCGGCTCGGTGGAGCACTGGGTAGCACGTCCGCCTCACAGTTAGGAGGGTGCGGGTTCGATTCCACCTCCGGCCCTCCCTGTGTGGAGTTTGCATGTTCTCCCCGGGCCCGCGTGGGTTTTCTCCGGGCACTCCGGTTTCCTCCCACATTCCAAAAACATGCAACCAGTTCAGGGTGTCCCCCGCCTACTGCCCGATGACGGCTGGGATAGGCTCCAGCATGCCCGCGACCCCCGTGGGGACTAAGCGGTTCAGAAAATGGATGGATGGACAATTTACCCCAGTGTATTTTCTCTAATGGCACAACTTACCTCATACCTGGGGCAAGTTGTGCCACAAAACCACTTTTTTTTCTAAAGCTGTATTTCTCAAACAGTTTGTTTAAGATCCAAAGTAATTGTTCCCAGGGATGCACAATATCCTAAACTATATGTAGATATCTTAGTTGGAGGCATTACTGTTATCCCCTTGCTTTAAGGGCACTTTAAGTAAAAATTGGCACTACTTACCCCACTCTCCCCTATTATCTGTTTCCACAACCTTGTAAAACAAAGAGTGAAGACCCTCTGCGCTGATTAACCAGTTTGCAGAGGTGACCCCCGAAACCTGTTCACTCTCACCCCCACCCTGTTTTCTCTCAATAAATACTCCGTTGTAAGAGGCGTAAGTCAGACTGCTTTCAAGCACCTCTGTACCACACAGTGCTGATGGCTCTCTCAGCTTGCAAGCGTAAAATGGGCAAACTGTCTCACGTGTGGTTCTTGCATAAAAGGTAGAGTGGGCAAAACTCTATCATTTTGAAGCCTTGACCCGGACCCCAATACTCGACCCCTGACGGATGGAGGACGACTGCAAACTGTCGACAAGCCAGAGTTGATAGAACCTGGTAAGGAAAGTCCTGGGAAGTGAATTATTCACTGGGCCAGCGTCTTAAAAGTTCTGCCTTCATCTGACAACAGCGGATTGATGGGATCCGGAAGTGATACGAACCAAGAGACAAGTACAATATTTTATGCACTATAAGGCACACTGGATTATAAGGCACACCTTCATTTATTTTTTTATTTTAGAAATTCTTTCAAATACAGGGCGCACCAGATTAAAAGGCGCATAGAATAGAAGCGACTGCTTCAAGCTGGGGCTGACTAGGGTGTCAGGCAGGGGACAAGACGGAGGACTCGGATGCAGAGTCGTTTCTTTCTGGGATTTATTCCAGCAAGCACACTGAGCAAAAGTACAAATCAAATCGCCTCTTGCGAGGGAAAACACGTGGCAAAAAGTACAAACAAAAGGTGTCGCACTGAGGCGAGTCAAAAGGCTAAAAGTACAAATCAAAACGCCTCTTACGAGGGAAAACACGTAGCAAAAAGTACCAACTAAAGGAGTCGCACTGGGGCGAGACAAAAAGGCGATGGAGACCAAGGCACAAACAAAAGCGTCGCTCGGTGGCGAGACAAAAAGGAGGGTTCTTACAGAGAGTTCGGACATCAAGGGATCGCTGGTGGTCGGGACGAGGCAAGACACACTGGCACAAGACAAGGGGAAGACACGGACTAAATACACACAAAAGGGCGGGGACACAGGTGATGACAATTAGTGTCGATTACGCAGGTGCACACAATCGGGATCAGGGAAGACAAGACAACCAAACACCGAGGAAGGAAACACGAACTGAAACGGAAGGGATGACAAAATAAAACCGGAAGTAAAGTTACGACAATTGACGAGACAAAAAACCGAAAAAATAAACGCGACCGCATGACAGAACCCCCCCCCTAGGGCCGGATCCCAGACGGCCCAGGAGCCCCAGGGTGAGCCGCATAAAAGTCATCAAACAGTCCCGGGTCCAAAATATAACTAGGCGGCACCCATTGCCGCTCCTCCGGCCCATAACCCTCCCAGTCCACCAGGTACTGCCAGCCCCGGCCTCTTCTGCGCACATCCAATAGTTGTTTTACGGTGTAGACCGTCCCACCTCCCACAGTCCGTGGAGGCGGAGGGGGCGCAGGATCCGGCACCAATGGACTGTCCACCACCGGCTTGACCTTCCCGACGTGAAAGGTGGGGTGGACTGCAAGGGACCTGGGCAAGCGGAGACGCACCGCGGCCGGGTGCACGACCTTGGCGATGGGGAACGGACCCACGAAGCGAGGCGCCAGTTTCCTGGAGTCCCCCCGGTGGGGAAGATCCTTGGCGGACAGCCAGACACGTTGCCCTCGCTGGTACACGGGCGCCGGACGTCTCCTCCGGTCCGCCATCCGCTTGACCCGGTCCCCCTGTCGGACCAGCGTGGCCCGAGCCGCCGCCCAGACGCGATGACAGCGGCGCACCAAGGCGTGGGCCGAAGTCACCGTCACCTCCGGCTCACTGTCAGGGAAGACTGGGGGCTGGTAGCCATACACACATTTGAACGGGGACATACCTGTGGCCGTGGTGGGCAGGGAGTTGTGGGCATACTCCACCCAGGAGAGGTTCTTGCTCCATGAGGCGGGGTTCTGGGAGACCAGGCAGCGGAGACTTGTCTCCAACTGCTGGTTGACCCGTTCCGTCTGCCCGTTCGCCTCCGGATGATAACCTGATGTGAGACTCACGGTTGCCCCTATGAGCCTGCAAAACTCCCTCCAAAACCTGGATACGAATTGGGGCCCCCTATCGGAGACAATGTCTTTCGGGAACCCATGAACCCGGAATATGTGGTCCATCATTACTATGGCTGTTCGTCTAGCGGACGGGAGCTTGGGCAAGGCGATAAAGTGAGCCATCTTTCAGAATCTGTCTACTACTGTGAGTATGGTGGTCCGCCCATGCGAGACCGGAAGTCCGGTGACGAAATCCATGGATATCTCTGCCCATGGACGCGAAGGAATGGGTAGGGGATGCAGCAACCCCATACGGGCGCCGTGGGAGTTCTTGTTCCGGGCGCAGACGGGACAGGCTGCCACGTATTCTTTGATGTCAGCCCTCATGGAGGGCCACCAGAATCGCTGCTGGATGACAAACAGGGTTCTGCGCATGCCTGGATGACAAGAGAGTCTGGAGGTGTGAGCCCAATGGATGACTTGGGATCGGAATTGATCTGGGACAAAAAGTCTGTTTTCCGGGCAGCCACTAGGGGGTGGCTTGTTTCCATTGGCCCGCTGTACCCGGCCTTCGATTGGCCAGGTCACTGCTCTCACCAGGCAATGAGGAGGCAGGATGGATTCGGGTTTCTTGAGTTCTGGATCTGAGTTGTAAACACGGGAGAGGGCGTCAGGCTTGGTGTTTTTGGATCCCGGTCTGTAAGATAGAGAAAAGTTAAAGCGATTGAAAAAAAGTGACCAGCGGGTTTGGCGGGAATTCAATCTTTTCGCTGACTTGATGTATTCAAGATTTTTATGGTCTGTCCAAACCAAAAAGGGCTGCTGAGCACCCTCCAGCCAATGTCTCCATTCTTCCAGTGCCAGTTTAACTGCCAACAGTTCGCGATCCCCCACATCATAATTTTGTTCGGCGGGCGTCAGCCGTCGAGACAGGAACGCGCACGGGTGTAGTTTGTTGTCGCTCTTGGCTCTCTGTGATAGGATGGCCCCGACTCCTTGATTGGAGGCGTCCACCTCCACCACAAACTGTCGCGACGAATCAGGAAGCGTGAGGATGGGAGCGGTGCTGAAACGGTTCTTTAGCTCCTGGAAGGCCGCCTCCGCCTCTGCTGACCAGCGGAAGGGGACCTTAGGAGACGTGAGTGCGTGCAAGGGAGCCGCCGTGGCACTGAAACCCTTGATGAACCGCCGATAAAAATTGGCAAAGCCCAGGAATTGCTGCACCTTTCTGCGTGAGTCGGGGGTAGGCCATTCCTTAACCGCGCTGACTTTCGCCGGGTCCATCTCAACCTTGCCCGGGGCCACGATGAAGCCGAGAAAAGATACGGTGTCCCTGTGGAATTCACTTTTCTCGGCCTTTACGTATAGTTTGTGTGCAAGAAGACGTTGCAGCACCGTCTCGACGTGAATCCTATGGGTCCTCAGATCTGGGGAATAAATCAAAATATCGTCCAAATATACATATACAAAACGGTCCAAACAGTCTCTCAAAACATCATTGATCATGGCCTGAAACACAGCGGGAGCATTGGTGAGACCAAATGGCATGACTAAGTATTCGAAGTGTCCTCGATGGGTGTTGAACCCGGTCTTCCATTCGTCCCCTTCTCGGATGCGCACTAGATGGTATGCGTTGCGCAAATCTAACTTTGTAAACACCCGGGCTTGCTGTAGTTGGTCGAACACGGTCGACATCAGTGGGAGCGGATACCGGTTCTTGATTGTGATCTGATTGAGAGGACTATAATCAATACAGGGGCGTAGGGTGCCGTCCTTTTTGTCCACGAAAAAGAACCCCGCCCCTGCAGGCGACGATGATGGTCGAATCAGTCCTGCTTGCAGGGAGGAGTCTATATATTCGTTCATGGCTTGCTTTTCAGGGCCCGAAAGAGAATAAAGCCTCCCCTTAGGTATAGTTGAACCCGGCAAGAGTTCAATGGCGCAATCATACGGACGGTGGGGAGGTAGGGAGGTAGCCTTGGCCTTGCTGAATACCTCGGCCCATGGGTGGTAACACGCAGGGACCCCGGTTAAGTCGGGGGTTTGCGCGTCTCGAGCAGGAGGCACAGCGCGCGGGTTAGACCTGACACAGGAATCATGACAGTCGGGACCCCATCCCGTTATTTCCCCTGATCCCCAGTCTATGACGGGGTTGTGGCGTTGAAGCCATGGATACCCGAGAATGAGAGGGTTCATTGGAGAGGTCACGACATGTAGCCTTATATTCTCCTGGTGGGGACCTATCGACAACGAGACTGGTTCTGTTATGTGAGTTATTTCAAAAAGTGCCTGTCCATTGAGTGCCTTAGCTTTCACGGGGGTGTTCATCAGCTCAGTCTTTACCCCCCACCGGCGAGCAAATGCCCAGTCTATCAGGCTTTCATCTGCTCCTGAGTCTATTAGTACTTCGAGTTCTATTTCTCTTCCCAAGTGTGTAATCCTGCCCTTGGGAAGCACTCGCTCCGGGGACGGAGCCGCAGAGAAGGCGCTCACCTTCAGGGTCCTCCTTACTGGACAGGAGAGAAGGAGGTGTCCGAGCTCACCGCAGTAGTAGCATCTTCCCTCTCGGCGTCGCCGTAACTTCTCCTCCTCGGTCAACTTAGCTCTGCCCAACTGCCTCGGTTCTGGCTCCTGGCGCTGCCGATCCCCGTCCAGCCTGGAGTGGTGAACGTCAGGGCCGGCTACTGGGACGAAGGCGGGGGTGGTCCTGCTTCGGTGCTTCCTCCACTCTTGCAGCCGGTTGCCAGTGCGGATAGCCAGAGCGATGAGGGCGTCGAGGTCGGTGGGAAGGTCTAAGGGGATTAGCTGATCCTGTATGGACCCAGAGAGGCCCCGGAGGAAGACGTCATATAGTGCCGTCGCGTTCCAACCGCACTCCGCGGCCAGCGTGCGGAACCGGATGGCGTAGTCCCCGACGGTGTCTTGTCCCTGGACTATCTGACAGAGTTGGCGAGCCTTTTCTCGGTCAGCGGAGATTGGATCGAACACCGTTCGCAGAGCCTTGATGAAAGCGGGGAGAGAGTGACAGGAGACGGAATCCCTGGCCCATTCCGCGGTGGCCCACGTGCGGGCCCTTCCCGTCAGGTATGAAACCATGTAGGCCACCTTGGAGCGCTCGGTGGGGAAATCTGCTGGGGCCCTCTCAAAATGCATCCCGCATTCTGTAATAAATGCCCGGCTAAGGCCGGGTTCACCGGAGTAGCGCTCTGGAGGAGCCAGTCTGGCACCGTCGGTCATGGGAGCTATGGCAAGGGGAGTAACTGAGGAAGCAGCGGGTGTACTGGAAGTCGCTGCTGGTCCCGCGTTCAAGAGCGAGAGCACGTCCTGCATTTGCTGACCCAGCTGTGCTACTTGGGTGGCGACCGCTCCTCTGAATTCTTCTTGGCACTTAGCGATTCCTCGGATTTCTTTCCCCAAGTCGCCCACTTGCTTCTGGTGCTGGGCGAGCTGTGAGGCATGGGAACGCACTGCGGCGCACAGGTGCTCCGACTCTGCCGAGTCCATGACTGGCCAGTGTGTACTGTCAGGCAGGGGACAAGACGGAGGACTCGGATGCAGAGTCGTTTCTTTCTGGGATTTATTCCAGCAAGCACACTGAGCAAAAGTACAAATCAAATCGCCTCTTGCGAGGGAAAACACGTGGCAAAAAGTACAAACAAAAGGTGTCGCACTGAGGCGAGTCAAAAGGCTAAAAGTACAAATCAAAACGCCTCTTACGAGGGAAAACACGTAGCAAAAAGTACCAACTAAAGGAGTCGCACTGGGGCGAGACAAAAAGGCGATGGAGACCAAGGCACAAACAAAAGCGTCGCTCGGTGGCGAGACAAAAAGGAGGGTTCTTACAGAGAGTTCGGACATCAAGGGATCGCTGGTGGTCGGGACGAGGCAAGACACACTGGCACAAGACAAGGGGAAGACACGGACTAAATACACACAAAAGGGCGGGGACACAGGTGATGACAATTAGTGTCGATTACGCAGGTGCACACAATCGGGATCAGGGAAGACAAGACAACCAAACACCGAGGAAGGAAACACGAACTGAAACGGAAGGGATGACAAAATAAAACCGGAAGTAAAGTTACGACAATTGACGAGACAAAAAACCGAAAAAATAAACGCGACCGCATGACATAGGGTTCCGTTATACATTCACTAGATGGAGCTGTGCTAAGGAGAATGTCAACCCACTCAATGAGGTATAGGCACACGAACTCCCCAGATACAGACAGCACATAACGTGTCCCACCAGAGGGGCACAGACACTGGACCACTGCTACACCGTAATTAAGGATGCATACCACTCTGTGGCTCGTGCAGCTTTAGGACTCTCAGACCACTGTCTAGTTTATCTGATCCCGGCCTACAGACAGAAACTAAAAACTTTTAAGCCTGTGGTGAGGACTGTGAGGAAGTGGACAGTGGAGTCAAGGCAGGACCTCCAAGCCTGCTTTGACTGCACCGATTGGAGAGTTTTTGAAGCTGTAACTTCAGACCTGCATGAACTCACTGACACTGTCACATCATACATCAGTTTTTGTGAGGATCTGTGTGTGTAGACTAAGACCTTCTGCCCGTACAACAACGGCAAACCTTGGTTTACACCGAACCTCAGGAGGCTGCGCAAAGTCAAGGAGGAGGCCTACAGGAGCGGTGACCGGACCTGTTCAAGCAGACCAGAAACACACTGAACCGAGAGGTCAGGAAAGCCAGGAGGTGTTACGGGGAGAGCCTGGAGAGACACCTCTCTGCCAATCCTGATCCCTCAACAGTGTGGAAAGGTCTGCAGAGCATCATGGGCTTCAAGAAACGAACCCCCCGTCCTGTGGAGAGCCCAAGGCTTGCTAACCAGCTAAACAGGTTCTACTGCAGGTTTGATCGGTCCTCCCACACAACGGGACCTCCTGCAGCACAATCTACATACTAACCTCCCCCCACAACTGCTCTGTCCACACCTCCATCACTGTGGTCACCGACTCTCTCTCTTGCAGAGGCCGCGCCTGCACTCCAGATCCGCGAGTAGGAAGTGCGCCCGATGTCCCGGAGACAAAAGATCAGGAAGGCACCGGGCCCAGACGGCGTGTCACCTTCCTGCTTGAAAGTCTGTGCTGAGCAGCTGGCGTCCACCTTTGCACGGATCTTCAATCGTTCCCTGGAGCTGTGTGAGGTGCCCTCGTGCTTCAAGAGCTCCACCATCGTTTCAGTGGCCAAGAAGCCCGCCATCACAGGTTTGAATGACTATAGACCTGTCACACTGACATCTGTGGTCATGAAATCTTTCGAGAGGTTAGTGCTGAACCACCTGAAGGATGTCACAGCCCCCCTGCTTGACCCCCTCCAGTTTGCCTACCGGGCAAACAGGTCGGTGGATGATGCGGTCAACATGGGACTGCACTACATCCTGCAACACCTGGACACCCCAGGAACGTAGGCCAGGATCCTTTTTGTGGACTTCAGCTCGGCGTTCAACATCGCTCCTGACAGCCTCCAACAGAAGCTCATCCAGCTCGCGGTGCCTGCCTCCACCTGTCAGTGGATCACCAGCTTCCTGACCAACAGGAGACAGCGTGTGAGGCTGGGGAGCATCACATCTGACACCCGGACCACCAATACTGGAGCCCCTCAGGGGTGCGTCCTCTCCCCACTGCTCTTCTCTCTCTACACCAACGATTTCTCCTCAGGTGACTCTCCTGTGAAGCTCCTGAAGTATGCAGACGACACCACTCTCATCGGACTGATCCAGAACGGTGATGAGACTGCGTACAGACAGGAGGTGGAGCGGCTGGTCCACTTGTGCAGCCAAAACCACCTGGATCTTAACCCGCTCAAGACCGTGAAGATGACAGTGGACTTCAGGCGAGACCCTTCACCACTTTCACCGCTCACTATCCGCAGTAATACTATTCTCTCCACAGACACCTTCAAGTTCCTGGGAACCACAATCTCTCGGGACCTGAAATGGACCGGCCACATAGACTCTGTCCGGAAGAAGGCCCAGCAGAAGCTGTACTTCCTGAGACAGCTCAAGAAGTTCAACCTGCCACGGGAGCTGCTGAAGACGTTCTACACTGCCATCATCTAGTGTGTCGTCTGCACCTCCATCACTCTCTGGTTTGGATCGGCCTCCAAATAAGACAAGCACAGACTGCAACGGACAATAAGGACTGCAGAAAAGATAATTGGAATCAACCTCCCATCTATTCAAGACTTGTACCTGTCCAGGACCAGGAAACGTGCTAGTAACATCTCTACAGACCCTTCTCACCCAGGTTGCATTCTGTTTGAACTACTACCCTCCGGACAACGTTATAGAGCTCTGTACACTAAAACCAGCAGACACAGAGACAGAGCTTCTTCCCCCAGGCTGTTGCTCTGATGAACTCACACCACTCTTAGAGTCTCAGAGTCATTACTGTGCAATAACATCCTGCTCTCCACACCTTTTTTGGATTGTCTACACTGTTTGTACTATGTGTCCTCTCTGCATCCATTGCAGCCTGGTCATCCTAGAAGAGGGACCCTCCCATCTGTGGTCTCTTCTCAAGGTTTCTCATTTCCCCTAGCTGGAGTTTTGAGTTTTTCCTTTCCCTCTTGGGAGTTTAAGATCAGGGGATGTTTGAGAATATCTGCCAATTTTCACATGTACTGAGTGTTGTTGTTTGTCACCTAAATGTTGAACAGAGGCTGTGATTTACCGAAGTCAAATTCCTTGTTTGGCACGCTCAAACATGGAGAATAAAAAAACTCTTGAATCTTGAATCTTGAATAAAAAAGTCCAACTCCCATTCCGTATGAAAGTGATACGGTTTGGCTTCCTACTTGGTACAGCAACCCCACACATTTTTGATGGTAATAAACTTTCTTTAGTTTAAAAGAAAAAAGTGAGTGCGTGCATTGATGCGTAATGCGTTGATTAGCTTGTTAGCTTTGGCTTTGATAGTTTGTGTATGCGCAGCCAAACTTGCTGCAGTGAGGGGGTGCAGTTCACTGTGATTGCCTCCTGTATGTCAATCAAGCAATGGGATGAAAGTGATACGATTTGGCTTCTTACTTGGTCCAGCAACCCCACTCATTTTTGATGGTCATAAACTTTCTTTAGTTTAAAAGAAAAGAGTGAGTGCGTGCGTTGATGCATAATGCGTTGATTAGCTTATTAGCTTTGGTGCCGGGTTTGTTTATGTGCAGCCAAAAAGCTGCGGTGAGGGCGTGTATCACTGTCTATTGCGCATGTGTGATTCACTGTGATTGCCTCCCAACAGGCTTCCCTGTATGTCAATCAAGCGATGGGATGGATTCTAGCCTATAGAAAAAAAAATATTTAAACTGTCCTGAGATCGACCAGTAGCATCTTACTTCGGTGACGCCCCTGACCACAGTTGCCGTAATGCTGAAAGCGATGCGACCATCTAATGTACTAGTCGCACTGAAACGTACTGAAACATTATGGCAGAGCGCAGTGTACAACCAGTATGGATCAACAAATTAATCAATTTATATGGCCTTATATATGGATCTATAAGACGCACTGCATTATAAGGTGCACTGTGTTTTTTTGAGTAAATTCTAAGTTTCTAATTCGCCAAATAGTGTGGAAAATACGGTAAGTAAAAAAAGCCCAAACGTTGTGATTGTGCTGATGTGAAATGCGTAAGAGTAACAAATGCACAGGAAAACGTACTAGTAAATGGGTAACAGGGCAAGTGTCCTTAAGTCCCCTGGAAGAGGGGGGTGTTGTAGAGTCCCCCTCTGGATGAAGTCGCTCTTCTAAAGAGTACTTTGCGTTGGCAGGGAAAATTACATGGGTAACAGGACTTTTGTCCTTAGTTCCCAGGGAAGGAGGGGGTATTGTAGATCCCCCTCTGGATGAAGTAACTCTTTTTAAGCGTACTTCGCGTTGGCAGGGAAAATAAAAAACTAGTACACGGGTAACAGGAATGATGTCCTGAAGTCACGGGGATGGAGGGGGTGTTGTAGAGTCCTCCTCTGGATGAGGTACCTCTTGTTAAGAGTACTTCGCGTTGGCAGGAAAAAAAACTTGTGTGACTGGTAGGATAAATTGACTAAAAAGCAGTACTGGTAAACACAGTCCAGTAGTTTGTTGAAAGGTCAGTTTAAACCTGCATTAAGAATCCGTAAAGAAAAAAAGAAAAAATGCAAAATACTAAAGTTAAATAGAAAATTGTATCATCCAACAAAGAAAAAACTAAAAAATAAAATAAGAAAAACTAGACACAATACAATTTATGTCTAATGTGACAATATTCAGTTGAAAGATTCCATCACCATTCACAAACAGTTATTCCACACCCACATTCTCCAATATAAGTATGCAATTTCCTCCACCAGATCTCAATACTTTGCGGAGAAAATTACAGCCGGTGCGGGGAACACCAGAGTCTTGTTCTCCGTGATTAACAATTCAACCCGCCCCCTTGACTCCCCCCCCCTCACTTCCACTCTATTGACCACTGTAACACCCTGATGTCATTTTTTGACTATAAAATAGCCACCATCCACCAGCAACCGACCCCTTACTCGTCTAGCTGTCCATCTCCTTTCTTCCCCTATTCCCCCCCTCTCTTTCCTGCTTCCAACTTCCCTCTGCTGCTGACCTATCTAAACTCATCCGAAACTCAAACATGTCAACTTGACCCCCTGCCTTCTTCCCTGGTCATAGCCTCTCTCCCCTCTCTGCTGCCCCTGATTACTACCATCATCCATTCTTCCCTCACCTCTGGCTCGGTCCCTCTATATTTCAAATCTGCTGCGGTTACACCAACTCTTCAGAAACCTAGTTCAGATCCCAATATCCTCAGTAACTTCCGCCCCATCTCCAACCTGCCATTTCTCTCCAAAATTCTTGAAAAAGCTGTTGCATCGCAGATGCACACTCACCTCTATTGTAATAATTTATATGAACAGTTCCAGTCCGGTTTTCGCCCTCGACACAGTACAGAAACATCCCTCATTAAAATCACAAATGATCTCCTTATTGCAGCCAACTCTGGTCTAATATCCATACTCATTCTCCTTGATTTAAGCGGAGCTTTTGACACCATTTCCCACTCTATCGGACTGTCTGACTCACCCCTGCACTGGTTCCACTCATATCTCTCTGGCCGCTCTCAATTTATCCAGTTAAAATCATTCACACCTCACTCCCCCCACCCCCCCGTCCTCTGGTGTTCCCCAGGGCTCTGTCCTTGGTTCCATCTTATTTATTATTTATCTCCTCCCACTTGGCCTGATTTTCCGTAAACACTGCTATGCGGACGACACCCAGCGCTTTTTCTTGTAATTGTGCTTGCTATTTTATGTCTGTACAGCGACCTTGAGTACCTTTAAAGGCGCCTTATGAATAAAATGTATTATATTATTGCTATTATTGTATCCATCCATCCATTTTCTGTACCGCTTTGTCCCCATGCAGGGCACACAGAGATGAACAACCATTCGCACTCACAGTCACACTTAGGGACAATTTGGAGTGGTCAATTGGCCTACCAAGCATGTTTTTTGGGATGTGGGAGGAAACCGGTGTGCCCGGATAAAACCCACGCGGACACGGGGAGAACATGCAAACTCCACACAAGGAGGGCCGGAGGTGGAATCGAACCCGCACCCTCCTAACTGTGAGGCGGATGTGCTTCCCAGTGCCCCACCGAGCCGCCCAATTATTATTATAAAGGCCACTAATATGATAAAATAGTATAACCAAAACGTCAAAATAGAGGATGACGTTTGCGAAGCGCTGTTTGTTGGTGCTGTTTATGAGCTGTGTTTATGTTGTGCGCACTTGTGTTGTCCATGTGCTGTCTTTGTTTGTCTGTGTATCTATGTGTTAAAAGGATGAAGTTGGCTAAATTAGTGCGCAAAGAATTTTGCTAGACTGTGGTCTATCCGATTTGCAACGCAAATCTAAAAAAAATTTGAAAAAATAGGAAAGAGAGGAAAACAAAGAAATTTGTTTGTGGGCAGAAACTGGTCCACACAGTGTCTAACCTTGATGAGAAATTCGAGAGAAAGAGAAAACATGCTATTTGGAACTGGATGAAGCAAAATTGTGAACTAACGACATTTCAATGCTAAATTTAGGAGGAATAATTGCTTCGGACACTTCAGACTTTACCCACGATACCGCACACTGCCACATCCACATCCAGAAGTTCTCCGATGACACGGCCATTGTTGGATATGTTTCGGAAGGGAACGATCTGGAATACAGGACGGTCATCAAGGACTTTGTCAGCTGGTGTAAGCTCAACCAGCTTCAGCTGAACACCAGCAAGATGAAGGAGATGATTGTGAGCTACGGGAGGACAGCACCCCACTTCACTCCAGGGATTGGACGTTGAGGTAGTACATTCCCGGGTGTTCGCCTTAACAACAAATTGGACTGGACTGATCACACCCACGCCCTGTACAAGAAGGGCCAGAGTCGCCTCCACCTGCTGAGGAGACTGAGGTCCTTTGGTGTGTGCAGGGCTCTCCTCAGGACCTTATATGAGTCTGTAGTGGCCTCAGCCATCCTCTACGCCAGTGGTTCTCAAACGTTTTTCAGTGATGTACCCCCTTTGAAATATTTTTTCAGCCAAGTACCCCCTGACCAGCGCAACACATTTCTGGTCGAAAAGAAAGAGGTACAGGACTGTCCCATCAGTGTTTGATTTATTAAAGTTAAACAACTTGTAGCAATTGAAGGAATGAGGTCGAAATACAAAAGGTCCTGCCTCGCTACAAAAACAGATATGCTCAAACCTCATTGAATAAAGTACATAAGCAGACAAGTATATTCACATATTAAATAAATAAAAGAAACATTTTAAGCATGTAATTATACCCACACACCAAATCAATAAAGAAGACATAACTAGACATTTTTGATAAATGGTGATGAGAAAGGTTTTTATAACTTTATGATCTGATATATATTTCTGAGCACTTTGAAATAACAAATGACTTTTGATATATTGCCTAAATAACTTAATGACCCTTAAGGAACTGTGTAATGCATGCCTGATGTTCTTTCTCTAAATCATGGACACGGCCAGAGTCGTCTTGACCATTCAGTACTTGATTGTATCTTATGTTTTGACTAATGCTAGACGCCAGTTTTTGATTACTACTGAACGCTCTGCACAGAGGGAAATAGTTTGCCTAACAAAGAAAAGATACGGTTGGAAGCATGATTAAACTAAGAATAAGCAAAGACATGATGTATCAAAAGAACAGCAATAGATTAATGATGTCACAGCCAAAAGCTAACATAATTTCGTACAAAATGACAAAATTAAAAGAATGAGGTACGACAGTGTATGTCCAAGATTGGAGAAGAATGTTCACAGGAAGGTCACGTGGAGATAAAACCAGCAGGTGCCAGAAGGAGCCACCCAAAGACTCGGCCAAAGATGATCGCCAAGGCCGAAAGACGGGAGGGAAGACAACAGCCCCCACCCGAGAACTCGGCCAAAGATGATCGCCAAGGCCGAAAGACGGGATGGAAGACAACAGCCCCCCTCCACACACATACACCAACAGCCCCCCACCTACACACCGAATCGCCCACTCCCATGGAAGCAGACTCTCCTTCGAACTTGCCCCACCCCGAAGACTCATCACCCATCAATCTCGGCCCACAATGTGCTACTGAATATAAAACTGATCTAACAACCTTGGACGTTGCCTTTTCTGAATGGAGACTTTCCGCTCTTGAAGGGCCCAGCGCTGTATTGTACTTTCCTGAAAACAGAGCTTTTTGAACAAGAATTGTGATTGAACTCAACCAATCTGTGTAAATCTAATTTCTGCTTCAGTGTCTTTGCATTTTCCTAAATCTGAAGAAATCAAACGAGCACGCAGTTAGTAAATTGGATAACAGGTGATTGGCAAAGGCTTTTGCCGTGAGGCGCAGATAACGCGCTCCCTAAATTGTGGACAAAATCCAACAAATGGTGACCATCCGACGTGATTTCTTCAGAAGGGAAAGTGCATGCTCCACAAAGGATTCTTCCTTCTCCGCTCTTGCTCAACAATATTGCAGTCCGATCGGCACAAAAGGTAAGGGGGAACCTTTTTTTCTCTCTCCCAGTGCAGCAATGTTGTGGAGTGAAAGCGGAATACAAAAATTAATCATTTCAGCTCTATCTTCAGGAATGGTGGTTGTATAGAAGTGTGTTTGTGTGGAACTTGGTAAAAGTGATTTGTGGAAAAAATTAAAAATACAAAAACAAGTGAAGGCGTCGCTGATATAGCAGGACGGATGCCGAGCGACTCCAATAGTGTGACCTTAGAACATTATAGGGCTGTCTAAGGCGAGGGACATCTGGGATGTCCGAGTTGTGGTGAATTAAGAGAAAGGTGGTGAGGACTTTGTCTGATCAGCAAAGGGCGCTCACACCGCTGGAACTTGTGGGATGCCAGTGACTAGCATATGGGCACCTGAGTGGCCTCAATAGTAGACACTTAGGAATTTATACTGTTGCCTAAGGTCGGGGTCGATTGGATGGGCCAGGCCACCAATACGAGTCGGGGACTCGTGAAAAAAAAAAAAAATGGTGAAGGCATCGCTGATATAGCAGGACGGATGCCTGGCGACATCAATAGTGCGACCTTAGAGACTTATATTGTTGTCTAGGGCGAAGGGTAACTGGGTTAACCAGGTCGCTACATAATTGTTGAAGTGTGTCTATGATGATATTGTGTGGAAAGCAGGCTTGGCTGTCAGATGGGACAGCGGCGCAGCTGAAGAAGTGAGTGATTAGTTGTGGTGCTGTTCATGGGATGGAAGTGATGATTTGTGGTTCATGAAGAACAATAAGTTGATTTGTATAAAATTGTTGATTTTATTTTGATTTTGCATGAGAGTTGGAGTCAGAAAAATGGCTTAACAAGAATTTGATAAAGAATGTATATTTAATTAGCATGAAGGTTATATCCCATTGTGTGGTGGGGTTAAACTGTAACCATTTTTGTTTTCATAAGGGTGCGGCTCTAAAGCACTTCAGTTGCCCCCCCCCCCCACCCTTGTTATCGACTGGGAAGATTGTCATGTCTATGTTGTGGGCCCGTGTGTTTGTTTAAGTGTATGTTTGTCTTTGTGTATCAGTTCGTTATGAAGGATGGCATTGCGTTAAATTTGTGCACGGAAACGGTGTGCTAGACAATGGTTTATCAGATTTGCATTGTTAAATGTAAAAATTAGAAATTATAGAATAATCTGAGGGTTGTGGGCAGAAACTCGTCCAACGAGGAGAGTGCCCAGCCCTCATAAAAATGTGAGAGTAAGAGAGAACATACATTGTAGAATTGGGGAAAATTAAATTATGATTGCAGATTTTAAATTTAGGAGGAATTATTGATTGGTTATGACATAAGACTATACAAGGTGGTTACATGTAACTAAAGATTTGAATCACTTAGAGTTAATAAACAACTAATAAAAACAACATTGCAAGGGGGCACTTTTTTATTAAAAGAACACCAAGTAAAGTATTAAGTAGGGGGCATTTGTGATTGGGATTAAATTAAGGATAAAATTAGGTTAATGATTAGAAATCAATGGTGCTCTACACAAAAAGGCTTAAATTTTAATGGGGAAATATTTGGAGTACTGTGTTGGTCTACATAGTTCATGAGCCTAGTTTATTTGGTTTTGATTGTGGTTTGGGTTTATTTTGTTTATTGTTAGGTTTTCCTTGTGTTTATTGTTAAGGTGTTCCTTGTTATTCTCTTATCCCCTGCATTGTAAATGTCTTCTTTATGCAGATAGGTTAACAGGCTAGGAATTTAGTGAGGAGAGAATTTATCACTTGATGGGGGTTAATAATTGTCCAAATCCTAGTCACATGTTTTGAGGGACCAGAGCAACGACATTATATCTAATTTGCAGGCCATTATTTCGTATGTGATGACAGTGTCTAGATAAGTAGACTGTTTTATCAAAAATGTGAGAGTGAAGGAGGAGGTTTGATTTGTAATCTGGCATTTGGGTGCCACTTTCAAGAGTCTGTGCAGAAGCATAGATTGTTTTTGTTTGTTTTTAAAGATATATTTAACAGTTTATCTCGGTGCAGTAAGGATATAGCAATTTTGAAAGACTTAAAATTAAAAGCAAAATTCAATTTTAATTCTGACACATGCCAGCTAACATGAGGATGGGAAATAAATAAAGGAATAAATACTAGCTCAAATGTGGCATGTGTTTTAAATTGGGCGATAAGACATTCACTTCCAAGCACTATCCTTTAGCGCTGCTGACAATAATAACTTATGAGATGTTAAATCAAGGAGGAGTGTCATATTTGGAACACCGGCGCTGTATGACCTATAGATTGAACAATAACATTCACCGCATATACAACCATGTTGGTAGATTGTTAAATTACATTACAGTTTATTACAAAGGATTTCGGAACTTTATTCGATGATAAACACTGGAACGAGAATTTTAGCCGTGTTAATGGGTAGGGTGGATGTATTACTCAAAAAAAAAATAAAAAAATAAAAAAAAGCATTTGATAAGGGTGGCTTGATAGTAAGATGATGAGTGTGCGCAACTGATAGGATACAAAATGTTAATAGGAAGATTTGGGGTGTAAGGAACAAATACTACACAGGAAGACTGATAACACGAAGATAGTTTTGTGAAATTTGTGTCCCAGTGTGTTCTGCCCTAGCGTGTGGCACAAGTCCTGAACTGAGTCCTTGTACTCTACTGGCTGCCTCAAAATCAATAGAGGACTGTCCCTGGTCATGAGACACCTTTGGGAGAACAACAGGAACTATTATCATGCTTGAAGGGGGCAAGCACGGCTCTTCACAGGACAAGAACCATACAGTTGATGGAATACACACAGTGGCAGATCAAAAAGAAAATGGACTGAAAGAACAAAGACAAGATGGACGCATTTGAGAATGGCGGACGATCCAGCCCAGAATCATCATCATGAGAATCTAAGAGGAGAGGCTGCTAAAGACTTGCACGAGGCACATGAAGTCAAACTGGACACATTGCTAAAGACTGCTAAAGCATTACAAAGTTGGTGGAGTATGGGACAAAAGGGATGGAAGTGTGTTTGGGTGCTGGGGGCAGACATAACTGAGGAGTTTTGATAAAAGAGGGAATAATAAGGCTGCTTATTGACACTGAAACGGGGATAAAAAACTAAATACATAGATATGGACAGTGAAGATGCACTGACAAATTATACGACAGCGTGATCAGAAACTTTGTAAAGTGGACATTGATCAATAGAAATTAAATCATTTGAATCTTAAATTTTTACATGTAACTTAGCATTTCAAAGGCATAATTAATCTAACTGAAATAATGAAATTTTATAATTGGACCAGTGAAAATTTGGATTCGGGCAACAGAAGGCTGAATTGCTAAACTTAATTGACCTTTATCAAAACAACAGAATTTAATTACACATCAACTGCGACTGATTTATAGGATGCATATTTCAGCTTGAAGGGGTGAGGGGCCATAAGAAAGTTGGAATTCTGGATAGTCAGCAAAATAGTAATACAGGGCACTACTTAATTAAAAAAGAATACAGTAGGGCTTTAAATAACAAATACATTGACATGACCATTGCGACAATTGATTTAAATGGCAATTTATGATAGGCACTTGGGGTTAGGATTAACAATCCATCCATCCATCCATTACTGGTGCGGCTTGTCCTTACGAGGGCCACAGATGATTAACAATAATAACTAAAATTATTAATTTCTGTAGAAATTAATAATGAATGGAAGCTCAGGCGTGCATGTGCTCCTCAGGCAGTCCTGTCTACATTCTACCGTGGCACCATTGAGAGCGTCCTCACCGGTTGCATCGCTGTCTGGGGGCGTCCTCACCGGTTGCATCGCTGTCTGGGGTGGTAACTGCACTGAACAGAACTTGAAGGCCCTGCAGCGCATAGTGAATACGGCTGGTAAGATTATTGGTGCTTCGCTCCCCTCCCTGAAGGACATTTACACCTCCCATCTCGCCCGCAAGGCAACCTCGATTGCGAGAGATGTGAGTCACCCGGCTCACTCTTTGTTTGACCTTCTGCCCTCTGGGAAGAGGTAGAGGAGCCTCTGCTCCCGCACCACCAGACTCGCCAACAGCTTCTTTCTCCAGGCTGTTAGGGCCCTGAACTCGCTACCCCCTTCTGCGTAGCGTGCGGCACTGTTGCGCTTTTTCTGGAATGTCTGCTGTACGTGCACTTGCTCCTTTTTTTGCTCCTCTTATTTATTAATTAATTTATTTATTTTGTTATTTATTCATTATTTATTCAGCACGCTGTTGTTATACTTGTTTACTTGTTTACTTGTTTGTCTGTTGTGGGCCATGTCTTGTCACCGTGGGATAGGGGGGAACGAAATTTCGGTTTCTTTGTGTGTCTTTGGCATGTGGAGAAATTGACAATAAAGCTGACTTTGACTTTGACTTTGAAAAAGGGAAATTTTAATTGAGGAGAACATTTTGCGTACGGAGGGTTCTTTTTACATTTTAATATTGTATGTTTTATGTGTGTGTTGTGGGATGACAGTTTGTCTGTAATGCTGTATGAATGTCAAGTCTGTACTTGGGATGTGGTGTTTGTGTATTGTGAATGGTTAACATGATTCAAGGTTGGGGTGATGTGATCACAGCAGAGGATACCATTCCTTTCACCTGAAAAATATAAAGATACTACAGATTTGAAAAAGCAAGATTGATCAGGGCTAATTTTGGACTAAATATAGGTTTAGGATTACTCGGGGGCACCATTGAGAACAAAAGACTTCAATGGAGAAGGCCCATTTCAAGATTATGACCAGACGTGACTATACCAGCATTGACAATCAAGACTCTGAGCCAAGACAGTGTATGACAACAACTCTGGACTTACCTGACAGTGTGACGAAATGTATGTGACGGAATTTGTGATGACTTGCTTTGTTTTGATGTTTTACCTAATTGTATTGCAGCCTCTAACAGCAACCCAGGGAGCAGATTGTGCTTTATTTGTTAAACTTGCTTTACTTTGCAGGTTGTCAACTGCAGTCTTGGAGAATTTTGTGTCATGTCTGTGAACATGCATTAACAACTAACCCCTTACTTTTCATAATGAGTTTGTAAATGTGATCGGTTTCATGACAGGCTTGGCAGGCTCCAATTTTCTATTTCATGCGTTTGACAGCTCGGCAGAAATGAAGTAAATGGGAGACAACATCATGAGATGGAGCCAAAGCCTGGTAACAAGTGTGAAGAGTTTCAAAATAGCTTTTAATAAACTGTAGACCTTCACAAGATAGTATCAAATAGGTGGGAGAGTATTAAATGTAAAAAAATTAGAACAATAACATACAGACTCCAAACAAATTGGGAACAGGTGGATTATGAACGTTAAAGTTTGAATAACACATCATTCACGTGATTCATTTGCAGGATAAACAATGGAAGGGATTGATAAATTGAACAAATTTAAGATGATTGCGGTAGTATTATGTCGAAAACAAATAGATTCAACACGTTTTTTCCCTATAAAATGGTGCCGTTTGGGTTTGAAGTACATAGTCGCTTCAAAGGAGGAAAAGCATGATTTAAGATACGTGATTGATCAATGAGAAGGCTATCCCTTGTACCAGGGGGGTCAAACTCATTTGTTCACGGGCCGCAGTGTAGTCATAGCTTCTTTCGGAGGACCGGTATGACTGTCATACCGAAATAAATGTGTGAGCACCTCATATTACATAGGGTAAAAGCTACAAAACAAACTGACAAGTAACTCGCTTTCAAATCAGACAAATAAAAACTGGTCTAATATTTAAAAATAAAATATTAAAAGTGAAGACAATTTGCAATTCGAGTAATGACACATGAATAAAAAGCACAATTTGTCTCCGTGGGCCGCATAAAATCATGTGGCGGGCTGCATCTGGCCCCCAGGCCTTGAGTTTGACACCTGTGCCTTATACAAATTAGATTAGAATTTGATAAAACAGATGTGGACATCCACATATTCCATTAGAGTTTAAATTGCTTGCAATACAATTACAAATTAGTTAACACCTGTGTGATTGATTGATTGATTGATTGATTGATTGATTGATTGATTGATTGATTGATTGATTGATTGATTGATTGATTGATTGATTGATTGGTTGGTTGGTTGGTTGGTTGGTTGGTTGGTTGGTTGGTTGGTTGGTTGGTTTATTGATTGAGTGATTCATTGAGTGACTGACTGAAGGGCTGAGTGACCGAATGGGAAATCGTTCGATGTCTGTCTGTCTATATGTATGTACTATATATGTATGTATGTATTTCGTTATTTGTTTATGTATTTCTCTTTCACATTTTCTTTCTCATCTTCCACTTCTTTCGGCTGCTCCTGTTAGGGGCCGCGACTGCAGAGCGATTGTTTCCATATCTTTCTGTGCCACCAACCATCTGCATGTCCTATCTTTGTCTCTGCCACACTCTCCATTATTTTGGCCAGTAGATTTCCAAGCCTCACTTCTAACATTCTTTCCGATAACTTCATCCTTTGCTTAATGAACACCTCTGTAGCTACTACAGTTCTGCGCATCGCCGTGGTCTGAAATAAGAAATAGAAGTCAACACCTTTCCGGGGAACTTCTCGCTTTTTAAGAATCTCCCCTGCCATCTCTCCTTGATAGTTCCATGCTGTCACTGGAATGTCGTCTAGGCCAATTGCCTTTCCACTCTCCATCTTTTACAAAGGTCTGGGTATGAATTTTATCTATATTTATTTTTCTCACTCATTGGCAGCCCCACAGAGGGACTTGTAGCGGCTCCACAGAGGGACGTGGTGTGCCAACAGAGGGACCCTGGTGGCATCAACGATTTTGGTGACCTCAGTTAAACTGAGGTCAACAGAGGGAGTGAAGGAATGAGGTCAAAATACAAAAACTCCTGCCTAGCTACAAAAACAGATATGCTCAAACCTCATTGAATAAAGTACATAAGCAGACAAGTATATTCACATATTAAATAAATAAAAGAAACATTTTAAGCATATACTTATACCTTCACACCAAATCAATAAAGAAGACATAACTAGACATTTTTGATAAGTGGTGATGAGAAAGGTTTTTATAACTTTATGATCTGATATATATTTCTGAGCACTTTGAAATAACAAATGACTTTTGATATATTGCCTAAATAACTTAATGACCCTTAAGGAACTGTGTAATGCATGCCTGATGTTCTTTCTCTAAATCAAGGACACGGCCAGAGTCGTCTTGACCATTCAGTACTTGATTGTATCTTATGTTTTGACCTTTAACTTTTTTAACTTTAATGCTAGACGCCAGTTTTTGATTACTACTGAACGCTCTGTACAGAGGGAAATAGTTTGCCTAACAAAGAAAAGATACGGTTGGAAGCATGATTAAACTAAGAATAAGCAAAGACATGATGTATCAAAAGAACAGCAATAGATTAATGATGTCACAGCCAAAAGCTAACATAATTTCCTACAAAATGACAAAATTGAAAGAATGAGGTACGACAGTGTATGTCCAAGATTGGAGAAGAATGTTCACAGGAAGGTCACGTGGAGATAAAACCAGCAGGTGCCAGAGGGAGCCAGCCAAGGACTCGGCCAAAGATGATCGCCAAGGCCGAAAGACGGGATGGAAGACAACAGCCCCCACACACACCGAATCGCCCATAGCCAGCACCCACTCCCATGGCGAACTTGCCCCACCCCAAAGACTCATCACCCATCAAACTCGGCCCACACTGGCATGTGCAGCTGATATAAACTAACCAGAGAACCTTGGACGTTGCCTTTTCTGAATGGAGACTTTCCGCTCTTGAAGGGCCCAGCGCTGTATTGTACTTTCCTGAAAACAGAGCTGTCTGAACAGAATAGTGATTGAACTCAACCAACTTGTGTAAGTCTAATTTGTGCTCCAGTGTCTTAGCATTTTCCTAAATCTGAAGAAATCAAACGGGCACACAGTGAGTAAATTGGATAACAGGTGATTGGCAATGGCTTTTGCCGTGGGGCGCAGATAACGCGCTCCCTAAATTGTGGACAAAATCCAACAATACCAGTATACGTATATTATTGTAAAATCTCACGTACCCCCTGGAGTACCTACACGTACCCCCACGGGTACGCGTACCCCCATTTGAGAACCACTGCTCTACGCTACAATTCTATTGTTTTTATTATAAAGTAATTTTCCTTTTAATTTCAATAGTTCTTTGTCATTTTGAACCAAAATCTCTGAATTGAATTATTGTTACAGTGCAGCCTCGGTTCTCAAACAAATCGGTATTCGAACCAAAAATTCGAGATTTGTTTGCTTCAGATGTCGGACGAAATTTCGGTTGTCGAACCTCGCGACATGAGCCGAGAGGACCCGCATGCCAACTGACTCCATTCGTTATTACATCCTCGTTACTCTGAGGATTGCATCAACTGTAATCATGCCTCCAAAGGAAGTAAGTGGGCGCAGTAAAGCCATCCTAAAACACAAAGACACTCTTAAAGCAATGAGACAGTGAGCGCCCGGTGCCCTGCGGTTGCGCGATCAGACAAAATTAAGCTCCCTGCGCACTGAGGTCCACTTAAATTGTCACGTCTCGTCCCCAACTGCTCCACTGTCTGTTGTCTTGGTTTCTGTCTGTGTGCTCGCCCCTCCCCTCCTGTGTGCCCATGATCAGTGTGATTATTCCCACCTGCCTTTCGTTACCTGTCGTGTATATAAGTCCTGTCTGCCCCTCACTCCCTGTCGGATCATTGGTTGCTGTCGTTCGGGGTTGTCGTACTGTCTTGATGCCGTCATGTCCTGCTGTCTTCTTGTTTCACGTCCCGGTCAGTCAGTCAAGTTATTGTTTGTTAAGTCATGTCAGTTTGCCTTTTGAGTTGCTTCAATAAACCCTGGTCCAAGCTGCACTTGGTCGTCCTGCTCCATGCTCCACCCGACCGTGACATACATTTTGTACATCAGGACTTTAAAAGTATTTTCTAAATTTCAGTGACGGCTCTGTCACAATAATGCGACCAGCGAGGTGCAGTTGCACGGTAGGCGACGCACTACGGTTGCGCGTTCAGCGGTGCGCTGCAGTTGCGCGATCGGACAAAAATGCGCAAATGAAAAAAATGCTTAAAAAAGGTTTTTTTTTTTTTGCTTGGAACAGATTCTTTTTTTCTCCATTATTGGTAATGGAAAATACGATTCGGAATTCACTTTTTGAACAGCCTTCTGGAAGAGATTGTGGTATAAAACCGAGGCTCCACTGTATTTTAAAACCAAAGACGATTCGCTCGGAGGAGCCAACTTCCTGTCTAGCCTCCTTTGAGGATTGCGTAATCCAGACCTTGGCAAATTACGGCCCGCGGACCACATCCGGTCCTTTGTGCATCCCTGTCCGGCCCGCATGAGGCAAATTGTGTTAGGGTTTTCCAGGTTATCTTTATCGTAGGATTATGTTGGAATGTAGACTATAATGATTAACCAATCTTGTCTTGCTCTCACAACGCAGTAAAATGAAGTGGTTGCTTCCTCTGCTTGATTGACCAGCTGCAGAGGAAGCAATCAAAGTTGTTCTGTTTCCCACAACATCGTAAAACACCCCCTGCTCTGATTTGACCAGAGGCCGGGGGTTCACCAAACCTGTCCACTCTCACCCCCACTCTGCTTCTCCTAATAAATATGCCCTTACAGGAGGGAGAGTTTCAGACCTCCATTCGATCATCGCTGCACACACAGCGACGAATGGACTCTCCACCTGCAGGTGTCTAAAAGGACTTAATTGTCTCCCGTGTGGTTCTTGCAAAATAAGTTGGAGTGAGCAAATCTCTAACAAATTGTAAATTATATTTGATTACTACTTAATTTAAAAAAAAATGTGTTTTGCGTGCAATACAACTGTTTTGCTTTTATTTAAGATTCCGCAGGTCCTTCATTCCCACTGCTGTCAGACTCTACAACATGCGTGGCACCTGATCATGTGTTTCGTCTCTATCGCTACTAGTGGCACTTGTCTTTGTCCTTGTCTGTTATTTATTGAAGGAATGGGGTCGAAATACAAAAAGTCCTGCCTAGCTACAAAAACAGATATGCTCAAACCTCACTGAATAAATTACATAAGCAGACAAGTATATTCACATATTAAATCAATAAAAGAAACATTTTAAGCATATAATTATACCTGCACACCAAACCATTAAAAAACACATAACTAGACATTTTTATATATGGTGATGACATGGGTTTTTATAACTTCATGATCTGATATGTATTTCTGTGCACTTTGAAATAACAAATGTTTGTTGATATATTGCCTGAATAGCATAACGACCCTTAAGGAACTGTTTAATGCATGCCTTATGTTATTTTAATTCACGGACACGGCCCAATGTGTCTAATAATGTTTTGTACTTGCATATATCTTATGTTTTGATTAATGCTTGATGTGACGTCGTATTTTGCCTAATGCCAGATGCCAGCCTTGGATTACTATTGAATGTTCTGGACAGAAAGAAAATGTTTTGACTAATAATGAAAACTACGGTCGGAAGCATAATTAAACTAAGAATGTGACAAACAAACTAATGCATGGTAAGTGGTGAGTAAGAATTTTGCATAGTCAGAGAACATTAACGAATTGATGATGTCACCCACAAAACTTCACATAACTCCGTACAAAATGACAAAAGTGGAAGGATGATGAATGGACGAGGTGCGACAGTGTATGTGCAAGAATGGAGGAGAATGTTTACAGGAAGGTCACTTGGAGATAAAACCAGCAGGTGCCAGAGGGAGACAGCCAAGAACCCGGCCAAAGATGATCGGCAAGGCTGAAAGACGAAAAGGAAAACAACAGCCCCCACACACATCGAATCGCCCATAATCAGCACCCAACCCCACGGAACTAGCTCTCACCGAACAGGGACCCACTCCCATGGAATCAAACTCTCCTGCGGACTTGCCCCACCCAAAAGACTCATCACTCATCAAACTCGGCCCATACCGGCATGTGCAACTGAATATAAGCTGACCAAAGGACCTTGAACGTTGCCTTTTCTGAATGGAGACTTTCTGCTCTTGAGCATGGTCGCATGAAAGGCCCAGCACTGTGTTGTACTTTCCTGAAAACAGAGCTTTCTTAACAAGAATTGTTATTGAACTCAACCAACCCGTGTAAGTCAAAATTTTGTTTCGGTGTCTCAGTCTTTTCCTTACATTGCAAAAGAAAACGAACATGCAGGAAGTAAATTGGATAACGGGTGATTGGCTCTGGCTTTTTCCGTGAGGCACAGATAGTGCGCTTCCTAAATTGTGAACCAAATCCAACATTATCCATTTTTACATTTGGCACTGAGCTGGTCATTGGTATTGGTATCAATTGATACAGAGTAATTCTGGTGGATTACTCAGTATTGATCAATACCAAATTCCCTTTGTATTGCACAGCTCTAGCTACAACTACACAGCCAGGATATTTTCATAAACAAATGTATAGAGGATTAGTCACGTGATGTCCAGAATTCTATTGGTGTCATGTACGACGCAGGAGGAGGCGTCAGAGTGGACGTAAACTCAAAAACATATTTTTTCTCCACACCATGAAGAAAATACAAAGAAAATGTCTAATCTAACTTTGAATTTAGTATTGCTAAAATTAACATTCTGATGATATGTCCGATGACGACACCCACATAATATACTACACTAAACTCACTCAACAGTATTTATAGACAACTTTAGATCACCAAATGATTCCCGAGCACGGCACCGCTGCTGCTCACTGCTCCCCTCTCCCCCAGGGGATGGATCAAAATCACACGGTGATGGGTTAAATGCAGAGACAAATTTCGCTACACCCAGATGTGTGTGTGACAATCATTGGGACTTTAACTTTAACTTTTAGAACAACAACCACCATACAAAAAGTGCTATACATAGAGCAATACAAATTAAACCGAACAAAATTATTTCACTGTGGAAATAAAAGAGCTTGGGCACAATATATCTACATATAATGTTTAGTAAGTGAAACAGATTTTCCCTCCAACCTTTTACAATGTGCTCATATAACTCAAATATACTTATGTGTGAGGTTATAATGTTATGTTCTGACAGGGACTAATGTCTCAATCAGCTGACTCAATCAAAGTGTCGTCCTGCTCCTCCACAAATGTCAGCTGTTCCTAGCCACTGATTTGCATAATGCGAAGCCTCTCAGTTGTAACGGTCCGATTAATGCAAGGGAGCGACATACCCAATCTTGAGGCGCTAAGCCATTAACAGTTGCTTCTGCTGGTAACAATTGTGATTTGCTCAAATGAATACGAAAGTGGAGGAATGTCTGACTAACAGAAGACGATGCAGTGGTAGTTGATTTAAAAAGGAAACCTGCGTAGGAGGATAAAATCAATATTCTTTTGCATCCGAGGAGATCATCGGTTCTCAACTATAGGAATAACAACAAGAACCAGAGCTTCCCACAGCCATTTGAAGGGCCCTCATAGCCTGGAAATGTTGGGGTCCTTGCTGTGATGCTGGTTGATTGGATTTTTTTTAAAACTCAAGTACATAGATAAATAGCTACTTTGATAAAACCTGACCTCGATAAAGGGCCAAAAGTGAGGCAAGTTTTAAGAAACTGGCCGACTTCTGTTGAAGTTAGAGTAGGGCTCCAGAGACTTTTTGTAATACTTACGCTGTTTGTCTCTAATTTCTGGGAGATCTTGGTGAAACGTTTAACACAGGGGTCTGCAACCTTTATTATCAAAAGAGCCATTTTGACCCCTTGTCTGCCCAAAAAATATCATAGGGAACAACACAAAATAACAGAACTTGTAAACTTTTAAAAGTTCTCATCTTTTTTTTTTAATTTTAGCTGTTATAACCACTGAATACAACAAAAAGTAGCCCATTTTAAAATAAAATATTTAGCCGAGCTTTAAGAATAAACATAAAATTAGGACCGTCCTTGACGTCACACACAATTTTAGAAGGTACCTTCCTTTGATGTCTATTGTTATGCAAATTTATGTATATGCTAATGATTTTGGTGCCAGTCTAAACAGCGCCAAGATGGCGCCAGCTGAGATGGCACCATCTTGGTTGACGCCATCTTGGATGGGGTATTGTTATGCTAACGTATATGCTAATGACACACAAATATAGAAGGTACTTTCCTTTGATGTATATTGTGATGCAAATGTATATGCTAATGAGTTTGGTGCCAGTCTAGACGGCACCAAAATGGCGCCAGCCGAGATGGCACCATCCTGGTTGACGCCATCTTGGATGGGGTATTGTTATGCTAATGTATATGCTAACACAAATATTCAAGATTCAAGATTCAAAAGTTTTCATTCGCCATGTTTGAGCGTGCCAAACAAGGAATTTGATTTCGGAAAATCACAGCCTCTGTTCAACATTTGGGTGACTAACAACACTCAGGACATGTGAAAAATGCCAAATATTCAAACATCCCCTGATCTTAAACTCCCAAGAGGGCAAGGAAAAACTCAAAACTCCAGCTAGGGGAAATGAGAAACTTTGAGAAGAGACCACAGATGGGAGGGTCCCTCTTCTAGGATGACCAGGCTGCAATGGATGCAGAGAGGAAAGATAGTACAGTGTAGACAATTCAAAAAAGGTGTGGAGAGCAGGATGTTATTGCACAGTAATGACTCTGAGACTCAAAGAGTGGTGTGAGTTCATCAGAGCAACAGCCTGGGGGAAGAAGCTGTCTCTGTGTCTGCTAGTTTTGGCGTACAGGGGTCTATAACGCCGTCCGGAGGGGAGTAGTTCAAACAGACTGCAACCTGGGTGAGAAGGGTCTGTAGAGATGTTACTTGCACGTTTCCTGGTCCTGGACAGGTACAAGTCTTGAATAGATGGGAGGTTGATTCCAATGATCTTTTCTGCAGTCCTGATTGTCCATTGCAGTCTGTGCTTGTCTTGTTTGGAGGCCGATCCAAACCTGACAGTGATGGAGGTGCAGAGGACAGACTGGATGATGGCAGTGTAGAAGGTCTTCAGCAGCTCGCGCGGCAGGTTAAACTTCTTGAGCTGTCTCAGGAAGTACATCCTCTGCTGGGCCTTCTTCCGGACAGAGGTTATGTGCCCGGTCCATTTCAGGTCCCGAGAGATTGTGGTTCCCAGGAAATTGAAGGTGTCTGTGGAGAGAATTGTATTACTGCGGATAGTGAGGGGTGAAAGTGGTGAAGGGTCTCGCGTGAAGTCCACTGTCATCTCCACGGTCTTGAGCGGGTTCAGCTCCAGGTGGTTTTGGCTGCACCAGTGGACCAGCCGCTCTACCTCCTGTCTGTACGCAGTCTCATCACTGTACTGGATCAGTCCGATGAGAGTGGTGTCGTCTGCATACTTCAGGAGCTTCACAGGAGAGTCACCTGAGGAGAAATCGTTGGTGTAGAGAGAGAAGAGCAGTGGGGAGAGGACGTACTCCTGAGGGGCTTCAGTATTGGTGGTCCGGGTGTCAGATGTGATGCTCCCCAGCCTCACACGCTGTCTCCTGTTGGTCAGGAAGCTGGTGATCCACTGACAGGTGGAGGCAGGCACCGCGAGCTGGATGAGCTTCTGCTGGAGGATGTCAGGAGCGATGGTGTTGAACGCCGAGCTGAAGTCCACAAACAGGATCCTGGCGTACGTTCCTGAGGTGTTCAGGTGTTGCAGGATGTAGTGCAGTCCCATGTTGACCGCATCATCCACCGACCTGTTTGCCCGGTAGGCAAACTGGAGGGGGTCAAGCAGGGGGGCCGTGACATCCTTCAGGTGGTCCAGCACTGACCTCTTGAAAGATTTCATGACCACAGATGTCAGTGCGACAGGTCTATAGTCATTCAAACCTGTGATGGCTGGCTTCTTGGCCACTGGAACGATGGTGGAGCTCTTGAAGCACGAGGGCACCTCACACAGCTCCAGGGAACGGTTGAAGATCCGTGCAAAGGTGGGCGCCAGCTGCTCAGTCCAGACTTTCAAGCAGGAGGGTGACACGCCGTCTGGGCCCGGTGCCTTCCTGATCTTTTGTCTCCGGAACATCTGGCGCACTCCCTCCTCGCGGATATGGAGTGCGGGCGCGGCCTCTGACGGTAGGGCAGAACGGAACCCTCTCTGCCTCAGCTTTACGAGGGCTCCGGCTTGTTTTTCACGTCGCCGCCGTCGCGCTAGCTTATATAGCACCGCCGCTACGGTTAAAATCTCCGACAAACAGTCTGAATCAGAGAGAACAGGAGAGAAAATACCAGAAGAAGACTGACCGATGTTTAACAGTACTTCTCTCGTAAAAGTGATCCGGGATGGACAGCAGAGGACACAGAAAACACACAAAATAAGACAAAGAAACAGAGAGCGAAAATATAGAAGGTACTTTCCTTTGATGTCTATTGTGATGCAAATGTATATGCTAATCATTAGCATACGCCGTCTGGACTGGCACCAAACTCATTAGCAGCTAATGAGTTTGGTGCCAGTCTAGACGGCACCAAGATGGCGCCAGCCGAGACGGCACCATCTTGGTTGATGCCATCTTGGATGGGATATTGTTATGCTAATGTATATGCTAATGTATATGGCGCCATCTTGGTCGGGTGGCGCCATCTTGGAAGGGGACATGTATGCGTCATGTATTATAGCTGCCAGGTGTTGGGGCACCTAATTTGACATTCAATAGTTTGCGGGGTCGTAGTCGTCTCCAAGAGTCGTTAAAGCGCCAGCATTTACTGGCTCTGAGTCGTCTTAGTGTAATTTTTTTTGAAAAAAGGTACTATCTGAAGGAGACAGGCCAGGTGTTGGTGCACCTAATTTGACATTCATTAGACTGCGGGGGGTCGTAGTCGTCTCCGAGAGTCGAGTCGTTAAAACGCCGTCACAATCATTGGCTATAGCAGAACATTTTCGCGTCACATGACCCCATAGGTGTAGTCTTTTCTCCGCCAAGTTTGAAGTTAGTTTGGGACGGATGACCGTCGATCATTTTGAGAAGACAAGCCAGCGCATGAGCTCTGATCAGCTGAATCGGAGTGCGCCAAATATTTTTTTCGAGATGGTTAAAGGTAGGTAATGTTACTATTTTATCAGTATAGTAATAATAATAATACATTAGGTTCATTATAATACACTAGGGTTATTTGTAAAACATGATGTAATTTTATGTATTGTCATGCAGATATCATCGTTTTTGCCGATGTACATGCACCCTTCGACAACGACTTCAGTGGAGTTTATCTAACGCAATCAGACTACGGTGAGTCAGCCGTTCATATATGGTAGCTAATATAAATGCTACTAGTTTGTGATTTATTTTATGTATGTAACAGATCTCATAGCCGCGGCCATTAGAAAAAACGAGCCGCCGACAGAAGCTGATTTCAAAACACAGACGCTAGTGAATGTATCTGGATGACATTTTGAATTACCAGAGCTGGCAGAGCCAGCCGCATCAGAGCCAGCGGAACCAATCGCATCAGAGTCACGTGCTACCATTGCGACCGATCAACTCACGCCCCACGCAGACCGACAGGAAGTTGTCACGAACATATGGGTGGAGCAGGAAGCATTCACGGACACAGAATTGGCAGATGCTTTTATCTGCATACGAAGGCGTGAACCACCCTTACGAGTCGGCAAACAAAGTTAGAGGTATTCCCTTGTAATTTTTTCCCTTTCTATGTTATCATTCGACTAGCTATTTTTGGTATTATAACGGTTTAACTGATTTTAAATATCTACTTCCAGTTAAGCGTCGTTACACGGGACAAGGGATTCAAAGAGGAAGGAGGAGGAGGTGCGCAGCCGTCTACAACACGAGCCATCCAACCACCAGGGGGCCTGAGCCGGCACGCGAGGGTCATCATAATAAGAATAGTAAAGTGCGGTGGTAATTGCATCTACAAAAGTCGATTACAAGAACGTTTTAGGGTTATACGCATCCTGACAAATTTGGCTGAATCAAGATAGGTCTGTTTTTATTGTTTTTTTTTACTATTCCGTGTTACTTCTGTTGTGTTATATATATATATATATATATATATATATAAGACGGTAGGTCTTTTTGGCTTAGCGTTTTCTTCTGCGCAGAAAGGCGCACCCCAGACACACGCAGCAAGTGTGGCTGAGATCAAAGTCAAAGTCAAAGTCAAAGTCAGCTTTATTGTCAATTTCTCCACATGCCAAAGACACACAAAGAAACCGAAATTTCATTCCCCCCTATCCCACGGTGACAAGACATGGCTCACAACAGACAAACAAGTAAACAAGTACAACAAAAGCGTGCTGAATAAATAATGAATAAATAACACAACAATAAATAAATAAATAAGAGGAGCAGAAAAAAAAGGAGCAAGTGCGCGTACAGCAGACATTTCCGAAAATAGCGCAACAGTGCCGCATGCTACGCAGAATGGGGTAGCGAGTTCAGGGCCGTAACAGCCTGGAGAAAGAAGCTGTTGGCGAGTCTGGTGGTGCGGGAGCACAGGCTCCTGTACCTCTTCCCAGAGGGCAGAAGGTCAAACAAAGAGTGAGCCGGGTGACTCACATCTCTGGCAATCGAGGTTGCCTTGCGGGCGAGATGGGAGGTGTAAATGTCCTTCAGGGAGGGGAGCGAAGCACCAATAATCTTACCAGCCGTAATCACTATGCGCTGCAGAGCCTTCAAGTTCTGTTCAGTGCAGTTACCACCCCAGACAGCGATGCAACCGGTGAGGACGCTCTCAATGTTGCCACGGTAGAATGTAGACAGGACTGCCTGAGGAGCACATGCACGCCTGAGCTTCCGCAGGAAGTACAGGCGGCGCTGAGCTTTCTTTGCCAGTGACGAGGTGTTTGCGGACCAGGAGAGGTCCTCACTGATGTGCACCTCCAGGAACTTGGTGCAGCTCACCCTCTCCACCACAGCACCGTCGATGATCAGCGGCAGGTGTGTTGTGTGACCCTTCCGGAAGTCAACAATGATTTCCTTGGTCTTATTGACGTTCAGCAGGAGGTTGTTGTCCCTGCACCACGTGGTCAGAAGATCAACTTCTGACCTGTACCGAGTCTCGTCGCCCTTCGTGATGAGACCCGCCAGAGTCGTGTCGTCAGCAAACTTCACTATGCGGTTGTCGCTGTAGGTCGCAGAGCAGTCATGCGTCAGCAGGGTGAAGAACAATGGACTGAGCACGCAGCCCTGGGGGCCCCCCGTGCTCAGCGTGATGCTGGCGGAGATTTTGTCGCCAACACGCACCACCTGAGGCCTCTGACAGAGGAAGTCCAGTAGCCAGTTGCAGAGGGAGGTACTGAGGCCCAGCTCGTCGAGTTTGGAGATGAGTCGCTGCGGCACAATGGTGTTGAAGGCAGAGCTGAAGTCCACAAACAGCAACCTCACATATGAGTCCTTTCTCTCCAGGTGGGTGAGGGCCGAGTGGAGGGCAGAGCAGATGGCATCCTCAGAGGACCGCTTGGCACGGTACGCAAACTGGAAAGGGTCAATGGTGGGGGGGAGAACGGACTTGATGTGCTCCATGACCAGCCGCTCAAAGCACTTCATGATGATGGGCGTCAGTGCTCTTCTCGAATTTAGCCGTGCCTTTTATTGAGAAAGAAACAATTGGGCAAGTGTACATGATCGGGTAGGTTCCCAGGCAGGAAGTACATTCCATAGTTATATCTCATTACCACAGAAGAAAGGGAATACTCTTATGGACGGAGCAGTATGGACGTCTCATGACTATTAGCTTAACAAAGACGTAGTCTTAGTGGCCCTGGGACTTCAACTTAAATAAGACCTCTGTCTGCTTCAGCCATCCCATGACAATCTCATGATCTGAACATGTCTAGCTAACTGTGGGGCTTATTGTATAGTGCGGCTAATGACTGGAGTCAAGTCATTTTCACGAGGCTAGATGGTCACATACTGCGGAGAATCTTGCACACAAAAGTAGATACATAGAATCCAATGATAAAAAGTATATTATTTCCAACATTCCCTCCTGTTTTAACATTGGAATTCATGGGAAAAAAGATCACCTAATAACTACATATGTTTATAAATGAGCATATGCCTACATAATATAGTATAGTACCATCAAAAAGCATGAAAGTTTACATTCCAGTGTTTATCAGAACTACAGCCCTTCATCCGGCATACTGCAAAGTTGAAATGCTCTTAGTTTTGCCCCCCTTGCATATGTATGTGTCTGTCGATGCAAAGTCCAGTCCACTGAATGTTCAGTAGTGAATTGCTCTGGGATCACTGCCCAGGGCCTGCTGTCCATCCAAGATCTTTATGTCCACTTCACCGTCCTCAGAGTCTCTTCCCAGGCCCCGGTCAGCGTCCAGGAGTTCCCTAGTAATCGACATCTCCATAACCAGTCGTCGGCAAACAATTCTTCTCCTTTGGGGTTATTCGAGGCACAGGGATGATTGGTGGTCGTCGTCTCATCGGAGTGTTCAATAGAACCTCCGAGCGTCCCTGCATCTACTCCTATGATCCAGAGGCCCGCGTGAACCTAAAACAAACAAACAAACAACAACACTCCCCCCAGGAGTCATGAATTATCTCCCTTATTTCTCATCGTGCTGTCAGTCTCGCACGATTTCTCCTGTGACTGCTGCCTGTTGAATTCTGACACGTCCTGTTAAAGCCTCCAAAACAAGTGAATCCGAAAAAGCATTGAATGTCACAATTACATTTTATATGTATCTACTTACTCATTCAAACGTAACCCCACCCCCCTTTGACACATTCACCCAATGTGTCATTAGGCATCCAAAAAGGAACCGACAAATGTCCTACCACATCATCATATGTCTTGCAGCCAGTCCTGTCGAACCTTGCACTCATCCAGGATCGTCATCCCCAAGTTCCTGAAAATTGACTGTGCACCTCACACTCGGCAATACCAACAACGGACACTTGTACTCACAAAACTACACAGGCATCGAGTATCTACTAAATGAAAATAGACACACAATGAATCATGGCGCACGGGGATTCCGTCCTGAAAATCATCAATCATCATAAAAATCAAAAGGGTTAGGGTTAACATTTTCACGTGAATTCAACATAAACTTTCCAAGACTGCAATCGACAGCCTGCAAAAGTAATACAAGTTATAAAACAACCAGCAATCTGCTCCTCGGCTGGCGGTTGATGCTGCAATAAGTCAAGTGACACACAGAAACAAAGCCAAGCTCGCACTTGCCACAAGCAAGCTTAAGTTCCATATGTATGGTTGTCATCTACATAGTCTGTCACCTTGTCGGGTGAGTCCAGGTTCGTCATGTCATATGTCCATCGTCCTAGTGTTCGATATCAGTCCTGTCTTGTCCATCCGTGTTGCTGAATTCGGCCTTCTCCATGAACTATTTTTGTTGTTCATGGTGCCTTTGATTAACCATCGGCTGTTAGTCATCACGCTTGGGTGTTCCCGTCTCAGGTGAGAGGAATCTTACCCTCAACTGTGACCCTTTCATACCAACTCCAAAATATTTTGGCCTTTCATACTGCCCTCAACACACACACACACACACACACACATATTCCTAACCACACAAGCGCCAATCCATTTGCATCTATCACCCATACAACAACAAACAAATTTAGTATGTGTAAGTGAACAGGCAATCAGCGAATATTAACAGTAAACCCTTCATTTCTGAATGTTCTTCCCAAGTGAATATTTCGTACATTCGTACCGGACCTTTACCATAAAATTGCCAATTAAATGCCTAAAAATTCAGTCATTCGTACTGCTGAGCATGGACATGGGTGAGCATGGGGAAAGAAGCAGCCTCAGTAGGTCCTTAAATAATCTTGTCCTAATCCATCGTTCTGATCGAGCACCTGGGTAAAGATACTCAAAAGTCTTCCTCCAACAGTCTACTCCACTACATTATTTTCACTTTGCCATGTTAAGGCATTTGTTTTCCGAGTCCTATGACATTTGTCATCGCGTTCAGTCACTTGGTGTGAGTCTCATGCAGTGTTATTCTTAACTGTCAAAAGTTTTCATGCCTGTTATTCCTTGATCTTATCAGACTATTTGTTTTGACACCAGCATTTCCCTGTGAGGTGTGATTAACTTCTACTTTATTAATTACCTCCATTGAATAATCTAATCACCTTTTGACTGCATCCTAGTAGATCCTAATGCCCTATTTTCCCTTCTCCAAACTGTTAATGACTAAATGTCTAATTGATAAGCTGGATGGGCTAAATGTGATTCTACTCTTATTTCTTACAATTTTAGCCTATCTGTTTCATCCAAATTTATCCTCTGATTATGATACTTTTTCTTTCTTCGTAACACTACACAATTTGTTCCTTATTTATTTATTTATTTATTTATTTATTTATCTTTTAGCAAGACTCCTCAGTTGTGTCAAACTCAGTGCCCAAGCAAGCTTCCATCCACTCTGACCCAAGCTCCACCAAGTTTGATAACGTCTCAGCAGCTTGATGCATCTTTCAGGTCTCATGTGTCTTTCGCCGCACCTCATTGTCAGGTTGTTATCTTTGGTTGTAGTCTCAGAGTCAACTCATCCCTTACTCTTGGATGAGTCCATTTTCAACTGAGTCCATTCTCATCTTGTGAGTTCCTTCGTTCTTTGTACTTCGCCTCCGAGGATGTCGTTCTCCTCCAGGGCGTTGTGCTCCCCCCAAGCACAAATATAGTCCTTCTTTGCTCTTGCAAAGGTCAAAGGTGCCTTAGAGCCATGCACCATTTTTCTTGATGTTCTCAGCTGTCGGTGGAGTCTCGGGATCGAGTTTCAGAGTCACTGATGGATACTGAAAAAGACAGACTGGGATACCAAACTTAAATATCATCTTCCAATTCGACATAAATTCTATAGTGCCTTCTGTTAATCAAACTTCAAATTCTACTATTATCAATAATCTAATCTACCTGAGAAGGACAGCGCCTTTCCTTCATGAGCGCTCGGATGTATTGTGATGGACCTCATTTGAACCATTTTAAATTGACAGATTACCCTAAACTTAAATTGCAAGCCTTAACTGTGATTTCTCTCAATTATACTGTAATTTCCAGAAGCTCCTCCTATTTTCAGGCTACTATCTATCTTTTGTTTTCCTAACTTTGATTTTATGCCATTCTCTCTATTACCTTTCCACCTTTCCTGTTAGGCTCCACTATTCGAATCTTCGAATTTTCATATAGAGTTTCTTTTAGGTTCCTGTGTGGATCATGTTTCACACAAACAGGACATGCTCATTTTTTTTTTCAAGAATCTAAACCAAAGGTAACTAATAGATAACTAATAACTCATCTCCCCCCTGTTGTCACATAAGTGACACAACAGGCGTTTGCCTTAAAAGTCATTTTGGCAAAACAGTTTTGTTATTGACATCGTCAATAACACCTTATCCATTATCACACCCTTTTTTGTTTGAACTAATATCATTTTCAATCTTGTCAATCCTTCTTCTACTTTTGGTATCCACGCGAATGTATCTTTGACTGCTAACGGCTGTCCATGAGCCACTCCTGTTAGTGGCTTAGCAATTTCAGCATAGCATGGAGCCCAAGCTCTGCAGTAATGACAGAAAAAAAAAACACATTAGTTGTTCTTCATGACAGGTCGTGGTGTGTCTAATATAACCTGTTCCCTGCTCTCCCTTTCGCTGAGAGTAAACCAAGATAGTTTACTTCTGGTTTTTACCCATCCTAACTTCTGTTACTTGACTTCACTTCCTCTCTGGCCTAAATGCTGCATGAGGAGAAAGGAATCTCATCCTTACACTTCCTTTGTTTCAAAAGCAATTATCATCATTGTAGACGAAAACTTGAATTTTTGTCTACTTGAAGCCCTTTGAGACCATTTGTGATTTAGGGCTATACAAATAAACTTGACTTAACTTTTAGATGAAAGCGTAAAACGAGCCATTCAATTCATGATAATCAGTCAACCACTGTGAAGTAAGCCCTATTTTCTTTTCTTAGCATTAAATATGTTCAAAATCACTCTTTCTTCAAAGTTGTTCTACTACTTTTCACATAGTAGTCTCCAACAACGTCAACCAGTCAAGCTGTATCTTGTCATTCATTCCTGCTCATTTGCATCTCACACACGCGCACACACACAGGCACGCACGCACGCATGCACTGTTCTCACTCTCCTCAAGCTCTCTTCAAGCTGTCCACACAGTCATACTACATCATTTTTAATTCACAGTCCTCATTTGAATCTGTCCTACCTCAAGGTTCTCGGTAAAACAACCCACTCATTCCGATTTTGACATATTTAAAAAATTCACTCAAAAGATGTTTGCATTCAATTAATGCAAAGGTATAATAAGCTTTTCATTTCCACAAAATTTGCAAATTTAGGGCAATTTTCCTTCCACTCATTCTTAAAGGCAAATTCTACATTTCACCTTTACATTGTCCCAGTTTGAAATTCACATCATTCAGCCCATTCAAATCACACTGGGAACGTTTTTAAACATTCCCGAAATTGCAAAATTAAAAAATTAATATTTTCACGTTAAATTATTACTTCTTTGTATGGCATGCTCAAACTTGGCCAATAAAAGATTGATTAAAATTTCTGCAAAATTTTACAAAATTCATATTTCACCTCTAAGTTCTACATGTTTCAACAGATTCAATTCTGCTCGAACATCATTCTGTTGCATCTCCTAAGTATTTATTCATCTTTTTCACCTGCCTTTACCCCAATTTCTCCAAAAATTGCATTTTCCAGTTTCAATGTCTCCTTTTTTTTTTCTTGCAGTGCAAATCGAATAGACCCCAGTCTAGTAACTTTCCTTGCACACTATTTTAGCCAATTTCAAAATTTTAACACATAGACACACATAAACACAAGGACAACACAAAGGCCCACAACAAAAACACAGTGCACAAACAACATCAACAAACAATGCTGCGCAAACGTCTTCCTCTATTTGATGTTTTGGTTTTACTATTTTTATTGATTTTTTTCTCACATTAGTGGCCTTTCATGGCTTCATTGTCTGACAATCATACTTGCGGCCTCAAGTTTGGTAACTTATTTAACGTATACTTCTCATCCCGATACATTGTCAGTAACACTTTGACGGCCCCCCATTTTAATCAATTTAGTTCAACATTTAAATCATAGGGATTTCTAAAGATGGAATGTTTCTTTAGTGTAATAACAACTTTCTGTGGTAATTCCTGCTTCGACCAGTTTTCTGGTGAGGAATTCCACAGAAATTCGCCATTTCTTCCCACCATGTTACAGGCAGCACAATAGCGAGTGATACATTCTACGATTCACACACATTCACACCGCGGAATTTTCTTAACACAACGAGGTGTATTTCCGTCTACAAGTTCCATCTGTAGACCAAATTCCTATCACCTGGAATTCACAACAAGGACTCCGCCGTCCTTACCTGGGTACCCTTTTTCTGGGGACTAAAATACCCCAACCACGCGGCCAACGAAGAGGTCTCACCGAGTCTCTGAGAGATTTCTTTTGAAGATTCCGTCAATCATCGCTGCTGAGAGGTGCTGAACCGGACGCCGGCCTGGTGGATGAACATTGTTTCCCAGGGCTTTCCTTCAGGCGTCCTGTGACCTCTGCCGTGCACGGATTCGGCGTCTTCAACACTCCTCGGATCAGCGAGCAAATTTTCAGGAAATCCCGGACGAGCCCCCAAAAATGTTGGGTTGACAACATTTATCTGAAATCAATCTCAGAGGCGGTAGGTCTTTTTGGCTTAGCGTTTTCTTCTGCGCAGAAGGGCGCACCCCAGACACACGCAGCAAGTGTGGCTGAGATCCGCGCTCTTCTCGAATTTAGCCGTGCCTTTTATTGAGAAAGAAACAATTGGGCAAGTGTACATGATCGGGTAGGTTCCCAGGCAGGAAGTACATTCCATAGTTATATCTCATTACCACAGAAGAAAGGGAATACTCTTATGGACGGAGCAGTATGGACGTCTCATGACTATTAGCTTAACAAAGACGTAGTCTTAGTGGCCCTGGGACTTCAACTTAAATAAGACCTCTGTCTGCTTCAGCCATCCCATGACAATCTCATGATCTGAACATGTCTAGCTAACTGTGGGGCTTATTGTATAGCGCAGCTAATGACTCCAGTCATTAGCCGGCCATATGCCCCCAAGTCATTTTCACGAGGCTAGATGGTCACATACTGCGGAGAATCTTGCACACAAAAGTAGATACATAGAATCCAATGATAAAAAGTATATTATTTCCAACACTATCTATGGGGGTAACTCGCTCAGCGTGAGAACATGACAAACACAAAAATTGTGACAAAATCTGAGGAATTTTTTAACTTCTGTTTTCAGGTCTGTACGATGTGAAATTCGTCCACTACATTAGCGAAAAGCGTTCGATTGTACAGTATTGTTTCAACACAAACAATGAGATACCCGGGTCAAAAACATCAAATGTGGCTGCAGTGTGTTTCACAACAGCCTATGCACGCCTGAAAATGTACAGTTATTTGGAAATTTTACAGAGGAAAGTTCTTTACAACGACACAGCCAGCTTCGTGTACACGGTGAAACCGGGTGAAAGTGTTCTCCCTCTAGGGGATTATCTGGGTGATTTGACAGATGAGCTTTCGAGTGACAGCATTTTAGAATTTGTCTCAGCAGGGCCAAAAACATACGCTTACAGGACGAGGGAGATAGGTCACACAGTAATGAAGGTGAAGGGGATCACGCAAACTCACGAGTCACTCAGAGCATCAATCTCGATAGCATGCTCGGTTTGGTTCAAGGGTACATCGAAACAGCAGGTGCACACTCAGATGTGCTCTACGCCCCCCAACACAACATTGTTCGCGATAAGAGAGGGTTTCATCTCAGAAACGCATCATTTTCCAAGCGGCTTTGTGTGGTGTATGATAAGAGAAGGCTGCTAGAGCAAGGCACCACGTTTGGCTATTGACATTTCTCTCTACCCCTATGTGCGTTTGTGTGTGTGTGTGTGTGCGTGTGTGGACATGGCTTTTAACCAGATTGAATTTGACCCTAGATTAGAACTTCCCTTTTCATCTTTAGTAGTCTTTAGGTTGTGGCAAGATTTTCTTTGTAAAAAATGTATTGGAAAATCCTGAACATGTTATGAGAAAAAACCCTGATAATATTGTCTGGGTTTATACTTCATATCAGCCAATGTAAAATGAGCTCAAAAACTACATAAAAACAATTTCTCAAGGGACTGCCTGAATATTTGATCACGAGAAGTTGTTCCCGCCACAACAGCATCATCTGTTGATTCTGGATGACATCATCTTCCAGGCTTTGGATAATCCGGAAGTGGTTCGAATATTCACCCAATATAGACGTCATAAAAATTTAAGCGTTATAATGCTAACACCGAATGTATTCCATCAGGGCAAAATCAGCCGTACTATTAGTTCAAACAGTTTAATTAGTTTAATTATTTGATTTTGTTCAAAAACCCCCACGATAAATTGCAAGTGAACGTTCTGGCGAATCAAATTTGTCCCAACAACTGGAAGTTTCTCCTGGAGTGTTTTGAGGATGCTACAAGGGAGCCGCACGGGTATTTAGTGATAGATTTGACACCTTCGTGCCCAGAATAATATAGACGACGTACAGGTGTACTACATAAACAGTGGGCTGTTGTTTATATCCCCAAAATTTAAAACGATGATGAAGCTTTTAAAAACAATTACTCCGTTACTCAAGTCTTTGTTTACATCCAAACCGTTGAAACGTAAGCATTTACTCCTCAGAGGTCCTAGTAGTTTAGGGAAAGCATTATGTGAGATTGCTCTAAATCAGGGGTCACCAACACGGTGCCCGGGGGCATCAGGTCGCCCGTGAGGTCCGCATGAGTCGCAGGACTGTTCTAAAATTAGCTGAAATAGCGGCACTTGTCAGTGAGCTGCATCTATTTATTTTACAGTCAAACCTCGGTTTTCGAACGTCCCGGTTCTCGAACAAATCGGAATTCGAACAAAAAAATTCGAGATTTTTTTGCTTCGGTTGTCAAACAAAATTCGGATGTCAAACCTCGCGAGATGAGCCAGGAGGACCCGAGAAAACCCAACTGACTCCGTTGTTATTGTATTTTCGTTACTTTGGGGATTGTATTAACCCCTAATCATGCCTCCAAAGGAAGCAAGTGGGAGCAGTAAAGCCATCCTAAAACACAAAGACGCTCTTAAAGCTATGCGACAGTGAGCGCCCGGCGCGCTGCGGTTGCGCGATCGGACAAATTAAGCTCCCTGCTCCACTGAGGTCCACTTAAATTTTGTAAAGTACATCAGGACTTCAAAAATATTTTATAAATTTTAGCGACGGCTCTGTCACAATAATGCGACCAACGCGGTGCGGTTGTGCGGTCGGCGACGCGCTACTGTTGCGCATTCTGCGGTGCTCTGCAGTTGCACGATTGGACAAAATTAAGCTCCCTGCGCACTTAGGTCCACTTAAATTTTGGAAAGTCTAAATTTCAGCGACGGCTCTGTCACAATAATGTGACCAGCGCGGTGCAGTTGCACGGTGGGCGACGCGCTATGGTTGCATGTTCGGCGGTGCACTGCAGTTGCACAATCAGACAAATATGCGCAAATGAGAAAATTGCTTAAAAAAGGCGGGTTTTTTTTGTCTTGAAACAGATTAAATTTTTTTCCATTATTTGTAATGGGAAAAATAGATCCGGAATTCGACCGATTCGCTTCTCGAACCACCTTCTGGAATGGATTGTGGTCAAAAACCAAGTGTAATTTTGCGATTCTTGTTAAAATCACACTTACATGTGAACTTGAAATGACAATAATAACACATAGTGAAAGCCAAATTTAGCAAATTGGCTATTTCAGAAGTGTGTGTCAATTTGGTAGCCCTTTGCCTTAATCAGTACCCAGGAAGTAGCTCTCGGTTTAAGAAAGGTTGGTGACCCCTGCTCTAAATCATCAGACATGTGCCCCTAAAATCAAAACTCTACAAGAAACTTAAAAAGCAAAAGAAAAATATCCGCTTTTTGGCTGATAAGAAAAATACTTTGAAGAAGAAAAAAGCTGTGTTAGTTCAGAAAGGTGGTTTTATATTGCCTTTACTGGCCACATTCGCACATGTTCTGGGAAACATCGTTAGTGGTTTTATGAACAAATAATAAAATGAGTTTGAAAACGGCGCAGAAAATGTACCTGGTCTCCCCTTATCAGCTCGAGGGGCTAAACCGGCCTGCCCTGACCATTCGCGATACAGCCGAGTATTCTTTGGATGAAGAGATGAAGCAGGTTTTGGAAAATAAAAAAATAAATCAATATGAAAAGATCAAAATTGATCAAACTCTGATGCAACGTTACATAGGGTTGGTCAGACAAAAGGACTCTGAACAAATTCCTATCACGATTCGTAACGAAGGCATTGAGGCGGTTGAAAGAAAGACAGCAGATAAGGTGACCGGTGAAGAATGGGGGGATATTTTGGATACCATCAGACCACGTTATCGTCGCAATGCCATCTATGTGTTGAAAAGATTATCAGCAGAGGATGTAAGCTGGACACCGCTAAGTGAATTTATTTTTAAAGGAAAAACTGTCAAATGATCACATATGAGCGATTTGTTAAAACATCTAGTCGTGAGTGGAAAAAAACTAGCCGGTCAACTGGTAGGATGGACCAAATTTCTGCGTACATTAGCATAGCTTAATCTGCCTGAATCTAGCGTCTCAAATCCCTTGGCTCGTGCTGATTTTGAAAATTTAAAATACGCTAGGGATGAAGATGAGGATGTTTCTTACGCAAAAGATGTAAGCGTGATAAATAGAAAAAAAAAGAAGACCTCGCCGGTGGTAAAGTGGGTTAGTTATTAGATGTTAGATACTCTATTGTTGTTACTGTTACTGAAAAAAAAACACATGACTCTGTAACTCTCTTAAACAATGTTTATTGAATAAAAGAGATTTTATAAAACATTAACATTAATTTCAGACAATGACATTTTTTAAATTTATGCAATGAATATGATGTTTGACCGCCACACATCTGGTCTGGCCTCTGACATTTTTTGACAAACTCGCTAACCATTGCGTCGTTGTTCAGAGGATCAAGAGTGTAATGAGTCAACACTTCATGGTAAGTAAGACCCCATCCACGTAGGCACAAATAAAACATGCAGTGCTGACCGCAGGTGTCTGTCAGCTCGTGTTGCAGCTGGCTGTTCTGGTATTCTACCCGACTAGAATGCTTCTTCAGAAATCTGTGTATACTTGACGGGTAATATAGATTGTCAGGTGGCAGACCAAAAGGGTCAAAGAATGTGGCCGATCCATCCTCTTCTAGAGTTAAAGCGAGCCAGTGCTCCCCAGGGAGGTGCCTCGGATGTGCGTTTACAATGTAGTGTCTAGGGCAGGGGTGGGCAAACTTTTTGACTTGCGGGTCGAATTTGGTTCTGAATTTAGACCGGGAGGCCGAACCAGGAGCAGATGGATGTAGTGTTTGTGTGAAGAAATAGAAATGACATGTAAAGGTCATTGCAGAAAAGGTTTGTACTTTTAGTAGGTAGTAAAGCATGGATATTCAAAAAAAGCTTTTTGAAAACAAATGCATTTATTAACAGCATTAAAAAAATATTTCACCAAAAAACAACTGTGATCCGGTATCTTCTCTATGACCCGCCCTGCTACATCCGTTGCTATGTTTTTAGAAGTTGCTTGAAGGTGTGGCTTCGCCAAGTTAAAGCCGTTTTTGAACATCGGTGCCACGAAGCGGAAGAGTTTTGCAAAAATAGAGCCCAGACCACGCCCGTATTGGACGGGGCTTCCTTGGAACCCCAGAAATGACCCCCCTACTTGTGTCTTATAATAATTTACAAAACGATACAGGTCGTTGTTAACGTCACCATTATTTTAATTATTTTGATCTAAAATGCAGATCTGTCGTAGACTGATCGTAATGGTCTCGATATGGCTTCTGCTCACCTTTAAATAGTACACAGGGTTAAAAGTCTTGCAAACAACATCACCATATGGATGGACACTACCGATGGACAGTGTTCTAAGCATAGGCGTGTAGGTGTCGCCAACTGTTTGGTGGTGAATTAAATCGGTGTAGATAAAGATATAATATGATCTGCCTCGTCTGTCAGCAGGACGGTGAGCGTTCATGCCTTCCGGTCTGAGAGCAAGCCAATGTTCATGATTCATTCCAACAATGTACGCTAGAGGGCCCTTGAACATAATTCTCAAACCTTCTTCGCCCCAAAACAAGAACCTCTGCTTATGTTGATCAAATTGCACATCAATCTTTTTCTTACTGGCTTTAGTTAATAGAGTTTGAATTTCCGAAGCCAAGGACTCATGGTCGTTATAAACGCCTCCTCGTACTTTCAGCATATGTCGAACTTCTACTTGGTTCCGGTCTGAGTGCACGCTGGCGCGTCCTGCTGCTGCTACTCACCGGCTGTTTTCTTCGTTTTTACCGTGTTCACTGTGCTATACTCTGGCTTCTGGTTAAATGGTGTCCTCTATATAGATTTTCTGGTCTGCACTTTTTTGGATTACGCTGTCGATGCTCCACGGATTTATGTCTGGGCTTCTCCGGTACTCGGCTGCTGAGCTCCTCCGGCTACGCTTCCATCTGTCTCAGCCTCCGCCTGCAGTGCTGTGCCTCCGGGGCGACGCTCCCCTGCCTCGCCACAGATGTTTCCACCGGGGCTCTCGCCGTAATTTTCAAACTGACAACTCAAGGCCAATAAAATCCTTCTGGTCCACCACCCGTCATCCTTCAAGACAAGCCAGCGCCCGCTCGATCAACCACAGTGTGTTAGCTAGCCTACCCAGGTCGGCTAACGCTACTGTCAAGAATGACAACTCCACCATCAACTTCGGGCTACTCAACATCCGCTCACTCACGAGCAAAGGTCACCTCGTCCAGGACTCCATCACCGAACGCAAACTCGACTTTCTCTGTCTGACAGAGACATAGCAGCACCTCAATGACTTTTCTCAAATCAACGATGCTACACCTCCGGGATTTGCTTACATCTCGCAACCCCATGGCTCTGGTCGCGGGGATGGTCACGCAATGATTCATTGTGTGAAGTGGAAAGTCACTGCTCTCTCTGTCCCTCCATCCAGGTCATTCGAGTGTATTACATGCAAACTGTCTGGTCCCATTCCTACCATTATCGCCACTGTTTACCGCCCACCTAAGCCCGACCCAGAGTTTTTAAATGACATTACAGCTTTTCTTGCCCATCTTTTCACTCTCTCACCTAACGTGATTCTGGACCTAAATACTGACACTCTCTTCTCCATCATTGCCTCTCTACCATACCTGGAGTCTTCCTCTCCTGATGAACTGGGTCTCAACTACAACAACTCACTTACCAACATTCTCAACTCCCTCGCTCCGGTCAGAACCCGGTCTGTTTCTTTCACCCATTCTGCCCCCTGGTTCACCCCTGCTCTCTGCTCCATGAAGATGAAATGACGCCAACTTGAATGCCTCCATAAAAAGACTGGTCTGTCTGTTCACCTGGACATGTACAAAAACCATATTTTACAGTACAATGACTCTATTGCTTCAGCCAAATCCACTTACTTTTCCAGTCTCATTTCATCCAACCGTGGGAACCCCAAGGCTCTTTTTTCACTCCTCAACAAAATTCATCAACCCCAAGATCTCCTACCCCCCACCTGTACTCCTTTGACACTTGCAACTCACTCCTTTTGTTTTTCACTTAAAATAATTGACAAAATCCACCAGCAACTGAGCCCCTCTTCCCCTTCTCCCTACTCCTCTGAACCTCTCTCGTACAGTCTGCCTTTCTCTTCATTTCAATACCCTGATCCCTCTGCTATTTCTGCTCTCATCTCCAAATCCAAATCATCACCATGTCAGTTAGACCCACTTCCTACCACCCTGGTCATATCCTGCCTCTCCTCACTGCTCTCTCATCACCGCCATCATCCACTCCTCTCTCAGTAGTGGCTCTGTTCCCGTACATTACAAAACTGCTGCTGTCTCCCTAATTCTTAAAAAAGCCGGTTCAGATCCCAACAACTTCAATAACCTCTGCCCCATTTCCAACTTACCTTTCATTTCTAAAATTCTTGAAAAAAATGTTGCCTCTCAACTTCAATCTCATCTGTCACAAAATAATTTATTTGAACAGTTCCAGTCCGGTTTCTGCCACCGCCATAGCACCGAAACAACACTCTTAAAAATAATCAATGACCTCCTCACTGCAGCTGATTCCGGTTTACTCTCCATCCTCATCCTCCCTGACCTGAGTGCGGCCTTTGACACTATCTCTCATTCCATCCTCCTCCATTGACTTTCCTCCATCGGTATCTCTGGCACCCCCCTCGCCTGGTTTCACTACTACCTCTCAGGCTGCACTCAGTTCATCCAACTTAAATCCTTCTGTTCCCAATCCTCCGCTGTCTCCACTGGTGTCCCCCAGGGCTCTGTACTGGATCCCCTTCTTTTCATCACCTACCTCCCTCTTGGTCTTATTTTCCATAAATTCAATGTCCTCTTTCACTGCTTCGCGGATGACATCCAGCTCTATCTGTCCACCAAACCCAACTCCACCCTCCCTTCTCCTCCTCCTCCCTGACTCATTGCCTCTCCGAACTACAAAACTGGTTCACCTCCAATTTTCTCAAACTCAACAGTGATAAAACTGAAATCATTTTAGTTGGTTCTAAAGCCACTCTATCAAAAGTTGACAGTTTCTCCCTCCCCATTGACAGCTCCTTAGTTTCCCCTTCTCCCCAGGTTAATAGTCTGAGTGTCATCCTCGATGGCACACTCTCCTTCTCTTCCCATATCAACACCACTAGCCGCAATGCTTACTTTCATCTCCACAATATCAATCGCTTCCACCCCTCTCTCACCCCCCACTCCATCTCTATTCTTGCCCACAGCCTCGCCACCTCCCGTCCTCTTTGGTCTCCCCCAGAAATTTATCCATAAGCTCCAACTGGTCCAGAATTCAGCTGCTCGAATCATTTCCCAAACCCTTTCTTTCCATCACATCACTACATAACTTGCATTGGCTTCAATACCGTATTATTTTCAAAATCCTCCTCCATACCTTCAAAGCTATTCATAACCTTGCCCCTCCCTATCTGTCTCAACAACTTTCAGTTGCTCTGCTCCCAAACTTTGGAACACACTTCCACCTGACATCCGCAATATTGACTCCCTCCCACAGTTTAAATCCACTCTCAAGACCCACCTATTCAGGACAGCATTTCATCTCTAGTTGCCTTACTGTTGTTGTTTTTAACACGTTTTTCACAATCTTCTTTACTGTATGCTATTGTTTTAATTTGTTTTTAACTTGTTTTTAACTTTTTAACTCTTGTAAAGTGACCTTGAATGACCTGAAAGGCGCTTCTAAATTAAATGTATTATTATTGGATTATTATTATTATTATTCTAAATCATCTTGGAACACATCCCCTCTGTCAGCAGAAAGCTTTGGGTGTTTGAGATAGAATCTACGTTTTTTCTCAGGGACGTCAAGAATTGAGTTCCATCCATTTTCTGAACCGCTTAGTCCCCACGGGGGTCGCGGGCGTGCTGGAGCCTATCCCAGCCGTCATCGGGCAGTAGGCGGGGGACACCCTGAACCGGTTGCCAGCCAATCGCAGGGCACACAGAGACAAACAACCATTCGCACTCGCACTCACACCTAGGGACAATTTGGAGTGATCAATCGGCCTACCAAGCATGTTTTTGGGATGTGGGAGGAAACCGGAGTGCCCGGAGAAAACCCACGCGGGCTCGGGGAGAACATGCAAACTCCGCACAGGGAGGGCCGGAGGTGGAATCGAACCCGCACCCTCCTAACTGTGAGGCGGACGTGCTACCCAGTGCGCCACCGAGCCGCAAGAATTGTGTTGATGTATGAAATTTCACATAATCCGACCTCCCACGAACCTTTTAAATTGATATGCTGCGCTAATTCCACTTTAAATTCTAAAAGGGTATTTTTGAAAATAGCATTTTATGCTAATGTTACGTAGAATTCTCTCTGGACTTCACCCATCTTGTTATTTTCACAGAATGACCGTTCTACCAAACTTTAAATGTTTTTAACACTCTTTGCGGATACCCAGCAGTTGAATTTGGCCGGCCAGCCGACCCAATGGACGAGGAACTCGCATCCCGCCTGACACGGAGCGTGATTTAAGAATTTTCTGTATGCGGACAGCTCAGTGGCCTAGTAGTGGAGTGTCCGCCCTGAGACTGGAAGGTTGTGGGTTCAAACCCCGGCCGGGTCATACCAAAGACTATAAAAATGGGACCCATTGCCTCCCTGCTTGGCACTCAGCATTAAGGGTTGGAATTGGGGGGTTAGATCACCAAATGATTCCCGAGCGCGGCACCGCTGCTGCTAACTGCTCCCCTCTCCCCCAGGGGATGGATCAAAATCACATGGGGATGGGTTAAATGCAGAGGACAAATTTCACCACACCCAGATGTGTGTGTGACGATGATCATTGGGACTTTATTTTTTATTTTTACTTTTTGCAATTCAGCTTCGTAAAAGCTGCCTTCTATAGGCACACCGTCCAAGTTCCGATATTTTGTAGACGGGTGGAACACGATGGAGACATTGTGTTATTCTGAATACTTCGTCCACATAGCTTTGCAAAAACCCCTTCTGAAAAATTCCTCTGAGTTTGGAAATTCGCACAGTTTCACCTGGACCAAAACGGAACTTGTTCCCCCGGTGGAAAGGATTGCTTGCATACAGGTTGGTGAAAACAATATCTTTATTATCCTCGTTTACGGCATTTGGTGTCATTTTTATGCTAGTATGAAAACTGTCATTATAGCTGGCAATAAAATCCTGAATTACGTTGACGTATCAATGTGTGTTCTTAGCTGTAAAATACCTCCACATGCGTGACTTCAATGTTTTGTTGAATCGCTCAACAGTCTGCGCCTTTGTATCAGAAGACGTTGAAAAATGCATGATATTGTGCTGTCTCATTCATTTCTGGAAGTGTTTGTTAAAAAATGCTTTCCCCTTATCTGTCTGGAGCATCAGTTAGATGTCCGCTAACTGATAAGACATCTCTAAATGCCTTGGTAACCTGCACACCTGTTTTAGCTTTCAAAATCCGTGCATATGCACGTTTTGTGAAAATATCAATCACGGTCAAAAGATATTTAAAGCCGTCATTAGACCGTGCTAATGATTGCATATCACATAAATCTGCTTGAAATTGTTTCATAGGACCTCAAACAAAAACTTTATTTGTAGGAAAAAATATTCTGGCTGGTTTGTGTAAACTATAAGCATCTTGTTCTGACAGAAACTCCTTCACTTTTTTAATATTAGTGTTTTTACAGCTAACAGCTGCTGCTCTGTGTAAGCACGCCTCTCCTCCAAAACTGGCTGGATTTTTAGCATTACAATAGAGCTTTTCAAGACATCTCTCCCCACCCATTGCTAGATGTGGTCTGGTGCATATCGAAGTATGGAGCGGTTAATGAAGCAGACAGGTATGAGATTTTGTGATTTTTTAATTGAATGAACATAGTAAAAGAATCACCTCGTTGGTCACAATAGTTTATAAAAAACATGATACACTTTATTAAAAAAAACATGATACCCTTTATTAGACTTAGACTTAGACTTAGACTCAACTTTATTAATCCCTTGGGAATACTCCTTCAGGGAAATTCAGGCCCCAGCAGTATCCATACCACAGAGCGGGTTTACAAAAGACACACAGATGGCATGAGCGCAACTCAATAGGCCCTCATAAGGCTGCCATACAACGGCGCCACAAAGAAAGCCAGAAAGTGCGAAAGATAAAAGCCATCAAAGCAAAGCAAAGCAAAGCAAAGCAAAAAGACAAAAGAAAAAAGTAACAGTGCCCAACCAGCACCCCTCAATATCAGAAAACACCCCATAACACACAAAATAGCCTCCACGGGGTCCACAGACAGGTGTAAGGGTAGTCCAGTTCAACGGCACCCAATGGACCGTGGTCGTGAATCGGTGAAAACATCACAAAGCAGGCAAACGTGTGAGCAGCGTCCTGGGCACCCAGTCGGGGCACGTGCAGATGGTCACCACGGGGCTAGCACGGCGAAGGTCGCTGGTTCTGACGAGCACGAGGGAGCACAGGGGTCGCGGCTGCAAGGCAAGGGACCCGGTCAGCATCAGCCGGATAAGCAGGAAGCCGTCGTAGAGGTACGCCGGTCTCGACCGATGTGCGCAGCCATCCCGGTCCCAGGGGAAAAAAAAAAAAAGAAAATCATATCCAAAGCGATACCGAGGTGCGGTAGAAGGCACCAGCATCGCCGAATGGACAAAAAGACAGAAAGAAAAAGGAGAAAAGAAGGAAATAAAGAGGAAAAAGAGAGAACACTGCTGGGAGGCTGCCACTCACGTCGGCGCCATACCAAAAAAAAAAAAAAAAAGAAAAAAGAAAATTCAGCTAGTTCTTAAAAACACTACTGAGTAGAAAAAAAACAAGATACACCTTATTAAAAACATTAATAATGAGTAGAAAAAAATCAGTATAAAACACACAGGAGTAAAACATAAAAAATAAAAATCATGATAAAAATAAATTCAACATGGTTAGAAAAAATGTTTTTCTACAGCTCTTAAGACTTAACAAAACGCAGTGAATATAACACAGATGGTGCTACATTAGACTCAATTAGGGTTTTAAATCTCTTTAGTTCCCCAGTTATATCGATTGGCAGATTATTATGCAAATGGTATTTAATACAGTCTATAAACAATGTTAGAACAGTCACCAATTGCCCGACACCAATTTGGGCCCGTACATCGAGAATAATGTTCTTTTTTTTTAGACAGTCCTCCTTGATTTGACATGACAGAGTGCACGACTAAAATATCCCATGGAGTTTGAAATAGTGATTCTGACAACGATCGAACTTTTGACATTATTGAAAATATTTTCTCCACAGAAACATCAGTGACACTATTTTGTGAGATGACCCGCTCTAAAATATCTGTCCAATTGTGTAATCTGTGGTAGTATCTTAGTCATTTTTTTTCTCACAATATTTCCCATTGTTTTTTTCCAAAAGTTCTAAATAATAGTTCAATTTCAGTTTTGCTGAACACCACAATGTCAATGTGACAATGTCACTAAATTCTTTTTTGTTAGATCTGAGATGATCAAACATTCGTGCAAAATGGCCCCAGCCGTGTTGCGGATGTTTTTAAGAGAGGCGGATATCTTAAAATAGAAAAGCATGGTCAATAAAGTGTGGAGAAAGTTAGCGTTGCACAACTCAGACATTACTACTTCATAATTTGCATAAAAATAAAAGTAGAGGTCCTCAATAAACAGGCTAAGATCATTAAGGATACACCCGTCACATGTCATTTTTGCATGTTTAATTAATGCATCGTACAAAAAATGAACGATCATTAGTTTAACACGTATGTAATCTTCGGCAATCAACCATGATAACGGCCCTACCTTCATAGCGTATTCGTCTTGATCAGCGTCAACTCTCACAGGCGTTGATGTCAGCGGTAGTATTGGCTCGAAGTACATATCAATCTGCGGGAACTCCTTTGCAGTTGGTGTGGGATGGTCGATGACGAGATTCGGGTAGCCTTTAAGATAGTGTCATCTGCCAACATGGGGTCCACCCCCACGGCCATTGCAGGGCTGGTATTGAGATGCGCAGTGTTGTGGTTTCCGATCATTGCGGATTGGTCGACAATGAGATCCGCGTAGCCCACAAAATCACAGTCACTGGTTACCATGACCTCTGGCTCTGGAGTGAGCATGTGAGCAATGTCATCCTGCGTTAATGGTGTAAAGTCCATATTGACATCAGGGTATGGCACGCATGCGCAGTCAAACGGCTCGATGGCAGGAGACAAGGACCAAAGTTCATGCTGCTCCACCCCGGTTGCTAAGCAGCTTTCGCCGCCATACCCTGGGCTCACAAGAAGGGTTGCAGGACTCTCAAATACCTCAAAGATTGATGACGAATCTTTGAAGAGACGGGCGAATCACTGAGCGTCGTAGCACACCGTTGACTGGAGCGATGGCGTCTGTAGCATCGGTGACAAGATGGCGCTCACCCCCTCAGCTGTCGGTGACGTCGTGATGCTCGGCCCGGCTGTAGGCGTCTGCAAGATGTCGTCAAACCCCACTGGTGGTGACCACGCTGCAGCCGCTGCTGGTGGTGACCACGCTGCAGCCGCCGCGAGTGGTGGTGATTCTGTTGCAGCCGATGACAAGGCGGATCTCAATCCCTCTGCCGGCGCGTTAGTTCATGGGGACACGATGAAGGTTGTGTCGCCCAGGTTTGGCTCTGCGCCAGAGTTGTCAGGGGTCGACCAGAGTGCAATTGAACAGCTCGGTACAGTTTACACACCTCTGGAAAGCTTTTCTCCAGGCCCGTTCTCCACAGGTGGAAAACTTGGTAAAAGTCGTCTGGCGGGTCTTTTTTGAGCCATCTTCTTCTTCTCTGATGTGCAGCGCGATGTCTGTCTTTCTCTCTCTCTCTCTCTTGGGGGAAGTTGTGAATGTTGGGTCTGAAAGCCCACTCTTATACAGTTTAGACAGGTATGCTAATGACTACAACCCCACCTTTGTGTGACACTAGGTAAAATGAGGGGGGCTAGGGACGGTCATACTGAAGAGGAGTGATGAGGGTGGGGGTTAAGGAGTTTAAAGTTATTTTTTAATAAGGGTTAGTCTAAAGTCAACTTCCGTTTTCACTCTGATGATGTTAGTCCAGACACGGCTAGATAGAAAGAGTCCCGTAATACTGTCACCAAATGCTTGCATCCGTTTATACCATTCTGAAAGCGGTACATTCACCATTGTTTGAAAAACTCCACATTAGTATTAAACACTTCTAGCGTCAGATACAGTAGATCGATTATCTGGCCATCTTCTGGTCCATCAACAGTTTGGGGAGAAACTTTAAGCCGGAAAAAACATCTCCTGCTAGCTGTAATTCTTGAAACCCAAGTTATGTTCAGCGCACCTTGTAATTCAAAGTCAAAGTCAAAGTCAAAGTCAAAGTCAGCTTTATTGTCAATTTCTCCACATGCCAAAGACACACAAAGAAACCGAAATTTCGTTCCCCCCTATCCCACGGTGACAAGACATGGCTCACAACAGACAAACAAGTAAACAAGTATAACAAAAGCGTGCTGAATAAATAATGAATAAATAACACAACAATAAATAAATAAATACATAAATAAATAGGAGGAGCAGAAAAAAAAAGGAGCAAGTGCGCGTACAGCAGACATTCCCGAAAGTAGCGCAACAGTGCCGCACGCTACGCAGAAGGGGGTAGCGAGTTCAGGGCCCTAACAGCCTGGAGAAAGAAGCTGTTGGCGAGTCTGGTGGTGCGGGAGCGCAGGCTCCTGTACCTCTTCCCAGAGGGCAGAAGGTCAAACAAAGAGTGAGCCGGGTGACTCACATCTCTGGCAATCGAGGTTGCCTTGCGGGCGACATGGGAGGTGTAAATGTCCTTCAGGGAGGGTAGCGAAGCACCAATAATCTTACCAGCCGTATTCACTATGCGCTGCAGGGCCTTCAAGTTCTGTTCAGTGCAGTTACCACCCCAGACAGCGATGCAACTGGTGAGGACGCTCTCAATGGTGCCACGGTAAAATGTAGACAGGACTGCCTGAGGAGCACATGCACGCCTGAGCTTCCGCAGGAAGTACAAGCGGCGCTGAGCTTTCTTTGCCAGTGACGAGGTGTTTTCGGACCAGGAGAGGTCCTCACTGATGTGCACCCCCAGGAACTTGGTGCAGCTCACCCTCTCCACCACAGCACCGTCGATGATCAGCGGCAGGTGTGTTGTGTGACCCTTCCGGAAGTCAACAATCATTTCCTTGGTCTTATTGACGTTCAGCAGGAGGTTGTTGTCCCTGCACCACGTGGTCAGAAGGTCAACTTCCGACCTGTACCGAGTCTCGTCGCCCTTCGTGATGAGACCCACCAGAGTCGTGTCGTCAGCAAACTTCACTATGCGGTTGTCGCTGTAGGTCGCAGTGCAGTCATGCGTCAGCAGGGTGAAGAGCAACGGACTGAGCACGCAGCCCTGGGGGGCTCCCGTGCTCAGCGTGATGCTGGCGGAGATTTTGTCGCCAACACGCACCACCTGAGGCCTCTGACAGAGGAAGTCCAATCGTATTCATCGAGATATTCAGTCAAAACCCCAGGTAGGAGTTGATTCAGAACACCCCAGTCATTTGAGTTCAACGAACCATACGTGCTGGCTGCCTCACAGTCGTTGGCTGGTCCAAAGCCCCCTTCGTTTCTCATGAAGAAAGATAGCTCGCTGACCTCATACATTTAAAAAAATAAATCCCCTCAGAGTCTCGGTGTTAGATACCAGTTTTGCTCTAGTTTTTCTGTAGGAGGCTGTTGCATACGTTTAAGATCCATATGTTTTTTCCTAGGCGCATCTAACAACCCATCAGGGCCTTTACGGCAAAGATGAATACTGACCGGTGTTTCGCTATCATGATTTGAGCTCTAGGTTTGCAGTTTAACTCCAAAGCTTTAGCTTAGCTTTTTTCTGTGAACCGGCCGCTCGACACTGTCGTAATATATCCACAGCAGGTCCAGCACACCCTCTCAAACCACACCTCTGTGTATCACGTGTTTTTAGTTCAGGACATGTTTTAACTTAGACAACTTTCATAAAACTATCTAAACAAATTGTAACATACAAAATATGCTGGAGGCACATCAAATATACTGAAATATACGGCCTTTAGCGGCCTTCATCTGTCTCCCTAAAAATTAAATGCCCCCAACACCTGGTGTCTTTCTTTCAGATGACTTCATCAGCACATTGACGGCTCTCTAACGACTCGACTCTCGGAGACGACTACGACCTCCCTACAAATTATTGTATGTCAAATTAGGTGTACCAACACCTGGCCTTTTCCCTTCAGATGCCTTTTTTTTCAACAAAAATTACACATAGACGACTCGGAGCCATTAAATGCTAGCTCTTTAACGACTTGACTCTTGGAGACGATTGTGACCCCCGAGGTGAGGGGGCTTTCTCCCCCCAACATAGCAGTGTTCACATTGTTGAGAACCATGAGCGAATCTGATATTTGACCTATAGACGCATCGGTTGATAGCAAATCAATATCATTGTTAATGGGCAACAAATCTAGCTCAGGCGTATCACTTCTTTGGTTTGTAACCGTTTCACAAAATGGTTGCAAATCTTTTTCATCAATGTTTGTTAGGAAATCTGACTCCGCTGAGGAGAGGTTACAATGATCTGTGGAGCCTCGGTTTTCGAACGTCCCGGTTCTCGAACAAAATCGGTATTTGAACAAAAAATTGGAGATTTTTTTTGCTTCGGATTTCGGATGAAATTTGGTTGTCAAACCTCGCAAGATGAGCCGAGAGGACCCGCATGCCAACTGTCTCCGTTTGTTATTACATTCTCGTTACTCTGAGGATTGCATCAACTCTAATCATGCTTCCAAAGGAAGCAAGTGGGAGCAGTAAATCCATGCTAAAACACAAAGACGCTCCTAAAGCAATGCGACAGTGAGCGCCCGGCGTCCTATGGTTGCACGATCGGACCAAGTTAAGCTCCCTGTGCACTGAGGTCCACTTAAATTTTGGAAAGTACATCAGGATTTTAAAAATATTTTCAAAATTTTAGCGACCGCTCTGTCACAATAATGCGACCAGCGCGGTGCAGTTGCGCGGTCGGTGGCACGCTACGTTTGCGCGGTTGGCGGTGCTCTGCAGTTGCACGATCGGACAAAATTAAGCTCCCTGCGCACTAAGGTCCACTTAAATTTTGAAAAGTACATCGGACTTTAAAAATATTTTCTAAATTTCAGCGACGGCTCTGTCACAATAATGCGACCAGCGCGGTGCAGTTGCACGGTCGGCGACGCGCTACAGTTGCGCGTTCAGCGGTGCACTGCAGTTGCACGATCGGACAAAAATGTGCAACTGAAAAAATGCTTAAAAAAGGTGTTTTTTTTGCTTGGAATGGATTTTTTTTTCCATTATTTGTAATGGGAAAACATGATTCAGTAATTCGAACAATTCACTTCTTGAACAGCCTTCTGGAACGGATTGTGCTCGAAAACCGAGGCTCCACTGTATTTCTTTTTTTAAAAAAACACAACAGAAGCAATACGGAATAGTAAAACGCAAACTCAAACTATTGAATGGACTCCGCTAACTATTGAATGTCAAATTAGGGGCACCAACACCTGGCAGCTATAATACATGCCCCACACATGTCCCCAAGATGGCGCGAGCAAGCCAAAATGGCGCCAGCCAGCCAAGATGGCGCAGCCTCGGCTGGCACCATATACATTAGCATATACATTAGCATAACAATACCCCATCCAAGATGGCGTCAACCAAGATGGCGCCGTCTCGGCTGGCGGCATCTTGGCGCCGTCTAGACTGGCACCAAACTCATTAGCATATACATTTGCATAACAATAGACATCAAAGGAATTCTTTATTTGTGTGTTCCATGTCAGTGCTCTCTCGTCCTCTTCGGGTTTTTTGCTCAGCCAGCAATAAACTGAAGCACCTGAACATACAAAAAAAATCTACATCAGCTCGGAGTCAGATTTTCTTTTCCAGGAAAAGTAATAGCTTAATAAATTATATTTAATTCTTACCTGTTTAATGTGACTTCTGCGTCTGAACTTTGCTGCAGATCTTCCTTATGTCAGGGCTGTAGGATGTGACTTTGATCTTCATACAGACCTGTAGGCTCTCATCTACGAGGCGGGAACGGTGTTTATTCTTTTTGAAGTTCATGCTTGAGAACAATTGCTCGCATAGGTATGTTGAGCCAAAGATGGACAAGACTGCATACTTTTTCATGTTAATATACATGTCAGGGATGGCACTCCATGTTTCAAAAACAAGTTTGGCGTGGTGGGGGAGTTTCTCCATATCACTCCATTTGTGCTCTTTAACGAGTGTAGCCTTCTGACGGGCGACTTCTTCAATATCCGCCGTCAGTGATTTGAACTTATTTACCCAGCAATCTTTATCCGCTATGTCGGCCAGTTCAATTTCTAGATTAGGCTTACTTACTCTGGTGAATGCAACTGTGTTCAGCAGGGATGGGTCGATGTCCATCGGCGTGACAGGGAAAGAGCATACAGGTAAGCCAGTGTCGTTGGCGGTGAATGCAAATAAATAAGTCCACGCTGAATTAAACTCTCTATTTTCTTCCGTAACTTTCCCTTTTTTTTTTTTTTTTCATGGCTATTCAGGGTTCACAACTTCGCACACAGGTTTGCACAGGTTCACACAATCTAAAAGCTGCCAGCAGGTAAAGGCGCGAGATGTTGACGTTGATGTGATGTAGCCTATATTTTGTTGACAAATTATGAATCAGAAATAGGTCTAGCTTTTTAAAAATTGGATCGTATCAACTCAAACTCCAAGATAACTGTGCAACAAAATAAACTAATATGTGAATACAAATGAATTAAGAAACACTCTATTTATGTTCGTTTCTTTTTTTTTTTTTTTTTTTTTGTCAAAGCCAAAGGGAGCCGCTATAAGGAGGCTGAAGAGCCGCATGCGGCTCCGGAGCCGCAGGTTCCCGACCCATGGTTTAACATGTTGTTTTATTCAGAATTTGTAAAGGGTGTAATAAACTCATAAATGAATGTGCCAAGTTTCATAATCTGATTAAGGCTATCAAAATCCGTTTTTATTCACAATCAGCGTGTTCCCATGGCAATAGTGTTGGACAAAATAAAACGCTTTGGTTGGATTTTTTCTCATCTCGTCTTCATATGAAGCACTCTTTCAAGATAGTTTCAAGACAAACTGATAAAACGTTTAGGACTATTTTAACATGCGCCTCTAAAAAAGGCCAAAATCGGGACAATTTCAAAATGGCGGCCTTTCCTGTTATGTTAACAAATAGCTCCAAAAGAAGCTTTTGTCTGTTACAGACGCCACCAGATTTTCATGCATTGAGGTGAAAAGTCAACAACCGGGACTGTTTTGATGAAATTTCTGTAGAGGCTGCTACATTTTCAAAAAGCACACACGAAACTAATAAATAATTGATGACTTTGCCTGCACTGATGTTTGTGCAATGTTTCATGAATTTACATGACCCTCAAACTTAGTGTTGTTCTCTTGGGGAAACGACATTGTCACGGTAAGAGCGTTTTGCAAAAACTCAGATCTGGTTAACCCGCTTGCAGAAAATTACAAAAGAATAAAACGTTTCTCCATTAGCCAGTAGGTGGCGCTCCTTCTACAATGTAAAATAAGTTCATAGATGTCTTCAGGCCTGGACTACCTCCAAATGTGTAGAATTTGTAGAAGATTAGATACTCTGGCACAAGTAACCGCAAGTTTCATTGTTATAAGGTATCATCAGATTTTGTGGCACCGTAATAACCATGCCCTTTGCCGTAAAGTAAAAAAAAAAAAAAAAAATAGGTAGACTAGGGGTTTTCATCTGGTTTTGTCCAAGGTTCTTGAGGCTGTTTCGACAAGTTTTCAGTTAGAATCGTTCAGTGAGGTCGGCGCAGTACATCAAAGTGTAAAAAATGGCACTTTCTTGCCAATACTGGGTACAGGGGTAAGAGAATATTATCACATAGATGTCTTCAGGTCACAACTATTTATATATGAATGTGACGTTTCAGATTGAGCAGGGTAGTTATTAAGATTTTCCTCTTGTGTGTCAAAGGATAAATGAAACACAAAATCTGATGTCTGACGCAGTCAAATAGTATTTTCAAAACTTAAAAGACTTTACCCCAGGTCTTTTGTGTTGTCCAAGGTCTTAAGATGGTAATCAATCAGATAAATCTTCTAGGACAGGGGTCTCAAATTCAATTTAACTGGGGGCCACTGGAGGTAGAGTCTGTTGCGAGGCTGGGCCACTTTTTTTTGTTTTAAGCTTAGATAAAAACCTTTACACCCCTGTTCTCAAAATTAAACCACAACTTTAACATTTTTCTGAACATGGCTTCTGCCTACTTCTTGCTAATAGAGACCTGGCAGCGCTTCCTTTCGCACAGCTGAGCCCCATTTGGCATAAGGGAGGACTATATGCTCCCAAAAAGACACATTTGAATCAGCACCGCACACAACCATTCATATCAAAATTGCGGGCCACACGAACAAACTTTCATATTAACCTTTACCAATTTCAAAGGTCGTGTTTGTGTCTGCTGGTGACTGGTAAAAGGAAAAAGACAGATGTGACAAGGCACTTCAGCTGCAAAGAGGCTGCTCATTTCACTAAAAATCAGCCACCGAGAGGGTAATCTTTATATGTTGAAGTAGTCATAAGTAGAGATGTCCATGTAAATTTTAGTGGCAACCGATAGCTTTTTTTGTACATTTTAAGCAGTGGCGGTTTTACACTGAATTACTCCCTGGCCGCGATGCTAGGCTTGGCACACTACGTTCTACACGGAATTACTACGTGGGAGCGATGCTATGCTTGGCACACTTTACATTCTACACTGAATTACTAAATGGGCACGATTCTATGCTTGACACACTTTAAGTTATGACTATAAGTTATTGTTGTCATGAAATATAGTGAGTTGTCACCTTATCGTGGTGGAGGGGTTTGCATGTCTTAATATTCCTAGGAGCCAAGTTGTCTGGGGCTTTATGCCCCTGGAAGGGTCACCCATGGCAAAAGGGTCCTAGGTGAGGGGCCAGACAAAGCACAGCTCACAAAACCCTTAAGACGAGTAACGCAAATGGACTTCGTTTTCCCTTGCCCGAATGCGGGCCCCTCTCTGGAGCCAGGTCTGGAGTTGGGGCTCGAAGTCAAGCGTCTGGTGGCCGGGCCTTCACAAATCGGGCCCGGCAGGGCACAGTCCGAAAAGGCAACGTGGGTCCCCCTTCCTATGGGTTTACCACCAGTGGAAGGGGCCAAAGTGGTCGGGTGCAAAGAGAGCTGAGCGGCGGCCAAAGGCGGCCCGATCACCGGCTCCAGAATCTGGCTCTTGGGACATGGAATGTCACCTCTTTGGCAGGAAGGGAGCCCAAGCTGGTGTGCGAGGCAGAAAAGTTCAGACTAGACATAGTCGGACTTGCCTCCACGCGTAGCTTGGGTTCTGTTACAAGCTCTCTCGAGAGGGGCTGGACTCTCTTCCACTCTGGAGTTGCCCACGGTGAGCGGTGTCGAGCAGGTGTGGGTATACTTACTTCCTGCCCCCTGGCTGGGTACCTGCACATTGGGGTTCAACCCCAGTGAATGAGAGGGTAGCCTCCCTCTGCCTTCGGGAGGGGGGACGGGTCCTGACAGCTCAGAGTGCCCACCCTTTTTGGAGTCCTTGGAAGAAATGCTGGAGAGCGTTCGTTCTGGGGACTCCATTGTTCTGCTGGGTGACTTCAATGCGCACGTGGGCAATGACTGTGAGACCTGGAAGGACGTGATTGGGAGGAACAGCCCCCCTGATCTGAACCCAGGGACGTGCGGTCAGAGGAGCCCTCCCCTGCCATCATGAAAAGGGGAAAAAACAAATTCAATTGTGTTAGAGATTTGCTCACTCCAACTTATTTTGCAAGAACCACACGGGAGACAAGTAAGTCCTTTTGGACACCTGCAGGTGGAGAGTTCACTCGCTCAAGGAATGAAAATCTGCAAGTCTCCTTCCTGCAAGGGCATATTTATTAGGAGGAACAGAGTGGGGGTGAGAGTGGACAGGTTTGGTCAACCCCCGGCCTCTGGTAAGATCAGAGCAGGGGGTGTTTTACGATGTTGTGGGAAACAGAACAACTTTGATTGCTTCCTCTGCAGCTGGTCACTCAAGCAGAGGAAGCAACCACTTTATTTTACTGCGTTGTGAGAGCAAGACAAGATTGGTTAATCATTATAGTCTACATTCCAACATAATCCTATGATAAAGATAACCTGGAAAACCCTAACAAATTGCTTTTATTATAAACTCATTTTCCTTTTAATTTCAGTAGCTTTGTATCATTTTGAACCACGTCACTGTCTGAACCTGAGCTGTGTTCTATTACTGGACTTCTGTGCTCGACATGGATTGATCATAATGAACACCATGTTCAAGCATAAGGGTTCATAACTTTTACGGACAGAATTTCTAGGGGCAGCGGAGGCGTTGAAGGTGTCCGGCTTGGTGACCTCAGCAATGCATCTCTGCTTCTTGCAGACGATGTGGTGCTGTTGGCTTCTTCAAGTCGTGATCGGTTCTGTTAGAATAGGCCACTTTGGCACACGTGAATACATAGCTTGAGCTATGCCGTTATATCGTTGTAACCCTTCTCTTGCTTCATTAGCTTTCTCTTCTCTATCACACTCTTTGCACATACGTAGAAGTTGCTCTCAGTTAAGACTACAAGGTCACACATTATCACACAGGCTAGGCAGAGTCGCCTCCTTGCAGGAGGGCGGCCCAGAGTAGTATAAGAGCAGGAACCTCGGTGGTGGGCGTTAGACCTTCTTCCGCATCTCGCAGATAAGGCGCCACACCTGTGTATCGATCATTCTGGCATACATTAAATAGTTAAACTGTGAAATCTGCCTCTTGGTAATTACTGTTAGCATAGCGAGCATTAAAGATAAAGAACTGAGAACAAACCTAACAGATGGTGCCTGGTGGTCTTGTGCTCACTTATCCTGTTTTTCAACACCACGCCATCTCTGCGGAAATTTCAACAATTTAACTGGGCCCAAAAATAAGGTGAGCAGAATACCTTCTTTTTGATAAGAATATTCTTTGCTTACCCCTAAGGGGATAGATTTTTTAAATTTCTGAGAACGAGGATTGTGTTTGTGGTCAAAATTCTGCTAAGAACTACTAAAAATACTGTAGTAACGTAAAACAGTGTGAGTTGTGGTAAATGCCAGAAAGATAGAAGTTTGTGTTCTTTTGAAAATGCTTGTGACCACTGTGTGAGGTTACAGAAGGCCATTGTGTGAGGTCTGGTTAAGTTAAAAGAGCTCTGTGTCCACTGTGTGAGGTCACAAAAGGCCACTGTGTGACGTCTGGTTACGTACGTTCAAAAAAAGCGCTTGTGACCACTGATGACAGATGACCTCCGTGTGAAGTCTGGCTAAATTGAAAGTGCTCTGTGCTACTTAATGGAGTTAAATCAAATACAATGTTTTGAAATCGCTATGGTGATTGTAAGATCATAATTGACCTTGTGAGGTTTATAATTAACCTCTAGCCAATCAACTTCCTGCTCTGGTAGTTGTGAGGTCATAATTGACCACTGTGTTCGGCCAATACATTTCAATTCATTGGATGTTTTTTATTTCTTTAGTGAAATGATCATTACTTTGGTGTGAATTTTGAGTGAAAGACTTGGGAAAAAGTGTAGGAGAGATTGCAAGTATAGTCAAAAAATGGCGGCGAGAAATCTACGAGTGACAGAAGGTGGAAAGAGAACGCCAGGGGAGAAAATTTATGTTGTTGTGAGATTGTTAAAATTAAATTATCCCCATGAATACCAGAACACATATGAAGAAAAGTGCCAGATTTGGACCCAGAAATTGTTGGAGTTGGGAGTGTTCGGTCCCCTGGAGGGGGAACCCCCAAATAAGGAGGCCAGAAGGGCCATTTTAAAGGAGTTAAGAACCAAAGAACAGCTGGCTATCAATGAGATGGTCACTGCAAATCTAGGTGATCGAGTTAGAAAAAACAAAAGCAGGTCGGAAACATACAGGATTTGCTTAGATTTTGTCAGGATGTGTTTACTCATCCGTTTTTTGTGAGGAGGATGAAATCAAAAGTGAGCTTAAAGCTTCTGCTCAACAGGGGGAAGGGCAGTGTCTTGTCAACTCAGAGGCAAATGCCACATTCACTCAAACAGGCACTCAAACAGGCAACTTGCAATCAGCTCCAAACCTCCCAACCTGCAGGGGGCAGCGAAAGATCAAACCGTCAGACAAAACAGTCCAACCCTTGAGCAGTGAACAAAGAGCAGTGAACAAAGGAGAATTGTTTGGTAGCACTGGAATAGACAACAAAACATCACTCAGCTCACGGTCAAGACGCAACTGGTATGAAATGGACATTTGTATTGATTGTTGAGTAACTTTATCGATTTGAATGGTCAACCTAAGTTGAAATGTGAAGTTTGAGTACTTGTTTCAAAGTTTAAATATGTCAACTGAGACAAATGTTTATTTTGAAATATAAGACCAGAATTTTTTTTTATTTTGAATTACAATTATGATGAGACAAAATGTTTATTTTTACATTCTTTATTTTCTGTACTTGTTTAAAGGTTTTCAACCTGATATACAATCAACATTACAACCTTAATTGGGACCTAAAAGGAATGTAAAGGAAAACTAAATGAAGATTGGAGTTGTCCCTTTGCATTCTTCAGACCAGGCTTTTGTCAAGTTTAAGCAAGAACTGGGTGAAACATTGACATAACTTGACAGGCAGGGAGTTGGTAAAAGTAACCGTCAAATTATTGCACAGTGTGGCCCTGAGGTGCAGAAGGCCCAGGGTCCTTCGGTTGTTGATGTGATGCAAGCACCTGTGATTGACATTCGGCAAGGGACCCCGACGTGTGACATAGAAGGCCCAATGACTACGGTGTGGGGTCAAGGGAAATACAAAGAGGAGCTGGCCGTCTTATCTGAAACGGTACGCTATCTTAGTGACAATGTGAGAGGGTTATCAAAAGAAAAAGGGGGTGGAACACCCTCCATTGTTTTAGATGACAACGCAAGTGAGGGACCACATTGTGTGGACTTGGATGAACCATTTGTTGAGGATTTAGTAACGGTTGATGGCAATACACGTAGATTGTGGCAATGATAATACTATTCCTCTCCGTAAAGGGTAAAGGAGATATTTACAAAACTGTGGCAGAAGAAGGTACAAAGGATGCGAGAGTGTTTGTGGTACAGGATGTTATAACAGACGGGATGGGCCGGGCGCCTCCTGACTGTTTTGTGCCGTTGAGAAAAACATAAGACTTATACAGATGTCACTAATACGCCATGAAAGCAACAAAAACATGATAAGGGATGGGCTAGCGCTGGCTTCACTGCATATCCTTCATCGGCAATGAAGCCGAGCATGCTTGATGCGTACAGAGGTGAACCTTCGGTATCTAATGCACATGCACGGGTTGTTACTAGAGCAATGAATGCGAAAAGAGATGGTGATCAAAACAGGAATTTCCAAGCCCCGTTAGTGGAATCCACTGATAGGACGGGCAGAATAATCTCTAGACCAGGGGTGTCAAACTCATTTCACATTGTGGGCCACATGCGGCCTCGGCAGATGTCAAGTGGGCCAGACTGTTAAAATTATACCATATATACTATGTACTATAAATAACCAAAATATCATTTCTTTCCTTTTTTATTGTAAAGAAGCACAAGAACATGAGGAAAATGTTGAAATTTAATGAACATTCGTTTTACAAAACATTTCATGAAACACCTCAGATTTCCTTAGACAAATGTCTAAAATGTCTTCGGTTGTTGTGGTGTCCATCATTGGCACCAACTCGAGAAACTCTTCAGTAACAGTCAATGTCTCATCAACTCCACGAATAAATAAGGCCAGTTGTGCCACGTCTGTGATGTCAGTGCTCTCGTAAATTCCAACGGAAAATGCAATAAATGACTTGACTCTGTTTCAATTGGCTGTCTAAATCTGCTGATAGGTCCGAAATCCTCTCTGCTATAGTATTGTCACGTCTCGCCCCCAACTGCTCCTCTATGTGTCTGTCTTGGTTTCTGTCTGTGTGCTCGCCCCTCCCCTCCTGTGTGCCCATGATCAGTGTGATTGTTCCCACCTGCCTCTCGTTACCTGTCGTGTATAAAAGTCCTGTCTGCCCCTCTCTCCCTGTCGGATCATTGGTTGCTGTGGTTTTGGTTTTGGTTTTGGTTGCTGTCGTTCGGTGTTGTCGTCCTGTGTTGGTGCCGTCATGTCCTGCTGTTTTCTTGTTCCACGTCCCGGTCAGTCAGTCAAGTTATTGTTTAAGTCATGTCAGTTTGCCTTTTGAGTTGCTTCAATAAACCCTGGTCCAAGCTGCACTTGGTCGTCCTGCTCCATGCTACAACCGACCTTGACAGAATGATCCGACCATCACAACGACCAGCGCTTGGACCCCCCTCCACCACCAGCTCCCGCTGCGACGCCCGATCGTTGTCCGAGCTTGTTCCAGCGCCATGGGCTTGCAGCTGCCATCGGATCTTGTTCCAGCGACGCCGGACTCACGGACGCCATCGGAGTTCCTCCCGGCACCATCGCCTCTGCGACCGTCGTCGGACTTCGCTGCCGCGACGCCGGACCCGCGGCCGCCATCGGAGTGCTTCTGGCGGTAGCGGCTTTGCGGCCGCGATCGGACTCTGGTGCCGCGACGCCGGACCCACGGCCGCCGTTGGAGTGCCTCCCGGCGTCATCAGACTCATGGCCGCCATCGGGCTCCACCCCAGCGTTGCAGGACCTGCGGGCGTCGCCAGACATCCAAGCCAGCTGCGTCGGACCCGCGATCGTCCCTGGCTCCACTCCCACTGCTGCGGCGCGTGATGGCTCTTGCCGCCGCGCAGAGCCCCGCCTTCCGAATGTCGCCGATCACTGTACGGACTTTGTGAGTGGCCGCCGATCGCGGTACAGACTTCCCAAGTCGCCGCCCCAGTGCGGTTGTGTTTCCCCGAGTTTCCGCGGAGTGCGGTTCTGTTTCCCCAAGTCGCCGCCCGAGTGCGGTTCGGTTCCCCAAGTCGCCGCCCGAGTGCGGTTCGGTTCCCCAAGTCACCGCCCGAGTGCGGTGCGGTTCGGTTCCCCAAGATGCCGCCCGAGTGCGGTGCGGTTCGGTTCCCCAAGTCGCCGCCCGAGTGCGGTGCGGTTCGGTTCCCCAAGTCGCCGCCCGAGTGCGGTGCGGTTCGGTTCCCCAAGTCGCCGCCCGAGTGCGGTGCGGTTCGGTTCCCCAAGTCGCCGCCCGAGTGCGGTGCGGTTCGGTTCCCCAAGTCGCCGCCCGAGTGCGGTGCGGTTTGGTTCCCCAAGTCGCCGCCCGAGTGCGGTGCGGTTCGGTTCCCCAAGTCGCCGCCCGAGTGCGGTGCGGTTCGGTTCCCCAAGTCGCCGCCCGAGTGCGGTGCGGTTCGGTTCCCCTAGTTTTTTTTTTTTGGGACGTCGGGAGACGTCCCTTGTGGGGGGGGTTCTGTCACGTCTCGCCCCCAACTGCTCCACTATGTGTCTGTCTTGGTTTCTGTCTGTGTGCTCGCCCCTCCCCTCCTGTGTGCCCATGATCAGTGTGATTGTTCCCACCTGCCTCTCGTTACCTGTCGTGTATAAAAGTCCTGTCTGCCCCTCTCTCCCTGTCGGATCATTGGTTGCTGTGGTTTTGGTTTTGGTTTTGGTTGCTGTCGTTCGGTGTTGTCATCCTGTCTTGGTGCCGTCATGTCCTGCTGTTTTCTTGTTCCCGGTCAGTCAGTCAAGTTATTGTTTAAGTCATGTCAGTTTGCCTTTTGAGTTGCTTCAATAAACCCTGGTCCAAGCTGCACTTGGTCGTCCTGCTCCATGCTACAACCGACCTTGACAAGTATTCCTCGTCAGGCTAAGATTAGCAAAAGCTTGTCATTTCTCGGGACGTACAAATTCAGCCGCCTTCATCATGCATCGAATAGGGTGTGGGATTAATTAAATCCTACTTCTTCCCACTCCTTTTTAGACAAGTAAACTCTGCCCACTTTGTGCAGTATATTGTATGTTGTTTGTACCTAGCATTCTTACAAAGTCATAGTTTAAGTGACTTTCACCATGTTTTTATTTTATTTTTCTTCATTTGATTGATTGATGTATAGTTTACATGTTTGAAACAAATGTATTAATTCATTCCCGTCCCCTTTCACACACTCTCCAACTTACTGTGCTTCTCTCTGATTTCTTTCGGCCGGTATGTATAGCCGGTTGTTTTGTCTACAAGTTGTATTTTATTTTATTTCCTTTAACTGTTGGTGTGTATTTTGTTTAAATAACATTCCATTTGTTATGATTCCATTGGCGACAGTAAAGGTCAATAAAGGAGATTATTAACCCCATAAGCAATCAATGAGCCTTGACTGAGTCATAGTGGCATCATTCGGCAAATCTTCTGCGGAACTGATGAGTGACCAGTTAAGGACTTTCTAGTGACATAAGCACTGGCCACTAATATACTTTATCTCCTGACAAGACCTGTTACGTAAATATTAATATTAATACATTAATACATTTACTATACAGGGTCCATGTATCTAATACTACTCAAAAGTAAAACATTTGTATTTTTTCTTGTCTTTCATTCATTCATTTGCGTATTTATTCTAACCCTAGCCCCACCGCTTCACTAATCTCTACTTTGTCTTTCTCTCCTGATGAGTGAGTACAAACAAATTTGATCACTATCATTTGAAACCTTTGGTGGACATAAGAATTAGGATGACGACAACAGTGGGTTGGTAGATATTCAAAGTTTTGCTAAATTATAAAGTTGGACCCCCTCCAGTTTGCCTACCGGGCAAACAGGTCGGTGGATGATGCGGTCAACATGGGACTGCACTACATCCTGCAACACCTGGACACCCCAGGAAAGTACGCCACGATCCTGTTTGTGGACTTCAGCTCGGCGTTCAACACCATCACTCCTGACATCCTGCAACAGAAGCTCATCCAGCTTGCGGTGCCTGCCTCCACCTGTCAGTGGATCACCAGCTTCCTGACCAACAGGAGACAGCGTGTGAGGCTGGGGAGCATCACATCTGACACCCTGACCACCAACACTGGAGCCCCTCAGGGATGCGTCCTCTCCCCACTGCTCTTCTCCCTCTACACCAACGATTTCTCCGCAAGTGACTCTTCCGTGAAGCTCCTGAAGTATGCAGACGACACCACTCTCATCGGACTGATCCAGAACGGTGATGAGACTGCGTACAGACAGGAGGTGGAGCGGCTGGTCCACTGGTGCAGCCAAAACCACCTGGACCTGAACCCGCTCAAGACCGTAGAGATGACAGTGGACTTTAGGCGAGGCCCTTCACCACTTTCACCCCTCACTATCCGCAGTAATACTATTCTCTCATCAGACACCTTCAAGTTCCTGGGAACCACAATCTCTCGGAACCTGAAATGGACCGGCCACATAGACTCTGTCCGGAAGAAGGCCCAGCAGAGGATGTACTTCCTGAGACAGCTCAAGAAGTTCAACCTGCCACGGGAGCTGCTGAAGACCTTCTACACTGCCATCATCCAGTCTGTCCTCTGCACCTCCATCACTGTCTGGTTTGGATCGGCCTCCAAACAAGACAAGCACAGACTGCAACGGACAATAAGGACTGCAGAAAAGATAATTGGAATCAACCTCCCATCTATCCAAGACTTGTACCTGTCCAGGACCAGGAAACGTGCAAGTAACATCTCAACAGACCCTTCGCACCCAGGTTGCAGCCTGTTTGAACTACTCCCCTCCGGACGCCGTTATAGAGCTCTGTACACTAAAACCAGCAGCCAAAGAGACAGCTTCTTCCCCCAGGCTGTCACTCTGATGAACTCACACCACTCTTAGAGTCTCAGAGTCATTACTGAGCAATAACATCCCGCTTGCCACACCTTTTTTGTCTACACTGTTTGTACTATGTGTCCTCTCTGCATCCATTGCAGCCTGGTCATCCTAGAAGAGGGACCCTCCCATCTGTGGTCTCTTAAGGTTTCTCATTTCCCCTAGCTGGAGTTTTGAGTTTTTCCTTGCCCTCTTGGGAGTTTAAGATCAGAGGGTGTTTGAGAATATCTTTCGTTCTTCACATGTCCTGAGTGTTGTTGTTAGTCACCTAAATGTTGAACAGAGGCTGTGATTTACCGAAGTCAAATTCCTTGTTTGGCACGCTCAAACATGGCGAATAAAAAACTCTTGAATCTTGAATGAGATGAGTAGTTTCAATGGGTGACTGCTGTAAAGAGAATTTACAGGAACTTGATTGCATTAGGGAAAAAGTGCTCAGAAATAGGGTATTATTAGGCGGAATAAACAAATGGTGACTTTCTACGCATGATATTCTATTTGTAATACGTTAATCGTTGAAAAGAGTAGGGCATACGTTATACAAGAGTGTTATATTATTTTTGAATATACTGACCTGATATTTAAAGGAGGTTATGGGTTTAATAGACGTTGTGGATTTCTAAATATAAGCATTTTTTAACTTTTGGGAGTAGTTGGAGAATTTTTGAATGAGAGAGTCTGCTTTAATAGCATGACTCTAAGTAAGAACTTTGCCATAGTCGAGGATGACCAACTATTTATAGTCATAAGATTTGAGGTTGTGGCAATCTCTGAGATATGGCCTTGCAATGGCAAGGGCTTGGACAGTGAGCTGAAGGATGATGGTTGTTTAAACAAAATATAGCAGGCAAGGGATGGAAGTATTTGTTTGTTTGTAGAAAGGGGAACGGAATGTGATATTGTTAAGAATATGACCATTTGGTGTTGGTATTTTGTTTTGTTTTCGGTGGGACGAAGCAAAATGCCTGTTTGAGTATAAAAGGTTACCGATCTCTTGCTTAAGGTTTTATTTTGCATGAAGTGTATTGGGATTTTTTCCCTATTACTATATACCAGCTAAATACTGTTGTTCGGTTCACAAAGGAGACAAATGATGTACTGATTGCTCAGATTTACAGATAATATTGCTTGTGGTAGCTCAGTTTTTGTGGCATAAATTGGTTATGTGTTAATCTTGAACAGATACAGAATATAGAAGGTGTCAGGTACTATTGTGGAAGTATTTACTGCAGTTGACTGAGTCGACAACTTTCAAGGGCTATGAGTCAACTTTTATTGAATAAGTTTAAATTGTGGACATGTCGAATTCACTGACATGTTTGATTTTCATAATTAAATTAGTAGCAGTGGGTATAAATACCGTATTTTTCGGACTAAAAGTCGCTCCGGAATACAAGTCGCATCAGCCATAAAATGCACAATATTAGTGAAAAAAACATATATAAGTCACATTTTGGGGGAAATTTATTTGACAAAATCCAACACCAAAAACAGACATGAACCAGCAACAACAGGCTAATGATGCGGTATGCTCACGTGACATAAACACAAACGAGAAGCTGAGAACGGGCCTGATGAAACATTAACACTTATTCAAATAACTATAACATAAATACAACTTTATCAAACCATCTGTGTCACTCCAAATCATTAAAGCCGTCGATCGAGTTTGTCCTCCTTTATGTAAACAAGTCTGACATCAGCGGCAGACTAAAAGTCGCTCCAGAATATACGTCGCATCAGCCATAAAATGCGCAATAAAGTGAAAAAAAAAAACATATATTAGCCGCTCCGGAGTATTAGTCGCATTTTGGGGGAAATTTATTCGACATAATCCAACACCAGGAACAGACATGAACGAGCAACAACAGGCTAAACGATACGGTATGCTAACGTGACATAAATACAAACGAGAAGCTGAGAACGGGCCTGATGTAAAAATAACAGTTATTCAAATAACCAACATTAATAACACCGTTATCAAACCATCTGTGTCACTCCAAATCATTAAAGCCATCGATCGAGTTGGTCCTCCATTATGTAAACAAGTCCGACGTCAGCGGTGCGTCACAGTTCAGATTTTTCTACAGTCCCATATAACAATATAAAAGCTATGTATGAAATAACAATAATATAAACAATTTTATCAAACCATCCGTGTCACTCCAAATATTTAAATCCAACGGAATCTTCGTCTCGTGTCACTTAAAAAAAAAAAACGCACAAGCACACACACACACACACACACACACACACACACACACACACACACACACACACACACACACACACACACACACGCACACGCACACGCACACGCACACGCACACACACGTACACACACACACACACACACGGCTGTTGATGCCGGAAAAACTACGTGCGCTGTTGACATCAGACTAGATATATCAAATAACTGTAATATAAAGAACAGTTTTAACCAACCATCCGTGATACGCTAAATCATTAAATCCATCGGAATATTTATCCTCTGTGTAAAAAAAAAAAAAAAAAAAAGAAAATACACAACTGTTGACGCCGGACTACGTGGGCTGCTGACGTCAGACTACAGGACTGTCTCAGAAAATTTGAAGATTTTAATAAAGTTCTTTATTTTCTGTAATGCAATTAAAAAAACAAAAATGTCATACATTCTGGATTCATTACAAATCAACTGAAATATTGTAAGCCTTTTATTATTTTAATATTGCTGATTATGACTTACACCTTAAGAAAACTCACAAATCCAATCTCAAAATATTAGAATATTTCCTCAGACCAAGTAAAAAAAAAAAGGTTGATAACAGCAAAAAAAAAAAAAAATCAAACATTAGTCCATTAATGCACTCAGTACTTGGTTGGGAATCCTTTTGCACGGATTACTGCATCATTGCGGCGTGGCATGGAGGCAATCAACCTCTGGCATTGCTGAGGTGTTATGGATGCCCAGGATGCTTCAATGGCGGCCTTTAGCTCATTTGTATTGTTGGGTCTGGTGTCTTTCAGCTTCTTCTTCACAATACCCCACAAATTCTCTATGGGGTTCAGGTCAGCAGAATTGGCAGGCCAATCAAGGACAGTAATGCCATGATCAGTACACCATTTACTGGTGGTTTTGGCACTGTGGGCAGGTGCCAGATCATGCTGGAAAATGAAAATCACAATCTCCATAGAGCTCTTCAGCAGACGGAAGCATGTAGTGCTCTAAAATCTGCATTTACTCTGGACTTGATGAAACACAGTGGACCAACACCAGCAGCTGACATTGCTCCCCAAGCCATCGCTGACTGTGGGAACTTCACACTGGATTTCAAGCAACTTGGAGTTTGCTTCTGTCCAGCCTTTCTCCAGACTCTGGCGCCTTGACTTCCAAATGAAATTCAAAACTTGCTTTCGTCTGAAAAGAGGACTTTGGACCAATCTGCAACTGTCCACTGCTTCTTTCCCATAGCCCAAGTCCAACGCTTCTTTCGTTGACTTGAGTTCAGAAGTGGCTTGACCATGGGCTATTGTAGCCCATTTCCCAGACACGCCTGTGAACAGTGGCTTTTGATACCTGGACTCCAGCTTCAGTCCACTGTCTTTGAAGCTCCCCCAAATTCTGGAAGTGACTCTTCTTTACAATGCTGTGAAGGGTGCGGTCATCTCTCTTGGTTGCGCTTCCTGCCACATTTCGCCCTTCCAACAGACCTTTTGTGGACGTGCTTTGAAACTGCACTCTGTGAACAGCTTGCTCTTTGAGAAATTTATTTTTATGTCTTACCCTCCTGATGGAGGATGTCAATGATGGTCTTCTGGACAGCAGTCAGATCAGAAGTCTTCCCCATGCTTGTGATTTAGTTGACTGAACCAAGCTGAGTGTTTTTCAAGGCTCAGGAAACCCTTGCAGGTGTTCCGAGTTAATTAGACGATTCAAGTGATTAGTTGAATACCCTACTAGTATACTTTTTCACGATATTCTAATATTTTGAGATAGGATGTTTGAGTTTTCTTAAGCTGTATGCCATAATCAGCAATATTAAAATAATAAAAGGCTTATTATTATAATATTCTAATTTTCCGAGACAGTCCTGTAGATATATCAAATAAATGTAATATAAACAATAACTTTAACGAACCATCCGCGTCACTCCAAATCATTAAATCCACCGGAACATTCATTCTCTGTGTCAAAAAAACAAAACAAAACAGCTGTCGATTCCGGACCTACGTGCGCCACTGACGTCAGCCTCGTCATCAGCTGCAGCCCCAATTATTCCACAGATCAATATAACTATATTGTAGCTTTTCCAAAGTACCAGGCAAGATGTGGGTTTGGTCACCGGCTCTTTATTTCACAAATCAAGCGCTCAACATATGAGTCAACACACACAAGCGCCCTGGATCGCTCTTCCACCCACCCCCCAGACAATCGGAAATTACTGAAGTCTAACAACGTACACGTTGCTACTCTAAATAAACTATATGTCAAATAACTATGACATAAATAACAAGTTCATTGAATCATCTGTGTCACTCCAAATCATTAACTCTCCCGACTTCGGAAGTCAGTGAATGGAACTCATTGTCAGTGAGGCTCCAATTATTCCACAGCCATAGTGCCCCCTCATGCGGTTTAAAGTGAAAATAACGTGAAATGATCAACTATACTAGTAAGTAAAAAATGTGTTAATGATCAAGTAAAAAATTGTGAAGAAATTCACATATAAGTCGCTCCTGAGTATAAGTTGCCCCCCCACTCAAACTAGGAAAAAAAAAAAAACGCAATTTATAGTTCAAAAAATATGGTACCATTATGAGAAAACATTAATCCTTGAGTATGCAATTTTTTCTTTTTGTTCTTTCTTTCTCTTTTTATTGTGATTTTGATGATGGGGGGTAAAGTAAATAATTGAGCAGGAGTTTATTTTCTGTGGAGCTGTGTTTTGGAATTTAATATTTTCATGTTTTAGGTTTGAACTGATAAGTTCTCTATCCATGTTTTAAAATTCTTGAGACAGCAAAACAGTTGAGCAACTAGTGAGGGGTTTACCAAAGTAACAAAATAAAAAGCAGTTAAGTATTATAGAGGAGATAAATATTTATGTGTATACCAATTGATAGACTAACTAGCTCGAATATAATACCATTTGTGATTTGACATCTAGAACTTGTAACTTGTAATTGTGATTTGTAAGGATATAATTTTTATAATATGCTAGGTTGCTAACAAGGTCATCTCTGAGCTTTTTGACGTCACACATCCAGCGTTGTCAGCCATGTCCAGGTGGAACCAGAGAAGCTACGTCACAGAGACTGGAAGGGAAAAATCCACTGGCAACGACAATAAAGTTTGGCAGACGCCAATTGAATTAACCACCAGTTTGAGTGAAAATAAGGCGGATGCCCCAAAAAAGGGGTTACAGTGAGGAATTGGCCGCAGCCAGAGATGAGGTAATATAGGTGACCAGGGTGGCTGAAAGTCCGGCATCTGCCTCACAACGTCCAATGTGAAACCTCCAGGTATTGGTTTGTAAGATTAACAATCGGCAAGACAATATTAATATAAATAATAATAATAATTGATTATTGATTGAAATTCATAGACTAAATTCCCAATCATAATTTGTAATTTTATTAAGTGACAGGATTTGCTGAAAGACAGAGGATGTCCTAATTAAGGAAATAAGACATTGTCCATTCCAAATTGAATAGAAAAACAAGTAGTGTTTCACATGATTTGAAGTTAGAAAATAAAAACGGAAAACATAAAGTCTTTGGAAAATTGTAAGTGCTGTTCAACATTGTGATGTTTTGATTTTACATCACGGCAATACATGATCAGGATTAACCAGGTAAATCTGTATTCTGTTTTAATAAAGGGTTATCAGAGAAAGTAAAGAAACAAGGGGGTATGAGGGGGTGAGGAATCAGAAAACTAAGGTAACCATTTTTGTTTACGTGAATTTTTAAGGCATGTTTTCAGTACATCTTCAGACTAACGATGAAAATGAGTGTCTACTTTATTATTATTTTTTTATGCTATATATATTTTTTAATCTTAATTTTTACTGTTCTACAATACAGCTCCTGATGGGAGTTTCACTGCTGAGGGGGCTGAGGGTACTGTCCAATGAATTAAAATCATACTCTGGTGTGTCTACCTTGTTAACTGACATGTGGTTTGGTAAGTGGAAAGGGGTAGTACTGTAAATTTTTCTGGTGGGATGTTATTGGGAGCGTTTGTGTTTTGTGGTTGTTGCTGTGTTCCTTGCATTAGGGTCTTGATCATTGGAACTGTCGGGCGTGCAGTGGGGAATTGAGGAAGGCCCCCAACACACCAGACCGTCCAGCGGGGCAGGCATAAGATTTTGCCGGTCCCTGCGATTCCCAGATTGGAGGATGACTCAGAGGAGGATGATTTTATGTAATTAGTACGATTTAGGTTCCACGATAACTGATGAGTATATCGTTGTTTTGCTTACCCGTGCTCCACAGGTTTCATTGCTCAAACCAGGTACACCAATAAAATAACACACACACACACACTAAATTATATGCACATTTGTGTTGTACTAGTTGTTAGAGATTTGCTCACTCCAACTTATTTTGCAAGAACCACACGGGAGACAAGCAAGTTCTTTTAGACACCTGCAGGTGGAGAGTTCACTCGCTCAGGAATGAAGTCTAAAAACTCTCCCTCCTGCAAGGGCATATTTATTAAGAGAAACAGAGTGGGGGTAAGAGTAGGTTGAATAGGAAGCCCTTGTGCTCTAGTCAAAACATATCAGGGGATGTTTTACGAACTTGTGGAGGATGGGACAAGGTAGGTTATTTATTACCGGTTGCATTCCAACATAATCATACGATAAGGATAATCTGAAAAACCCTAACATGTCCCTCCTGTTTTATCATATGATTATGCCACCCCAAACAACAAAGTAAAAAACATATATACATGTATAATGAAGAAAGAAGAATAGTAAAAATAAAAAAAAAACAACAAACAATGATAGCAACACTTTCCAGTGAAGATGAGGCATTACCTTAATATCCCAAGATTAAATTTATTGTGTAAGCGAAAAACCTGCCGGCCAGATGTTATTAGCAGGAAAATTCTTACACGGGTCCCTTTGCCTAAGGCGACCAGAATGCTAACAATAAAAAACAAAACAAAAACACAGAAACAGTACATCATTGTATCCATCACTTGCGAAGCATTTTCGATGGTCAAATCATCAAGTTTCTGTAAAACATGCTCAACAGAACAGCATCTACGCAATCCACGTTTCATTATCGTCATCACATCCGTCATCTCTAAGAAGTTGTATATGAGCTCGTGTTTTCGTCAGCTGATGATGTTCTAGTCTGTAGGTGTGGTCTGTCACACACACTGGCGCACACACTCGTATCCAGTTGGCAGGCAGCATCGGACAACTCTTGTGACCACAAAACCACGATCCGTTCTGAACAGGCACGTGCACTCATAGGATGCAGGTGAGGCAGTGCTTCCGAACTTCTGGACGAAGTAGGTCCCGTCCGATGGTGCAGCCATGTTGGTAGTAGAGCCCTTACACCTTGAAAACGGCTCTCTCATCCTGGCACGCAGTGGCGATGTCCAAAGCTCCCATCCAGTCTCCTCCTGGAGAGCAGTCATCGTTAACGCAGACGTGGGTCACAGCTGGTCTCTCTGTGTAGGCCACTTGTGGTATTGTTCATCCTCTAACAGTCACATTGTGATTTGCCCAGAATAGCTGATCACAGGCACCGTTTGCAAGTCCAGGGCGGTGAGGGTCGGCATCTTTGACTGTGACAGCACGGTGTTGATATCCAACTCTTGGATGCCGTGTCCCTGTAAAACAATGCTCTAGACTTTCTTGCTACGTTTCACACAATAATAATGATGAGTAAATCATCAGATACCTCTCGTGCATACACTCCAACAAACGTTAAGCAGATGTGAGATAACTTGCATGAAGTCTACTTAACCAAACATTGAGTAAATATGGGACAACTTAAAAACTGTCCCGGTCAACAACAATTCGTAAATAGAAACTACAAGGCATAATAGATAAAGAACTTCTCTTTAGCTAGACAAAGAACAAAGGTGTTCTGTTCATAAATAGTGAGGGCCTCTCACAGATAAGACAAGAAAGGGAGTATAAGAACTCCCTAAAACCTGGCAGATGTGTTGGCCTTGAGCGAAGGTATGAGACCTCCGGTTCAGGCCGGCCAGCGCTTCTACAAAACTAATTATCCTGACATTTCCCCACTGTTTATCACATATTTGCTGAAATTCACACATCACCGTAAACGACCCCTTTTCTCGACTCTCAGTCGTCGGATCACATTCATGAGGACAAATATGTTTACACCAAAGGATAAACGTTGCGATGTCATCATTCAGAATCCCATGGATCTGGGAAAAGTCTGGTAAAACAGATGCAGGAATTTTGCCATCAACATCATCATGTTGCCGCTCAGACATTAGGTATATCTGAGCAATCTCGTCCTCCATGGGCAATATTACTGTAGTGGCGAGACAATTAAACAGAGCACGAAGACACGGTATGCAACATCCATACAAGGTGAGCATAGCAGCAATACTGCAACTGATGGTAAAATTGAGGACACAATGGCGTTATACTTCTCAAAAGCATTCATCCACTTGTAGTGCTCTTTCATCCTCGTTTTGAGGGATCGCAGGCCTGCAATCCGTCAGGCTCCCATCAGGGGCGGTGTTGTTGGGGATAAAGGTGCGGCATTGTTCTCCAAACATTGCGCAGACGCCTCCTTTCTCAGACAACAACATATCATGAGCATTGTGGTTCTGGATCGACATTAGGGAAGGCGTGGCTAGCTGTTTATGCACTGCCTCGAGCCCCACTTGTGTCCATTTGCCCAATCTCTGCATGCTGTAATGGATGTAATTTATCCTGTCTACGCTCTTGTTCATCGCTCACCAGCAGCAAATGGAGGACTCCCATCCCACTGCAATTTGGTCATGAAGATTTCAACCACACTCTAGCACTTCTACCACTTCTTCCACATTTCAAATTTCCTTGTACTCCATACATTTTCTTCCACTTCAGCATCTATTGCATACAATTAAGAAATCTACTTGCCATGAACTTCTCGTTTCAAAGAAGAGCAGAGCAAGAGATTTACCGTTCTTATTTCCCATCTTAATTTTAGTAGTTTAAGGTTTTACAATTTTTTTTTTCAAATTTTTTTCTTTGAGGATCCTCAATGCAGGTTTAAATTGACCTTTCAACAAATTACTAGCCTGTATTAATGCCGTGGATCAATGCTAGAACTGCTATTTAGTCAATTTATCCTACCAGTCACACACAATCACATAAGTTATCCCTGCCTACGCAAAGTCCATCCATCCATCCATCCATCCATCCATCCATCCATCCATCCATCCATCCATCCATCCATCCATCCATCCATCCATCCATCCATCCATCCATCCATCCATCCATCCATCCATCTACTTCCGCTTATCCGGGGTCGGGTCGCGGGGGCAGCAGCTTTAGGAGGGACTCCCAGACTTCCCTCTCCCCAGCCACTTCATCCAGCTCATCCCGGGGGATCCCAAGGCGTTCCCAGGCCAGCTGAGAGACATAGTCTCTCCAGCACGTCCCGGGTCGTCCCCGGGGTCTCCTACCGGTGGGACATGCCCGGAACACCTCCCCAGGGAGGCGTCCAGGAGGCATCCTGATAAGATGCCCGAGCCACCTCATCTGGCTCCTCTCAACGTGGAGGAGTAGCGACTCTACTCCGAGTCTCTCCCGGATGACCGAGCTCCCCACCCTATCTCTAAGGGAGAGCCCGGACATCCTGCGGAGAAAACTCATTTCGGCCGCTTGTATCCGGGATCTCGTTCTTTCGGTCACGACCCATAGCTCGTGACCATAGGTGAGGGTAGGAGCATAAATCGACCGGTAAATTGAGAGCTTTGCCTTTTGGCTCAACTCTCTCTTCACCACAACGGACCGGTACAGCGTCCGCATTACTGCCGACGCTGCACCGATCCGCCTGTCGATCTCGCGCTCCATCCTCCCCTCACTCGTGAACAAGACTTTTAAAAAAAAGGAGCTGCTTCATCCAGTGAGGGGACTCTACAACACCCCCCACCTTCCCTGGGAACTAAAGACAACAGTCCTTGTCCCCAGCCCTGCCAACGCGAAGTTGTACTCTTTAGAACAGTGGTCGTCAAATAATGATCCACGGAGGTACTGAGATTTTAAAACAGTTTGAGAACCACTGCTCCAAAAGAGACACCTCATCCAGAGGGGGACTCTACAACACCCCCTCCTTCCACAAAACTTACTTTTTCCTGTGCACTTCTACCTTTTTACGCGTTTCACAAACAACAACACAATCACACAACTTCAGGCCTTTAACTTACTTGTCCCCTGGTTCGTTGCATTGCCGGGTCCCGTCAATCCACCTCTGTCAGACGAAGGCAGACCTAAGATGCTGGCCCAGCGAAGAATTCTCTTCCCAGGACTTTCTCCTCCGGGTCCTCCTAATGGACGCTGGCTTGTCGACAATGCAGCACGTCCTTCTTCGTCAGACAGATAGCGGGTATGAGGGGTCCCGGGTTTCGGCACCAAAATGTTAGAGATTTGCTCACTCCAACTTATTTTGCAAGAACCACACGGGAGACAAGCAAGTTCTTTTAGATACCTGCAGGTGGAGAGTTCACTCGCTCAGGAATGAAGTCTAAAAACTCTCCCTCCTGCAAGGGCATATTTATTAAGAGAAACAGAGTGGGGGTAAGAGTAGGTTGAATATGAAGCCCTTGTCCTCTTGTAAAAACATATCGGGATGTTTTACGACCTTGTGGAGGATGGGACAAGGTAGGTTATTTATTACCGGTTGCATTCCAACATAATCATACGATAAGGATAATCTGAAAAACCCTAACATCAGTTAGATTTTTCCATTCTGTACTGCACCACACTAGTGGCCCCTGAAGTTAGTGGCAACTCAATGAAAGGTCAGAGGGGGCGGACCTGATGGTAAGAGCCTTGCCGTGTAGGGGGCCACACGCACATATAGGTAGGATTTTTGCACGCACAAACGGGGGGTGGGAGGAACTGGCAGTTTAGGTCAGTTCAACAGGGGGAGATGCATATTTTTTCATCAAAAAAAGGGTAGCTTGAGCTACACTATTATATCGCTGTAGCCCTTCTCTTGCTTCATTAGCTTTCTCTTCTCTATGACACTCTTTGCACATACGTAGAAGTCACTCTCAGTTAAGACTACAAGGTCACACATCAGACAGGCTAGGCAGAGTCTCTTCCTTGCAGAAGGGCGGCCCAGAGTAGTATAAGAGCAGGAACCTTGGTGGTGGGAGTTAGACCTTCTTACGCATCTTGCAGAGAAGGCTCCACAGCTGTGTAACAATCATTCTGGCATACATTAAATAGTAAAACTGTGAAGTCTCCCTTTTGGTAATTACTGTTAGCATAGCCAGCATTAAAGATAAAGAACTAGGAACAAACCTAACAGTTCGCAGCCAAGTGTGAAGCAGTCGGGATGAAAGTCAGCACCTCCAAATCTGAGTCCATGGTCCTCAGTCGGAAAAAGGGTGGAATGCCCTCTCCGAATCGGGGATGAGATCCTGCCCCAAGTGGAGGAGTTCAAGTATCTTGGGGTCTTGTTCACGTTTAGGGCAGGATGGAGTGTGAGAGCGACAGATGGATCGGTGCAGCGTCGGCTGTGATGCGGACTCTATACCGGTCCGTTGTGGTGAAGAGAGAGCCGAGCCAAAAGGCAAAGCTCTCAATTTACCGGTTAATCTACGCTCCTACCCTCACCTATGGTCACGAGCTGTGGGTCATGACCGAAAGAACAAGATCCCGGATACAAGCGGCCGAAATGAGTTTCCTCCGCAGGGTGTCCGGGCTCTCCCTTAGAGATAGGGTGAGAAGCTCGGTCATCCGGGAGAGACTTGGAGTTGAGCCGCTGCTCCTCCACGTTGAGAGGAGTCACATGAGGTGGCTCGGGCATCTAATCAGGATGCCCCCTCGACACCTCCCTGGGGAGGTGTTCCGGGCATGTCCCACCGGCAGGTGATCCCGGGGACGACCCAGGACACGCTGGAGATACTATGTCTCTCGTTTGGCCTGGGAACGCCTTGGTATCCCCTGGGATGAGCTGGACGAAGTGGCTGGGGAGAGGAAAGTCTGGGCATCCCTTCTAAAGCTGCTGTCCCCGCGACCCGACCCCGGATAAGTGGAAGAGGATGGATGGATGGATGGATGGATGGATGGATGGATGGATGGATGGATGGATGGATGGATGGATGGATGGATGGATGGATGGATGGAGACCCTCCCCTGCCACGGGGTCGACAGAAACCCCAGTGGAGTGGATTCATTGAGCTGGTAAAAGTTGTTGGGATTTTGCCATGACTCAGTTAACAGATGAAAACAAAATTATGGTCAATGTGAAAATCCTGGAAGAGGTTACCTTTCTCTTAAGTGAGCAGATGTTTCACAGACCGAAGTTGACTGTGGTGGTGTCGCAGATGGTGGTGGTGATAGCCGACCGAGCTAGGCTGGCTAACACGGTGGCCAACAGTGTTATTTCTTCAATTTTGTTTCTTGTGTCCTTTGACAGCTCTTTGGTCTTGGCCGTTGTGGCCCAGCAACAGCCCCAAAACCTCACTGCTCTCGAGGAGATCTGCATGGAGGAATGGGCCAAAATACCAGCAACGGTGTGTGAAAACCTTGTGAAGACTTACAGAAAATGTTTGACCTCTATTATTGCCAACAAAGAGTATATAACAAAGGATTAATGTGAACTTTTGTTATTGACCAAATACTTATAGTCCACCATAATTCGTAAATTCCTCAAAAATCAGACATGTGATTTTCCTGATTTGTTTTTCCTTTTGTCTCTCATAGTTGAAGTGTACCTATGATGAAAATTACAGGCATCTCTCATCTTGTAATTGGGAGAACTTGCACATTTGATGGCTGACGAAATACTTTTTTGCCCCACTGTAAATGAAAGCTGTGAGCAGATATAAGGGGCCCTAAAACTATAAGGGGTTCTAAAAACATATTTACAGTATGTACACTTGTACCTTGTTTTAAAAAAATATAATAATAAAAGTTGTTCTAAAAACATATTTACAGTATGTGTTAATAATTCTCCATGTTATTTATATTATTCAGCCATGCTATGATGATCACATGTCTAACCTTTAGGACAATGTAGTATTGCTCCAAATGTTCGTCTAAATTCCTTTAGAGGTCCGTTTTTTGCGTGTTAGCACGATCGCCAATTAGCATATTTCCGCTAACTTGTTAACCTGCCCAGTACTTCTTGTTAACATGTTACACGCACACGTATAATATTTATATTTTCAATATTTATACAAACTCTTCTGTATGTTATTTATACTATTAATGTATTATTTACATGTGTGAAACAATTATTTAATGTTCTAATAAAATATGCAAACAAAACAATAAAAGTACAGATGAGAGGGTGACCGTACTTCGCGGATTTCACTTACGGTTGGATTTTGGAACCAATTATCCGCAATAAACGAGGGATTACTGTATTGTGATGCTATTCACAAAGAATCTTCATTTCTGGAAGGGAGAATGGGAGAACCTCCAGCTGTGGACAGAGAAGAGACAACTACTGTGTACCTTACGAATTTAATTGGTTCCACAATTGGGTTTGTAAGTAGAAACGTTTGTAAGTGGAAGCAATGTTTCCATAGGAGACAATGTAAAAAAGACAATGTGCTGCACTAGGCCAAAAGTCACACTGTTTGCCCTATTACTCAGAAAACCAAAACAACAGTTTTATTTCTGCTTTTTCAAATCTTTATAACAAAAAAATCAATGTCACTTTATTTTTGACCTCCTAACTGTCAGGCAGGGGACAAGGCGAAGGACTCGGATGCAGAGTCGTATCTATCTGGGATTTATTCCAGCAAGCACTCAGAGCAAAAGTACAAAACAAAGCGCCTCTTGCGAGGGAAAACACGGGGCAAAAAGTACAAACAAAAGGCGTCGCACTGTGGCGAGTCAAAAGGCTAAAAGTACAAATCAAAACGCCTCTTTCGAGGGAAAACGTGTAGCAAAAAGTACCAACAAAAGGAGTCGCACTGGAACGAGACAAAAAGGCGCTGGAGACCCAGGCACAACCAAAAGCGTCGCTCGGCGGCGAGACAAAAAGGAGAGTTCTTTCAGAGAGTTCGGACATCAAGGAATCGCTGGTGGTCGGGACGAGGCTAGACACACTGGCACAAGACAAGGGGAAGACACGGACTAAATACACACAAACGGGCGGGGACACAGGTGATGACAATTAGTATCGATTACGCGGGTGCACACAATCGGGATCAGGGAAGACAAGACAACCAACACCGAGGAAGGAAACACGAACTGAAACGGAAGGAATGACAAAATAAACCCGGAAGTAAAGTTACGACAATTGACGAGACAAAAAACTGAAAAAATAAACGCGACCGCATGACAGAACCCCCCCCCTAGGGCCGGATCCCAGACGGCCCAGGAGCCCCAGGGTGAGCCGCATAGAAGTCCTCAAAAAGTCCCGGGTCCAAAATATAACTAGGCGGCACCCATTGCCGCTCCTCCGGTCCATAACCCTCCCAGTCCACCAGGTACTGCCAGCCCCGGCCTCTTCTGCGCACATCCAATAGTTCTTTGACGGTGTAGGCCGTCCCACCGTCCACAGTCCGCGGAGGCGGAGGGGGCGCCGGATCCGGCACCAACGGGCTGTCCACCACCGGCTTGACCTTCCCAACGTGAAAGGTGGGGTGGACTGCAAGGGACCTGGGCAAGCGTAGACGCACCGCGGCCGGGTGCACGACCTTGGCGATGGGGAACGGACCCACGAAGCGAGGCGCCAGTTTCCTGGAGTCCCCCCGGTGGGGAAGATCCTTGGTGGATAGCCAGACACGTTGACCTCTCTGGTACACGGGCGCCGGACGTCTCCTCCGGTCAGCCATCCGCTTTACCCGGTCCCCCTGTCGGACCAGCGTGGCCCGAGCCGCCGACCAGACGCGATGACAGCGGCGCACCAAGGCGTGGGCCGAAGACACCGTCACCTCCGGCTCACTGTCAGGGAAGACAGGGGGCTGGTAGCCAAACACACACTTGAAGGGGGACATACCTGTAGCCGTGGTGGGCAGGGAGTTGTGGGCATACTCCACCCAGGAGAGGTTCTTGCTCCACGAGGAGGGGTTCTGGGAGACCAGGCAGCGGAGACTTGTCTCCAACTGTTGATTAATACGTTCTGTCTGTCCGTTTGCCTCCGGGTGATAGCCTGACGTGAGACTCACGGTTGCCCCTATGAGCTTACAAAACTCCCGCCAAAACCTGGATACGAATTGGGGCCCTCTATCGGAAACTATGTCTTTCGGGAACCCATGAACCCGGAATATGTGGTCCATCATCACGGTGGCCGTTCGTTTAGCGGACGGGAGCTTGGGCAAGGCGATAAAATGAGCCATCTTTGAAAATCTATCCACCACTGTGAGTATGGTGGTTCGCCCATGCGAGGTCGGAAGCCCGGTGACGAAGTCCATAGATATCTCCGCCCACGGGCGCGAAGGAATGGGTAGGGGATGCAGCAACCCCATGCGGGCGCCGTGGGCGTTCTTATTCCGGGCGCAGACGGGACAGGCGGCAACGTATTCCTTGACGTCTGCCCTCATGGAGGGCCACCAGAATCGCTGCTGGATTACGAACAGCGTTCGGCGCATGCCCGGATGGCAGGAGAGTCTGGAGGTGTGAGCCCAATGGATGACTTGGGATCGTAATTGAGCAGGGACAAATAGTCGGTTCTCAGGGCAACCACTAGGGGGTGGTTCGTTACCATTGGCCTGCTGTACCCGGCCTTCGATAGGCCAGGTCACGGCTCTAACCAGGCAATGAGAAGGCAGGATAGTCTCAGGCTTCTTAATTTCTGGGTCCGAGTTGAAAACACGGGAGAGGGCGTCAGGCTTGGTGTTCTTGGTTCCCGGTCTGTAGGACAAAGTGAAGTTAAAACGATTGAAAAAAAGTGACCAGCGGGCTTGGCGTGAATTCAGTCTCTTAGCTGACTTAATGTATTCTAAATTTTTATGGTCTGTCCAGACCAAAAAAGGCTGCTGTGCTCCCTCTAACCAATGTCTCCATTCTTCTAATGCCAGCTTGACTGCCAACAGTTCGCGATCCCCCACGTCATAATTCTGTTCGGCGGGCGTCAGCCGTCGAGACAGGAACGCGCACGGATGGAGCTTGTTGTCGCTCTTGGCCCTCTGCGAAAGGATGGCACCTACTCCTTGATTGGAGGCGTCCACCTCCACCACAAACTGCCGCGACGGATCAGGGAGCGTGAGGATGGGAGCGGTGCTGAAACGGTTCTTTAGCTCCTGGAAGGCCGCCTCCGCCTCTGCTGACCAGCGGAAGGGGACTTTAGGAGACGTGAGCGCGTGCAAGGGAGCCGCTGTGGCACTGAAGCCCTTAATGAATCGCCGATAAAAATTGGCAAAGCCCAGGAATTGTTGCACCTTCTTGCGTGAGTCAGGGGTAGGCCATTCCGTTACCGCGCTTACTTTCGCCGGGTCCATCTCTACTTTGCCCGGGGCTACGATGAAGCCGAGAAAAGAAACGGTGCTCTTGTGAAATTCACTTTTCTCGGCCTTTACGTATAGTTGGTGTTCCAGGAGTCGTTTCAACACCGTCTCGACGTGAACCCTATGGGTCTTCAGATCTGGGGAGTAAATCAAAATATCGTCCAAATATACGTACACAAACCGGTCCAAACAGTCTCTCAAAACATCGTTTATCATGGCCTGAAACACAGCGGGAGCATTGGTGAGGCCAAATGGCATGACGCGGTATTCAAAATGTCCTCGATGCGTGTTGAACCCTGTCTTCCATTCGTCCCCTTCCCGGATGCGCACCAGATGGTAGGCGTTGCGCAGATCTAACTTGGTGAACACCCGGGCTTGCTGTAATTGGTCGAACACGGTCGACATCAGTGGGAGCGGATACCGATTCTTGATGGTGATCTGATTGAGGGGACTATAATCAATGCAGGGACGTAGGGTGCCGTCCTTCTTGCCCACGAAAAAGAACCCCGCCCCCGCAGGCGACGACGACGGTCGAATCAGCCCTGCTTGCAAGGAGGAGTCTATATATTCATTCAAGGCTTGCTTCTCAGGTCCCGAGAGAGAATACAGCCTCCCCTTGGGTATCGTTGATCCCGGCAGCAGGTCAATGGCGCAATCATACGGACGGTGGGGAGGCAGAGAGGTAGCCTTGGCCTTGCTGAATACCTCGGCCCATTGGTGGTAACACGCAGGGACCCCGGTTAAGTCTGGGGTTGGCGCGTCTGGAGCGGAAGGCACAGGGCGCGGGTTAGACTTGATCCAGGAATCATGACAGTCGGACCCCCATCCCGTTATTTCCCCTGATCCCCAGTCTATAGCGGGGTTGTGGCGTTGAAGCCATGGATACCCGAGAACGAGAGGGTTCATTGGTGAGGTCACGACATGTAGACGTATGTTCTCCTGGTGGAGGCCAATTGACAACGAGACTGGTTCGGTTATGTGAGTTATCTCAAAGAGTGCCTGTCCATTGAGTGCCTTAGCTTTCACGGGAGTGTTCAGTAGCTCAGTCTTTACCCCGCACCGGCGAGCAAATGCCCAGTCTATCAAGCTTTCGTCTGCTCCTGAGTCTATTAATACTTCGAGTTCTATCTCTCTTCCCGACTGGGTGATCCTGCCCTTGGGAAGCACTCGCCCCGGGGACAGAGCCGCCGAGAAGGCGCTTACCTTCAGGGTCCTCCTCACTGGACAGGAGAGAAGGAGGTGTCCGAGCTCGCCGCAGTAGTAGCATCTTCCCTCTCGGCGCCGCCGTAACTTCTCCTCCTCTGTTAACTTGGCTCTGCCCAACTGCATCGGTTCTGGCTCCTGGCGCTGCCGATCCCCGTACGGCCTGGAGTGGTGAGCGTCAGGGCCGGCTACTGGAACGAAGGCGGGAGCGTTGCTGCGTCGGTGCTTTCTCCACTCTTGCAGCCGGTTGTCAGTGCGGATAGCCAGAGCGATGAGGGCGTCGAGGTCGGTGGGAAGATCTAAGGGGATTAGCTGATCTTGGATGGGTCCTGACAGGCCCCGGAGGAAGATGTCATATAGTGCCGCCGCATTCCACCCGCTCGTCGCGGCCAGCGTGCGGAACCGGATGGCGTAGTCTCCGACGGTGTCTTGTCCCTGGTCTATCTGACAGAGTTGGCGAGCCTTGTCTCGGTCAGCGGAAATGGGATCGAACACCGTTCGCAGGGCCTGGATGAAAGCGGGGAGAGAGTGACAGGAGATGGAATCCCTGGCCCATTCCGCGGTGGCCCATGTGCGGGCCCTTCCCGTCAGGTAGGATACCATGTAGGCCACCTTGGAGCGCTCGGTGGGGAATTCTGCTGGGGAACTCTCAAAGTTCATCTCGCATTCTGTAATAAAAGCCCGGCTAAGGCCGGGTTCTCCGGAGTAGCGCTCTGGAGGAGCCAGTCTGGCACTGCCAGTCATGGGACCTCTTGCAAGGGAAGGAACGGGGGAAGCGACGGGTGTACTGGAGGTCGCTGCTGGTCCCGCGTTCAAGAGCGAGAGCACTTCCTGCATTTGCTGACCCAGCTTTGCTACTTGGGTGGCGACCGCTCCTCTGAAATTTTCTTGATTCCTAGCGAGTCCTCGGATCTCTTCTCCCAAGTCGCCCACCTCCCTCTGGTGCTGGGCGAGCAGTGAGGCATGGGAGCGCACTGTGGCGCACAGGTGCTCCGACTCTGCCGAGTCCATGTCTGGCCAGTGTGTACTGTCAGGCAGGGGACAAGGCGAAGGACTCGGATGCAGAGTCGTATCTATCTGGGATTTATTCCAGCAAGCACTCAGAGCAAAAGTACAAAACAAAGCGCCTCTTGCGAGGGAAAACACGGGGCAAAAAGTACAAACAAAAGGCGTCGCACTGTGGCGAGTCAAAAGGCTAAAAGTACAAATCAAAACGCCTCTTTCGAGGGAAAACGTGTAGCAAAAAGTACCAACAAAAGGAGTCGCACTGGAACGAGACAAAAAGGCGCTGGAGACCCAGGCACAACCAAAAGCGTCGCTCGGCGGCGAGACAAAAAGGAGAGTTCTTTCAGAGAGTTCGGACATCAAGGAATCGCTGGTGGTCGGGACGAGGCTAGACACACTGGCACAAGACAAGGGGAAGACACGGACTAAATACACACAAACGGGCGGGGACACAGGTGATGACAATTAGTATCGATTACGCGGGTGCACACAATCGGGATCAGGGAAGACAAGACAACCAACACCGAGGAAGGAAACACGAACTGAAACGGAAGGAATGACAAAATAAACCCGGAAGTAAAGTTACGACAATTGACGAGACAAAAAACTGAAAAAATAAACGCGACCGCATGACACTAACATCTCTTAAGGAGTGGCCAACATGTTCTAATATTCTACGCTTGCTAAAAATCCCTGAGAAGGCATAGAAAAAGTCAGGCTAATAAACCTGTATGCTTCCACGTACTCGTTTACTCATCATTATATCTTGGTGCAATTGATGAGTTTTCTGACTATGTTAGTTGTCATTAAAGGCACCTCACACAGAACGTGAGCGAGAACTTGAAAAAAGAAAATACAAGAAAAGCAACCTAATTTCTAAAGATGGAAACTGAGAAACACAAAAGGGCGTTCTAACTTTTTTTAATTAAAAAAAAGCTGGTATTGTCTGTGTAATATTCTCTTAGAATATGTTTGCAATGCCAGTCCAGTAACGTTTACATATTGCATTGGGTATCTACCAAATGTCTTATCCTGATTTGTCCATAGTATTAGGATTACGCAGCACGTAGTGACGTAGCCGGATGTTGGAAGTATACTCCTTCCTGAATGTAGCATGTTTTCCTGCTCCCGCAATCTTCATTAAAAGATTCGTTTTGCATGTCGTCATCCTTATACATTTTGTACCTAGCGTGAGTACAGAACACTACATGGTGTCAGAGTATAACACGAAGATAAAAGAGGAGAAGAAAGGACACGATGGACATGGCTGGAGTCCCTGCACTGGTCATGGACCGGGATGCTAGCAATCTGCCCGAAGCATGGTGCAAGTTCAAATTCCACGTTTCTTTGATGTTTTCTGGTGCGTTCAAGGCGAAAGAAGAGGAAGAGCGGTGCAGCTACCTACTTCTCTGGGTCAGTGACAAAGGTAGAGATATCTACCACACTTGGACACTCACAGAACGTGAACGGAAGGTAATGAAAACATACTATGATGGCTTTAAAGCATATGTTATGCCGAAAAAGAACGGGATTTTTCCACGTTACGCATTTTCCGAGAGGAAACAGGCAGGAAATTAGCCGCTAGAACAGTTTTTGACAGAGTTGAGACTGCTTGTGCAAGATTGCAATTATGCAAATAGAGAGGAGATGCTGAGAAACCGGTTCATTTTTGGAATTTACTCACCCAAACTCAGAGAGAGGCTACTGAATGTAGGCTCTACCCTAACGCTGGAGAGAGCAATAGACATTGCCAGGTCTCATGATATGGCACAAGCACAGCTGAAAACCATGGCTAGCGGCATCACAGCCCCACAAACTGCTCATGTCAAGTCGGCAGACTTCAGAGAGTTCTCCATGGAAAAAGCGGCAGGACAGCACAAAGGGACACGTAGAGTGCATTTACACCCCTAGACCAGCAGACGGAGCCAGAGGACCACAGAGACACGCAACCTGTGGCTTCTGTGGTTTCCAGCCTCACAAAGTCAAGACCCTTTGTGCAGCCAAAGGTAAACAGTGCAAATTCTGTTCCAAGTGGAACCATTTTGAATCTGTGTGTCATTCCAAACAAGGAAAGGGAGTACATACTGTAGATGAACATACATCAGACCCATATGCAGACAGTGAGGACCTGTTTATTGACACTTTAACACAAGCAAGTAGCACCAATGAAACGGATCTGTCATGCGGTCGCGTTTATTTTTCCGGGTTTCTGTCTCGTCGATGTCGTAATTTTACTTCCGGTTTTATTTTGTCGTCCCTTCCGTTTCAGTTCGTGTTTCCTTCCTCGGTGTTGGTTGTCTTGTCTTCCCTGATCCCGATTGTGTGCACCTGTGTAATTGACAATAATGGTCAGCACCTGTGTCCACGCCCTTTTGTGTGTATTTAGTCCGTGTCTTCCCCTTGTCCTGTGCCAGTGTGTCTTGCCTCGTCCCGACCACCAGCGATTCCTTGATGTCCGAGCTTTCCGTAAGACCCCTCCTCTTTGTCTCGCCACCGAGCGACGCTTTTGTTTGTGCCTGGATCCCCATCGCCTTTTTGTCTCACCCCCGAGCGACGCCTTCTGTTAGTACTGTGATTCCCATAGCCCTTTTGTCTCGCCTCAGTGCGACGCCTTTTATTTGTACTTTTTGCCGCGTGTTTTCCCTCGTAAGAGGCGTTTTGATTTGTACTTTTAGCCTTTTATCTCGCCTCAGCGCGACGCCTTCTGTTTGTACTTTTTGCCACGCGTTTTCCCTCGCAAGAGGCGTTTTGATTTGTACTTTTGATCAGTGTGCTTGCTGGAATAAATCCAAGAAAGAAACGACTCTGCATCCGAGTCCTTCGCCTTGTCCCCTGCCTGACAGTACACACTGGCCAGACATGGACTCGGCAGAGTCGGAGCACCTGTGCGCCGCAGTGCGCTCCCATGCCTCACTGCTCGCCCAGCACCAGAGGGAAGTGGGCGACTTGGGAGAAGAGATCCTAGGACTCGCTAAGAATCAAGAAGATTTCAGAGGAGCGGTCGCCACCCAAGTAGCAAAGCTGGGTCAGCAAATGCAGGAAGTGCTCTCGCTCTTAAACGCGGGACCAGCAGCGACCTCCAGTACACCCGTTGCTTCCCCCGTTACTCCCCTTGCAATAGCTCCCATGACTGGCGGTGCCAGACTGGCTCCTCCAGAGCGCTACTCCGGAGAACCCGGCCTTAGCCGGGCCTTTATTACAGAATGCGAGATGCATTTTGAGAGTTCCCCAGCAGATTTCCCCACCGAGCGCTCCAAGGTGGCCTACATGGTATCATACCTGACGGGAAGGGCCCGCACGTGGGCCACCGCGGAATGGGCCAGGGATTCCATCTCCTGTCGCTCTCTCCCCGCTTTCATCCAGGCCCTGCGAACGGTGTTCGATCCAATCTCCGCTGACCGAGACAAGGCTCGCCAACTCTGTCAGATAGTCCAGGGACAAGACACCGTCGGAGACTACGCCATCCGGTTCCGCACGCTGGCCGCGGTGTGCGGTTGGAACGCGGCGGCACTATATGACACCTTCCTCCGGGGCCTGTCTGGATCCATACAGGATCAGCTAATCCCCCTAGACCTTCCCACCGACCTCGACGCCCTCATCGCTCTGGCTATCCGCACTGACAACCGGCTGCAAGAGTGGAGGAAGCACCGAAGCAGCAACACCCCCGCCTTCGTCCCAGTAGCCGGCCCTGACGTTCACCACTCCAGGCTGTACGGGGATCGGCAGCGCCAGGAGCCAGAACCGATGCAGTTGGGCAGAGCTAAGTTAACAGAGGAGGAGAAGTTACGGCGGCGCCGAGAGGGAAGATGCTACTACTGCGGCGAGCTCGGACACCTCCTTCTCTCCTGTCCAGTGAGGAGGACCCTGAAGGTAAGCGCCTTCTCTGCGGCTCTGTCCCCGGGGCGAGTGCTCCCCAAGGGCAGGATTACACAGTTGGGAAGAGAAATAGAACTCGAAGTATTAATAGACTCAGGAGCGGACGAAAGCTTGATAGACTGGGCATTTGCTCGCCGGTGGGGGGTAAAGACTGAGCTACTGAACACTCCCGTGAAAGCTAAGGCACTCAATGGACAGGCACTCTTTGAGATAACTCACATAACAGAACCAGTCTCGCTGTCAATTGGTCCCCACCAGGAGAACATACGGCTACATGTCGTGACCTCTCCAATGAACCCTCTCATTCTCGGGTATCCATGGCTTCAACGCCACAACCCCGCTATAGACTGGGGATCAGGGGAAATAACGGGATGGGGGTCCGACTGTCATGATTCCTGTATCAAGTCTAACCCGCGCCCTGTGCCTCCTGCTCCAGACGCGCCAACCCCAGACTTAACCGGGGTCCCTGCGTGTTACCACCAATGGGCCGAGGTATTCAGCAAGGCCAAGGCTACCTCTCTGCCTCCCCACCGTCCGTATGATTGCACCATTGACCTCCTGCCGGGTTCAACTATACCCAAGGGGAGGCTTTATTCTCTTTCGGGACCTGAAAAGCAAACCTTGAATGAATATATAGACTCCTCCCTGCAAGCAGGACTGATTTCGACCATCGTCGTCGCCTGTGGGGGCGGGGTTCTTTTTCGTGGGCAAGAAGGACGGCACCCTACGTCCCTGCATTGATTATAGTCCCCTCAATCAGATCACCATCAAGAATCGGTATCCGCTCCCACTGATGTCGACCGTGTTCGACCAATTACAGCAAGCCCGGGTGTTCACAAAGTTAGATCTGCGCAACGCCTACCATCTGGTGCGCATCCGGGAAGGGGACGAATGGAAGACAGGGTTCAACACCCATCGAGGACATTTTGAATACCTCGTCATGCCATTTGGCCTCACCAATGCTCCCGCTGTGTTTCAGGCCATGATAAACGATGTTTTGAGAGACTGTTTGGACCGGTTTGTGTACGTATATTTGGACGATATTTTGATTTATTCCCCAGATCTGAAGACCCATAGGGTTCATGTCGAGACGGTGTTGCAACGACTCCTTGAACACCAACTGTACGTAAAGGCCGAGAAAAGTGAATTCCACAAGAGCACCGTTTCTTTTCTCGGCTTCATCGTAGCCCCGGGCAAGGTTGAGATGGACCCGGCGAAAGTAAGCGCGGTAACGGAATGGCCTACCCCTGACTCACGCAGGAAGGTGCAGCAATTCCTGGGCTTTGCCAATTTTTATCGGCGGTTCATCAAGGGCTTCAGTGCCACAGCGGCTCCCTTGCACGCGCTCACGTCTCCTAAGGTTCCCTTCCGCTGGTCGGCGGAGGCGGCCTTCCAGGAGCTAAAGAACCGCTTCAGCACCGCTCCCATCCTCACGCTTCCTGATCCGTCGCGGCAGTTTGTGGTGGAGGTGGACGCCTCCAATCAAGGAGTAGGTGCCATCCTTTCACAGAGAGCCAAGAGCGACAACAAGCTCCATCCGTGCGCGTTCCTGTCTCGACGGCTGACGCCCGCCGAACAGAATTATGATGTGGGGGATCGCGAACTGTTGGCAGTAAAGCTGGCATTGGAAGAATGGAGACATTGGTTAGAGGGAGCACAGCAGCCTTTTTTGGTCTGGACAGACCATAAAAATTTAGAATACATAAAGTCAGCTAAGAGACTGAATTCACGCCAAGCCCGCTGGTCACTTTTTTTCAATCGTTTTAACTTCACTCTGTCCTACAGACCGGGAACCAAGAACACCAAGCCTGACGCCCTCTCCCGTGTTTTCAACTCGGATCCAGAAATTAAGAAGCCCGAAACCATCCTGCCTCCTCATTGCCTGGTTAGAGCAGTGACCTGGCCTATCGAAGGCCGGGTACAGCGGGCCAATGGTGACAAGCCACCCCCTAGTGGTTGCCCTGAGAACCGACTATTTGTCCCTGCTCAATTACGATCCCAAGTCATCCATTGGGCTCACACCTCCAGACTCTCCTGCCATCCGGGCATGCGCCGAACGCTGTTTGTCATCCAGCAGCGATTCTGGTGGCCCTCCATGAGGGCAGACGTCAATGAATACGTTGCAGCCTGTCCCGTCTGCACCCGGAATAAGAACTCCCACGGCGCCCGTATGGGGTTGCTGCATCCCCTACCCATTCCTTCGCGCCCATGGGCAGAGATATCCATGGACTTCGTCACCGGGCTTCCGGCCTCGCATGGGCGAACCACCATACTCACAGTGGTGGACAGATTCTCAAAGATGGCTCACTTTATCGCCTTGCCCAAGCTCCCGTCCGCTAAACGAACGGCCACCGTGATGATGGACCACATATTCCGGGTTCATGGGTTCCCGAAAGACATTGTTTCCGATAGAGGGCCCCAATTCGTGTCCAGGTCTTGGCGGGAGTTTTGCAGGCTCATAGGGGCAACCGTGAGTCTCACGTCAGGCTATCACCCGGAGGCAAACGGACAGACGGAACGTATTAACCAGCAGTTGGAGACAAGTCTCCGCTGCCTGGTCTCCCAGAACCCCTCCTCGTGGAGCAAGAACCTCTCCTGGGTGGAGTATGCCCACAACTCCCTGCCCACCACGGCTACAGGTATGTCCCCCTTCAAGTGTGTGTATGGCTACCAGCCCCCTGTCTTCCCTGACAGTGAGCCGGAGGTGACGGTGTCTTCAGCCCACGCCTTGGTGCGCCGCTGTCGTCGCGTCTGGTCGGCGGCTCGGGCCACGCTGGTCCGACAGGGGGACCGGGTCAAGCGGATGGCTGACCGGAGGAGACGTCCGGCGCCCGTGTACCAGCGAGGTCAACGTGTCTGGCTATCCGCCAAGGATCTTCCCCACCGGGGGGACTCCAGGAAACTGGCGCCTCGCTTCGTGGGTCCGTTCCCCATCGCCAAGGTCGTGCACCCGGCCGCGGTGCGTCTCCGCTTGCCCAGGTCCCTTGCAGTCCACCCCACCTTTCACGTTGGGAAGGTCAAGCCGGTGGTGGACAGTCCGTTGGTGCCAGATCCTGCGCCCCCTCCGCCTCCGCGGACTGTGGGAGGTGGGACGGCCTACACCGTAAAAGAACTATTGGATGTGCGCAGAAGAGGCCGGGGCTGGCAGTACCTGGTGGACTGGGAGGGTTATGGGCCGGAGGAGCGGCAATGGGTGCCGCCTAGTTATATTTTGGACACGGGACTTTTTGAGGACTTTTATGCGGCTCACCCTGGGGCTCCTGGGCCGTCTGGGATCCGGCCCTAGGGGGGGGGGGGGTTCTGTCATGCGGTCGCGTTTATTTTTCCGGGTTTCTGTCTCGTCTATGTCGTAATTTTACTTCCGGTTTTATTTTGTCGTCCCTTCCGTTTCAGTTCGTGTTTCCTTCCTCGGTGTTGGTTGTCTTGTCTTCCCTGATCCCGATTGTGTGCACCTGTGTAATTGACAATAATGGTCAGCACCTGTGTCCACGCCCTTTTGTGTGTATTTAGTCCGTGTCTTCCCCTTGTCCTGTGCCAGTGTGTCTTGCCTCGTCCCGACCACCAGCGATTCCTTGATGTCCGAGCTTTCCGTAAGACCCCTCCTCTTTGTCTCGCCACCGAGCGACGCTTTTGTTTGTGCCTGGATCCCCATCGCCTTTTTGTCTCGCCCCCGAGCGACGCCTTCTGTTAGTACTGTGATTCCCATAGCCCTTTTGTCTCGCCTCAGTGCGACGCCTTTTGTTTGTACTTTTTGCCGCGTGTTTTCCCTCGTAAGAGGCGTTTTGATTTGTACTTTTAGCCTTTTATCTCGCCTCAGCGCGACACCTTCTGTTTGTACTTTTTGCCACGCGTTTTCCCTCGCAAGAGGCGTTTTGATTTGTACTTTTGATCAGTGTGCTTGCTGGAATAAATCCAAGAAAGAAACGACTCTGCATCCGAGTCCTTCGCCTTGTCCCCTGCCTGACAGGAGCAAGCTTTTGCAGATGTGCAAATTGGCCCAGACAGGACTGTACTTATCTTCAAGCTAGACACTGGGGTCTCAGCTAATGTCATTCCCACACGCACCTTCAGAGGACTGGGAATACAGCCCACGTTACAACCCTTCAACCCACTGTATGGCTACGGTGGCGAACGTCTCACTGTCCAAGGCAAGTGCACCATGAAGTATAAATACAAGGACAAGGAGTTGACGCTGAAATTCCACGTCGTCGACACACAGGCACCTCCAATTCTAGGACTGAAGGCATGCCTGGACTTTGGACTCATACAGCTCATCCTGTCTGTGTCTAGCAAACCTGAGATCCCGATCATCGACGAGTTTAAAGACGTCTTCACTGGAATTGGACTGTTTCCTGGTGAGTGTAAAATTCACATTGACCCCAACACAGTCCCAGTAGTCCACCCACCTAGGCGAGTCCCACACGCACTCCGTGGCCGCCTCAAAGAGGAACTTCAAAACATGGAAAAACAGCAGATCATTGTGAAAGTCACGGAACCAACAGAGTGGGTCAGCTCAATGCTCGGAGCCGAGAAGCCACGCACCGGCAAGCTGAGATTGTGCCTCGACCCGAGAAATCTACACAAGGCCATCAGGCGATTGCACTACCCCTTACCTACACTCGACAATGTCATGTCCAAGTTGGCAGATGCCGGCTTCTTCAGTGTTATGGATGCCAGGTCTGGTTACTGAGCAATCAAACTCATAGAGGAGTCTTCCAAACCGACCACATTCAACACGGTGTTCGGTCGGTACCGTTTCCTCCGTCTACCGTTTGGACTGATATCGGCCCAGGATGAGTTTCAACGCAAGGTTGATGAGACCTACGAAGGCCTCCAGGGAGTGACCGCGATCGTAGATGATGTGCTAATCTATGGGCGAACAAAAGAACAACACGACAGCAACCTCCGCGCAATGCTGAAGCGCTCCAGAGAGCGGGGAGTAAAACTCAACCCAGAGAAGAGCACGATCTGCGCCACAGAGGTCAGCTACTTCGGGCACCGCATCTCCAAGGATGGAATCAGGCCTGATCCAGACAAAATCGCTGCAGTGAGAGACATGGAACCGCCCAAGGTCAAGGGTGAGTTACAGACAATCCTTGGCATGGTTAATTACCTGTCAAAGTCCGCTCCCATACTCTCAGACATCAACGCCCCCATGCGTCACCTGCTGAAAGAGTCCAGTGAGTTTAGGTGGGACGCACAGCACGACAAGGCTTTCAAAAAATGAAAGAGCTTGTCACACGAGAGAAGGTCCGGTCTTAGCCTTCTACAACCCCAGCAAAGAGCTCAGGCTGCAAGTCGACGTGTCCAAATATGGCCTCGTGCAGTCTTACTTCAAGAAGAGAAACCCATCGGCTATGCATTCAAATCGCTAACAGACAGCGAAGTCAACTATGCTCAGATAGAAAAGGAGCTGTACGCCATTCTGTTCGGATGTAAACGCTTCCACCAGTACGTGTTTGGCCGCCACGTCATTGTCGAAAGTGACCACAAGCCATTGAAGTCCATCATGCGGAAACCTCTCAACGCAGCGCCTCCAAGACTACAGAGGATGATGCTTCAGTTACAGAGGTACAACTTCAACATCATCCACCGTCCAGGCAAAGACATTCCTGTGGCAGACACCCTCTCCACGAAGTCCCTGTCTGGACGACAACCTGCGGGAAGGCATGGATATGCAGGTTCACACAGTCTACAGTAACCTGCCAGTTAGCGACGCCAAACTGAGAGAGATCAGAGCCGAGACTGGAAAAGACACTCAGCTCATGGCACTAAGAGACACTATCGAGAACGGCTGGCCTGAGGAGAGGAGAAGATGCCCTCAGAGCATAGCCGATTACTGGAACCACCGAGATGAACGGCATCCTCTTCAAAGGTGAGAAAATCATCACACCTACCTCACTGCGCATGGGGATGCTGTCCCGGGTGCATTCAGGTCACATGGGCATGGAGAAGTGCAAGCAGAGAGCGCGTGCCATTCTCTTTTGACCTGGGATGAACAAACAGATTGAGGACATGGTGGGAAAATGCCCCATCTGTTTGGAGCACAGACCATCCAATACAAACGAGCCCCTGATCAACCACAAAATCCCAGACAGGCCATGGCAAACAGTCGCCACTGACCTCTTCACCTGGAACAATGACGAGTACATAGTCACAGTGGACTACTACAGCAGATACTTCAAGCTGGACAAGTTAAACAACACAACATCCTCTGCTGTGATACACAAGATGAAAGCTGCCTTTCGGAGTACCAGAGACTGTAGTATCGGACAATGGACCCCAGTACAAGTGCAAAGAGTTTGAGGCCTTTACAAATGCCTGAGAGTTCACCCACCTCACAAGCTCACCGTTTTTTTTCCACGGAGCAATGGTCTTGCAGAGAAATCTGTTTCCATCTGTAAATCTCTCATGGAAAAGGCCAAAGCTGATCATCGAGACCCCTATTTGAGCCTCCTGGAGCATCGAAACACCCCAGTGGATAACCTCTGATCACCAGCCCAGCTGCTTATGAGCCGACGCTTATGCTCAGTCCTCCCCAGCACCCACCAGCAGCTCCAGCCCAAGGTGGTCAACCGTACAGAGGTTTACACCAGGATAATACACCAGCAGAACCATCAGAAAATATACTACAACATACCTCCGAAACCACTGTCACCGCTGCAGGAGGGACAAAGCATCAGAATGCAAGAGCGTGGCTGTTGGAAACCAGCAACCGTCATCCAGCCAGCTGGTACTGACAGATCATACCATGTCCGCACAGCGGAAGTATGATGAGTATTGGCGAAATAGACATCACCTCCTGAACACAAAAGAGACACACAACATGGACAATGACTTGGATCCCAGCATTGCTACACCCCTCACCTGTTCCCTACCAGACAGGGTATGGACGGGAAGTTAAGCCCAGACGGGTTCTGGACTTGTAATACTATGTAAAAGGGTGTTGGCGGGTGGATCGCTGCCCTTCGGAAAAAACAAAAAACAACAAAAAAAAACAACAACTTGTAACATGTTCTTTTGAGTGCTTTGAATGTAAAAGAGTTCCAGATTCATTTGTGATGTGATTTTGGTTTAATGATATAATCAATGATTAGTAATACTGTTTGAGTTAAACTACTAAGCATTTATTTATATGCATGCACTGATATTGAACAAGCTAAATGATAATTGACAAACGTGTGCACTGTTCTGTTTAATTAATGAATATAACCTGAGTTTTGATTTTGCTATCAGGTAAGCCAATGTGATTAACCTGTGATATTCAGAGCAATCAGTTATGTGTGTTGATATACTGTTTATACTACAAGGACTGTATTCTGAAATACATTTGTTTAAATTTAAGAAGGGGGATGTAATATTCTCTTAGAATATGTTCGGACTGCCAGTCGTTAGCCTATCGTATTTGGTATCTACCAACTGTCATATCCTGATTGGTCCGTAGCATTATGATTACGCAGCACGTAGTGACGTAGCCTGATGTTGGAAGGATACGCCTTCCTGAATGTCAGGGTTTTCCAGGTTATCTTTATCGCATGATTATGTTGGAATGCAACCTGTAATAAATAACCTAGCTTGTCCCATCCTACACAAAGTCGTAAAACACCCCTTGCTATGTTTTGACTACAGGTCAAGGGCTTTCTCTATTCAGTCCACTCTTACCCCCACCCTGTTTCTCTTAATAAAAATGTTCTTGCAGGAGCCGAGAGTCAGACCTCCATTCGATCATCACTGTACGCACAGCAACAAATGGACTCTCCACCTGCAGGTGTCTAAAATGACATACTTGTCTCCTGTGTGGTTCTTGTAAAATAAGTTGGAATGAGCGAAACTCTAACACTGAATGCAGCATGTTTTCCTGCTCCCGCAATCTTCATTAAAATATTTGTTTTGCATGTCGTCGTCCTCATACATTTTGTACCTAGTGTGAGTACATAACACTACAGTCTGCTGCACGGCTACGGCTTCCGACTTTCACTTAATACATGTGCGCTCCTGCAGCAGGGGATTTTCACAAGGGTTGGCACAACACCGGCCAGACTCCATCGCTAGCTCGACAATACGCATGCATTCACCATGCTCCTTCATGATTTCGGGTTTCATGTCGTCTGTATGTCTTAGGAGACATACTCGACTACACTACTTGTTTTTACACTGAGACGAACAAGGAATGGAAGAGCAAAGGAAAAAAAAGGCGAGGGGGGGGGGCTGGCTGGTGCGTCGGTTCGCAAGTTTTAGAAATAAATAGAATTCTTCTGAATATTTTTCTTAAATAAATAAAATTGATTGATTGAAAATTCCTGCTTGGCTTTCCTGTTGCTTTTCTTCAAGTTGCCCCATTAATGACCAATTTAATTAAATAATTAATCACTAATAATGAATTCTACTGCCTGCAGTACACTCAACCACCACTAATGGCACCTGCGTTTTTATATTTATTACATTTCACATCAGTCAGGGAGTTGGCAGCAAAAGCAAAACAAAAATAAAAAATAAAAATGAATAATGGAAAAACAATGAAAAGGCTAGTGGTCATTGGAGCTCTCTCGCAGTGGTGGCATCACGGACAAACTGACAGAATGTGCTGGGAGTCCAGAAGTAGTAACGTTAACAAGCTGGGAGCAGGTGACGGTGATTAGCGTGATTACTGGTGGGTGGCTGCAAATGGTTTGCATCAGGAAAAGTTAGCAGCCGGGTCGCAGGTGGCGCAGGCACGTGACAGTTATGGCATTGTTTCTAAAGGCAGTAGTCCTAACGCTGTGGATAACACATTAAAATTCAAATATATAACTATTCTTTCAACCAATTCATCTAGGTAATGCACTTATAATAATCAAGCATGAAACTGAACATAAAAAAATGTATGCACCTCATTTCCTTTTTCCTACCAAGCAAGGTTGCTTTTTAATTTACGTGGTTATGTGTCTGATTTCATAAGACCAAGTCGGGTTGTTGTGATGCGTCTAGTGTGTTGGTGGAGTGCCCAGTGCATGTCACTTCTCACTGTCAACCCTCACCGCTGGCTAGCAGTATGCGAACGGGAGAGCCGAGTGCGTAAGTCTCTCCCTGCAAGTACATATGTAGCCTCTCTAACAGCAAGCCCTATTTAGTGCCTCCACGCGGCGACACATGGTAACTGGGTACAACACGGACCCAGGCTAAACTACAAGGGACTCAGCGGAGGTTTGGCCCCTAGACGTGCGGCACGCAGGCCCACCGGTGTGTGGACACGCCCTGGTGCCCACGAACCAGCCCCCAACAATGGGTTAAATAGTACCACTGCCTAGTGGGCTCCTCGGGAGAGGAATGAGCTAAGGGAGTCGACCCCTACAGAAAATCAATTTCCCCTTGGGTTGGTGTCAGGAAGGGCATCTGACTGTAAAATGTTTTGCTCCAAAATATTCTCAGTATGGCTAGACAAACACAGGAGAGGCGGGGTACAGCCTTAAGTACTCCGTGGGCATTTTCATCAGCCTACGACAAAAAGAATGATGGAGAAGGAGGCCAAACCGCAGGTAGATTATATGACGGCCCTCAGCCCGATGGACTGCGGGGAGGCCTGAACCGGAATAAAGAGGGGCAGGAGGCACGTGTTAGGGTGGCTACATGGAACATCGGTAGCATGTCGCGCCGATCGGGGGAGGTGGTTGAGGCTCTACACACGAGAAGGGTGGATGTCTGTGTCCAGGAGTCGAGATGGAAGGGTGGGAGTGCAAGGATGCTGGGTGCAATCGGCAGAAGGTACAAGTTATTCTGGAAAGGCTGCAATGAAGGGACTGGTGGTGTTGGAGTACTTATCACCGAAAAGTGGATAGATCAAGTGCTAAGCATTAGCAGGGTAAATGAGCGAATCATCTTTGTGAAGTTGATCGTTGGGAAGCACCTGAAAAAGGTAATTTCAATCTATGCCCCTCAAGTTAGCAGAAGTCAGGATGAGAAGGATGCGTTCTGGGACAAGGCCATCATGGTGCTGTCAGGGATCCCCCAGAATGAGGTTATAATCCTGGGAGGTGATCTGAATGGACACATGGGGAGGGAGTCAGATGACTTTGAGTGGGTACATGGGGGACAAGGGTACGGGATGCGGAATGCAGAGGAAGAGAGGATCCTGGAGTTCGGCGACGCCCTGGAGCTGGTGCTATGCAACACGCTTTTCAAGAAGGACGAAGCCAAATTAGTAACATATAGTTCGGGTGGCTGCAAGAGCACAATAGATTACATCATGGTCAGAAAGGAGGGCCGCGTCCTGGTCAGGGATGCCAAGGCAATCCCCGGAGAAGAGTGTGTGTCTCAGCATCGCCGAGTCATCGGAGACCTAACTCTGTGAATCAAGAAGGTTGGGCCTAAGAAGCATCCTCCCAAGTTGAAGGTGTGGAAGCTACATAGTGCAGGGAATAAAAACGAGTTTAGGGAGAAGATTGAGCAAGTAGCAGAAGAAGTGGAGGAGATGATGGAGTCGGGTGGTGTGGATGGCAAGTGGCAGGCAATGAAGAAGGCTCTGCTTGAAGCTACAGAGGAGGTGTGCGGATGGTCAAAGAGTAAAGCAAGACAAACAGAGACAGTGGAATGACAGCGTCAAAAGAGTTGTGAATGAGAAGAGGAGGTGCCATAAAGTATGGAAGAAATCTAAAAGGGAGGCAGACCAAGCACGGTATGTAGAGGCAAAGAGGGCGTCACGGACAGCAGTGTGGGAGGCCCAAGAGACCAAGAGGAAAGAATTTGCAAGTGAATTGGGGAGTGACAGAGGACAAAAGAGCTTCTTCAAGATAGCGAAGCAAATGGTTAAGGAGAGGCGTGACGTGACCGGTGCAAACTGTGTGAAGGATGAGGATGGCAACATCTTGACAGACAACAGAGGAGTGAAGGAAGTATGGCGAAGGTACATGGAGAAGCTGCTGAATGTGGAGAATGACTGGGATGGAGAGGTGGGATACGACGAAGTGGAGAGTGAATGTTGCCAGATCACGCGGACAGAAGTGGGGAAAGCCATGAAGGATGGAAAGGCAGCTGGACCATCTGGAGTGGTGGCAGAGATGCTAAAGGCAGCGGGAGACGTCGGTGTGCGGTGGATGACTGACCTGTGTAACAGTGTCATCGCTGAGGGGCACATTCCGGTGGACTGGACAAAAAGCGTCCTGGTGCCTCTATTCAAAGGGAAGGGGGACCCACTCGCATGCGACCCGCAATCATCAGGGCAATAAAGCTGCTGGAGCATGGAATGAAGCTGTTAGAGAGGGTGTTGGAAAGGAGGGTGAGGTCATGGGTAGAGGTGGACGAGATGCAGTATGGCTTCATGCCTGGTAAAGGTACAACAGATGCAATTTTTGTCACCCGACAGATGCAAGAGAAACACCAGGAGAAGAGGAAGAGGTTGTACTTCGCTTTTGTTGACCTGGAAAAACCGTTCGACAGGGTGCCAAGGGAGGTGTTGAGGTGGGCCCTAAGAAAGTCGGGTGTGGAAAAGGGACTGGTTAAGGCTGTGATGGCTCTCTACTGCAGAGCATGCACAGCTGTTAGAACAAGAGTTGGCGACAGTAATGGGTTTGGAGTAAGGGTAGTGGTGCACCAGGGATCAGTGCTCAGCCCATTACTGTTTGCTATCGTGATGGATGTGGTATCGAGGGAAGTGAGGGGTGGACTACCATGGGAGCTGCTCTACGCGAATGACCTGGTATTGGTAGCTCACAGTCAAAAAGACCTAGCTAGGAAGCTAGCGGCCTGGAAGACATGCCTGGAAGTGAAAGGAATGAAGGTGAATGCGGCAAAATCAAAGGTCATGGTCGGTGGTGCTGGCCTGGGAGTGATACCGCAGTCAGGAGCATAGCCATGTGGATTTTGCGGGAATGGGGTGCAAGCTAACTCTATCCGGTGCAAGGGTTGTCAGAGATGGGTACACCGGAGATGCAGCGGATTAAAAGGCAGCCTACTAGCTGTAAGTGAGACCTTCCAATGCAAGCGGTGCAGGGGAGAAGTCGCCCAAGCAGACCCAGCTGAGCAAGAGGGGCTCGTAGTAGATGGGGAGATGTGATGGGGGGGGGTGGACCTAGCAGTGACCACAAGGGTGTGAAGCGGGTGGAAGAAATTCAGGGAACTCATGCCCTTCATCTAAGGCCCCAGCCCTGAAGATGAGAGGCCAAGGGTACTCAGCCTGCGTCAGAAGTGGTATGACGTACGGAAGTGAGGCATGGGCCCTGAAAACAGAACATGAAGACAAACTAAACAGAGCAGAAATGAGGATGATCAGATGGATGTGTAGTGTGTCAATGAGGGAAGAAAAGACCAGTGCAGAGCTGAGAAAGAAGATGGGAGTGGAGGCTATAGTGGATGTGGTGAGGAGAGGCAGACTGCGATGGTACGGACATGTGGTGAGGAAGGATGAGAATGACTGGGTGAAGAAAGTCATGTCGTATAACGTAGAGGGAACAAGACCCAGTGGCCGGCCTAAAAAGACCTGGCAGACGACCGTGGCAGCCGACATGAAGGCACTTGGCATCAACCACGAGATGGCTATGGACCATTCCCGGTGGAAGAAAGCCATATCGAGTATCCAGTCCAACCCAGCGGCGCCTGGAAAGTGGACTTTAAACCGATGATGATGATGACCTCAACTCGCACGAAACTCTTATTCTAAAAAGGTCCTGTCAGCTGTAGGACACTAGGAAGCAATTCCAATGATCAGAACATAAAAAAATGAATAACCAAAATAAGCACTGAAGGTGGGAGCACCAAGACGTCTGCACGTGCCGCCATACTCAAATAATTTGTGAGGGTTTTTTTGGCAAACGCACAAAATGAGTGCCAAGGAGAAAGTGAAGAGGATTGTTGCAATTTTGCTATATGAATATGCTATTCTCCTTATATGAGAAGAGAATAGAGCTTATATGAGAAAAGGATAGAGTTATACATATGTATATTTGAACAGGGGAGAAATATGAGCTTTTGCTATTAAGAAGTATTGTTGCACAGAACTGTAAGACTGTTTGTCCAAATGATCTCATGATGAAGATTCAAATAAAAAATATATTTGATGGTAAAATATGAACACGACTTTGCCACCAGATTACTTTTTTTGCGTTCAGTTTAGTTGGTAGTATTTTTATTTAATCTAATCTGAATTTGGCATACTCTTTATTAGAGGAGAAACCCCATGTGCACTGCTACGTATTCTTGAGTTACAGACCACAGAAAACTACGGTATTGGCCCGAATATAAGACGGTGATTTTTTGCCTTGAAATAAGACTGAAAAAGTGGGGGTCGTCTTACATCCGGGGTCTAGACATTATACCCATTCACAACGCTAAAGAGTGGCAGATATCTTTAAAGCGAATGCTGAACTTAACTCCCCAGGCCAAAGCGAACCCCTGTCACTAAGAAGAAAAATAAAAATAGCGGTACGAAGAAGAAGAAAAATAAAAAATAGCAGTAAGAAAGAAAAGAGAGAAGAAAATGGAGAAACGTAGCGACAATCTGGAGAAAAGTGGGTTGAAGATCGGCCAGATTTTTTCAAACTTGAGTCTTAAAAAAGAGGGGGTCGTCTTATAATCAGGGTCGTTTTATATTCGGGCCAATATGGTAGATCACACATGCATGAATGAGAGATGTCAGAGTAAAAGGACTGCACAGAGTGTTATTTTGAGCATGTGCATGTGTTGATATGAAGTGATGAATGCATGTGATTTTGTTCTGTAAATATCCTTTGTCTTACCTTATTTCCCTTAGACCAGCGGTCCCCAACCTTTTTAGTGCCATGGGCTAGATTATTGTCAGACAATATTTTCACGGACCGGCTTTTAAATAGTGGTGGAAAAATACAACAAAATAAAATAATACGACCGACATGAAAACAATTGTATTGTGGTGCTGAAGGAAAGGAGATGCAGCTGGTGTGTCGTAAAAGTCTTTACTGATATATACCGTATTGGCCCAAATATAAGACGGTGATTTTTGCATTGAAATAAGACTGAAAAAGTGGGGGTCATCTTACATTCGGGGTCTAGACATTATACCCATTCACAACGCTAGATGGCGCCAGATATCTTTAACGTGAATGCTGAACTTAACTCCCCAGACCAAAGCTAACCCCTGTCACGAAGAATAAAAATAAAAATAGCGGTAGCAGTTTGCATTATTTTATTGCAATGTTTTTCCTTATTCAGATTTGTTTCAAGACTGCAGTTAGACTTGTCTTTGATGGTTGTCAGTGTTAGAGATTTGCTCACTCCAACTTATTTTGCAAGAACCACACAGGAGACAAGGCAAGTTCTTTTAGACACCTGCAGGTGGAGAGATCACTCGCTACAGGAATGAAATCTAAAAGTCTCCTCCCTGCAAGGGCATATTTATTAGGAAGAACAGAGTGGGGGTGAGAGTGGACAGGTTTGGTGAACCCCCGGCCTCTGATAAGATCAGAGCAGGGGGTGTTTTACACTGTTGTGGGAAACAGAACAACTTTGATTGCTTCCCCTGCAGCTGGTCAATCAAGCAGAGGAAGCAACCACTTCATCTTACTCTGCATTGTGAGGGCAAGACAAGATTGATTTAATCATTATAGTCTACATTCCAACATAATCCTACGATAAAGATAACCTGGAAAACCCTAACATCTCCCTCCTGTTTTATCATATGATTATGTCACCCCAAACAACAAAGACAAGCAAGAAGAAAAAAAAAACACATATATATATATATATATATATATACGTATAATGAAGAAAGTAGAATGGTAAAAATAAAAACAACAAACAATGATAGCAACACTTTCCAGTGAAGATGAGGCATTACCTCAATACCCCAGATCAAACTTATTGTGTAAGCGAAAAACCTGCTGGCCAGATGTCATTAGCAGGAAAATTCTTACACGGCCCCGTTGCCACAGGCGACCAGAATGCTATGAATAATAAAAAATAAAAAGAAAAACACAGAAACAGTACATCATTGTATCCATCACTTGCGAAGCATTTTCGATGGTCAAATCATCAAGTTTCTGTAAAACATGCTCAACAGAACAGCATCTACGCAATCCACGTGTCATTATCGTCATCACATCCGTCATCTCTAAGAAGTTGTATATGAACTTGGGCTACAGTAGAGGACACAAACTTCGACACAGCAGACTTCAAACATGGGATAACGCAGGTCGTAAACGAGCACAACACCACCAGCACAACAAGCACAGGAGACAGCAATTTCAACAGCAGTTGCCACCAGTTGCCAGAGAATAGCCATGAAAAGAAATCAAACTGATGTGGGACCTTGTCTTTAGACATGGCCTGCTGTAAGTTCTTCAGCGAATTCATGGCGTCGTTTATGTGGGTGTCATTTTCTCCTGGTATGTATGTGCAACAGGAAGTCCCAATGATGTGGCACACACCACCTTGTGCTGCCGTCAACAAGTCCAGAACCATCCTGTTTTGCAAGACCATCAGTCTAATAGCCTGAATCTCTCTATTTTGTCCATCGTTGACTTGCAGTGAGAGATTCACAAAGGATTGAAAACGATAGTTCAGTGTCTCGATGAAGAGCGATAGTTTCCCAACCCCAATCTGAGGGAAGAGCGCAAGGACAACTTTGTCTCCGGCAGACCATACTTTATGGTCCTCTGGAACGTTCGCACCCCAGACAGGGTCATGAGGGTCAAAGGTTGCAACTGCTCTGCGTCGACGTCCAGAAGAGTTGTGTGCTCCTGTCAGCAGATGATGTCGTATCCTGTAGGTGTGGTCTGTCACCCACACTGGTGCACACAGTCCTGTCCAGTTGGCGGGCAGCATCGGATAAACCTTGTGACCACAAAGCCACCAGCCATTCTGTATGAAGTATGTTCCGTTCGATGGTGTAGCCATGTTCGTTGGAGAGCCCTCACCACCTGAAATGGCTCTCTTATCTTGACACTCATCGGTGATGTCCAAAGCTCCCATCCAGTTTCCTCCTGGAGAGCAGTCGTCGTTAATGCAGACGTGGGTCTTGTTACCTTGGATGTAACATGTGTAATTCACTCCAGCTGGTCTCTCTGTGTAGGCCACTTGTGGTATTGTTCGTCCTCTAACAGTCACATTGAGATTTGTCCAGAATAGCTGATCACAGGCACCGCCAGCAAGTCCAGGGCGGTAAGGGTCGGCATCTTTGACTGCGACGGCACGGTGGTGATATCCAACTCCTCCCGTGGATGCCATACATTTTGCTTCAGTGACATTCATTGCTCTGGCCTCCAAGCGAACTTGCGTGGAGGAAGGGGGGAGTTTCGAACACACATAGCATCCCTCCTGTGTGTGAGCTCTCACAGTGAACCTGACATACCGGTACCAAGTGTTGGTTTCGTATGGGTTTCTGGGGTCCCATGACCAGTCCTCAAAGTTCTCATCATGTGACCATCGTTTACCACGGGCAACATTGTCATTTGGTCTGTTCAGATGAGTCAATAGACCATAGCACGCTCCAACCACAACGCAGCAGAGGATCCATCTGGCATATGGAGCCCCGTTGCTACTAGGATGGCAGAGACACCGGGACATCCCCTCGCCTAGCGGAGTGGGGATCGATGAATTCTTCACCAACATTGAGACGCCTCACCCTAAACGATGGGGCCCCTTTGTAGTCAGCCTTCCCCACCACTCCGAATTAGGGGTCCAGCACTCTCTGCAACTTGCAGTGGCTGAGGTGAATCCAGCTGGGCCGTTGAGAAATTTTTACCGCCGTGGGAGTAGCAAGCAAAACTTGGAACGGTCCCTCCCACCGCGGGCTGGCCCAGTTCTTTCTTTTGATGACCTTGATGTAGACCCAGTCTCCTGGATTGATGGTGTTGTCCACCTGTGAGGGGGAGAGATCAGGCGGCAGTGAATTTGCATTTGACACATCTTTCAGTTTGAGCGTCCTGATTAGATAATCTGCCAAGGTCTGTTCTTCATCTGCTTTTTGCAAATCTGCAGGGAACACTGGTAGTCTATATGGTCTCCCATGTATGATTTCAAAAGGTGTTAGTCCTTCTGAAGTGGGAGTAATTCTCATATAGAGCTTCACTAAGTCGAGGCACTCTGGCCAAGGTTTGCCTGTTGTTTCCATGCATTTTTTCAACCTGCTTTTGATGGTAAAGTTTGCCCGTTCAACCAGGCCTGCGCTCGAAGGATGCCAAGCACAGTGTTTTTTTAACGTTATTCCAAGGTGTACAGCCATGTTCTGCACAACTTGGTTCACAAAGTGTGGACCATTGCCACTATAAATGGTTTGGGGGATGCCATGGGTTGGTACGATGGTTTTGCAGATAGCTTTTGCCACTGTTAAGGCATCTGTGCGTTTAGATGGAACTACTTCCACCCATTTTGAAAATGCTTCAATCATCACTAGGCAGTATTTGTAAGGTCCACTTTGTGTGAGTTCAATAAAATCCATATGCATGATTTGAAATGGATAAGAGGGTTTTGGAAATGAGCCTCTCTTAGATCTCATGTTTCCTTGTGGATTATGTTTCACACAAACAGGACATGCTTTACAAAAAAAATTTAAGTAAGCATCTAAACCAAAGGTAGTGAATTGTTGATCTATGATGGACTTCATCCCTCCTGTCGACACATGGCAAGGCCTATGTGTTGCAAGCGCTGCTGCCTTAAAAAGTGATTTTGGTAAAACAGGTTTGTCATTGATGCGGTGGATATTATCTGTATCCACTATTGCACCTTTTGTCGTCCACATTCGTTTTTCCACCATTGGAGCATTGCCCTGCATATCTGTCAGTACAGTCTTATCTATGAGTTGTGTGTCCTCTGAACCCATTAAAAAAATTTCATGGCCTTGTCTCCCTGCAGCTGCTTCTTTTGCAATCTTGTCTGCTAATCTGTTTCCATTTGAGACTTCATCTCTGCCAGTGGTGTGAGCAGCACATTTACACACAGCTAGTTTAGCAGGTAAAAGAATGGCCTGCAACAAGTCTTTTAACAAGGAGGCATGGGTAACCGGCTTACCGGTTGATGTTGTCATCCCTCTGCGCTCCCATTGTTTCGCAAAATAGAACAGAGTAGAAAACGCATACTGACTGTCTGTGTATACAGTGACTTCCTTATCTTCCGCTAATTGACAAGCTCTTGTTAGAGCAATCAGCTCAGCAGCCTGTGCTGACCTGGTGTATGGAAGCTTCTCTGCTTCAACAATCTGGTTTGGCAATTTCACAATTGCATAACCACTTTGATTGTTTCCTTTAGGATCCTTTGAACATGATCCATCCACAAACCACTTTTCCCCCTTGTCAAGTGGCGTGTCACTTAAATCTTCTCTGGGCAGCTGTAGATGTTCTGTAGCATCCAAACAGTTATGTGGTGTTCCATCCCCTGGCAACGGGATCAACGTTGCTGGGTTAAGGATTGTGCACCTCTTTATCACAATGTGTGGTTGTGACAGAAGTATAGCAGTGTGGGACAGATGTCTGGCTGGTGACAAAAAGTTCATTTTGCTTTGCAGCAGCAACACATCTACAGCATGTGGAACCAGCAGCTCCATTTTGTGAAAGAGCACCACATCTGCAGATTGTCTCACTGCAAGCGCCGCCGCGCATACTGCTTGGACACAGTCTGGCAAAGACAGAGCCACTGGATCCAGTTTTTTTGAATAAAATGCAATTGGTCTTAGTTTGCTGCCATGACTCTGCAGTAACACTGAGGTCATAAAACCATTCCTGCAGTCTGCTGTTTGCACAAAGGTTTTATTGTAGTCTGGCAAGATAAGAGTTGTGGTTTCTATCAGAGCCTGTTTCAGCACTACAAAAGCATCATCCGCTGCTGGTGTCCACATGATTTTTTCTGTCATTGTCATGGGAACTCCATGCACAATATCCAGCAGCGGTTGTGTTTTTTCCCGCATAATATGGGATCCATGCTCTGCAGTAATTGCAGAGCCCCAAAAATGACATCATTTGTTTTTTTGTTTCAGGTTTCGGTGTATCTGAAATAATCTGCTTTCTGGTTCTTTGTATCTGTCTTCCAGAAGCCGACAAAGTGTGACCTAAATAGTTCACTTCCTGTCTAACCCATTGTAACTTATTTTTGCCCTCTTTATTCCCTGTTTTGCAGAGATAGTGTAACAATGCTAAGGAGTCTGCCTTGCAAGCAGCTTCAGTTTCAGAGGCTACCAAGAGATCATCTACATAAACTAGAAGTTGGCTTTTGTTTGATATCTGAAAATCAGCCAAACAGGCCATGATAGCTTGAACGAAAATAGTTGGACTATCAGCAAATCCTTGTGGCAATCTGGTGTATGTATAGCTTTGTCCTTTAAAGGTAAAAGCGAACCAAAACTGTGAGTCTGGGTGAATTGGCACTGAGAAAAATGCATTGCTGAGATCAATTACTGTGAAATACTTCTGATTAGGTTTCAAAGTGTTCAGAAGTGTGTGTGGGTCAGGCACATTGGGTGCTCTTGTTTGCACTGCATCATTCACTGCTCGTAAATCTTGTATCATTCGCCAATTAATTTTGTCGGCCTTTTGGACTGGAAAAATGGGAGTGTTGCAAGGAGAATCCGAGCATTCCCTAATAATTCCTCCTGCCAAAAGATCATTTATAACAGGGGCAATCCCATTTATTGCCTCCTGTTTTAAAGGATATTGCTTAACTCTCGGACGCCACTCTGATCTTGGTTTGATCTGTACTGGGGAAATGGATCGTAAAAGACCTACATCAGATGGGCCCTTGGTCCACAGTTTTTCAGGAAGCCCAGCCAATTCCCCCTCCTCCTTTTCATTCAAATAAATGTCAACTAGTCAGGGAAGCGCACAAGCGCCTGCTCTGCCTACAGCTACTTCACACACTGTTTGCTTCCACACGTCACAACTGGTACTGTAGCTCCACCCATCACCTTTGTCCTCATAATCAGTCACAGATCCAGCAAGTTTAATTCGGGAACCCACATCTGCCCACGTTATACTGTGAGGTTTAAACAATGAGATGTGGGGTACAGCCGACAATTTGTATCTGTCTTTCTGAGGAGCGGGCAAGAGTACAGCGGCAGCTGCAAATGACCTGCGATCAGTGTACAGAGCAGTGATTGTTAAAGTTACTTCTGTGTCGCTGAGAAAACTTCCAATATAGTCATCTTGTGGATCAGTGAGAATATTCATGGTGACATGTAATTCAGTACAAGTCATTTCTGATTCAGGTTGGGACAATTGTTTTCGAGCTTCACTCAGCAATCTGCTTGGGAGTTTAGGATTTCGTTCAGGAAGGATGGCATAGGAGCAGCAGATCTGTTCACCTGCTTGTGCAGCATATGAGTCCACATCTCTCACTCTACATGCTCGCATGCCATCCTTTACTGGAATTATTGCAATTCCCAACCGAGTCATCAGATCTCGTCCCACCAGGTTTATGGGACATTTTGGGGATAGGACAATCGAAACTGAAGCCATGCTTCCAGTTTCCTTATCTCTCACTTCAACTGGATTGGAGATACTCTCCTTGTGTACCTGCCCATCAGCAGATTTCACCCAAATAGTATTTTGGGAGGCCTTTAGATTTGGGACTTTAGTTTTTATCACGGTTTTACAAGCCCCAGTATCACACAAAAACTCGACATCACTGCCTCCAATGTTTAGAGTAACATATGGTTTTTCTTTTAATGCACTCAGAATGTCCCATGCTGTATGGACATCTACTATTTCTTCCTCTATAGGAGCACCAGAGGTCAAAGGGGGGGGGGGTCTAGTCATGCTGAGAATTTGGCCTTTCCTCTGCCCCTCCCTGCATTCTTTGATTGATATTGTTTTGCAGAACGACACTCCCTTGCAAAGTGTCCTCGTTTCCCACAGTTCCAACAGTTGTCAGAATCTCGTGGGGGTTTTGAATTATATGGCTGCCTGCGACCTTGTTGGCCTCTACCTCTTCCTCTAACCTGCTGGGACCCTTGGAAGAAGACTGTTGTATCTTCATCTAGTTCATCATCATCATTATCTAGATGAAATACATCAGAACTTTTGCCTTTTTTGATCACTTTTTCAGCATGTCTGGCCCATTGCATAGTTGTTGTCACACTTGCAACATCCACTTCCACCAAATGTTTCCTCACCCAGTTGCCTATTTCAGGGCGGAAATTAGTGAGGAGCGCATTTTTAAGCTGTTGTTGATAACCACTCTCAGCTGTATCATTGAATGGGATGCCACTATGCACCCTGAATTCTTTTTCAAATCTCAAACGAAACTCATCAGTATCTTCGCCAGGCTTCTGTTTTATTCCTGCCAAATGACCATAATTCGCTCGTCTTTGAAATATAGTTCGCACTCTTTGCACAAGACCATTCCATTGTGCTGCATACTCCTCTCCCAATTGATTTCCCTCAACGGGATAGGGAAAAGGCCCTTGATTATTTCTACCTGTATAATTTCCTCTAACCTTTGCCCAGTCTTTTCCCAAGGAGGACATTGCAGCTTCTCCTGCCTCATGTCCATTCAGTCTATAGGAATGTATAATTCCAGCCATGTCCTCTGCCAATATATCTGGGTCTTCAGCAACAGGGGTAACCCCTTCAACTGCTTTTCTTGCCTCTTCCAGAGTCCATGGCCGGAAAACATATGTATGTGGGGGTTGGCCTTCGCCTACAATAGGGTTTGGCACCTGTATCATTGGGCACACATCAACATTGTCTACATTTTGAGAAAATTTAGCAGCAGTGGTCAAACTTCTTGTTTGTACAGGACTTCTAGTAATGTGACCCTGACTTCTTTTGCTGTTATATGGGGGGGGGGGGGGGGGGGGGGGGGCTGCAGGTTTGTTAAGCTTGGATACAAGTTTTGTGTACGAGCGAAAGGCCCCTCTTGCTCCTCTGCTCGAGCTGCCCCTTCAGCGTCGGCTGGAGCCGTGGCCGCGGCAGTGCGCCTGCGCACTGCGGCCTCATTGTCTTCCGGCCTGACAAACATAGTCTCAGCCTCATCACCTTTCATCTTTCTATCTTTTGTCTTTTGGATTTGTTCTTTTCTCTCTTGTGAAGCTTTCAACCACATTTTAGCACAATCCAATTCTCTCTCTTTTCTTTTCTTTTTCAGTCCATTTTTCTTTTTATCCACACTCTCTTCCAAAACATCAACTACTATCTTCCACACTTCAACTCTCAACTTCCCTTCTACTCCATACTTTTTCTTCCACTTCGGCATATATTGCATACAATTAAGAAATCTACTCGCCATGTACTTCTCATCTCCGTCAAGAGGTAGAGATTTACCGTTTTTATTTCCCATCTTAATTCTAGTAATTTTAGGTTATACAATTTCCTTTTCTCAAAAATATTATTATTATTATTACTTATTTATTACTTATTTATTTAATTATGTCTTTGAGGATCCTCAATGCAGGTTTAAATTGACCTTTCAACAAATTACTAGCCTGTATTATTGCCGTGGATCAATGCTAGAACTGCTATTTAGTCAATTTATCCTACCGGTCACACACTCAATCACACAAACTCCAGCGCTTTTTTAGGCCTATCCAGGGATGGGTGTAAAACCCTCCCAAACAGCTTTGGAAAAACGGACAAAAGAAAAAATCTACGCCCTTCTTCAATTAAGAAAAATAAGCTCTGTTTTTCTTAGCCCGTTTCTTCCACTGGGACTTGAACCCAAGCTATTCTTTGGCTTGGAAAAACATGCAAAGAAAAATCTACGCCCTTCTTTGATTAACAAAAAAGAAGCTCCGTGTTTCTTAGCACGTTCCTTCCACTGGGACTTTAACCCAAGCCAGACCCCTCAGCTCGGAAAAACAGACAAAGAAGAGTCTACGCACTTTTTCGAAGAACGAAAAATAAGCTCTGCCTTTCTTAGCCTGTTTCTTCCACTGGGACTTTAACCCAAGCTGGCTCCCGTGCACCTCTACGTGTTACGCGTTTAACAACACAACACAATTTCAGGCCTTTAACTTACTTGTCCCCTGGTTCGTTGCACTGCCGGGTCCCGTCAATCCACCTCTGTCAGACGAAGGCAGACCTAAGATGCTGGCCCAGCGAAGAATTTCCTTCCCAGGTCTTTCTTTACCAGGTCCGGCTAATGGACGCTGGCCCGTCGACGGTGTACAGCGCGTCGTCCTCCGTCAGCCAGATGATGGGTATGAGGGTCCCGGGTTTCGGCACCAAAATGTTAGAGATTTGCTCACTCCAACTTATTTTGCAAGAACCACACAGGAGACAAGGCAAGTTCTTTTAGACACCTGCAGGTGGAGAGATCACTCGCTACAGGAATGAAATCTAAAAGTCTCCTCCCTGCAAGGGCATATTTATTAGGAAGAACAGAGTGGGGGTGAGAGTGGACAGGTTTGGTGAACCCCCGGCCTCTGATAAGATCAGAGCAGGGGGTGTTTTACACTGTTGTGGGAAACAGAACAACTTTGATTGCTTCCCCTGCAGCTGGTCAATCAAGCAGAGGAAGCAACCACTTCATCTTACTCTGCATTGTGAGGGCAAGACAAGATTGATTTAATCATTATAGTCTACATTCCAACATAATCCTACGATAAAGATAACCTGGAAAACCCTAACAGTCAGGTTCAAAGTGCTAACTGAATAATATCTGAATAGGAGAAAAGGATCAGCAGACAAAAAAACAAGTGAGGCAGAATATTGAGTTTTCTCGCGAGGAGTGAGATCCAGATTGCTTTCTACAATCTGACTACACTAAAAAATCTGTTTACACTCCTCGCTCTTTTTATTTGGAATGCCCTACCCACAGTGTGAGACGATTAGCCCCTGAGGGTAAGGGGGAAAAAAAGATTGCGGGCTTCGTCTCGTAAGAAAAGAAATAAAAAGTAATGCACAAAGTGTTGCGTGCAGATATGGCTATATCAGCAAAACAGTTTAAGCAATATTCCGAGAGATAAAAAGAGAAAGTGACGTTCTTTAAGGAAGATCAGAAGATGCATGACGCATTGTTTGACGTGTTGTTTTCACGATATGTTCTGGTGGACGCTGAGATGTCAGTAATATCTTGTTTAACACAACCGTCATCTCGCCCCTGACCCAGCCGGAATCCTTCTGTTCTGTTGCACAAGATAAGAATAAGCAAGGCAAAGCAGCAAGCATACTGAGCAGTAACATTATTAATAAGTACTCATTGGAGAACGCATGATAACATATATATACAATTTTTCTAACAATGCTGTTATTGCGGTTTTGTTGTTTTATCACAGTAGATGTTTATTTACATTTGAAAAATCAGAAGCCATTCATTTACATATGTGATTGCACTTTAGTTTAAATATTTAAATGAAATATTAAGATGTGATAGACAGTTTTTGCATGATTTGAATGAGGCAAAATAACATGCTTTTTCTCTCGAATGTATTGTTATAATCATTTATTTTAGATGTACCGTATTTTTCGGACTATAAGACGCATTTTTTTTTCATAGTTTGGGTGGGGGGGCGACTTATACTGAAGAGCGACTTATATGTGAATTTTTTCATAAATTTTCCAAATTAAAAAAAAAAATGAAACCGTGGTAAACGAACCGCGAGCAAGGGATTACTGTAATTTGAATTTCAAGTGACATCAGCACGGCGGCGCAGCGCGGTGGTTGTTTACATAAAGGACAAAGATTCAGGATGACGAAGATGACGAAGGGCCCCACGTACTACCGGCATCATGAGTGGCTTTGTTTGTAAGTGACACGGAGGACGAAGAGTTTGAAGGATTTATTGATTTGGAGTGACACAGAAGGTTTGAAAAACCATTATGGCTTTTACACATGCCCGGTCTACTCTACGGAGCTCTCTTTCACCTCCGTGGATGGAAGTCGGGGGCTGGCGCTCGGCCGAGTGGCTGTCCGGGGACGGTGGATGGGGCTCGGACATGGCTTTTATGCACGCCCGGTCCTACTCTACGGAGCTCTCTTTCACCTCCGTGGATGGAAGTCGGGGGACGGCGCTCGGCCGGGTGGCTCTCCGGGGACGGTCGATGGGGCTCGGACATGGCTTTTACGCACATTCGGTCCTACTCTACGGAGCTCTCTTTCACCTCCGTGGATGGAAGTCGGGGGCCGGTGCTCGGCCGGGTGGCTGTCCGGGGACGGTGGATGGGGCTCGGACATGGCTTTTACGCACCCCTGGTCCTATTCTATGGAGCTCTCTTCCACCTCCGTGGCTGGAAGTGCCACCTCCGGGGATGGAAGTCCATGCCGCCACACGCTTGGAAGTCGACGCCGGTGCTTCGGGCCGTGTGGCGGTTAACTATTTATGTTATAGTTATTTGATATATTTTATTTCGTGTAGCAACTTGTATATGTTTTTATCGTTACAGTTCAGTAGTTGTTGGCTTGTTGAACTCTTGTTTTGTTAAATAAAGAGCTGTTTACCAAACCCACGTCTGTCCTTGTACTTTGTTAACGCTACAATATAGTTTTATACTAGATCTGTGGATTAATGACAAGGCTGACGTCAGGGCGCACGCATGGCGTTGTTGACAAAGGACGAAGAATTTGATCGATGGATTTTATGATTTGGAGTGACACAGATAGTTTGATAATATTATTGCTTATATAATAGTTATTTGATATATAATTTATATATGGTTATATGGGCCTGTGGAATATTTTGAAGTGCAAGCGTCATTAGCGGTGCGCACCCATTGTTGACATAAAGGACGATCGATGGATTTAATGAATTGGAGTGACACAGATGGTTTTATAAGTGTGTTATTTATGTAATAGTTACTTGAATAACTCTGAATGTTCTCAGCTCTTCGTTTGTGTTTATGTCACGTTAGCATACCTATCATTTAGCCTGTTGTTGCTTGTTTATGTCTGTTCTTGGTGTTGGATTTTGTCGAATAAATTTCCCCCAAAATGCGACTTATACTCCGAAGCGACTTATATGTTTTTTTTTCACGTTATTGTAGATTTTATGCGACCTATATTCCGAAGCGAATTTTAGTCCGAAAAATACGGTACTGTATTCATTTTCTGTATAAAAGTTAAATTTGGTGTTCAAAAAGTCTTTTTTCCAAACTTGAGTCTTGAAAAAGAGGGGGTCGTCTTATAATCATTGTCGTCTTATATTTGGGCCAATACGGTAATAGAAACACAATCAACGGAAGTGTATTATCACATAAATACCACGTCCCCATCACACATTTCAACCCTTAGTTCTATGGGGGAATGTATGTATCTATGTATGCCAACAACACAGTATAATATTGTCACAAAGCAGACAGTTTATTTATTGTTCTTAGGAGAAAGGGACGTGGAGATTAACAGCAGTGTGGCCGGTGGGCGAGGCGAAGACGTAGTCGGGGACAGGCAATTAGTCGGGGCTGGCAGCGTTCGGGCCTGGTCACTTGGATGGAAACAAGGTCAACAACTGGAAGAAAGCACAGGCGATCAAGCACACAGCACAAGGAGCAAACAGGTGGCATGCAGGGATGAACTGACAGGGACTGGCTGGCATCACGGGGTTTAAGTAGGGATGAAATAACGACCAGTGACAAGTGCAGGTGATTGACTTTATTAGGGGGCGTGGCTGTGAATGATGTTGAGGAAAGGGAGTGGCTGGGTGGCAGGTGACACAAGCATGTGACAGAACCCCTCTTCCGTGGGACGGTTCCCGACATCTCAAAAACGGAACCCCGATCCGAGGTGGACGGGGGCGAAGCAGAAGCAGGTCACTACCGATCCGACGTCAGAGTCATCGGAGGAAAACGTCTCCAAAGTGCCGTCGGCAGGTGGAACCAAAGACAAGTCCCCACCCTCAGACGTGCCGTTGGGGGGCACCAGATCAGGTTAAGGAATGGGAGCAGACACCGGCCTGGGACCTGAAGTGAAACCGGAACAGGGGCCAAACGGCTCCCTCTTGGACAACCCCTTCGAATGGCAGGCCGGTCATAATGCAAATTATGAACTGCCGGATTGAAGCCGGACTGGGTCCGCGGCTGCAGCCTACGGGGTGACGGAGCAGGGCCCCGAGAGGCAAGGACACTGGCCGGAGGCGAAGGACGGGTCTAAGGCAGGGTCTTGCGATAGGTGTGAGGGGGCAAGCAAACAGATCCCAACTGAAACCCTGCCAGTTGGGTGCTCCTGGCTTTCGTTAGACAAAAAGCCACTTGATGCCCCTCACCCCTGCAGTATAGGTACAACCTTTTTTGGAGGCGTCTCCAATGCTCCTCTGGCAAGATCAAGGCGCGTCCTATCTCCATGGTTTCAGACCAGCTCAGCTGGGCAGGAAGAGTGTTCATGAAAGGCTAGCTGGCCAAGAAAGGGTTCCAGTCACAGGCAGACGGCAGGCAGGGTAGCGCCTTCAGGGGTCAAAAGACGAGCACCCAGGAGTCTGGTGATCGAATCCTGCAGTGCCCCAAAGGTGAGCTTTTACGATCAAGTGTGTTATTGCATACCCCACATTGCCGCGGGGCTGATCGATCGAAGTAGGTGGAGATCACCATTGAAGCGTTAAAGGTTGCCAACGTTAGGCTCTCGAACGTCAGGTGCTGGGGTCGGAATAACTGAGGACAGGGCGCTGGGTCCAAAGCGTGGTTGCGCAGATGGGAAAGAGGTGGTTGGCGGTGTCAGGTTCTTGAGAGCCTGGCGGACTTGGCCCAGCTTTTTGCTGCTGGATCTGCTGTTGCTGAAGCTGCTGGCATTAATGCTGGCCTGCTGTTGCTGTATCTGGACGAGCTGGGTCTGCGTAGTCATCTCCCCAGATATCCGGCTGATGTCCGACTCGGTCTGCAACAGTCGATCCAAGGCAGAGGGGCTGTTCACTTGATTTGGTCAGTTTGTTCTGTCACGAGGCAAACAGGACAACCGAGTGCATCACAGTTTGTAGGGGAAAGGGATGTGGCGATCGGGTGCAGCGTGGCCAGAGGGCGAGGTGAAGACATAGTGGGTGCTAGGCGGTCGGTCGAGGCTTGCGGCATTCGGGCGTGGTCAGTCAGTTAAATGGAAACAAAGTCGTCAATTGGAGGAAACCACAGGCGGACAAGCACGCGGCACAAGGAGCAAATGGGTGTAACGACGAACTGACAGGGACAGATGCAGGTGATTGATTTGATTGAGGGCGTGGCTGTGAATAATTGATGTTGAGGAAAAGGAGTGGCTGGATAGCAGGTGACGCAGGCACGTGCCAAATATAGTAATAAATTGCAGACAATTCCAGCTTGTTTTCGATTACAAAAAAATGAAGAACACCCTTTTGTGTTTGTCAGTTTCCATCTTTAGAAGCACATTTCTCACTAGCGTTCTGTGCGAGATGCGTCCATTGACCACTCACCCGGTCGAAAAACTCATTAATTCCACCAAAAATATAATGAGTACGTGAGCATGCTTATTGCACGGAGTATGAAAGCATAACATTTTTTATTAGCCTGACGTTTTCTGTCTTCTCGGGGGTATTTTTATAGCAAGTGTAGAAAATAAAAATAACAAGAATAAGATTTCCCATTCCCTAAGCAAAGTTAAGAGGTCAAGAATAAAGTGACATTTACTGTTTGTTGTAAATGTTTGAAAAGCAAACTGTTGTTTTCATTTTCTGTGCATTTTACACCATGTAATAGGGAAAAAAGTGTGACTTTTGGCATAGTCTGGCACGGATTATTTGCTTTTATATTGTCTCCTATGGAAACGTTGCTTCTACTTACAAACATTTCTACTTACAAACCCGATTGCAGAACCAATTAAGTTCGAAAGTATACGTACCAATGCAACTTTACTAGCATCGTCCTCATGTAGGGTCGAATTTTTCAAAATAAAAGGTCATTCGGACTCAGATAAATAAAATGGAAATAATGCAAATCATTCACTCTTTTTTGTGTGGTATTGGTCCGCGGCCTGGTGTTGGGGACCTCTGCCTTCGACTATGTTCTTGCTAGTCTATTACAATAATAACAAACGACTGCATTCCACATATAACAATTTAATAAATCCATTTTCTACCACATTATATGATGACACAGCCCTAGATGTGTCTATGTATTCTACAAGCAAAGTATTATTTTTTTAATATGCATTTCGTTACAAGTAGTACATACATGTGTTTGTGTCTTCTTTTTTCTGTTACCCATTTTATTTCTGTTCCAGTGCCTCCTTGACGTGCCTTCCTTTTTCTTCTCTCTGCACTTCTCCATTTCATATCACTTTCCGCCCTCATTCGTGCTCGCCATTGCTGTGGCTGTTGGCAGCCTATTTAAATGCTTCATTGGAGAAGGATTAAGGTTTATGCAAGGTCAGTGTGGGATGTGATAATTATAATCACAGCTTTTTGCTTGGCCGGTGACTGCCATTTGTTATTCTCAGCTGAGTGGATTCAGAGGGCCCTGGGGAATGTGTTGACACGGAGCTCACTGATTTAGTGGGTTTCCTCCTCCCCCTTCTAGCTCAACATAAAGCTGGTTTTGAGGTTCTCATGTTCTTTCCTGCTTGTTTTCCCTTACCATTTTAACAGAAGCACTTACCTTTATGTGTTTAACACAGTTTGAACACCCAAATTTTGCTGCTTCTAATTGCTGTTTTATTTATTTATAACTTCTGATTGTTCGTCTTGACAGTGTTTTATTTGGCGCTTTTCAACAAATGTATTTTAGGGCCACTGATCTGCTTTGCTATCAAAGGCTAACTCTACTGCATCTTGGATGTAACTTTGATTTTTAGACCAAGGTGTAACTGCTATGTTACTGCCATATATCATACATGGCATATGTGTAATCTGTACGCTAGTCTGTAACTATACTACATCTGTTCCTAAAAATGTTCTATAGACCTATGCAATTTATCTTTGTTTTTATGAAGATCGTGGAAGCCTTTAACACTGGAACTGTAGAAGAGAAGTAGAAGACTTGAAACTGCTCAGAAGGAAGTAATTTAATATTGCCTTTTAGACTGCCACAAATGAGAGAAAAAAAACAAGAACAGGGGCATTTTGGGGACAAGAAGCAGAAGGAGGAGCAGTGATAGAATATTCGTCCGTTCGTTCGTTATTTGGTTCATTCATTATCCAAAACGCTTATCCTCACAAGGGTTACGGTTGTGCTGGAACCTATCTCAGCTGATTTTGAACTGGTTGCAAACCAATTGCAGGGCTCCAATAACAAACAAGCAGTCACAATCACGGCCAAGGGCATTTTAGAGTGTCCAACTAACATACCATAAATGATTTGGAATGTTGGGGGAAACCAAAGCACCTGGAGGGAACTCACTCAGGCACGGGGAGAACATGCAAACAACACACAGACAGACTGTGTTGTTTGCCTTGTAAACAGATTTTTACTGACGGTATTAAATAGTGGTGGCGAATTCTAATTTATCGATGAAGAAGGTGTAACCCAGGTTAATAAGGTTTGTAAAATAAGAGCCTGTTAATAAAAACAGTCATAAAGAAAGTACATTGTAAATATCTTCTAAACAGACCAACACAGATTAAAAGCATATAAATTATTAAAACAATACAAATTCATTATTTTATTAATGTTTTGTATTTGTTAAAATGATAAAAGTGTGAACAATCACTTTTATTTTCAAGGAGACATAATGACTTAAAGAGAAGACCCATGTGACCAGAAATGCGAACTCTACTTTTTTTCCCGCCGTTCTCTTGTGAATGATGACGAAGGTGCACTAAATACAGGAGTTAAGTACGTTAAACTAAAGACTAAAGGGAAGAGAGAGAGTGAAACAAGATTATATAAAAAAAATATTTGATGGACTTATTTTTCTATTTTCAAACTTTCTTTTCACCTTGGTGATGCACTAAGTGTGGAACGGGACTTGATTCACGAGAGTTGGTTCAGAAACATATGAACTAAAAACGAAGCTGATTACTTCTGCAAGTCGCAAGATGGCGAGCCACCAAAGAGGCCTTTGAATTGTCTCTCACGCAGGAGCAGAGAGCACTCGCTGGACATTGTTCATCCAACCTGGTAGGATTTGGGAGCCATTTTTTCCTCTGCTACACCAAAGTGGATTCGGAAAGGATTGACTGACTATTCTGGAAAATCAGGAGAAGCCAACCGAAGGGATATAGAGACATTTGGATATTGAAAGTCGTTCAGTTTTTTTGCTGTATTGTTTTGTGTTTTGTACATTTTGTCACCTTTATTTTTGTGAACCATATATGTGATTATGCTGTAATGGTGTTATTGAAATATTGATTGGTTTGAACAAAATCAGTGAAATGGTGGGAATTTAAAAGTGGCTTCCTCTGTCTGTGGTGCGTGTTGGCGACAAAATCTCCGCCAGCATCACACTGAGCACGGGGGCCCCCCAGGGCTGCGTGCTCAGTCCATTGCTCTTCACCCTGCTGACGCATGACTGCACTGCGACCTACAGCGACAACCGCATAGTGAAGTTTGCTGACGACACGACTCTGGTGGGTTGAGACCCACGAAGGGCGACGAGACTCGGTACAGGTCGGAAGTTGACCTTCTGACCACGTGGTGCAGGGACAACAACCTCCTGCTGAACGTCAATAAGACCAAGGAAATCATTGTTGACTTCCGGAAGGGTCACACAACACACCTGCCGCTGATCATCGACGGTGCTGTGGTGGAGAGGGTGAGCTGCACCAAGTTCCTGGGGGTGCACATCAGTGAGGACCTCTCTGGTCCGCAAACACCTCGTCACTGGCAAAGAAAGCTCAGCGCCGCCTGTACTTCCTGCGGAAGCTCAGGCGTGCATGTGCTCCTCAGGCAGTCCTGTCTACATTCTACCGTGGCACCATTGAGAGCGTCCTCACCAGTTGCATCGCTGTCTGGGGTGGTAACTGCACTGAACAGAACTTGAAGGCCCTGCAGCGCATAGTGAATACGGCTGGTAAGATTATTGGTGCTTCGCTCCCCTCCCTGAAGGACATTTACACCTCCCATCTCGCCCGCAAGGCAACCTCGATTGCCAGAGATGTGAGTCACCCGGCTCACTCTTTGTTTGACCTTCTGCCCTCTGGAAAGAGGTACAGGAGCCTGCGCTCCCGCACCACCAGACTCGCCAACAGCTTCTTTCTCCAGGCTGTTAGGGCCCTGAACTCGCTACCCCCTTCTGCGTAGCGTGCGGCACTGTTGCGCTATTTTCGGAAATGTCTGCTGTACGCGCACTTGCTCCTTTTTTTCTGCTTCTCTTATTTATTTATTTATTGTTGTGTTATTTATTCATTATTTATTCAGCACGCTTTTGTGATACTTGTTTACTTGTTTGTCTGTTGTGAGCCATGTCTTGTCACCGTGGGATAGGGGGGAACGAAATTTCGGTTTCTTTGTGTGTCTTTGGCATGTGGAGAAATTGACAATAAAGCTGACTTTGACTTTTGACTTTGATCAGGTCTCCAGAGGCAGCCGACGGGTACCGGATGGCCAAACGGAATGTGGCTTCAGCGGTTGCTGAGCCAAAAACCTGGGCACGGGAGGAGTTTAGCGAGGCCATGGAGAACGACTTCCGGACGGCTTCAAGGAAATTCTGGTCCACCGTCCGGCGTCTCAGGAGAGGGAAGCAGTGCACCGTCAACACTGTTTACAGTGGAGATAGCGTGCTGCTGACCTTGACTCGGGACGTCGTGAGTTGGTGGGGAGAATACTTCGAAGACACCCTAAATTCCACTGACACGTCTTCCATTGTGGAAGCAGGGCCTGGAGACTGAGGTGAAATCTCCAATCTCTGGGGTCGAAGTCACAGAGGTAGTTAAAAAAACTCTTCGGGGGCAAGGCCCCAGGGGTGGTTGAAATCCGCCTGGAGTTTTAAAAGGCTCTGGATGTTGTGGGGCTGTCATGGCTGACATGCCTCTACAGCATTGCGTGGACATCAGGGACGGTGCTTCTGGATTGGCAGGGTGGGATGATGGTTCTCTTCTTTAAAACGGGAGACCAGAGGATGTGTTCCAACTACAGAGGAATCACACTCCTCAGCCTCCCTGGTAAGGTCTATTCAGGGGTGCTGGAGAGGAGGGTTCGTCGGGAGGTTGAATCTCGGATTCAGGAGGAGCAGTGTGATTTTTGTCCCGGCCGTGGAACAGCGGACCAGCTCTATACCCTCAGGAGGATCCTCGAGGGTGCATGGGAGTTCGCCCAATCAGTCCACATGTGTTTTGTGGATTTGGAGAAGGCGTTCGACCGTGTCCCTCGGGAGGTTCTGTGGAGGGTGCTTCGGGAGTACGGGGTGCCGAGCCAACTGATAAGGGCGGTTCGGTCCCTGTATCACCGATGCCAGAGTCTGGTCCGCATTTCCGGCAGTATGTCGGATTCGTTCCCAGTGAGGGTTGGACTCCGCCAAGGCTGCCCTTTGTCACCGATTCTGTTCATAATTGGGAGTTTGCTCAACCAGTCCACATGTGTATTGTGGACTTGGCGAAGGCGTACGACCGTGACCCTCAGGAATTTCTGTTTTAGGGTGCTTCGGGACTACGGGGTGCCGAGCCAACTGATAAGGGCAGTTCGGTCCCTGTATCATCGATGCCAGAGTTTGGTCCGCATTTCTGGCAGTAAGTCGGATTCGTTCCCAGTGAGAGGTGGACTACGCCAAGGCTGCACTTTGGCACATATTCTGTTCATAACTTTTATGGACAGAAGTTCTAGGCGCAGCCGAGGTGTTGAGGGTGTCCGATTTGTGGACCTCAGCATTGCATCTCTGCTTTTTGTAGACGACGTGGTGTTGTTGGCTTCTTCAAGCCGTGATCTCCAGATCTCACTGGAGCAGTTTGCAGCCGAGTGTGAAGCGGTCAGGATGAGATTCAGCACCTTCAAATCTGAATCCACGGTCCTCAGTCAGAAAAGGGTGGAATGCCCTCTCCGGATCAGAGATGAGATCCTGCCCCAAGTGGAGGTTTTCAAGTATCTTGGGGTCTTGTTCACGCGTGAGGGCAGGATGGAGCATGAGATCGACAGGCGGATTGGTGCAGCGTCGGCTGTAATGCGGACTCTATACCAGTCCGTCGTGGTGAAGAGAGAGCTGAGCCAAAAGGCAAAGCTCTCAATTTACCGGTCAATTTACGCTCCTACCCTCACCTATGGTCACGAGCTATGGGTCGTGACCGAAAGAACGAGATCCCAGATACAAGTGGCCGAAATGAGTTTTCTCCGCAGGATGTCCGGGCTCTCCTTTAGAGATAGGGTGAGAAGCTCGGTCATCCGGGAGAGACTCGGAGTAGAGTCGCTACTCCTCCACGTAGAGAGGAGCCAGATGAGGTGGCTCGGGCATCTTATCAGGATGCCTCCTGGACACCTCCCTGGGGAGGTGTTCTGGGCATGTCCCACCGGTAGGTGACCCCGGGGACGACCCAGGACACGCTGGAGATACTATATCTCTCAGCTGGCCTGGGAACACCTTGGGATCCCCCGGGATGAGCTGGATGAAGTGGCTGGGGAGAGGGAAGTCTGGGAGTCCCTCCTAAAGCTGCTGCCCCCGCGACCCGACCCCGGATAAGCGGAAGAAGATGGATGGATGGACTTCCAGTTTATTTGAGGTCAATTCCAGTTTATTTGGGGCATTTCCGATTAAAATGAGGTAACTTCCGGTTTATTTGCGGAGCTCCCCCAAATTCTGGAAGCGACTCTTCTTTACAATGCTGTGAAGGGTGCGGTCATCTCTCTTGGTTGCGTTTCCTGCCACATTTCACCCTTCCAACAGACTTTTTGTGGATGTGCTTTGAAACTGCACTCTGTGAACAGCTTGCTCTTTGAGAAATTTCTTTTTGTGTCTTACCCTCCTGATGGAGGGTGTCAATGATGGTCCTCTGTGTTAGAGGTTTGCTCACTCCAACTTATTTTGCAAGAACCACACGGGAGACAAGCAAGTCCTTTTTGGCACCTGCAGGTGGAGAGTCCATTCGTCGCTGTGTGTGCAGCGATGATCGAATGGAGGTCTGACTCTCTCCCTACTGTAAGGGCATATTTATTAAGAGGAACGGAGTGGGGGTGAGAGTGGACAGGTTTGGTGATCCCCCAGCCCTGGTAAGATCAGAGCAGGGGGTGTTTTACGATGTTGTGGGAAACAGAACAACTTTGATTGCTTCCTCTGCAGCTGGTCACTCAAGCAGAGGAAGCAACCACTTCATTTTACTGCATTGTGAGAGCAAGACAAGATTGGTTAATCATTATAGTCTACATTCCAACATAATCCTATGATAAAGATAACCTGGAAAACCCTAACATCTCCCTCCTGTTTTATCATATGATTATGTCACCCCAAACAACAAACAATGATAGCAACACTTTCCAGTGAAGATGAGGCATCACCTCAACACCCTAGATCAAACTTATTGTGTAAGCGAAAAACCTGCTGGCCAGATGTTATTAGCAGGAAAATTCTTACACGGGCCTTTGCCTAAGGCGACCAGAATGCTAACAATAAAAAAAAATTAAAAGAAAAACACAGAAACAGTACATCATTGTATCCATCACTTGCGAAGCATTTTCGATGGTCAAATCAACAAGTTTCCGTAATACATGCTCAACAGAACAGCATCTACGCAATCCACGTCTCATTATCATTATCACAACTGTCACGTCTAAGAAGTTGTATATGTGCCCGTGTTTTCGTCAGCTGATAATGTTCTAGTCTGTAGGTGAGGTCTGTCACACACACTGGCGCACACACTCGTGTCCAGTTGGCAGGCAGCATCGGACAACTCCTGTGACCACAAAACCACGATCCGTTCTGAACAGGCACGTGCACTCATAGGATGCAGGTGAGGCAGTGCCTCTGAACTTCTGAATGAAGTAGGTCCCGTCCGATGGTGCAGCCATGTTGGTAGTAGAGCCCTTACACCTTGAAAACGGCTCTCTCATCCTGGCACACAGCGGTGATGTCCAAAGCTCCCATCCAGTTACCTCCTGGAGAGCAGTCGTCGTTAATGCATTTGTGGGTCCTGTAACCTTGGGTGCAACATGTGTAGTCAGCAAGACTTGGAATGGTCCCTCCCGTCGTGGCTGGCCCAGTTCCTTCCTTTGATGACCTCGATGTAGACCCAGTCTCCTGGATTGATGGGTTGTCGACCTGTGAGGAGGAACGATCAAGCGGCAGTAAATTTGTCTTTGACACAGTTTGAGCGTCCTGATCATATAATCTGCCAATGACTGCTCTTCATCTGTTGTTTGCAACTCTCGTAGTCAATTGTAGTGCCCATTTAACTGGCAAATAGGAATGTTTGCGGGAAGAGTTTGAACACTTCCTAATGATTCCCTTTAACCAAAAACTATTTATGACAGGGGCGTTCCCATTTATTGCCTCCTGGTTTAAAAGAGATTGTCTTACCCATGCCTTCTTTCTCCTCACACGCTCGCACCCACACAGGGTGTGAACACACACACACACACACACACACACACACACACACACACACACACACACACACACACACACACACACACACACACACACACACACACGCACCCACGCAGACAAAGAGATTCTAATCCATCTCTCATGTAGCTTCTCTTGATAGAATCTCCTATTGGTAACTGTATAGCAGACGTTTTAGCATATAATCCCATACTCTGCTCTCTCACTTCTACTTTTCATGTCGGTGCAGTCGTAGGTGGCCCCTATTGCAGTCATTGTCTTGTTAACTGTTGCCTTGTGACTCCTATGCATGATTGTGTGAATGTCAAAAATTGAACGTACCTAACTTTCTGACCATCCAACCTCCACTGTGGTATAAAAACCCTTACTATTGTATTGAGTAGGTACATTGAGCAACCTAGCTTCCTCCTGACTGCCAAATGTCCTGTTCTAAAATTTATATAACTCGACCTCTACGTCTTAAGCTTGATGAGCCAAAATATCAGATCTTGCTCTTGTTTCCTACCGTTTTAGCCTATTTGTTTTATCCAAATCCGTTCAATCTCTGATTATAATCTGTAGCCCTACGTATTTTTCAAATTTTTTATTTTTATTTTTTATTTATCAAATCTCCTCAGTTCTGTCAAACTCAGTGCACAATGAACCTCCATTCCACTTTGAACCAAGCTTCACCAAATTTGGTAACGCCGTAGCAAGGAGTGCGATTTGGTTGTCGGACACTTCAAGTCCATATCTTTTTGCCGCACTTCACCCTCTCAAATTGGTGTTCTTTTTTTGTTGCTTCAGAGCGACCCCATCTATCACGCTTGAATGAGTCCATTGTTCAAATGAGTCAATTTTCATCATTGTGAGTTCCTCCGCTTTTCACTGTCTTTTCCGTCCCCGAGGATGTTGTATTTCCTCCGGAGTGTACTTGTCCTCCTCCAAGCACAACAGCAGTCTTTTCTTGTCCTTCGCCAAAGGTCAAAGGTGCTTCAGAGCCAGGCACCATTTTGTGGTTGTTCACGGCTGCAGGCAAAGTCTCGGATTGGGTTTCAGGGACTCTGACACTGAGAATGACAGGCTGGGACATCAAACTTGTAAGACTATCTCCAAATGTAGCTGCTTCCATCAATTTGCTGGTAACGTTTGTTTACCAAACTTCAAATTCTTCTAATAACAGCGGTCTCGTTTTTATATCGTAAATCCTGCAACTCATCCTATTTTTGAGCTACATTTTATCTATAGTTCCAATTTAATCGGACAGTATGTTGTCTTCAGTATCATTATTGAAAATCAACTCATCGAGGTCTGCGTTCCACATCAAGCCCTGATCTGTATGTCTTGACCTCTCACATGTTATTGTCATGCTTGCTCAAAAATGTGACTCAGAGTATGGTGCTGTGAATTCTCAATCTCCCCAATGAAATTGGATCCCACCTCGTAGTTCTTATCGTTCTCATGTTCCCGTTAGCCTGCAATTGTCCAAATCAAAAATGTTTTCTTTTAACTGTCTTTCTTTTGAACCTCTAAATCTCTCGTGTTGCTAACCTATCTACACCAGAACAAAAAATTTACAGTATAACACCAAATGTATTCGAAAATTCATTGTCATAAAGTGTTGTATTATTACTATCTTCCACTATCTGTCCTACTCACTCCCTCCTTTTGAGGCTTGGCAATGCCCATGCCTCACACCTTGACAAACTTTTTGGGAGAATGCGTTCTTTACTACATACGATTCCATCATCATTTAATTTGACTTTCTTTCCAAAACGCTTCTCAATTTCCCAGTTCACACATCTTCTGCATGTGTTACTGGTTCTCCAGTTTTTTTTTCTAGTTAATTATCCAAAAGCTACGTGTTTCTTTCTAACATTCAACCTGCTCAAAATCACTCTTTCATCAAAGTCGCTCTACTAATTTTCCATAGTAGTCGCCAACGACTTCAACCATTCAACCTGTAATTTCTTTTCATTCAGGCTATCATTCATCAATGTTCATTTGCATCTCACACACAGTCTCCAAAAAAGAGTCTATCACATTGGTCCCAATTCATCCAAGCTCACCACACAACATTCATATATCATTTTCAACTCAGGTTTCCTGGTAGAACAATCCACCAATTCAAAAAAAAAAACTTAACCAAAACAAACAATTGGCAAATTAATCTGAATTTTTTCTTTGTTTTTAAATTTGAAGAACTCAATCTCTCAGATTTAGCTTGCATTTAGAATTTTGTATAATCTTATAACACAACCAATCAATTATTCCTATTAAATGTAGCATTGCAAAATCTTAAATTCACAATTTAGCTTCTTCCAATTCCTGAAAGCATGTTCTGTCGGTTTTTTTTTTCTTTTCTTAGAATTTCTCATGTGGGCTCGACATTTAACATGCACTAGTGTGGATTAGTTTCTGCTCGCAAACAGATTTCTCTCTTTTTCCTCTCATTTTTATCTTTCAAAATCATTTCTGTTCTGCGGTGCAAATTGGATAGACCACAGTCTAGCAATTTTTTTTTATACTAAAACTTTAGCCAATGTTCATCATTTTAACATATACGCACACACATGCACAGCTCTCGCACGCAAAAGGTAGTTCCCAGCACCAATGATTCGTCACAGGCTGGCCATTTCCTGTGGTCGATCATGAGCTGGTCCCTCCCATGCACACGAGGACAGCACATTCTAATTTTATTTATTTATCTTCTAGAAGCAAGTTGCATTTCTTTACCACTTGATTTGCAGATTTTAACTTTAGTGTAACACAATTTGAGCTCTAGTCATTTGTAATTTGGGCATACAAACAGTATTGTCATACTTCTTGGATGGACAGGACTTCTAATAATCTAAAACAAATTCTAATAATCTGACAATGACATGTTTTGCTGTCATATGGGCATCTATTCTTTCTTTCTCTGTATGAGCATAAGCGGTCAAAGAGGAGGAAGCTTGTCATGCTAAAAATTTGGCTTTTCCTCTGCTCCTTCCTCCGCCCTTTGATTGGTATTGTTTTGCAAAACGACACTCTCGTGCAAAGTGTCCTCGTCTCCCACAGTTCCAACAGTTGTCTGAATCTGATGGGGGTTTTGATTTGAATGGTGGCTTGCGACGTTGTTGGTATCTAACTCTTCCTCTGCCCCTTTGGGAACATTGGTAGAAGATCGTTGTATCTTCATTTAGATCATTATCATCATCTATATGAAATACATCAGAAGTTTTGCCTTTCTCATTCCTTTTATCAGCGTCTCTGGGCCACTGCATGTTTTTTGTAAACCAAGCAGTGTCCGCTTCCACCAAGTGTTTCCTCGTCCAAATGCCTAAGTCAGGGGGGAAACCAGTGAGGAGCGCAATTTTAAGATGTTGCTGATAAGCACTCTCATCTGCATTATTGAATGGGATGCCACTATGTACCCAGAATTCTTTTTCAAATCTCAATTGAATGGCGGCCTCATCACTTTTCAACTTTCTATCTTTTGTATTTTGGATTTGTTCTCTTCTTTCTTGTGAAGCTTTCAACCACACTGTAGCACTTCTACCACTTCAGCATGTATTGCATTCCATTAAGAAATCTACTTGCAATGAACTTCTCATTCCAAAGAAGAGCAGACCAAGAGATTTACCGTTCTTATTTCCCATCTTAATTTTAGTAGTTTAAAGTTTTACAATTTTTTTTCAAATGTTTTTTCTTTGAGGATCCTCAATGCAGGTTTAAATTGACCTTTCAACAGATTACTAGCCTGTTTTATTGCCGTGGATCGACGCTAGAACTGCTTTTTAGTCAATTTATCCTACCAGTCACACACTCAATTACACAAACTCCAGCGCTTTTTTTTTTTTTCAGGCCTATCAAGGGATGGGTGTAAAACCCTCCCAAACAGCTTTGGAAAAACGGACAAAAGAAAAAATCTACGCCCTCCTTCAATTAAGAAAAAGAAGCTGTTTTTCTTAGCCCGTTTCTTCCACTGGGACTTGCACCCAAGCTATTCTTTGGCTTGGAAAAACATACAAAGAAAAGTCTACGCCCTTCTTTGATTAACAAAAAAGAAGCTCCGTGTTTCTTAGCACGTTCCTTCCACTGGGACTCTAACCCAAGCCAGATCCCTCAGCTCGGAAAAACAGACAAAGAAGAGTCTACACACTTCTTCGATGAACGAAAAAGAAGCTCTGCCTTTCTTAGCCTGTTTCTTCCACTGGGACTTGAACCCAAGCTGGCTCCCGTGCACCTCTACGTGTTACGCGTTTAACAACACAACACAACTTCAGGCCTTTAACTTACTTGTCCCCTGGTTCGTTGCACTGCCGGGTCCCGTCAATCCACCTCTGTCAGACGAAGGCAGGCCTAAGATGCTGGCCCAGCGAAGAATTTCCTTCCCAGGTCTTTCTCCTCCAGGTCCTCTTAATGGACGCTGGCTTGTCGACAATGCAGCACGTCCTCCTTCGTCAGCCAGATAGCGGGTATGAGGGATCCGGGTCACGGCAACAAAATGTTAGAGATTTGCTCACTCCAACTTATTTTGCAAGAACCACACGGGAGACAAGCAAGTCCTTTTTGACACCTGCAGGTGGAGAGTCCATTCGTCGCTGTGTGTGCAGCGATGATCGAATGGAGGTCTGACTCTCTCCCTCCTGTAAGGGCATATTCATTAGGAGAAGCAGAGTGGGGGTGAGAGTGGACAGGTTTGGTGAACCCCCGGCCTCTGGTAAGATCAAAGCAGGGGGTGTTTTACGATGTTGTGGGAAACAGAACAACTTTGATTGCTTCCTCTGCAGCTGGTCACTCAAGCAGAGGAAGCAACCACTTCATTTTACTGCATTGTGAGAGCAAGACAAGATTGGTTAATCATTATAGTCTACATTCCAACATAATCCTATGATAAAGATATCCTGGAAAACCCTAACACTCTGGACAGCAGTCAGATCAGAAGTCTTCCCCATGCTTGTGATTTAGTTGACTGAACCAAGCTGAGTGTTTTTCAAGGCTCAGGAAACCCTTGCAGGTGTTCCGAGTTAATTAGACGATTCAAGTGATTAGTTGAATACCCTACTAGTATACTTTTTCACGATATTCTAATATTTTGAGATAGGATGTTTGAGTTTTCTTAAGCTGTATGCCATAATCAGCAATATTAAAATAATAAAAGGCTTATTATTATAATATTATAATGTTCTGAGACAGTCCTGTAGATATATCAAATAAATGTAATATAAACAATAACTTTAACGAACCATCCGTGTTACTCCAAATCATTAAATCCACCGGAATATTCATTCACTGTGTCAAAAAAACAAAACAAAACAGCTGTCGATTCCGAACCTACGTGCGCCGCTGACGTCAGCCTCGTCATCAGCTGCAGCCCCAATTATTCCACAGATCTAGTATATAACTATATTGTAGCTTTACTAAAGTACCAGGCAAGACATGGGTTTGGTCACCGGCTCTTTATTTCACAAATCAAGAGCTCAACATATGAGTCAACACACAGAAGCGCCCTGCATCGCTCTTCCACCCCCCCCCCACCCCCGAGGCAATCGGAAATTACTGAAGTCTCACAACGTACACGTTGCAACTCTAAATAAACTATATGTCAAATAACTATGACATAAATAACAAGTTCATTGAATCAATCATTAACTCTCCCGACTTCGGAAGTCAGTGAATGGAAGTCATTGTCAGTGAGGCTCCAATTATTCCACAGCCATAGTGCGCCCTCATGCGGTTTAAAGTGAAAATAACGTGAAATGATCAACTATACTAGTAAATAAAAAATGTGTTAATGATCAATTAAAAATTTGTGAAGAAATTCACATATAAGTCGCTCCTGAGTATAAGTCCCCCCCCCCCACTCAAACTAGGAAGTAAAAAAAAACACAATTTATAGTTAAAAAAATATGGTACCATTATGAGAAAACATTAATCCTTGAGTATGCAATTTTTTCTTTTTGTTCTTTCTTTCTCTTTTTATTGTGATTTTGATGATGGGGGGTAAAGTAAATAATTGAGCAGGAGTTTATTTTCTGTGGAGCTGTTGACCCCTCACTAGTTGAGCAACTAGTGAGGGGTTTACCAAAGTAACAAAATAAAAAGCAGTTAAGTATTATAGAGGAGATAAATATTTATGTGTATACCAATTGATAGACTAACTAGCTCGAATATAATACCATTTGTGATTTGACATCTAGAACTTGTAACTTGTAATTGTGATTTGTAAGGATATAATTTTTATAATATGCTAGGTTGCTAACAAGGTCATCTCTGAGCTTTTTGACGTCACACATCCAGCGTTGTCAGCCATGTCCAGGTGGAACCAGAGAAGCTACGTCACAGAGACTGGAAGGGAAAAATCCACTGGCAACGACAATAAAGTTTGGCAGACGCCAATTGAATTAACCACCAGTTTGAGTGAAAATAAGGCGGATGCCCCAAAAAAGGGGTTACAGTGAGGAATTGGCCGCAGCCATAGATGAGGTAATGTAGGTGACCAGGGTTTCTGAAAGTCCGGCATCTGCCTCACAACGTCCAATGTGAAACCTCCAGGTATTGGTTTGTAAGATTAACAATCGGCAAGACACTATTAATATAAATAATAATAATAATTGATTATTGGTTGAAATCCGTGGACTGAATTCCCAATCATAATTTGTAATTTTATTAAGTGACAGGATTTGCTGAAAGACAGAGGATGTCCTAATTAAGGCAATAAGACATTGTCCATTACAAATTGAATAGAAAAACAAGTAGTGTTTCACATTATCTGAAGTTAGAAAATAAAAAGGGAAAACATAAAGTCTTTGGAAAATTGTAAGTGCTGTTCAACATTGTGATGTTTTGATTTTACATCACGGCAATACATGATCGGGATTAACCAGGTAAATCTGTATTCTGTTTTAATTAAGGGTTATCAGAGAAAGTAAAGAAACAAGGGGGGTATGAGGGGATGACGAATCAGAAAACTAAGGTAACCATTTTTGTTTACGTGAATTTTTAAGGCATGTTTTCAGTACATCTTCAGACTAACGATGAAAATGAGTGTCTACTTTATTATTATTTTTTTTATACTATATATATATTTTAATCTTAATTTTTACTGTTCTACAATACAGCTCCTGATGGGAGTTTCACTGCTGAGGGGGCTGAGGGTACTGTCGAATGAATTAAAATCATACTCTGGTGTGTCTAACTTGTTAACTGACATGTTGGAAAAGTGGTTTGGTAAGTGGAAAGGGGTAGTACTGTAATTTTTTCTGGTGGGATGGTATTGGGAGCGTTTGTGTTTTGTGGTTGTTGCTGTGTTCCTTGCATTAGGGTCTTGATCATTGGAACTGTTGGGCGTGCAGTGGGGAATTGAGGAAGGCCCCCAACACACCAGACCGTCCAGCGGGGCAGGCATAAGATTTTGCCGGTCCCTGCGATTCCCAGATTGGAGGATGACTCAGAGGAGGATGATTTTATGTAATTAGTACGATTTAGGTTCCTCGATAACTGATGAGTATATCGTTGTTTTGCTTACTCGTGCTCCACAGGTTTCATTGCTCAAACCAGGTACACCAATAAAATACACACACACACACTAAATTATATGCACATTTTTGTTGTACTAGTTAGATTTTTCCATTCTGTACTGCACCACACTAGTGGCCCCTGAAGTTAGTGGCAACTCAATGAAAGGTCAGAGGGGGGCGGACCTGATGGTAAGAGCCTTGCCGTGTAGGGGGCCACACGCACATACGGGGGGTGGGAGGAACTGGCAGTTTAGGTCAGTTCAACAGGTGGAGATGCATATGTTTTCATCAAAAGCTCAAATTTAGTTGAGTGACCAGCAACAGGTGGATTGTTAGAATAGGCCTCTTTGGCACATTCGTTTTTTTTCCCCCCATTTTTACATTTCGTTTTACAATGGAGGATTACATATCCAAATGATTTTCAACCATGGATTTTCGGTCGAAGCAAAGGAAGACTAATTCCGGAGTTCAAAGGTTTGATTCGGATAACGGGACTTCGGAACGGAGTGGTATGCACGATCAACGTCAGTGCCTCCCCAGTCATGACCCTCACCGCACGTCACTGAGTCAAACCTCGGTTTTCGACCACAATCCGTTCCAGAAGGCGGTTTGAGAAGTGAATCGGTCGAATTCCGAATCTATTTTCCCATTACAAATAATGGAAACTTTTTTAATTCGTTCCAAGACAAAAAAAAAACCCACATTTTTTAAGCATTTTTTCATTTGCACATTTTTGTCCGATCGTGCAACTGCAGCACACCGCCGAATGCGCAACCGTAGTGCGCCGCCGGCCGCGCAACTGCACCGTGCTGGTGGAATTATTGACAGAGCTGTCGCTAAAATTTAGAAAATATTTTTAAAGTCCTGATGTACTTTCCAAAATTTAAGTGGACCTCAGTGCGCAGGGAGCTTAATTTGGTCCGATCGCGCAACCGCAGCGCGCCGGGCGCTCACTGTCGTATTGTTTTAAGAGCATCTTTGTGTTTTAGGATGGCTTTACTGCTCCCACTTGCTTTCTTTGGATGCATGATTAGGGGTTAATACAATCCTCTAAGTAACGAAAACACAATAACGAACAGAGTCAGTCGGCATCCGGGGCGCGTGGTCGGGTTTTCTCGGGTCCTTTTGACTCATCTCGCGAGGTTCTACCTCCGAAATTTGTTCGACAACCGAAGCAAAAAAAACTCGAATTTTTTGTTCGAATTCCGATTTGTTCAAGAACTGGGATGTTCGAAAACCGAGGTTTGACCACACTACAATACATTACTGTATTTTAAACACTTACTAACACATTTTAAAGTGTCACGTCTCCGCTCTGCTCTTGCGATGCTGACCGGCAGACACACCCCTGCAGCCCAGCGCGAGGGCATCTGCTCAAAACATTAATCATTTTATTTTTAAACACTTTATTATATTTTAAACATTTAAACATTTTAAAGTGTAAATGTGTCACGGCTCTGCTCCGCTCTTGCATTTCTGACCAGCTGACGCACCCCTGCAGCCCAGCGCGAGGGCATCCGCACATTGCTCAGAGGCATGCCCTGTACTATTAGTGCTCATTGCCGGTCACTGTCCCAAATCCTGGATGGCAGTGTTTTTTTCCTACGTGCGCGGTTGCGCTCACTGCCGTTGTCCCAACTGTTTCTGCACAGCGGTGCATTTTGTCTTCGTGCGCGGCTTTGTCATGTTTCCGCTCTCGCCCTCTGCACAAGACCTTTAAGGAGCACGTCGCCAATACGGAATTGCTAATCGTCAGTCCTCACAGTTGTGTCTGTTTTTACACGCACGCCTGGCACCTGATTCTTGTTTGCCTGACCCGCCGTGTTACAAGATGCCCGCACAACGCGAGCTCGTTGACCGGCTCGTCATTTTAAAGCGTAAATGTGCAACGGCTCCGCTCTGCTCTTACCATGCTGACAGCTGAGCACCCCCGCTGCCCAGCACAAGGGCATCTGCACAAGACTTTTAAAACTTTATTTTAAAGACTGTATTATACTTTTAAACACTTTATTGTATATTGAAATACTTTTTATATAGCTTTATAAAGCTTGCTATGCCCTTCTGCTTTGATGACGCAAGACACAAGCTCACTGACTGGAACGTCAGCTTGCCTTGTTGTCCTGCTCTGCCGCATTCCAGACATCCTTGTTTCCTTTAAACTTTCCCCAAATAAAGAGCCCATGTTGCATTTGGTTGTCCTGCCTCGTTTGTGACAACGAAGCACAAATGATGATGATGATGATGATGATGATAGAACTTTACTAATTTACTTGTCACAGCAGCGCATACAAGTGCAAGAAAACAAGCGTCAACATTTCACAAAGGATAAATGACAGACAAAGACAAACACAAGTGCCGCTAGTAGAGACGAAACACAATTTTTATCAGGTGCCACACATGTTGTAAAGTCTGACAGCAGACGGAATAAAGGACCTGCGGAACCGTTCCTTCCTACACCTGCGGGTGTAATAGTCTGCTGCTAATGGAGCTGCTCAGGGACCGCACAATGTCATGGAGGGAGTGAGAGGTATTGTCCATGATGGATTTCAGCTTAATAAACGTCCTGCTCTCACCCACAACCTCAATGGAGTCCAGGGGACAGCCCAGGACAGAGCTCACTCTCCTAACAATTTTATTCAGTCTCCCCTTGTCCCGGTCCGTACTGCCTCCACCCCAGGAGACCACAGAGAAAAGGATGGCAGAGGCCACCACAGAGTCATAGAAGGTCATGAGGAGAGCCCTGCACACACCGAAGGACCTCAGTCTCCTCAGCAGGTGAAGGCGACTCTGGCACCACTTCTTGTACGGGGCGTGGGTGTGATCAGTCCAGTCCAGATTGTTGTTAAGGCAAACACCCAGGAATTTTTAGTTCTCCACTACCTCAATGACCGATCCCTGGATGTTCACCGGAGTGAAGTGGGGTGGTGTCCTCCCGAAGCTCACAGTCATCTCCTTCGTCTTGCTGGTGTTCAGCTGAAGCTGGTTGAGCGCACACCAGCTGACAAAGTCCTTGATGACCGTCCTGTAGTCCAGATCGTTCCTATCTGAAACATATCCAACAATGGCCGTGTTGTTGGAGAACTTCTGGATGTGGCAGTGTGCGGTGGGTAAAGTTCGAAGTGTACAGGGCGAAAAGGATAGGAGGGGGCAACTGTGCTGCAGCTCACCACGTCAGACTCACAGAGATGTAACCTCACATACTGCGGCCTGTCGGTGAGGAAGTCTGTTGTCCATGCAGCCAGGCGCTGGTCCACACCCGCCTTCTCCATCTTCACCCTGAGCAGTGACGGCTGGATAGTGTTAAAAGCACTGGAGAAATCGAAGAACATGATCTTCCCAGTGCTCCCGATGTCCTACAGGTGAAGCAGGGTTCTGTGCATTAAATAAATTGTCCACCCCAACACCAGGCCGGTAAGCAAACTGCAGGGGGTCCAGTGAACGCAGGTGACCCAGGATGATCCTCGCCATAGTTTTCATCAGGTGGGAAGTCAAGGCAATAGGCCTGAAGTGGGTAGGCTCCTTGGGGCGCGGCACCTTTGGTGCGGGGACCACGCAGGAGGTCAGAGATGCTGCTGAGTCTGCTGACACAAACGAAGTGGACGAGTGGATACTATAGGAGTTTGAGATGCCAGGTTAGAGCTGCTCTTACAGCTCTAAGCCAATCATCGGCAACAGGGCCGTTTTTTTCTATGGGCAATATGGGCGACCGCCCAGGGCACAATCCACGTGGGGGTGCAATCCACGTGGGGGCGCAATCCACGTGGGGGCGCACGAGCGCTCTCAAGGAATAAAAAAATCGCCAGTTATCTTGCTCAGTGAGTTCCATCTCAAATCTATTCAGTGGTCACTGGAGTGCCCTTATTGTCACGTGATGTCAATTTGTGCTGAGAGTTGTGTCGGGTCAGGATTCTTTTGTTCGTTCTTCGTGAGTGCATGCGTGTCAGAGGAGCAGCCCCCTCTCTCGCCTGGGGTGGGGGTTAAGATGGATCCACAGTGCTCTTCAATAAAAAGAGGAACGTACTGATCCATAAAGACCATACCAAATTCTCTATATATGGATAAACAAGCTTTATTATCTACAAATAGAGAAGGACTACAACGATCACTCAATAAAAAGAGGAACGTATTGATCCATAAAGACCATACCAAATTCTCCACATACAGACAAACAAGCTTTATTATCTACAAATAGAAAAGGAATGCAATGATCAATGGTCAAGATCTGTCACGGTTTGTTTCGTTGTTTTAATGTTGTCATAGTTTCGGTTCGTGTGTCTGTGTGCTCACTGTGCCCTGATCAGTGTGATCACCCTCACCTGCCTCTTGTTAGCTGTCTTGTATTTACCGTAATTTCCCGACTATAAGTCGCGCTTTTTTTCATAGTTTGGGTGGGGGGGGGGCGACTTATACTCAGGACCGACTTATATATGTTTTATTTCACAAATTTTTACTTGAGCATTAAGACATCACTTACAAGTATAGTTGACCACTTCCCATGTTATTTTTAGTATAGTTGATCACTTCACATGCTTTTATATCTTTATCTTGAACATATTCAAAACATAAAAAATAGAGAAAACATCAAATAAAGCAATTAACACTTTAAAGCACCATATCCAAGTCCACTGTCTGCTGTATGTACACTTGCTCTATTTTTGCTCCTCTTATATTTATTATTATTATTTATTATTATTTGGCCCGTTCTCAGCTCTTTGTTTGTGTTTGTCACGTTAGCATACCTATCGTTTAGCCTGTTGTTGCTATTTAATGAATTGGAGTGACACCGATGGTTTTATAAACATGTTATTCATGTAATAGTTGTCCTTAATCACTCTATATGTTACGTCAGGCCCGTTCTCAGCTCTTTGTTTGTATTTGTCACGTTAGCATACCTATCGTTTAGCCTGTCGTTGGTATTGTTTAGCCTGCTGTTGCTCGTTCATGACTGTTTTTGGTGTGGGATTTTGTCGAATAAATTGCCCCCCAAAATGCGACTTATACTCCGGAGCGACTTATATATGTTTTTTTCACTTTTTGGGGCATTTTATGGCTGGTGCGACTTATACTCCGGAGCGACTTATAGTCCGGAAAATGCGGTAAGTCCTGTCTGTCAGAGATTCGCTCACTCAAACAATATTTTGCAAGAATCACACGGGAGACAAGCAAGTCCTTTTAGACACCTGCAGGTGGAGAGTTCACTCGCTCAAGGAATGAAGATCTGAAAGTCTCCTTCCTGCAAGGGCATATTTATTAGGAGGAACAGAGTGGGGGTGAGAGTGGACTGGTTTGGTGAACCCCCGGCCTCTGGTAAGATCAGAGCAGGGGGTGTTTTACGATGTTGTGGGAAACAGAACAACTTTGATTGCTTCCTCTGCAGCTGGTCACTCAAGCAGAGGAAGCAACCACTTTATTTTACTGCGTTGTGAGAGCAAGACAAGATTGGTTAATCATTATAGTCTACATTCCAACATAATCCTACGATAAAGATAACCTGGAAAACCCTAACATCTCCCTCCTGTTTTATCATATGATTATGTCACCCCAAACAACAAAGACAAGTAAGATATATATGTATAATGAAGAAACGGGACGTGGAACAAGAAAACAGCAGGACATGACGGCACCAAGACAGGACGACAACACCGAACGACAGCAACCAAAACCAAAACCAAAACCAGCAGCAACCAATACCAATGACCAAAACCAATGATCTGACAGGGAGAGAGGGGCAGACAGGACTTTTATACACGACAGGTAACGAGAGGCAGGTGGGAACAATCACACTGATCATGGGCACACAGGAGGGGAGGGGCGAGCACACAGACAGAAACCAAGACAACAGACACATAGTGGAGCAGTTGGGGACGAGACGTGACAGAACCCCCCCCACAAGGGACGTCTCCCGACGTCCCAAAAAAAAAAAACTAGGGGAACCAAACCGCACCGCACTCGGGCGGCGACTTGGGGAACCGAACCGCACCGCACTCGGGCGGCGACTTGGGAAACCGAACCGCACTCGGGCCGCGACTTGGGGAACCGAACCGCACCGCACTCGGGCGGCGACTTGGGGAACCGAACCGCACTCGGGCGGCGACTTGGGGAACCGAACCGCACCGCACTCGGGCGGCGACTTGGGGAACCGAACCGCACTCGGGCGGCGACTTGGGGAACCCGATCCGCACCGCACTCGGGCGGCGACTTGGGGAACCGAACCGCACCGCACTCGGGCGGCAACTTGGGGAACCGAACCGCACCGCACTCGGGCGGCGACTTGGGGAACCGAACCGCACCGCACTCGGGCGGCGACTTGGGGAACCGAACCGCAATCGGGCGGCGACTTGGGGAACCGAACCGCACTCGGGCTGCGACTTGGGGAACCGAACCGCTCTCGGGCGGCGACCTAGGGGACAGAACCGCACTCCGGCGGCGACTTCGGGGACAGAACCGCACTCGGGCGGCGACTTCGGGGACAGAACCACACTCGGGCAGCGACTTCGGGGACAGAACCGCACTCGGGCGGCGACTTCGGGGACAGATCCGCACTCGGGCGGCGACTGCGGGGACAGATCCGCACCCTGGCGGTGACTTCGGGGACAGAACCGCACTCGGGCGGCGACTGCGGGGACAGATCCGCACTCTGGCGGTGACCTAGGGGACCGAACCGCACTCCGGCGGCGACCTAGGGGACAGAGCCGGACTCTGGCGGTGACTTGGGGGACAGAGCCGCACTCTGGCGGTGACCTAGGGAACAGCGCCGCACTCTGGCGGTGACTTGGGGAACAGAACCGCGCTCGGGCAGCGACTTGGGGAACACAACCGCGCTCGGGCAGCGACTTGGGGAACACAACCGCACACGGGCGGCGACTTGGGGAAACAGAACCGCACTCCGCGGAAACTCGGGGAAACACAACCGCACTGGGGCGGCGACTTGGGAAGTCTGTACCGCGATTGGCGGCCACTCACAAAGTCCGTACAGTGATCGGCGACATTCGGAAGGCGGGGCTGTGCGCGGCGGCAAGAGCCATCACGTGCCGCAGCAGTGGGAGTGGAGCCAGGGACGATCGCGGGTCCGACGCAGCTGGCTTGGATGTCTGGTGACGTTCGCGGGTCCTGCGACGCTGGGGTGGAGCCCGATGGCGGCCGTGAGTCTGATGACGCCGGGAGGCACTCCAACGGCGGCCGTGGGTCCGGCGTCACGGCATCAGAGTCCGATCGCGGCCGCAAAGCCGCTGGCGGCAGAAGCACTCCGATGGCGGCCGCGGGTCCAGCTTCGCGGCAGCGAAGTCCGACGACGGTCGCAGAGCTGATGAAGCCGGGGGGAAATTCCGATGGCGGCCGTGAGTCCGGCGTCGCTGGAGCAAGATCCGATGTCAGCTGCAAGCCCATGGCGCTGGAACAAGCTCGGACGACGATCGGGCGTCGCAGCGGGAGCTGGTGGTGAAGGGTGGTCCAAGCGCTGGCCGCTGTGATGGTCGGATCATTCTGTCATGGTCGGGTGTGGAGCATGGAGCAGGACGACCAAGTGCAGCTTGGACCAGGGTTTATTGGCGGAACTCAAAATACAGACTCGGTGAACTGACATGACTTAAACAATAACTTGACTGACTGTGGAACAAGAAAACAGCAGGACATGACGGCACCAAGACAGGACGACAACACCGAACGACAGCAACCAAAACCAAAACCAGCAGCAACCAATACCAATGACCAAAACCAATGATCCGACAGGGAGAGAGGGGCAGACAGGACTTTTATACACGACAGGTAACGAGAGGCAGGTGGGAACAATCACACTGATCATGGGCACACAGGAGGGGAGGGGCGAGCACACAGACAGAAACCAAGACAACAGACACATAGTGGAGCAGTTGGGGACGAGACGTGACAAGAAAGAAGAACGGCAAAAATAAAAACAACAAACAATGATAGCAACACTTTCCAGTGAAGATGAGGCATTACCTCAACACCCCAGATCAAATTTATTGTGTAAGCGAAAAACCTGCTGGCCAGATGTTATTAGCAGGAAAATTCTTACACGGTCCCTTTACCTTAGGCGACCAGAATGCTATCAATAAAAAAATAAAAATAAAAACACAGAAACAGTACATCATTGTATCCATCACTTGCGAAGCATTTTCAATGGTCAAATCATCAAGTTTCTGTAAAACATGCTCAACAGAACAGCATCTACGCAATCCACGTTTCATTATCGTCATCACATCCGTCATCTCTAAGAAGTTGTATATGAACTTGGGCTACAGTAGAGGACACAAACTTCGACACAGCAGACTTCAAACATGGGATAACGCAGGTCGTAAACAAGCACAACACCACCAGCACAACAAGACAGCAATTTCAACAGCAGTTGCCACCAGTTGCCAGAGAATAGCCATGAAAAGAAATCAAACTGATGTGGGACCTTGTCTTTAGACATGGCCTGCTGTTCTTCAGCGAATTCATGGTGTCGTTGATGTGGGTGTCATTTTCTCCTGGTATGTATGTGCAACAGGAAGTCCCAATGATGTGGCACACACCACCTTGTGCTGTCCAGAACCATCCTGTTTTGCAAGACCATCAGTCTAATAGCCTGAATCTCTCTATGTTGTCCATCGTTGACTTGCAGTGAGAGATTCACAAAGGATTGAAAACGATAGTTCAGTGTCTCGATGAAGAGCGATAGTTTCCCAACCCCAATCTGAGGGAAGAGCGCAAGGACAACTTTGTCTCCGACGGACCATACTTTATGGTCCTCTGGAACGTTCGCACCCCAGACAGGGTCATGAGGGTCAAAGGTTGCAACTGCTCTGCGTCGACGTCCAGAAGACTTGTGTGCTCCTGTCAGCTGATGATATCGTATCCTGGTCTGTCACCCACACTGGTGCACACACTCCTGTCCAGTTGGCGGGCAGCATCGGATAAACCTTGTGACCACAAAGCCACCAGCCATTCTTATGTTCCGTTCGATGGTGCAGCCATGTTGGTTGGAGAGCCCTCACCACCTGAAATGGCTCTCCTATCTTGACACTCATTGGTGATGTCCAGAGCTCCCATCCAGTTTCCTCCTGGAGAGCAGTCGTCGTTAATGCAGACGTGGGTCTTGTTACCTTGGATGTAACATGTGTAATTCACTCCAGCTGGTCTCTCTGTGTAGGCCACTTGTGGCATTGTTCGTCCTTTAACAGTCACATTTAGATTTGTCCAGAATAGCTGATCACAGGCACCGTCTGCAAGTCCAGGGCGGTAAGGGTCGGCATCTTTGACTGCGATGGCACGGTGCTGATATCTAACTCCTCCCATGGATGCCATACATTTTGCTTCAGTGACATTCATTGCTCTGGCCTCCAAGCGAACTTGCGTGGAGGAAGGGGGGGTTTCGACTTTAACATAGCACGCCTCCTGTGTGTGAGCTCTCACAGTGAACCTGACATACCGGTACCAAGTGTTGGTTTCGTATGGGTTTCTGGGGTCCCATGACCAGTCCTCAAAGTTCTCATCACGTGACCATTGTTTACCACGGGCAACATTGTCATTTGGTCTGTTCAGATGAGTCAATAGACCATAGCACGCTCCAACCACAACGCAGCAGAGGATCCATCTGGCATATGGAGCCCCGTTGCTACTAGGATGGCAGAGACACCGGGACATCCCCTCGCCTAGCGGAGTGGGGATCGATGAATTCTTCACCAACATTGAGACGCCTCACCCTAAACGATGGGGCCCCTTTGTAGTCACGCTTCCCCACCACTCCGAATTAGGGGTCCAGTACTCTCTGCAACTTGCAGTGGCTGAGGTGAATCCAGCAGGGCCGTTGAGAATTTTTTACCGCCGTGGGAGTAGCAAGCAAAACTTGGAACGGTCCCTCCCACCGCGGGCTGGCCCAGTTCTTTCTTTTGATGACTTTGATGTAGACCCAGTCTCCTGGATTGATGGTGTTGTCCACCTGTGAGGGGGAGAGATCAGGCGGCAGTAAATTTGCATTTGACACATCTTTCAGTTTGAGCGTCCTGATTAGATAATCTGCCAAGGTCTGTTCTTCATCTGCTTTTTGCAAATCTGCAGGGAACACTGGTAGTCTATATGGTCTCCCATGTATGATTTCAAAAGGTGTTAGTCCTTCTGAAGTGGGAGTAATTCTCATATACAGTGGGGGAAATAAGTATTTGACCCCTTTCTGATTTTGCAGGTTTGCCCACTTGCAAAGAATGCAACGATCTATAATTTTAATCATATGTACATTCTAACAGTGAAAGACGGAATCCCAAAGAAAATTCCAGAAAATCACATCATATGAATTTATAAAAATTGATAACCGTCTGATAAGGAAAAACAAGTATTTGAACCCCTGGACAAACAGCATGTTAATATTTTGTAGAAAAGCCATTATTGGCCAGCACAGATGTCAAACGGTTTTTATAGTTGGTGACGAGCTTTCTGCACATTTCGGCAGGGATGTTGGCCCACTCCTCCCTGCAGACAGCCTTTGGGATGATTCCTCACCATTCGCATGATCAGGGAGACCCCACGAGGTGAGATCTTGTGTGGAGGCCCAGACCGAGGGAGGTTGGCGGTGGTGTGGTGCTTCTTCCATTTCCTGATAACTGCACCGACAGTTGATCTTTTCTCTCCAAGTTGCTTTCCGATTCTCTTGTAGCCCATCCCAGCCTTGCGCAGATCAACCATCCAGTCTCCAGACCTGAATCCAATTGAAAATCTTTGGAGTGGGGCTTAAAATTCAAGTTGCCAGGCGACAACCTCGGAACCTGAATGATTTGGAGGCTGTCTGCAGGGAGGAGTGGGCCAACATCCCTGCCGAAATGTGCACAAAGCTTGTCACCAACTTTAAAAACCGTTTGACATCTGTGCTGGCCAATAATGGCTTTTCTACAAAATATTAACATGCTGTTTGTCCAGGGGTTCAAATACTTGTTTTTCCTCATCAGACGGTTATCAATTTTTATAAATTCATATGATGTGAATTTCTGGAATTTTTTTGGGGATGCTGTCTCTCACTGTTAGAATGTACATATGATTAAAATAGTAGATAGTTGCATTCTTTGTAAGTGGGCGAACCTGCAAAATCAGCAAGGGGTCAAATACTTATTTCCCCCACTGTAGATCTTCACTAAGTCGAGGCACTCTGGCCAAGGTCTGCCTGTTGTTTCCATGCATTTTTTCAACCTGCTTTTGATAGTAAAGTTTGCCCGTTCAACCAGGCCTGCGCTCGAAGGATGCCAAGCACAGTGGTTTTTTTAACGTTATTCCAAGGTGTACAGCCATGTTCTGCACAACTTGGTTCACAAAGTGTGGACCATTGTCACTGTAAATGGTTTGGGGGATGCCATGAGTTGGTATGATGGTTTTGCAGATAGCTTTTGCCACTGTTAAGGCATCTGCGCGTTTAGATGGAACTACTTCCACCCATTTGGAAAATGCTTCAATCATCACTAGGCAGTATTTGTAAGGTCCACTTTGTGTGAGTTCAATAAAATCCATATGCATGATTTGAAATGGATAAGAGGGTTTTGGAAATGAGCCTCTCTTAGGTCTCATGTTTCCTTGTGGATTATGTTTCACACAAACAGGACATGCTTTACATTTTTTTTTTAAGTAAGCATCTAAACCAAAGGTAATGAATTGTTGATCTATGATGGTCTTCATCCCTCCTGTCGACACATGGCAAAGCCCATGTGTCGCAAGCGCTGCTGCCTTAAAACGTGATTTTGGTAAAACAGATTTGTCATTGATGCGCTGGATATTATCTGTATCCACTATTGCACCTTTTGTCGTCCACATTCGCTTTTCCACCATTGGAGCATTGCCCTGCATATCTGTCAGTATAGTTTTATCTATGAGTTGTGTGTCCTCTGAACCCATTGTAACTTATTTTTGCTCACTTTATTCCCTGTTTTGCAGAGATAGTGTAACAATGCTAAGGAGTCTGCCTTGCAAGCAGCTTCAGTTTCAGAGGCTACCAGGAGATCATCTACATAAACTAAAAGTTGGCTTTTGTTTGACATCTGAAAATCAGCCAAACAGGCCCTAATAGCTTGAATGAAAATAGTTGGACTATCAGCAAATCCTTGTGGCAATCTGGTGTATGTATAGCTTTGTCCTTTAAAGGTAAAAGCGAACCAAAATTGTGAGTCTGGGTGAATTGGCACTGAGAAAAATGCATTGCTGAGATCAATTACTGTGAAAAACTTCTGATTAGGCTTCAAAGTGTTCAGAAGTGTGTGTGGGTCAGGCACATTGGGTGCTCTTGTTTGCACTGCATCATTCACTGCTCGTAAATCTTGTATCATTCGCCAATTAATTTTGTCGGCCTTTTGGACTAGAAAAATGGGAGTGTTGCAAGGAGAATCCGAGCACTCCCTAATGATTCCTCCTGTCAAAAGATCATTTATAACAGGGGCAATCCCATTTATTGCCTCCTGTTTTAAAGGATATTGCTTAACTCTCGGACGCCACTCTGATCTTGGTTTGATCTGTACTGGGGAAATGGATCGTAAAAGTCCTACATCAGACGGGCCCTTGGTCCACAGTTTTTCAGGAACCCCAGCCAATTCCCCCTCCTCCTTTTCATTCAAATTCCTTTTCAAATGTCAACTAGTCAGGGAAGCGCACAAGCGCCTGCTCTGCCTACAGCTACTTCACACACTGTTTGCTTCCACACGTCACAACTGGTACTGGAGCTCCACCCATCACCTTTGTCCTCATAATCAGTCACAGATCCAGCAAGTTTAATTCGGGAACCCACATCTGCCCACGTTATACTGTGAGGTTTAAACAATGAGATGTGGGGTACAGCCGACAATTTGTATCTGTCTTTCTGAGGAGCGGGCAAGAGCACAGCAGCAGCTGCAAATGACCTGCGATCTGTGTACAGAGCAGTGATTGTTAAAGTTACTTCTGTGTCGCTGAGAAAACTTCCAATATAGTCATCTTGTGGATCAGTAAGAATATTCATGGTGACATGTAATTCATTACAAGTCATTTCTGATTCAGGTTGGGACAATTGTTTTCGAGCTTCACTCAGCAATCTGCTTGGGCGTTTAGGATTTCGTTCAGGAGGGATGGCATATGAGCAGCAAACCTGTTCACCTGCTTGTGCAGCATATGAGTCCACATCTCTCACTCTACATGCTCGCATGCCATCCTTTACTGGAATTATTGCAATTCCCAATCGAGTCATCAGATCTCGTCCCAGCAGGTTTATGGGACATTTTGGAGATAGGACAATCGAAACTGAAGCCATGCTTCCAGTTTCCTTATCTCTCACTTTAACTGGATTAGAGATACTTTCCTTGTGTACCTGCCCATCAGCAGATTTCACCCAAATAGTATTTTGGGAGGCCTTTAGATTTGGGACTTTAGTTTTTATCACGGTTTTACAAGCCCCGGTATCACACAAACACTCGACATCACTGCCTCCAATGTTTAGAGTAACATATGTTTTTTCTTTTAATGCACTCAGAATGTCCCATTCTGTATGGACATCTACTATTTCTTCCTCTATAGGAGCACCAGAGGTGAAAGGGGGGGGGATCTAGTCATGCTGAGAATTTGGCCCTTCCTCCGCCCCTTCCTGCACCCTTTGATTGATATTGCTTTGCAGAACGACACACTCTTGCAAAGTGTCCTCGTTTCCCACAGTTCCAACAGTTGTCAGAATCTCGTGGGGGTTTTGAATTATATGGCGGCCTGCGACCTTGTTGGCCTCTACCTCTTCCTCTGCCTTGCTGAGACCCTTGGAAGAAGACTGTTGTATCTTCATCTAGTTCATCATCATCATTATCTAGATGAAATACATCAGAACTTTTGCGTTTTTTTGATCACCTTTTCAGCACGTCTGGCCCATTGCATAGTTGTTGTCACACTTGCAACATCCACTTCCACCAAATGTTTCCTCACCCAGTTGCCTATTTCCATCCCCCCATCCATCCATCCATCCATCCATCCATCCATCCATCCATCCATCCATCCATCCATCCATCCATCCATCCATCCATCCATCCATCCATCCATCCATCCATCCATCCATCTTCTTCCGCTTATCCGGGGTCGGGTCGCGGGGGCAGCAGCTTTAGGAGGGACTCCCAGACTTCCCTCTCCCCAGCCACTTCATCCAGCTCATCCCGGGGGATCCCAAGGCGTTCCCAGGCCAGCTGAGAGACATAGTCTCTCCAGCGCGTCCTGGGTCGTCCCCGGGGTCTCCTACCGGTGGGACATGCCCGGAACACCTCCCCAGGGAGGCGTCCAGGAGGCATCCTGATAAGATGCCCGAGCCACCTCATCTGGCTCCTCTCAACGTGGAGGAGTAGCGACTCTACTCCGAGTCTCTCCCGGATGACAGAGCTTCTTAGACTTAGACTTAGATTTAGACTCAACTTTATTAATCCCTTGGGATTACTCCTTCAGGGAAATTCTGTGTCCAGTAGCAGTAAAATACAAGATACACAAGAAAACACAAGAGATCAAGATATACAGAAGATGAAGAAATACACACAGTGCAAGAGATAGCAATGAAATGTAAACGAGGCCAAAAGATAAACTAGGCAAGAAAATCGAGGGAGGTAAAAACACTACACAGTAGTTGCCATAATATTGCGCATTGTATATTGACGTGAAGAATGTGTACAGTTATTACAAGCATCTCCATGTCCCTGTTCATGTCCATGTCACCTCCTCCCCAGTGAGGAGTTGAATAGCTTGATGGCTTGGGGGACAAAAGAGTTCTTCAGTCTGCTTGTCCTACAATTGGGGACCCTCACCCTATCTCTAAGGGAGAGCCCGGACATCCTGCGGAGAAAACTCATTTCGGCCGCTTGTATCCGAGATCTCGTTCTTTCGGTCACGACCCATAGCTCGTGACCATAGGTGAGGGTAGGAGCGTAAATTGACCGGTAAATTGAGAGCTTTGCCTTTTGGCTCAGCTCTCTCTTCACCACAACGGACCGGTACAGGGTCCGCATTACTGCAGACGCTGCACCGATCCGCCTGTCGATCTCACGCTCCATCCTCCCCTCACTCGTGAACAAGACGCCAAGATACTTGAACTCCTCCACTTGGGGCAGGACCTCTTCCCCGATCCGGAGAGGGCATTCCACCCTTTTCCGATCGAGGACCATGGACTCGGATTTGGAGGTGCTGACCCTCATCCCGACCGCTTCACACTCGGCTGCGAACCGTTCCAGCGAGAGCTGGAGATCACGGCCTGAAGAAGCCAACAGCACCACATCATCTGCAAAAAGCAGAGACACGATGCTGAGGTCCCCAAACCGGACCCCCTCAACGCCTCGGCTGCGCCTAGAAATTCTGTCCATAAAAATTATGAACAGAATCGGTGACAAAGGGCAGCCTTGGCGGAGTCCAACCCTCACTGCGAACGAATCCGACGGACCCTCCTCTCCAGCACCCCTGAATAGACCTTACCAGGGAGGCTGAGGAGTGTGATTCCCCTGTAATTGGAACACACCCTCCGGTCCCCCTTCTTAAAGAGGGGAACCACCACCCCAGTCTGCCAATCTAGAGGCACTGTCCCCGATGTCCACGCAGCGTTGTAGAGGCGTGTCAGCCATGACAGCCCCACAACATCCAGAGCCTTTAAGAACTCCGGGCGGATCTCATCCACCCCCGGGGCCTTGCCACCGAGGAGTTTTTTAACTACCTAAGTGACTTCGACCCCAGAGATTGGAGAATCCGCCTCAGAGTCTCCAGGCCCTGCTTCCTCAATGGAAGGCGTGTAGGTGGAATTGAGGAGGTCTTCGAAGTATTCTCCCCACCGACTCACGACGTCCCAAGTCGAGGTCAGCAGCACGCCATCCCCACTGTAAACAGTGTTGACGTTGCACTGCTTCCCCCTCCTGAGACGCCGGATGGTGGACCAGAATTTCCTCGAAGCCGTCCGAAAGTCATTCTCCATGGCCTCACCGAACTCCTCCCACGCCCAGGTTTTTGCCTCAGCAACCGCCGAAGCCGCGTTCCGCTTGGCCATCCGGTACCTGTCAGCTGCCTCCGGAGTCCCGCAGGCGAAAACGGCCCGATAGGACTCCTTCTTCAGCTTGACGGCATCCCTTACCGCCGGTGTCCACCAGCGGGTTCGGGGATTGCCGCCACGACAGGCACCAACGACCTTACGGCCACAGCTCCGGTCGGCCGCCTCAACAATGGAGGCGCGGAACAAGGTCCACTCAGACTCAATGTCCCCCGCCTCCCCCGGGACGTAGGAAAAGCTCTGCCGGAGGTGGGAGTTGAAGCTCTTCCTGACAGGAGATTCTGCCAGACGTTCCCAGCAGACCCTCACAGAGCGTTGGGGTCTGCCAGGTCGGACCGGCATCTTCCCCCACCATCGGAGCCAACCCACCACCAGGTGGTGATCAGTTGACAGCTCCGCCCCTCTCTTCACCCGAGTGTTTAAAACATGCGGCCACAAATCCGATGACACGACTACAAAGTCGATCATCGAACTGCGGCCTAGGGTGTCCTGGTGCCAAGTGCACACATGGACACCCTTATGTTTGAACATCGTGTTCATTATTGAAAATCCGTGTCGAGCACAGAAGTCCAACAATAGAACGCCGCTCGGGTCCAGATCAGGGCGGCCGTTCCTCCCATTGAAGTCACCCAGTAGAACGATAGAGTCCCCAGAAGGAGCGCTCTCCAGCACTTCCTCCAGGGACCCCAAGAAGGGTGGGTACTCTGAGCTGCCGTTTGGTGCATAGACCCGTCCCCCCACCCGAAGGCGGAGGGAGGCTACCCTCTCGTTCACCGGGGTGAACCCCAATGTGCAGGCGCCCAGCCGGGGGGCAATAAGTATACCCACACCTGCTCGACGCCTCTCACCGTGGGCAACTCCAGAGTGGAAGAGAGTCCAGCCCCTCTCGAGAGGGCTTGTACCGGAACCCAAACTGTGCGTGGAGGCTAGTCCGACTATATCTAGTCGGAATCTTTCTGCCTCGCACACCAGCTCGGGCTCCTTTCCAGCCAGAGAGGTGACATTCCATGTCCCAAGAGCCAGCTTCTGCAGCCGGGGATCAGACCGCCAAGGTCCCTGCCTTTGGCTGCCGCCCAGCTCACATTGCACCCGACCCCTTCGGCCCCTCCCACAGGTGGTGAGCCCATGGGAAGGGGGACCCACGTTTCTATTTCGGGCTATGCCCGGCCGGGCCCCATGGGCGAAGGCCCGGCCACCAGACGCTCGCCTTCGAGCCCCGCCTCCAGGCCTGGCTCCAGAGGGAGGCCCCGGTGACCCGCGTCCGGGCGAGGGAAAACCATCCATCCATCCATTTTCTGAACCGCTTAGTCCCCACGGGGGTCGCGGGCGTGCTGGAGCCTATCCCAGCCGTCATCGGGCAATAGGCGGGGGACACCCTGAACTGGTTGCCAGCCAATCGCAGGGCACACAGAGACAGACAACCAATCGCACTCACACTCACACCTAGGGACAATTTGGAGTCTTCAATCGGCCTATTAAGCATGTTTTTGGAATGTGGGAGGAAACCGGAGTGCCCGGAGAAAACCCACGCGGGCCCGGGGAGAACATGCAAACTCCACACAGGGAGGGCCGGAGGTGGAATCGAACCCGCACCCTCCTAACTGTGAGGCGGACGTGCTACCCAGTGCTCCACCGAGCCGCCTCGCGCGGGGTCGCTCGCCTTCCCGCCTCACCGCGTAAGTGAGGAAACGATAAGAGTAGTGGTATTTCACCTGCGGCCGCGACCGCGGAGGGTTGAGGTCCGTTTTGGGTGGTGCGGTCTCCCACTTATTCTACACCACTCATGTTTCTTCACAAGGGAAAACAAAGTCCATTTATGTTTTTCATCATAAGGGGCTTGGGTGAGCCGTGCTTTGTCTGACCCCTCACCTAGGACCCGTTTGCCATGGGTGACCCTACCAGGGGCATGAAGCCCCCGACAACATGGCTCCTAGGATCATAGGGGCACGCAAACCCCTCCACCACGATAAGGTGACGACTCGCGGAGGGGTAGTTGCCTATTTCAGGGCGGAAATTAGTGAGGAGCGCATTTTTAAGCTGTTGTTGATAAGCACTCTCAGCTGTATCATTGAATGGGATGCCACTATGCACCCTGAATTCTTTTTCAAATCTCAAACGAAAATCATCAGTATCTTCACCAGGCTTCTGTTTTATTCCTGCCAAATGACCATAATTCGCTCGTCTTGGAAATATAGTTCGCACTCTTTGCACAAGACCATTCCATTGTGCTGCATACTCCCCTCCCAATTGATTTCCCTCAACGGGATAGGGAAAAGGCCCTTGATTATTTCTACCTGTATAATTTCTTCTAAATGAAATTTCAGTCTTTTCCCAAGCATTGCAGCTTCCCCTGCCTCATGTCCATTCAGTCTATAGGAATGTATAATTCCAGCCATGTCCTCTGCCCATATAGCTGGGTCTTCAGCAACAGGGGTAACCCCTTCAACTGCTTTTCTTGCCTCTTCCAAAGTCCATGGCCGGAAAACATATCTATGTGGGAGTTGGCCTTCCCCTACATTAGGGTTTGGCACCTGTATCATTGGCATACATCAGCCTTGTGTAAATTTTGAGAAAATCTAGCAGCAGCGGTCAAACTTCTTGTTTGTACAGGACTTCTAATAATGTGACCCTGACTTCTTTTGCTGTTATATGGGGGGGGGGGGGGCTGCAGGTTTGTTAAGCTTGGATACAAGTTTTGCGTACGAGCGGAAGGCCCCTCTTGCTCCTCTGCTCAAGCTGCCCCTTCAGCGTCGGCTGGAGCCGTGGCCGCGGCAGTGCGCCTGCGCATTGTGTCCTCATTGTCTTCCGGCCTGACAAACATAGTCTCAGCCTCATCACCTTTCATCTTTCTATCTTTTGTCTTTTGGATTTGTTCTCTTCTCTCTTGTGAAGCTTTTAACCACATTTTAGCACAATCCAATTCTCTCTCTTTTCTTTTCTTTTTCAGTCCATTTTTCTTTTTATCCACACTCTCTTCTAAAACATCAGCTACTATCTTCCACACTTCAACTCTCAACTTTCCTTCTATTCCATACTTTTTCTTCCACTTCGGCATATATTGCATACAATTAAGAAATCTACTCGCCATGTACTTCTCATCTCCGTCAAGAGGTAGAGATTTACCGTTTTTATTCCCCATATTAATTCTAGTAGTTTTAGGTTATACAATTTCTTTTTCCCAAAAATATTATTATTATTATTATTATTATTATTATTACTACTTATTTATTTATTTAACTATGTCTTTGAGGATCCTCAATGCAGGTTTAAATCTACCTTTCAACAAATTACTAGCCTGTATTATTGCCGTGGATCAATGCTAGAACTGCTATTTAGTCATTTTATCCTACCAGTCACACTCCCAACCATACAAACTCAAGCGCTTTTTATTTTTCTCATGGCTCGGACAAACCAAAGCCGTATCTCATAGCTCGGACAAACCAAAGCCGTACCTCATAGCTCGGACAAACCAAAGCCGTATCTCATAGCTCGGACAAACCAAAGCCGAATCTCATAGCTCGGACAAACCAAAGCCGAATCTCATAACTCGGACAAACCGAAGCCGTATCTCACATTCACCTGTGTTTTTTTTTTTTTTTTTTTTTTTTTGTATACGCGTTTCACAACAACACAATCACACAACTTCAGGCCTTTAACTTACTTGTCCCCTGGTTCGTTGCACTGCCGGGTCCCGTCAATCCACCTCTGTCAGACGAAGGCAGACCCAAGATGCTGGCCCAGCGAAGAATTCTCTTCCCAGGACTTTCTCCTCCAGGTCCTCTTAATGGACGCTGGCTTGTCGACAATGCAGCACGTCCTCCTTCGTCAGCCAGACCTCTGTCAGACGAAGGCAGACCTAAGATGCTGGCCCAGCGAAGAATTTCCTTCCCAGGTCTTTCTTTACCAGGTCCGGCTAATGGACGCTGGCCCGTCGACGGTGTACAGCGCGTCGTCCTCCGTCAGCCAGATGATGGGTATGAGAGATCCCGGGTTTCGGCACCAAAATGTTAGAGATTCGCTCACTCAAACAATATTTTGCAAGAATCACACGGGAGACAAGCAAGTCCTTTTAGACACCTGCAGGTGGAGAGTTCACTTGCTCAAGGAATGAAAATCTGAAAGTCTCCTTCCTGCAAGGGCATACTTATTAGGAGGAACAGAGTGGGGGTGAGATTGGACTGGTTTGGTGAACCCCCGGCCTCTGGTAAGATCAGAGCAGGGGGTGTTTTACGATGTTGTGGGAAACAGAACAACTTTGATTGCTTCCTCTGCAGCTGGTCACTCAAGCAGAGGAAGCAACCACTTTATTTTACTGCGTTGTGAGAGCAAGACAAGATTGGTTAATCATTATAGTCTACATTCCAACATAATCCTACGATAAAGATAACCTGGAAAACCCCAACACTCCCCTGTCGGATTGTTTGCATCTCATGTCCTCTTATTTCTTGTTTCTCTAGTTGCTTGTCTGTTCTTGTCTTGTTTCATCTTTCTGTTCGGTTATTCTAGTCCCTAGTCGAGCATCTACTGCATAGTCTGTCTTTTGAGTTTGTTCAATAAACCCTGGTCCAAGCTGCATTTGGTCATCCAGCTCCATTCACTTCATGACAATGTAAGAAAAGCATTTATTTAAAGAGTTGGCATTAAACCATAGCCATTGCAATTAAGCCGATATAATGAAGCTGAGAAATGTTCGACATTAAGGATAAAGAAAAAATACCTGGGGAAGTTTGTTGAAACAAGGAAAAGAAAGCCAGACATGAAGGTTTAAAGTACCTCTGGACATGGTACACAAACGCCCTGATCTTAAACTCGTAGGAGGTCAAGCAAAAACTCAAGCAAGTCTCAAAGGGCTTCACATGTACAAAAATGGACAATTATTCTCAAACATCCCCTGATCTTAAACTCCCAGGAGGAAAAAAAAAAAAAAAACTACTGGGGGAAAAATGAGAAACCTTGAGCCTTGAGAAGAGACCACAGATGGGAGGATCCCCCTTCCAGGATGACGAGGCTGCAATGGATGCAGAGAGGGCACATAGTGTAAAACAAAGAAAAAGTGGATGTCCAGTTCAAAGAGCTGCAGGAAGGTGCCCTCAGTTGTCCTGGCAGTGTCTTTGAGGGAGGTAATCCGCTGCAGATCCCTCATCCCGATTGGCCGACGAGAAATCCAGACAGCCATTATCAGTTTGGGAGTCACCTAAACCCCTCCCCAACAGGGGAGGTGGGGGTCAGCGAACACAAACTCCAGCCAAATCGGTGTCTTTAATCGTGTCTTAAATGTTTCTACTGAGGTACCGCGACTGCTGATATCTATCGGTAGGGCATTCCAAAGCTCTGGAGCCCAAATAGAAAATGCGCTAGACTACTTTTTGGCCCCTGGGGTCACTAAAAGACTAGCGTTTTGCGAGCGTAGTTTACGGGATGGAACGTAAGGCAAAACTAAGTGAAGGTGTCCAAACCTTTTGCAAGGAGGGCCAGATTTGATTAAGTGAAGGAGCCCGGGGGCCAATAGTTTTTTCGGACATTTTTTTAACGACAAAAATTTCATGCAAATACACTGAAGGAATGGGGTCAAAATACAAAAAGTCCTGCCTAGCTACAAAAACAGATGTGCTCAAACCTCATTGAATAAAGTACATAAGCAGACAAGTATATTCACATATTAAATCAATAAAAGAAACATTTTAAGCATATAATTATACCTACACACCAAATCAATAAAGAAGACATAACTAAACATTTTTGATAAGTGGTGATGAGAAAGGTTTTTATAACTTTATGATCTGATATATATTTCTGAGCACTTTGAAATAACAAATGCCTTTTGATATATTGCCTAAATAGCTTGATGACCCTTAAGGAACTGTGTAATGCATGCCTGATGTTTTTCTCTAAATCATGGACACGGCTAAAGTCGTCTGACCGTTCACTACTTGATTGTATCTTATGTTTTGACTAATGCTAGACGCCAGTTTTTGATTACTACTGAACGCTCTGCACAGAGGGACATATTTTGCCTAACAAAGAAAGAATGAGGTACGACAGTGTATGTCCAAGATTGGAGAAGAATGTTCACAGGAAGGTCACGTGGAGATAAAACCAGCAGGTGCCAGAGGGAGCCAGCGAAGGACTCGGCCAAAGATGATTGCCAAGGCCGAAAGACGGGATGGAAGACAACAGCCCCCACACACACCGAATCGCCCATGACCAGCACCCACTCCCATGGCGAACTTGCCCCACCCCAAAGACTCATCACCCATCAATCTCGGCCCACAATGCGCAACTTAATATAAGCTGATCAAAGAACCTTGAACATCGCCTTTTCTGAATGGAGACTTTCTGCTCTTGAAGGTCCCAGCGCTGTATTGTACTTTCCTGAAAACAGAGCTTTTTGAACTGGAATTGTGATTGAACTCAACCAACCTGTGTAAGTCTAATTTCTGCTTCAGTGTCTTAGCATTTTCCTAAATCTGAAGAAATCAAACGAGTAAATTGGATAACAGGTGATTGGCAATGGCTTTTGCCGTGAGGCGCAGATAACGCGCTCCCTAAATTGTGGACAAAATCCAACAACACACTGTTGTAAAAAAAAATCATTGTCACAATTGTCTTTATTTTTCAAATGACAAAATAACCAAATATTAAGCCACTCAGGCAGATGTGAACTATTCTAAAAACACAAATTCTGCCTTTCATTCATATCTGAAGAGTCAGATAACATTGAACAAACCGTATGAAATACCTTAAATTTACATGAGTTTAAACTTATTTTTGCCTCATGACCATTTTAATCAGGAGTTATAAGTAATGCAAAATTGTCTGTTATTATTAAAACTTAGAGCAAGTGAAATTTGCTCTTGTCATTTACAATTTCTTTTAGAAAGTAATAGTTTGAGTCACGTCTCCAGCTTCATAATATCAACAGTATTAACATGGCCACTTCGTAGCTTGCTTTAGTAATATTTACTTTTGACTCACAGCCCCGCATGACGAATCGCTGTTGTGATGCCAGTTTAGCTTGGAGCTGCTTCACTTTATCAGCGCGGTCATTCCCTGTTAGCTTGTCTTACGTGTTAGCATGTTTAGTTTGATAGTGTCTCTTTAGGTTGAAATCCTTAAGCAAGACAACCGTCTCCTTACAAATTACCGTATTTTCCGGACTATAAGTCGCTCCGGAGTATAAGTCGCACCAGCCATAAAATGCCCCAAAAAGTGAAAAAAACATATATAAGTCGCTCCGGAGTATAAGTCGCATTTTGGGGGGCAATTTATTCGACAAAATCCCACACCAAAAACAGTCATGAACGAGCAACAACAGGCTAAACAATAGCAACGACAGGCTAAACGATAGGTATGCTAACGTGACAAATACAAAGAAAGAGCTGAGAACGGGCCTGACGTAACATATAGAGTGATTAAGGACAACTATTACATGAATAACATGTTTATAAAACCATCGGTGTTGTTAGGGTTTTCCAGGTTATCTTTATCGTAGGATTATGTTGGAGTGCAACAGGTAATAAATACCTTACCTTGTCCTCCTTATCACAAGGTCATAAAACATCCCCTGACATGTTTAGACTAGAGGGCAAGGGCTTTAGCCAGCCTACCCATACCCCCACTCTGTTCCTCCTAATAAATATGCCTTTGCAGGAAGGAGACTTTTCAGATTTCATTCCTGTAGCGAGTGATCTCTCCACCTGCAGGTGTCTAAAAGAACTTGCCTTGTCTCTGTGTGGTTCTTGCAAAATAAGTTGGAGTGAGCAAATCTCTAACATTTTGGTGCCGAAACCCGGGACCCTCATACCCATCATCTGGCTGACGGAGGACGACGCGCTGTACACCGTCGACGGGCCAGCGTCCATTAGCCGGACCTGGTAAAGAAAGACCTGGGAAGGAAATTCTTCGCTGGGCCAGCATCTTAGGTCTGCCTTCGTCTGACAGAGGTGGATTGACGGGACCCGGCAGTGCAACGAACCAGGGGACAAGTAAGTTAAAGGCCTGAAATTGTGTTGTGTTGTTAAACGCGTAACACATAGAGGTGCACGGGAGACAGCTTGGGTTCAAGTCCCAGTGGAAGAAACAGGCTAAGAAAGGCAGAGCTTCTTTTTCGTTCATCGAAGAAGTGTGTAGACTCTTCTTTGTCTGTTTTTCCGAGCTGAGGGATCTGGCTTGGGTTAAAGTCCCAGTGGAAGGAACGTGCTAAGAAACACGGAGCTTCTTTTTTGTTAATCAAAGAAGGGCGTAGATTTTTCTTTGTATGTTTTTCCAAGCCAAAGAATAGCTTGGGTTCAAGTCCCAGTGGAAGAAACGGGCTAAGAAAAACAGAGCTTCTTTTTCTTAATTGAAGAAGGGTGTAGATTTTTTCTTTTGTCCGTTTTTCCAAAGCTGTTTGGGAGGGTTTTACACCCATCCCTGGATAGGCCTAAAAAAGCGCTGGAGTTTGTGTGATTGAGTGTGTGACTGGTAGGATAAATTGACTAAGAAGCAGTTCTAGCGTTGATCCATGGCAATAAAACAGGCTAGTAATTTGTTGAAAGGTCAATTTAAACCTGCATTGAGGATCCTCAAAGAAAAAAAAAAAAAAAAAATGAAAAAAATTGTAAAACCTTAAGCTACTAAAATTAAGATGGGAAATAAGAACGGTAAATCTCTTGCTCTGCTCTTCTTTAAAATGAGAAGTTCATGGCAAGTAGATTTCTTAATTGTATGCAATACATGCTGAAGTGGAAGAAAATGTATGGAGTACAAGGAAATTTGAAATGTGGAAGAAGTGGTAGAAGTGCTAGAGTGTGGTTGAAAGCTTCACAAGAAAGAAGAGAACAAATCCAAAAGACAAAAGATAGAAAGTTGAAAAGTGATGAGGCCGCCATTCAATTGAGATTTGAAAAAGAATTCAGGGTGCATAGTGGCATCCCATTCAATGATACAGCTGAGAGTGCTTATCAACAACAGCTTAAAAATGCGCTCCTCACTAATTTCCGCCTTGAAATAGGCAACTGAGTGAGGAAACATTTGGTGGAAGTGGATGTTGCAAGTGTGACAACAACTATGCAATGGGCCAGACATGCTGAAAAAGTGATCAAAAAAGGCAAAAGTTCTGATGTATTTCATCTAGATAATGATGATGATGAACTAGATGAAGATACAACAGTCTTCTTCCAAGGGTCCCAGCTAGGCAGAGGGAGAGGTAGAGGCCAACAAGGTCGCAGGCCGCCATATAATTCAAAACCCCCACGAGATTCTGACAACTGTTGGAACTGTGGGAGACGAGGACACTTTGCACGAGAGTGTCGTTTTGCAAAACAATATCAATCAAAGGGTGGAGGAAGGAGCAGAGGAAAAGCCAAATTTTTAGCATGACAAGCTTCCTCCTCTTTGACCGCTTATGCTCATACAGAGAAAGAAAGAATAGATGCCCATATGACAGCAAAACATGTCATTGTCAGATTATTAGAATTTTTTTTAGATTATTAGAAGTCCTGTCCATCCAAGAAGTATGACAATGCTGTTTGTATGCCCAAATTACAAATGACTAGAGCTCAAATTGTGTTACACTGAAGTTAAAATATGCAAATCAAGTGGTAAAGAAATGCAACTTGCTTCTAGAAGATAAATAAATAAAATTAGAATGTGCTGTCCTCGTGTGCATGGGAGGGACCAGCTCATGATCGACCACAGGAAATGGCCAGCCTGTGACGAATCATTGGTGCTGGGAACTACCTTTTGCATGCGAGAGCTGTGCATGTGTGTGCGTATATGTTAAAATGATGAACATTGGCTAAAGTTTTAGTATAAAAAAAAAATGTGCTAGACTGTGGTCTATCCAATTTGCACCGCAGAACAGAAATGATTTTGAAAGATAAAAATGAGAGGAAAAAGAGAGAAATCTGTTTGCAAGCAGAAACTAATCCACACTAGTGCATGTTAAGTGTCGAGCCCACATGAGAAATTCGAAGGAAAAAAAATGACAGAACATGCTTTCAGGAATTGGAAGAAGCTAAATTGTGAATTTAAGATTTTGCAATGCTACATTTAATAGGAATAATTGATTGGTTGTGTTATAAGATTAGATAAAATTCTAAATGCAAGCTAAATCTGAGAGATTGAGTTCTTCAAATTTAAAAACAAAGAAAAACTTCAGATTAATTTGCCAATTGTTTGTTTTAGTTAAGTTTTTTTTGAATTGGTGGATTGTTCTACCAGGAAACCTGAGTTGGAAATGATATATGAATGTTGTGTGGTGAGCTTGGATGAATTGGGACCAATGTGATAGAAAGACTCCTTTTTGGAGACTGCGTGTGAGATGCAAATGAACATTGATGAATGATAGCCTGAATGAAAAGAAATTACAGGTTGAATGGTTGAAGTTGTTGGCGACTACTATAGAAAATTAGTAGAGCGACTTTGATGAAAGAGTGATTTTGAGCAGGTTGAATGTTAGAAAGAAACACGTAGCTTTTGGATTGATAATTAACTAGAAAAAAAATGGAGAACCAGTAACACATGTAGAAGATGTGTGAACTGAGAAATTGAGAAGCGTTTTGGAAAGAAAGTCAAATTAAATGATGATGGAATCGTATGTAGTAAAGAATGCATTCTCCCAAAAAGTTTGTCAAGGTGTGAGGCATGGGCGTTGCCAAGCCTCAAAAGGGGGGGGGGGAGTGAGTAGGACAGATAGTGGAAGATAGTAATAATACAACACTTTATGACAATGAATTTTCGAATACATTTGGTGTTATATTGTGGTAATTTTTTTGTTCTGGTGTAGATAGGTTAGCAACACGAGAAATTTAGAGGTTCAAAAGAAAGACAGTTAAAAGAAAACATTTTTGATTTGGACAATTGCAGGCTAACAGGAACATGAGAACGATAAGAACTACGAGGTGGGATCCAATTTCATTGGGGAGATTGAGAATTCACAGCACCATACTCTAAGTCACATTTTTGAGCAAGCATGACAATAACATGTGAGAGGTCAAGACATACAGATCAGGGCTTGATGTGGAAAGCAGACCTCGATGAGTTGATTTTCAATAATGATACTGAAGACAACATACTGTCCGATTAAATTGGAACTATAGATAAAATGTAGCTCACAAATAGGATGAGTTGCAGGATTTACGATATAAAAACGAGACCGCTGTTATTAGAAGAATTTGAAGTTTGGTAAACAAACATTACCAGCAAATTGATGGAAGCAGCTACATTTGGAGATAGTCTTACAAGTGTTCAAACCAGCCTGTCATTCTCAGTGTCAGGGCCCCTGAAACCCAATCCGAGTCTTCGCCTGCAGCCGTGAACAACCACCAAATGGTGCCTGGCTCTGAAGCACCTTTGACCTTTGGCGAAGGACAAGAAAAGACTCCTGTTGTGCTTGGAGAAGGACAAGTACACTCCGGAGGACAGACAACATCCTCGGGGACGAGAAAAGACAGTGAAAAGCGGAGGAACTCACAATGATGAAAATTGACTCATTTGAACAATGGACTCATTCAAGAGTGATGAATGGGGTCGCTCTGAAGCAACAACAAAAGAACACCAACTTGATAGGGTGAAGTGCGGCAAAAAGATATGGACTTGGAGTGTCCGACGACCAAACCGCACTCCTTGCTACGGCGTTCCCAAATTTGGTGGAGCTTGGTTCAAAGTGGAAGGGAGGTTCATTGTGCACTGAGTTTGACAGGATTGAGGAGATTTGATAAATAAATAAATAAAAATTTGAAAAATACGTAGGGCTACAGATTATAGTCAGTGATTGAACGGATTTGGATAAAACAAATAGGCTAAAACGGTAGGAAACAAGAGCAAGATCTTATATTTTGGCTCATCAAGCTTAAGACGTAGAGGTCGAGTTATATAAATTTTAGAACAGGACATTTGGCAGTCAGGAGGAAGCTAGGTTGCTCAATGTACCTACTCAATACAATAGTAAGGGTTTTTATACCACAGTGGAGGTTGGATGGTCAGAAAGTTAGGTACGTTCAATTTTTGACATTCACACAATCATGCATAGGAGTCACAAGGCAACAGTTAACAAGACAATGACTGCAATAGGGGCCACCTACGACTGCACCGACATGGAAAAGTAGAAGTGAGAGAGCAGAGTATGGAATTATATGCTAAAACGTCTGCTATACAGTTACCAATAGGAGATTCTATCAAGAGAAGCTACATGAGAGATGGATTAGAATCTCTTTGTCTGCGTGGGTGCGTGTGTGTGTGTGTGTTCACACCCTGTGTGGGTGCGAGCGTGTGAGGAGAAAGAAGGCATGGGTAAGACAATCTCTTTTAAACCAGGAGGCAATAAATGGGAACGCCCCTGTCATAAATAGTTTTTGGTTAAAGGGAATCATTAGGAAGTGTTCAAACTCTTCCCGCAAACATTCCTATTTGCCAGTTAAATGGGCACTACAATTGACCACGAGAGTTGCAAACAACAGATGAAGAGCAGTCCTTGGCAGATTATATGATCAGGACGCTCAAACTGTGTCAAAGACAAATTTACTGCCGCCTGATCTTTCCTCCTCACAGGTCAACAACCCCATCAATCCAGGAGACTGGGTCTACATCGAGGTCATCAAAGGAAGGAACTGGGCCAGCCACGACGGGAGGGACCATTCCAAGTCTTGCTGACTACACATGTTGCACCCAAGGTTGCAGGACCCACAAATGCATTAACGACGACTGCTCTCCAGGAGGAAACTGGATGGGAGCTTTGGACATCACCGCTGTGTGCCAGGATGAGAGAGCCGTTTTCAAGGTGTAAGGGCTCTACTACCAACATGGCTGCACCATCGGACGGGACCTACTTCATTCAGAAGTTCAGAGGCACTGCCTCACCTGCATCCTATGAGTGCACGTGCCTGTTCAGTACGGATCATGGTTTTGTGGTCACAGGAGTTGTCCGATGCTGCCTGCCAACTGGACACGAGTGTGTGTGCGCCGGTGTGTGTGACAGACCTCACCTACAGACTAGAACATCATCAGCTGACGAAAACACGGGCACATATACAACTTCTTAGACGTGACAGTTGTGATAATGATAATGAGACGTGGATTGCGTAGATGCTGTTCTGTTGAGCATGTTTTACAGAAACTTGATGATTTGACCAGCGAAAATGCTTCGCAAGTGATGGATACAATGATGTATTGTTTCTGTGTTTTTCTTTTTATTTTTTATTATTCATAGCATTCTGGTCGCCTGTGGCAACGGGGCCGTGTAAGAATTTTCCTGCTAATAACATCCGGCCAGCAGGTTTTTCGCTTACACAATAAGTTTGAGGTAATGCCTCATCTTCACTGGAATGTGTTGCTATCATTGTTTGTTGTTTTTATGTTTACCATTCTACTTTCTTCATTATACGTATATATGTATTTTTCCTTGCTTGTCTTTGTTGTTTGGGGTGGCATAATCATATGATAAATCAGGAGGGAGATGTTAGGGTTTTCCAGGTTATCTTTATCGTAGGATTATGTTGGAGTGCAACAGGTAATAAATACCTTACCTTGTCCTCCTTATCACAAGGTCATAAAACATCCCCTGACATGTTTAGACTAGAGGGCAAGGGCTTTAGCCAGCCTACCCATACCCCCACTCTGTTCCTCCTAATAAATATGCCTTTGCAGGAAGGAGACTTTTCAGATTTCATTCCTGTAGCGAGTGATCTCTCCACCTGCAGGTGTCTAAAAGAACTTGCCTTGTCTCTGTGTGGTTCTTGCAAAATAAGTTGGAGTGAGCAAATCTCTAACAGGTGTCACTCCATTAAATAGCAACAACAGGCTAAACGATAGGTATGCTAACGTGACAAACACAAAAAAAGAGCTGAGAATGGGCCAAATAATAATAAATAATAATAATAATAAATATAAGAGGAGCAAAAATAGAGCAAGTGTACATACAGCAGACAGTGGACTTGGATATGGTGCTTTAAAGTGTTAATTGCTTTATTTGATGTTTTCTCTATTTTTTATGTTTTGAATATGTTCAAGATAAAGATATAAAAGCATGTGAAGTGATCAACTATACTAAAAATAACATGGGAAGTGGTCAACTATACTTGTAAGTAAGTGATGTCTTAATGCTCAAGTAAAAATTTGTGAAATAAAACATATATAAGTCGCTCCTGAGTATAAGTCGCCCCCCCACCCAAACTATGAAAAAAAGCGTGAATTATAGTCCGGAAATTACGGTAAACACAATTGCCTTGATTTTCAGTGAAGTATTGAAATTCCCATTTCTCTTGAAAGGGAATGTCAATGTCAACTTTCAAGATTCAAGATTCAAGAGTTTTTTATTCGCCATGTTTGAGCGTGCCAAACAAGGAATTTGACTTCGGTAAATCACAGCTTCTGTTCAACATTTAGGTGACTAACAACAACACTCAGGACATGTGAAAAATGGCAGATATTCTCAAACATCCCCTGATCTTAAACTCCCAAGAGGGCAAGGAAAAACTCAAAACTCCAGCTAGGGGAAATGAGAAACCTTGAGATGAGCCCACAGATGGGAGGGTCCCTGTTCTAGGATGACCAGGCTGCAATGGATGAAGAGAGGACACATTGTACAAACAGTGTAGACAATTCAAAAAAGGTGTGGAGAGCAGGATGTTATTGTTTTATGTTATTTCCTCGTTTTCTTTGCAGTCGCCATGGCAGAAACGAGCGGAGAGGGGTGGTGCTGCCACCTTTTGGTAATAGGAGGAATCACAGTTTCAAGGTTTATGATTTTTGAGGCGGGCCATAAATAATACATTATAAGACCGAAGCTGCGGGCCGCATGAAATCTGACCGGGGGGCGGATTTGGCCCGTGGGCCGTTCTTTTGACCTGCCTGACTTATTGGAACTACATGATGCCAAACTTCACTTGCCCCAGCCACTTTGCCCAGCTTGTACCCAGGAATCAAGGGGTTCCCGGGCCAGCTGAGAGACAGTCTCGCCTGCACGTCCTGGGTCATCCCTGGAGTCTCCTAGCGGCGTCCAGGAGGCATCTTAATGAGATGCCCGAGCCATCTCATCTGGTTCCTCTCAACTTGGAGAGCAGCGGCTCAACTCCAAGTCCTTCACGGATGATTGAGTTTCTCTCTCTCTCAGGGAGAGCCCGGACACCCTACAGAGGAAACTCATTTTGGCTACTTGTATCCAGGATCATGTTCTTTCGGTCACAGCCCAGCTCATGATGATAAGTGAGAGCAGGAACGCAGATCGACTGGTAAATTGAGAACTTCACCTTTTGGCTCAGTACAAAGTCCGCATCACAGCAGACGCGGCACCGATCCGCCTGTAGATCTCATGCTCCATCCTGCCTTCGCTTTTGAACAAGACCCCAAGATACTTGAACTCCTCTACTTGGGAGAGGATCTTTTTCCCGACCCAGAGAAGGCATTACACCCTTTGCCACCCGTGAATTTCAGGTCTTTGAAGTACCGTAATTTCCGGACAATAAGTCGCGTTTTTTTTCATAGTTTGGGTGGGTGGGGGGGGGCGACTTATACTCAGGAGCGACTTATATATGTTTTTTTGTCACAAATTTTTACTTGATCACTTACTTACAAGTATAGTTGACCACTTCCCATGTTATTTTTAGTATAGTTGATCACTTCACATGCTTTTATATCTTTATCTTAGACATATTCAAAACATAAAAAATAGAGAAAACATCAAATAAAACAATTAACACTTTAAAGCACCATATCCAAGTCCACTGTCTGCTGTATGTACACTTGCTCCATTTTTGCTCCTCTTATATTCATTATTATTGTTTATTATTATTTGTTTATTTATCATTATTCAACACTCTTATTTATTCATTGCGTGTGCCTTCTTGTTTTTTTTTTTTTGTGTTGCTTGTATGCATATGTGTACTATCTCACCGAGGGATAGTGGGAACGTAATTTCAATCTCTTTGTGTGTCTTGGTATATGAAAAAAATCGACGATAAAGCAGACTTTGACTTTGATAAAACAACAAAATAAACAAAACAAAAAACTACATCTGAAAAAAATTATATTTTCAGACGAAACTGGATGAGGGTGCTCTAAATTTTACCGTTGGCCGTGACTCATCAACTGGGTGGGCTTAAGGAAAATGGCACCAAAAAGAAACTCATATTTTGCAGGTTACAAACTTCAAGTTGTAAAATATCCAGCTGAAAACAGTAATTGAGCAGCAGAAAGAAAGTTTGGAGAACCGTGATGTACCAAGGTATTACTATTTCAAGTGACGTCAGTGGCACGGCACGGCGGTTGTTTACATAAAGGACAAACGTACCCACGTAAGGACTACCGGCATCATTAGCGGTGATCATTTCTAAGCGACACGGAGGACAAAGAGTTTGAAGGAATTAAGGATTTGGAGTGACATAGAAGGTTTGAAAAACTAGTATGGCTTTTACGCACGCCCGGTCCTACTCTACTGAGTCGGGGGCCGGCGCTCGGCCGAGTGGCTGTCCGTGAACGGTGCATGGGGCTCGGACATGGCCATTACGCACGCCTGGTCCTATGCCATGGAGCTCTCGTGTCTGGAAGTCCACGCCGCCACACGCTTGGAAGTTTGTTTTGTTTAATAAAGAGCCGTTTACCAAACCCACGTCTATCCTTGTACTTTGTTAACGCTACAATATAGTTATATACTAGATCTGTGGAATAAAGACGAGGCTGACGTCAGGGAGCATGCGCGGCAATGTTGACAAAGGATGAGGAATTTGATGGATGGATTTAATGGATTTAAAGTGCACGGATGGTTTGATAATATTATTGCTTATATTATAGTTATTTGAAATATAGTTTATCTATTGTTATATGAGCCTGTGGAATATTTTGAAGTGCAAGCGCCCTCAGCCGTTGTTGACAAAGAATGATCAATGGATTTAATGAATTGGAGTGACACCGGTGATTTTATAAACGTGTGATTCATGTAATTGTTTTCTTTAATAACTCTATATGTTACGTCAGGCCCATTCTCAGCTCTTCGTTTGTGTTTGTCACGTTAGCATACCTATTGTTTAGCCTGTTGCTATTGTATCGAACGATCGATGGATTTAATGAATTGGAGTGACACCGATGGTTTTATAAACATGTTATTTATGTAATAGTTGTCCTAAATCACTCTATATGTTACGTCAGGCCCGTTCTCAGCTCCTCGTTTGTGTTTGTCACGTTAGCATACCTATCGTTTAGCCTGTTGCTATCGTATCGAACGATCGAAGGATTTAATGAATTGGAGTGACACCGATGGTTTTATAAACATGTTATTCATGTAATAGTTGTCCTTAATCACTCTTTATGTTACGTCAGGCCCGTTCTCAGCTCTTTGTCTTTGTCACGTTAGCATAGCTATCGTTTAGCCTGTTGTTGCTATCGTTTAGCCTGTTGTTGCTCGTTCATGACTGTTTTTGGTGTGGGATTTTGTCGAATAAATTGCCCCCAAAATGCGACTTATACTCCGGAGCAACTTATATATGTTTTTTTTTCACTTTTTGGGGCATTTTATGGCTGGTGCGACTTATACTCCGGAGCGAGTTATAGTCCGGAAAATACGGTACTCTCCCCACCGACTCACGACGTCCTGGAGCCTTGCCTTTTAACTCCATCGGTTAGTTCAACCCCAGAGATCTGAGAGTCACATCAGAGTCTCCAGGCCCTGCTTCCACAATGGAAGGCGTGTCAGTGGAATTGAGGTCGTCGAAGAATTCTCCCCACCGACTCACGACGGCCCTAGTCGAGGTCAGCAGCACACCATCTCCACTGTAAACAGTGTTAACGGTGCACTGCTTCCCCCTCCTGAGACGCCAGATGGTGGACCACCACTCCTCCCACACCTGGATTTTTGCCTCAACAACTGCCGAGGCCACCTTCAGCTTGGCCATCTGGTACCTGTTAGCTGTCTCCGGAGTCTCACAGGCCAAAACGGGCCGATAGGACTCGTTCAGCTTGACGGCATCCCTTACCGCTGGTGTCCACCAGCAGGTTCCGGGGTTGCCGCAACAACAACAACAACAACAACAACAACAACAACAACAACAACAACAACAACAACAACAACCAACAACAACAACCTTACGGCCACAGCTACGGTCGGCCACCTCAACAATGGAGGCACAGAACATGTCCACTCAGATTCAATGTACCCCGCCTCCCACGGGATGTGGGAAAAGCTCTGCCAGAGGTGGTAGTTGAAGCTATTCATGACAGGGTATTCTGCCAGATGTTCCCAGTAGACCCTCACAGTACGTTTGGGTCTGCCAGGTCAGACCGGCATCTTCCCCCCACCATCAGAGCCAACCCACCACCAGGTGGTGATCAGTTGACAGCTCCACCCCCCTCTTCACCCGAGTGTCCAAAACATGCGGCCCCAAATCTGATGACAGGGGCACAGATGGACACCCTTATGTTTGAACATGGTGTCCATTGTGCACAATTCATGTTGAGCACAGAATTTCAGTAATAGAACACAGCACAGGACAGGAGGGGGGGGGCTGTTACTCCCAATCACGCCCTTCCAGGTCTCACTGTCCTTGCCCACGTGAGCATTAAAATCACCCAGCAGAATGATGGAGTCCCCAGAAAGACCACTCTCCAGTACTCCTTCCAAGGACTCCAAAAAGTGTCGATACTTTTGGTGCATAGACACAAACAACAGTCAGGACCCGTCCCCCCACCAGCTACCAACTCGCTCACTGTGGTGAACCCAGTCGGGGGCAATAAGTATGCCCACATACTGTGGAAAACTCCAGAGTGGAAGAGAGTCCAGCACCTCTCAAGGGGACTTGTACCAGAACCCAAACTGTGTGGAGGCAAGTCCAACTACTTGTGCACAGCCTAATTTCTCTCTAGAAAAATGACGTAACATACTCATTTGTGGTGGTGGTGGGTGGGCAGTGGCGGCTCAATCGAAATGGTGAGGTGGAAACGGAGAATGGATAAGGAGAGACAAAAAGGAAAGGATCCACTGACGAAAAAGAGTGAAATTTTATCATGAAAATGGGTGGAGAAATGGATGACAAGGATGCTACAGGAGGTGGGAACAGGCCAGTAAAGACAAAAAATAAATGCTCGACATGTTATAACAATGACTGGTTAAAACAGAAGAAATACCCAATATGGCTTAGACCATGCCCAGGCGATCCATTTTATGCTAGCTGCTCCCTGTACCCAGCAAAGATTCTCCTCAAATGCGAAGGTAAAACCGCATTAGAGGATCCAATCAAGTTGCTGGGACCGGGGTGGTCTCAGGTCACCGCCCTCATCTGACTCTCGGTGTCCCATGAGACAGCGGCTACAACGACTGATTTGGGGAGGATGGTGGAACCTAAACATTGATCGTATAAGGACCCCGGCCTATAAAAGAGTATTTAATTGAAGCAGCCAAAGTGGGGCCACCGAGCCTCACACAAGTTTGATCTTTTGGTCGTCTTCAGATACTCCAGGTTGCAGTGGTTCGTCCAGACGATGAAAGGGATGGAGGCACCCACCAGCAAATGCTCCACTACTCCAAGGTCAGCATCACCGCGAGGGGCTCCCGGTGTCCGATGTTGTAGTTTCGCTCTGGGGTGACTCCTACGACCGAAGCGTTCACTTCGACCACAAACTGCCTCTCGGAATCGGGCGTCCTGAGGACAGGTGCAGAAGTGAACCTCTCCTTCAGCTCCCGGAACACCTGGGCTGCCTCATCAGTACACCAGGGCAGAGAGACGAGGCTAGTAAGGGGAGTGAAGGGAGCGGCCACCGTGCTGTAAATGAACCGGCGCTAAAAATTGGTGAACCCCAGAAACTGCTGCAGCCGCTTATGAGTTTCAGGGACTGGCCAAGTTGTGACAGCCCTCACCTTCATTGATGGATACATCGCACACCGCGTAACTGAGGAATTTCACGAACGGGGTGTGGAATTCACATTTCTCCGCCTTGACAAACAAAGAGTTCTCCAACAGGTGGTGCGGCACCGCCCTGACGTGGCTGATGTGTTCTGGGAGCGTGAACATCAAACAAATCGAATTGTAGGTTCTTAAGAATACCTTCTTTAATACATCCAGCAAGCAACTTCTTCCTTGGTCTCCAAAGCCTTCCGTGACAACTCACTCGAGTTAAGATTCAAGAATTTTTATTCACCATGTTTGAGCATGCCAAACAAGGAATTTGACTTTGGTAGTACATCACAGCCTCTGTTCAACATTTAAGTGACTAACAACACTCAGGACATGTGCGAAAACTGACAAATATTCTCAAACATCACTTGATTTTAAACTCCCAGGAGTGCAAGGAAAAACTCAAAACTCCAACTAGGGGAAATGAGCAACCTTGAGAAGAGACCACAGATGGGAAGATCCCTCTTCTAGGATGACCAGGCTGCAATGGATGCAGAGTGGACACATAGTACACATAGTACACATAATACAGACAATTCAAAAAAGGCGTGGAGAGCAGAATGTTATTGCACAGCAATGACTCTGAGACTAAGAGTGGTGTGAGTTCATCAGAGCGACAGCCTGGGGGAAGAAGTCTCTGTGTCAGCTGGTTTTGGCGTACAGGGCTCTATAACGCCATCCGGAGGGGAGTAGGTTGAACCTGGGTGAGAAGGGTCTGTAGAGTTATTGCTTGCACGTTTCCTGGTCCTGGAGAAGTACAAGTCCTGGATAGATGGGAGGTTGATTCCAATTATATTGTCTGGAGTTGCAGTCTGTGCTTGTCTTGTTTGGAAGCCGATCCAAACCAGACAGTGATGGAGGTGCAGAGTATAGACTGGATGATGGCAATGTTGAAGGTCTTCAGCAGCTCCCACGGCAGGTTGAACTTCCTAAGCTGTCTCAGAAAGTACAGCCTCTGCTGGGCCTTCTTCCGGACAGAGTCTATGTGGCTGGTCCTGTCACGAATCGGAGTGGAACATGGAGCAGGACGACCAAGTGCAGCTTGGACCAGGGTTTATTGAGGGAAAAGGGAACTGGAACGAGGCATCGAGGGAAACAGACGAGAACTGGCAAACTAATAACATGACAGACTGACCGACAGGGATGGCAAACAGAAACAGACTCGAAACAGACAGGAACCACAAGGACAGCAAACGTGACGACATCGCATACATAGCAAACTATGACACGATCGGGAACGAGTCGTGACAGAACCCCTCACCCCCCCTTCCCACAAGGGATGGCTCCCGACGTCCCAAAAAACAAACAACTAGGGGAACCGAACCGCACTCGGGCGGCGACTAGGGGAACCGAACCGCACTCGGGCGGCGACTTGGGGAACCGAACCGCGCTTGGGCGGCGACTTGGGGAACAGAAGCGCGCTCGGGCGGCGACTTGGGTGACAGAACCGCACTCGGGCGGCGACTTGGGGGACAGAACCGCACTCGGGCGGTGACTTGGGGGAGCGAACCGCACACGGGCGGCGACTTGGGGAACCGAACCGCACTCGGGCGGCGACTTGGGGAACCGAACCGCACTCGGGCGGCGACTTGGGGGACAGAACCGCACTCGGGCGGCGACTTGGGGGACAGAACCGCACTCGGGCGGCAACTTGGGAGACAGAACCGCACTCGGGCGGCGACTTGGGGGACAGAACCGCACTCGGGCAAACGGAGAGTCAGAACCGCATGCAGCGGCAAGAGTCACACGCGCCGCAGAAGTGGGAGTGGAGCCAGGGACGATCGCTGGTTTGGCGCAGCTGGCTCAAAGTCCGGCGTTGCTGGCTAGAAGTCCGACGATGGCCGTGGGTCCAGTGACGCCGGGGTGAGGCCCGATGGTGGCCGCGAGTCTGAGGGCGCCCGCGGAGTCGATGGCGCCGGGAGGAACTCCAATGGCAGCCGCGGGTCCGGTGTCGCGGGAGCGAGTTTGACGGCAGCTGTGGAGCCCATGGCGCTGGAACCTGCTCGGACGTGGATCAGGCATCGCAGCGGCAGCTGGTGGTCGAGGGGGGTCCAAGCGCTGGTCGCTGTGATGGTCGGATCGTTCTGTCACGAATCGGAGTGGAACATGGAGCAGGACGACCAAGTGCAGCTTGGACCAGGGTTTATTGAAGGAAAAGGGAAGTGGAACGAGGCATCGAGGGAAACAGACGAGAACTGGCAAACTAATAACATGACAGACTGACCGGGACAGGGAGTGAGGGGCAGACAGGACTTATATACACGACAGGTAATGAGAGGAAGGTGGGAATAATCACACTGATCATAGGCACACAGGAGGGGAGGGGCGAGCACACAGACACACGAACAAAACTATGACACGATCGGGGACGAGTCGTGACAGGTCCATTTCAGGTCCCGAGAGATTGTGGTTCCCAGGAACTTGAAGGTGTCTGTGGAGAGAATAGTATTACTGCGGATAGTGAGGGGTGAAAGTGGTGAAGGGTCTCGCCTGAAGTCCACTGTCAACTCCAACGTCTTGAGCGGGTTCAGGTCCAGGTGTTTTTGGCTGCACCAGTGGACCAGCCGTTCCACCTCCTGTCTGTACGCAGTCTCCTCACCGTCCCAGATCAGTCCAATGAGACTGGTGTCGTCTGCATACTTCAGGAGCTTCACAGGAGAGTCACCTGAGGAGCAATCGTTAGTGTAGAGAGAGAAGAGCAGTGGGGAGAGGACGCACCCCTGAGGGGCACCAGTATTGGAGGTCCGGGTGTTGGATGTGATGGTCCCCAGCATCACACGCTGTCTCCTGTTGGTCAGGAAGCTGGTGATCCACTGACAGGTGGAGGCAGGCACCGCGAGCTGGATGAGCTTCTTTTGGAGGATGTCAGGCGCACTTCCTTCTCGCGGATCTGGAGTGCGGGCGCGGCCTCTGCAAGAGAGAGAGTAGGTGACAACGGAGATGGAGGTGTGGACAGAGCGGTTGTGGGGGGAGGTGAGTATGTTGATTGTGCTGCAGGAGGTCCTGTTGTGTGGCAGGACCGATCAAACCTGCAGTAAAACCTGTTTAGCTGGTTTGCAAGCCTTTGGCTCTCTACAGGACGGGGGGTTGGTTTCTTGAAGCCCGTGATGCTCTGCAGACCTTTCTACACTGTTGAGGGATCAGGATTGGCAGAGAGGTGTTTCTCCAGGCTCTCCCCGTAACACCTCTTGGCTTTCCTGACCTCTCGGTTCAGTGTGTTTCTGGTCTGCTTGAACAGGTCCCGGTCGCCACTCCTGTAGGCCTTCTCCTTGACTTTGCGCAGCCTCCTGAGGTTCGGTGTAAACCAAGGTTTGTCGTTGTTGTACATGCAGAAAGTCTTAATCTGCACACACAGATCCTCACAAAAACTGATGTGAGGATCTGTGTGTGCAGACTAAGACCTTCTGCATGTACAGAAGAGTGTATACTTCAGGGAATTTCCATACGTTACACATTTAACACCCTTCACTGTTCTTCAAAACCTGTTCTCACTGCAATTAAAAAGCAAGGAGGTAATTCAAACCTAAACTCCAGCATCTCCAGATTGTGTCAAATCAGTGGTATTTCAGTGACAAGCTATGATGATGCGATGAAGAGCCATTTAGATGACTGAAAACGTGAACACATTTTAACAGCTCATGACATGAAAGAAAGTATTTTTTATATGTTAATTATTTTAATTTGGATGGATATTTTAATCTCGTGAGGGGAGATTAGCTTTAACTTTGTTTTTCAATAGATCATTTTAAAAACAATTTCTTTAAAAAGTTGGGTTTTTCAATATAGCATTTTAAAATCATTTCTTTAAAAGGTTGTGTTTTAAGCCTACATCACAACTTGACTCACCGCAGACCCTTCTAGCCACAAGGTCATTGTCTCTTTTAGTGATAGACACACTGCCCCCCACCCTGTTACCATCTCACAAAAGCCTGTGTGCACTCAGAAATTCTGTGAACCCATCGAAAAACACATGGACGCACGCACGCACGTGCGCACGCACGCATGCACGCACACACACACACACACACACACACACTATCACTATCACTACCACCCTCAACCAAAATGATGAACGAGTGCACCTTGAGAAAAGGGCCCTCTCCAATAAACAAGCTTATCTCACCTCTCTCCTGCCGCTGCATGTGAAAAATGAGCTCTGGGTGTCACTGTTAATCACTGTAATTGTTAATGTTAAGAGGGGGGCAGTTGCTCGTTGCCCTACACCTTTATTGATTTCATTTTTCTTTCACATTAAAATTCTGTGTGCCTTTGTAGATCCTCCCCTCATTTCTTCAACCAAAAGCAGTAGCTAATTAGTTATATACTGGGCCCTGTGTGATGTGAGATATCAGGCTAAAGCCTTCTATTACTAGACTGATAAAGTGGCTTTGGCTGTCCAAAATTATCAGCAAGAGAATATGGCTGATGGTATTGTCGTGATTATTTTGATTAGACATGCTCATGCATCATATAACACAACGTAGCTGGATTGTGCAGCAGCACAATGTAGTAAATTATGTAGTAAATGATTGTATGTAATACTGTATTTTCATACATCTATCCTGTTTCTTCACTGTTTATCCTGTTCGGGGTCACGGAGAGCTTGAGTTATAAGTATACCAGCTGGCAATTAGGTGAAAGTCTGACTGAAATAACTTCTTCCAAGATAAAGTTATCATGTGATCCTTATCATGAGTCAAGTGGCACACTCAGTCTTTACATTGCACACACCGAATGAAACCCACACACGGCTCAGCAAACTAAGCAACAGTCAGTCCCAGTTCTAGATTGAGTAGAATGATTTTGTTAGGAAAAAAATCCTATTACAACAAAAATGACACCCTCAACTGGCTGCCAGACCATCACAGGTCACATTGTAATCCTGAATAAATTAGCAGAACTCAAACTCAGACCTTTGCCTGACCTTTTGTTACATGTGTAACAAATACTCATCATCAAATTCCCACGGTCGTTTCATCCCACCGCCCTAATAAACTTTTGAGAGGTGATATTAGGCCTAGAGAACACAATTTTACTCGCATCCCGTTTAAAAATCCTTCGATAGATACGCACCCTGATCAACCAATTACACTTAAATTCGGTTTTATGAATATTAGATCACTTCATACGAAAGCAGTTCTCGTTAATGACCTCATCACGGAACATAATCTAAACGTTTTTTGTCTTTGCGAGACCTGGTTAAAACCTAATGAACTGCTGCCACTTAACGAGGCCTCGCCTCCAAATTTTGTGAGCTCGCATGTGGCTCGTCCTCGAAAAAAGGGTGGGGGTGTCACCCTCATCTCAAATTCTGAGCTTAGATTTAGGCCTCGCTCAATTCACGTATTTAAAACATTTGAAGTTCTCATTGTGCGATCCACTGCGTTACCGTCATTCTATCTTGTTGTTATTTACCGCCCACCTGGGGCTTACTCTGGCTTCCTGGATGAATTTTCAGAAGTTGTGGCTGATCTAGTGACAAATGCAGATAATATAGTTATCATGGGTGATTTCAACATCCACATGAATTCACCGTCAGAACCACTGACTTCGGCATTTCAAACTTTAATCGATACGTTTGGTTTTACGCAAGCTGTACAGGCAGCAACGCATAAGAATGGAAATACCTTAGATCTGGTATTATCCCGGGGACTAGCAACCTCAAATATAACAGTACTGCCATACACGACTGTTCTGTCTGAAAATTTTTTAATAAAATTTGAAATTTTAGTTCCTTGTCAAATTCAATAGAGAGCAATCAGAATTACAGCAGCCGTAATTTTAACTCCATGACTGCAACTGCGCTATCTGAGTTACTGTCGCCGGCAACCGTCATGTTTCCCACGTACAGTGGCTCTATTGATAATCTTACAAATGAATTCAATGCGACATTATTAAAAGCCACCGACTCTGTGGCACCGCTACGTCTGAAAACTCGCCGTAGATGGCCAACTCCGTGGTTCACAGATGAAACACGTACGTTTAAACAATTATGTAGAAAGCATGAGCGCAGATGGCGTTTAACCAAACTTGAGGTTTTCCATCAGGCATGGAAGGACAGCCTCCTGAAATATAAAGATGCGCTTATTTTAGCAAAAACTCGTTATTTTTCGCAAGTCATTAATCTTAATAAAAACAATCCTAAATACTTATTTGATACAGTGGCAAAGCTAACTGCGCCAGCCGACCCCCGATAGCTCCTTCCACTCAGCTGACGAGTTTATGAAATTTTTTGCTCAAAAGATTGAGTCCATTAGGGACGAGATCAAGAATACCATGCCAATCGCTCCGCCGGTTACTAGCGCTGGGGATCATGCAATAACCCTCTCAAATTTTAAAAGCGTGTCCCTTGAAATGCTTACAAAATTGGTTAGTACGGCTAAACAAACAACATGTTTACTCGACCCGCTTCCAGCCAAACTACTTAAAGAATTATTTCCAATTTTAGGACCGTCCATCTTTAATATAATCAATCTGTCTGTTTCCTCTGGGATAGTGCCAATAGCCTTTAAAACCGCTATTATTAAACCACTACTTAAGCGAGCAAATCTTGACCCGGACTGTCTCAGTAATTATAGGCCAGTTTCAAACCTCCCATTCATAGCAAAACTTCTCGAAAAAGTAGTAGCACAGCAGCTTATTGATTACATGGTCGCTAATAATCGATATGACTCTTTTCAGTCTGGTTTTAGAGCTAATCATTCTACAGAGACAGCACTTGCTAAAGTGACTAATGATCTCCTCAAAGCTATGGATTCAAATACGTCGTCTGTATTGTTACTACTCAATCTTAGTGCTGCCTTTGACACTGTAGACTTCGATATTTTATTAGGGCGTCTTAAAAGTTGTGTTGGTATCTCAGGGTCAGCACTAAACTGGTTCAATTCCTATCTATCAGGCAGGACGCACCGAGTGGTCCATGGTAATACGTCCTCTGAGCTTTATAATGTTACGTGTGGTGTCCCACAGGGATCGGTACTCGGACCGATTTTATTTAATATTTATATGATTCCGCTTGGGGACATAATACGTAAATATAATATTAGTTTTCAATGCTACGCGGATGACACCCAATTATATATGCCGTTATCGATGACAGATCCACAGGACTGCTGTAATCTCGAGGCGTGCCTTGCGGAGATTAAGCAATGGATGTCTCTCAACTTCCTTCGTCTTAACCCGGATAAAACTGAGATGTTGATAATTGGTCCTACTCGTTATCAACATTTATTTAAGGAAACCACTATAACTATAGATAACCGTACTATCACTCAGAGTGATACGGTAACTAATCTCGGGGTAATATTTGACCAAACGCTCTCCTTTCAAAAACACATTAAGAATATAACCAGGATTGCGTTTTTTCACCTTCGTAATATTGCTAAGATTCGTCCTATCCTCTCGACCGGGGATGCGGAAACTATTATACATGCGTTCGTCACGTCGCGCCTGGACTACTGTAATGTATTCTTCTCTGGTCTTCCTAAATCCAGTATCAAAAGTCTACAGTTAGTGCAAAATGCCGCTGCGAGGCTGCTCTCACGGTCAAGAAAATTTGATCCCATTACCCCAATATTAGCCAAATTACATTGGCTCCCGGTCCATTTAAGATGTGACTTCAAGGTTCTTCTACTAACCTATAAATCACTGCATGGCTTAGCGCCTTCATATCTCGTCGACCTAGTCGTTCCTTATGTTCCGTCTCGTAACCTTCGTTCGCAAAACGCTAGTCTTTTAGTTATACCGAGGGCCAAGAAAATGTCTGCAGGGTCTAGAGCATTCTCTATTCGGGCTCCAGAGCTTTGGAGTGCCCTACCAATGGATATTAGAACTACTACCTCAGCAGAAACATTTACGACACATTTAAAGACACATTTCTATGAGATGGCCTTTAACTAACTTGTGATGGCCGATTTGGCCGGAGTTTGTTCTGTTCTCTCTGCCCACCTCCTCCCCGGCTGGGGAGGGGGTTAGGTGGCTCAAAAGCTGATAGCGGCTGGCTGGATTCTCGGGGACCAGTTCGGGATGGGGGAGCTGCGGCTCGGCCCCCTTGAGGACACTGCCAGGACAATCGAGGGCACCTCCGACATCCATTTTTTTTCATTGATTTTCATATTATGTATTACTTGTGCACTCTCTGCATCCATTACAACCTCGTGATACTGAAAGGGGGATCCTTCCATCTGTGGTCCCTTCTCAAGGTTTCTCATTTTCCCCTGGCAGGGTTTTTTTGAGTTTTTCCTTGCCCTTTTGGGAGCTTATGATCAGGGGATGCTTTGAGAATAATTGTCAATTTTGGCTATGTGAAGCCCTTTGAGACTGTTTGTGATTTAGGGCTATACAAATAAACTTGACTTGACTTGACTTGACCTTTTCTTTTTAGAGCCTATTAACTCAAAAGTTAGTCTCTTTTAGGTGTCTTTCAATCAAGTGAATTTGATATTATTTTTCTTATTAAAATGTTCCCAGACATATAAATAGATGGACAGATGATGCCTGCTGTACTACAATCATGCAAAACATAATGTTTAATTATAATTACATACATATTCGTGGTCAGGCACTACCAACGACTATGAGCTGACACTTGAGGTGAGTGCACACTTGAGGTAGGTGGTCCAAATTTAAGCATGAGCAATTCAGGAAGAGCTGAGTAACACAGCTCAACAAGGAAGTGATGAGCCACAGCCTACAAGTTGCTCAATGGGCCAAATTTAAAAGTTTGCGCATTTACTTGACATGATTAATTGTGTTAATTTTTATAGCGCATTAATTTGCAACCAAATTATTAATCTAATGAATTATTAATCTAATTATTGTGTTAAAGTGACAGCTTTAATATTTAGATATTATAAATGTTAATATTAATATATGAATATATAATAATAATATTTATTTGTAATATAAATTAAAAATATATTAAGCATTTTTACTAGATTTTCTGTAGTAGGTCTTTTAATTATGTAAATATGTAAATAAAAAATTATTCAATTGTCCTAATGCACAGCAGGGTGGGAAGATTTCAGCCAAGCGCTGTGCGTGATAGCTGGCTTTTTGGTGGATGTGGAAGTGGATGAAATTGATGGTGTAAATTGTATCAACTTGTTGTTGCTGTTCATAACTTTTATGGACTTAATTTCTAGGTGCAGCCAAGGCATTAAGGGTATCCGGTTTGGTGACCTCAGCATTGCATCTCTGCTTTTTGAAAACGACGTGCTGCTGTTGGCTTCTTCAAGCTGTGATGTCCGGCTCTCACTGGAGCAGTTCGCAGCCGAGTGTGAAGCAGTCGAGATGAAAGTCAGCACCTTCAAATCTGAGACCATGGTCCTCAGTTTGAAAACGGTGGAATGCCCTCTTCGGGTCGGGAAAGAGATCCTGCCCCAAGTGGAGTTCAAGTATCTTGGGGTCTTGTTCACGAGCGAGAGCAGGATGAAGCGCGAAATCGACACGTGGATCAGTGCAGCGTCTGCTGTGATCAGAATCAAAATCAGCTTTATTTGCCAAGTTTGTGCATGCCAAACAAGGAATTTGACTCCGGTTGATCTCATCCTCTGTACAACATTTAAGTGACTAACAACATTCAGGTAACATTTAAGTGGCAAGAACAGGATATTACTGCCCAGTGATGTCTCTGAGACTATATGAGTGGTGTGAGTTCATCAGAGCGACAGCATGGGAAAATAAGCTGTGTCTATGTCTACTGGTTTTGGCGTACAGCACTCTGTAACGCCGTCCGGAGGGGAGTAGTTCGAACAGACTGTGACCTGGGTGAGAAGGGTCTATAGAGATGTTACTTGCACATTTCCTGGTCCTGGACAGGTACAAGTCTTGGATAGATGGGAGGTTGGTTCCGATGATCTTTTCCGCAGTCCTGATTGTCCGTTGCAGTCTGTGCTTGTCTTGTTTGGTGGCTCGGAATGGGGCGTCCTGAGGACAGGTGCAGAAGTGAACCTCTCTTTCAGCTCCCGGAACACCTGGGCTGCCTCATCATTACACCAGTGCAGAGAGACGAGGCTAGTAAGGGGAGTGAAGGGAGCGGCCACCGTGCTGTAAATGAACCGGCGCTAAAAATTGGTGAACCCCAGAAACTGCTGCAGCCGCTTATGAGTTTCAGGGACTGGCCAAGTTGTGACAGCCCTCACCTTCTCGGGGTTCATTGATGGATACCTCACACACCGCGTAACTGAGGAATTTCACGAACGGGGTGTGGAATTCACATTTCTCCGCCTTGACAAACAAAGAGTTCTCCAACAGGTGGTGCGGCGTGGCTGATGTCTTCTGGGAGCGTGAACATCAAACAAATCGAATTGTAGGTTCTTAAGAATACCTTCTTTAATACATCCAGCAAGCAACTTCTTCCTTGGTCTCCAAAGCCTTCCGTGACAACTCACTCGAGTTAAGATTCAAGAATTTTTATTCACCATGTTTGAGCATGTCAAACAAGGAATTTGACTTTGGTAGTACATCACAGCCTCTGTTCAACATTTAAATGACTAACAACACTCAGGACATGTGCGAAAATTGACAAATATTCTCAAACATCACTTGATTTTAAACTCCCAGGAGTGCAAGGAAAAACTCAAAACTCCAATTAGGGGAAATTAGCAACCTTGAGAAGAGACCACAGATGGGAAGATCCCTCTTCTAGGATGACCAGGCTGCAATGGATGCAGAGTGGACACATAGTACACATAGTACACATAATACAGACAATTCAAAAAAGGCGTGGAGAGCAGAATGTTATTGCACAGCAATGACTCTGAGACTAAGAGTGGTGTGAGTTCATCAGAGTGACAGCCTGGGGGAAGAAGTCTCTGTGTCAGCTGGTTTTGGCGTACAGGGCTCTATAACGCCATCCGGAGGGGAGTAGTTTGAATCTGGGTGAGAAGGGTCTGTAGAGTTATTACTTGCACGTTTCCTGGTCCTGGAGAAGTACAAGTCCTGGATAGATGGGAGGTTGATTCCAATTATGTTTTCTGGAGTTGCAGTCTGTGCTTGTCTTGTTTGGAAGCCGATCCAAACCAGACAGTGATTGAGGTGCAGAGGATAGACTGGATGATGGCAGTGTAAAAGGTCTTTAGCAGCTCCTGTGGCAGGTTGAATTTCCTGAGAGGTCCCGGAAGATTGTGGATCCCAGGAACTTGGTGTCTGTGGTAGGAATAGCATTGCTGAGGATCATGAGGGGTGGAAGTGGCGATGCGTGCTCTGTACTGGTTCATTGTGGTGAAGAGGGAGCTGAGCCGAAATGCTAAGCTCTCGATTTACCTGTCAGTCTATGCTCCTACCCTCACCTATGGTCATGAGCTACTGGGCGTGACCGAAAGAACAAGATCCCGGAAACAAGCGGCCGAAATGAGTTTACTCCGCAGGGTGTCCGGGCACTCCCTTAAAGATAGCGTGAGAAGCTCGGTCATCCGTGAGGGACTTGGAATTGAGCCGCTGCTCGTCCACGTTGACAGCAGCCAGATGAGGTGGCTAGGGCATCTCATTAGGATGCCTCCTGGACGCCTCCCCGTGGTGGTTTAGGGTTCAAAGAAGAAAACAAAGGACTCTTTCCTTCATTTTACTTTTTCACCGGTTTCATATGCGATGACGCACGTAGGCAAAAGTTTTATGTTTACACTCACCATGGAAAGACCACGAGTAGCATTCATGAATTTATGAAACCAAAGTATCTGTTCACAAAACGGACAATACTACACATGCTAGAATGACAACCAACTTGCATGCAGACCCACTAGTAAATAAACTTGAAGGACTTGAGACAAACTGTCATAACGAAGCACACCCTCTAAAGAAATGTAGGTCATTCAAAGCAAAGAGCATTGAAGAGAGAACTCTACTTAAAGAAAACAGCTTCTGCTTCAAATGTTGTGCCTTGAGGCCATTTGGCAAAAAGACTGTAAAACCCTTGTTAAGTGCACAGTGTGACAGCGAATGCCATGACACTGCGATGCACCCTGGCTAAGCCACTACCGCCACTAGGCCTACTCCCCAAGCAAGCGATCAACCAACCGCTGACATAGCAGTAAGTTCGCAATAAACCCAAGTGTGTGGCTGAGGGGCAACAGGCAGGACTTTCTCTAAAATCTGTCTGGTTCGAGTGCACTACCAAGGTCAGCGTGAAAAGGCAGCCAGCATGAATACTATTTTGGACGACCAAAGTCATCGCTCACTGCTCCATTCAGACTTTTTTGAGCTGTTTAACATAAACAGCCAGCATTTGATGATGATGATGATGATGATGATGATGATGATGATGATGATGATAGAACTTTATTCGTCCCACAGCGGGGAATTTTACTTCACAGCAGCGTATAAGAGTGCAAGAATACAAGTGCCAAATTCAAAAAAGGATAAATAACAGACAAGGACAAAGACAAGTGCCGCTAGTAGCGGTAGAGAATGTTAAGGATCGGACAGTACAGCCAAGTGCGTAGCGACAGACTTTATTGTGGAAGGGGATGATGGGAACAGCTGGTGCTGGAGCGGCGATCGGGCTGGAGAGGACAAACGATTCTGCGGGGTTTCAAATAGTCAAGCGAGTCAGTATCTCAGGGACTGATGAGCGAAGCAGCATCAAGGGACAGACTGACACTCGGGTCTGCGCTGGCGACGCTGATATAGCGCTGTCCATGAACCCGTGGCAGGTGACGGTGATTCCACTGACAGGGGGGCGTGGTCCTGTCGTAGGTGGCACCAGCACGTGACAGAGACGAAACACAGTTTTATCAGGCACATGTTGTAGAGTCTGACAGCAGAGGGAATGAAGGACCTGCGGAATCGTTCCTTCCTACACCGTGGGTGGAATAGTCTGCTGCTAAAGGAGCTGGTCAGGGACCACACAGTGTCATGGAGCGGGTGAGAATTGTTGTCCATGATGGATTTTAGCTTAATAAACGTCCTCCTCTCACCCACAACCTCAATGGAGTCCAGGGGACAGCCCACAACAGAGCTCGCTCTCCTGACCATCTTATTTAGTCTCCCCCTGTCCCGGTCCGTACTGCCCCCACCCCAGCAGACCAAAGCATAGAGCAAACCTGGGCAAATTACAGTCCGCGGGCCACATCCGGCCCTTTGTGCGTCCCTGTCCAGCCCGCATGAGGCCAATCGTAATTAAGAAAAAAGAAAAAAAAAATGGTGTCGTGCGTAAAATACAACTGTTTCGCTTTTATTTTGAAAAGCGTCGCACTTCCGTGTAGCGTACGTGTATGTGAGCTGTGCGTGAATGTGAACAGTGTGAAGTAATGCTGCCCGAGAAACGTGTGCTGACCCTCAGAAAAGAAAAGTTGACAAGGAGCGCCGTGTTTTCAACAAGACATGGACTGCCAAGTATTTCTTTACAGAAATGAAAGGTAAAGCAATGTGCCTGATTTGTGGTACACAGGTCGCTGTGTTTAAAGAATATAATTTGAGTCGCCACTACACGACCAAGCATGAGAAAAAATACATCTGTCTGATAAACGGCGCATCACAGGCTGATGCGTTGCTAGCAAAACTGCAAGCCCAACAAGGACTTTTTATCAAACTTCACACCCAGAGATGGAGGGGCTTTGTCATTTGAGGAAAAGTTAAAGAAGTTAAGAATAAATTGTACTGATTAATAATTGTTTTTTTATTTGACCTTTACACCACAATTTCACAAAGCTTAATATAAATATAAACAGAATAATTGTATTCTTTTAATTACCAGTACCAACTATTTAAAATAAATAATTTAGTGCATTTTACAATGGAAGAAAATTGAGCAGGTTTAAGTTGTTGTAGGTGTGGCCCTCTGACACAACTCAGGTTTTTCATGTGGCCCCTTGTAAAAACTAATTGCCCACCCCTGGCGTAGAGGATGGCTGAGGCCATCAAAGAGTCATAAAAGGTCCTGAGGCGAGCCCTGCACACACCGAAGGACCTCAGTCTCCTCAGCAGGTGGAGGCGACTCTGACCCTTCTTGTACAGGGCGCGGGTGTGATCAGTCCAGTCCAGTTTGTTGTTAAGGCGAACATCCAGGAATTTGTAGTTCTCCATGACCTCAATGTCCGATCCCTGGATGTTCACCGGAGTGAAGTGGGGTGCTGTCCTCCCGAAGCTTATAATCATCTCCTTCGTCTTGCTGGTGTTCGGCTGAAGCTGGTTGAGCTCACACCAGCTGACAAAGTCCTTGATGACCGTCCTGTATTCCAGATGGTTACCCTCCGAAACATATCCCAACAATGGCCGTGTCGTCGGAGAACCTCTGGATGCGGCAATGTACCGTGTCGTGGGTAAAGTTCGAAGTGTATAGGGTGAAAAGGAAAGGAGAGAGCACCGTACCCTGGGGTACACCTGTGCTGCAGCGCATGACGTCAGACTCACAGCGATATAGTAACCTCACATACTGCGGCCTGTCGGTGAGGAAGTCTGTTGTCCATGCAGCCAGGCACTGGTCCACACCCGCCTTCTCCATCTTCACCCTGAGCAGTGATGGTGCATCCAAGATGGCGGCGTGCATACGCAGCGGCCACTCTCTGTCCCGTCAGTACGGTGATTTGTTCGTCTAATGAGTGTTCGTCCGACAGTCTTGTGTGTTCGTCTCGTCCGTGCTACAAGTACAGCAGGCAGGTTCTGCTTGACTTCGGCAGAAGTGGGTTTTGCGGCGTTCTGGACTTTGAAGCGTCGACATTAAAGGCGCTCGGACTGCTACGTCCTGAAACGTCGCCGACCTCACCCGCTATTCCTCCCCCGGTTGGGAGCCGTCGTAAACGATGTGCGAGGAGGCAGAAGAGGGGCAAGCGCGGAGGCGTCCGGGCCAGGCTGGCGGCCAACCCAGCGCGACCGGCGGTGCCCTCCATTCTTCTGGCGAATGTTCGATCGCTGGACAACAAAATGGATTACGTTCGCCTGCTGAGGTCTACGAACCGGACGGTGCGGAACTGCTGTGTGCTCGTGTTCACCGAGACCTGGCTGAGTGACAACATTCCGGACTCTGCAGTGCATCTGGAGCGGCTAGCGTGCTATCGGGCGGACCGTGCCATTGTACGAGGGGGAAAGTCGCGTGGAGGTGGAATATGCGTCTACATCTGAGAAGAATGGTGCCGGGACTCTGTGGTGGTATGTAAGCATTGCTCGCCGCTTGTGGAGTTTGTGATCATTAAGTGCCGTCCTTTTTATCTGCCGAGGGAATTTACCGCGATTCTGCTAGTCGCGGTATACATCCCGCCTTCCAACATCGAAGGAGACAGGATCGCGGCGCTTGGTGAACTGTACCAGGCTGTCAGTGAACAGCAAACAGCGCACCCTGACGGTTTCACCATCTTCGCTGGAGACTTCAATCATGCCAACCTGAAGTCTGTTTTCCCGAGGCTTCACCAGCATGTTCCCTTTCCGACACGTGGAGACAGCTTCCTGGACCTAGTCTACTCGGCGCAAAAGGGAGCTTTCAAAGCCACCCCCCTCCCCCATCTGGGGCTTTCTGACCATCTCACCGTTTTGCTTTTGCCCGCATACAGACAATTGGTAAAGGCATCCAGGCCGGTTCAGAGGCAGGTTCGAGTGTGGCCTGAGGGTGCCTCCGATGCACTTCGGGACTGCTTCGACACCACTGACTGGGACTTGTTTAAGCAGGCAGCCACCTACAACGATTGGACGGACCTAGAGGAGTATACAGACTCTGTTACCTCTTACATCACGAAGTGCATCGATGATGTGACTTGCTCGAAATCCGTCGTCACTCGCGCGAACTGGAAGCCGTGGCTGACGGGGGCTGTCCTCAGACTGTTGAGGGCCAGGGACAAGGCTTTCAGAGCGGGGGATGAGGCTGGCTTGAGGACAGCGAGGGCCGACCTGTCCCGAGGCATCAAAGAAGCGAAGAAGGCGTTCTCGTGCAAGGTCTCCACCCACTTCAAGGACAGCAAGGACGCACGTAGCCTTTGGCGGGGCATTCAGACCATCACGGACTACAAGCCCGCGCCGAGGAGCTGTGAGGGCGACGTCCGTCTGCTGAACGATCTGAACCGCTTCTTTGCTCGCTTCGACGCCCAGAACAGTACTTGCCCGCTGAAGTCCACTCCCCCCCCACACGAGCAGCCCCTGCGCCTCTCTGCCGACGGTGTGAGGAGGGCGCTTGCCGCTATTGACACCCGTAAGGCGGCGGGCCCTGACAACATCCCGGGTCGAGCGCTGAAGGACTGCGCTGGGGAGCTGTCGGGTGTCTTCACGGACATCTTTAACGTTTCCCTGCAGCAGGCCATCGTCCCCTCGTGTTTCAAGGCTGCCACCATCGTTCCTGTGCCAAAGAAACCTGCACCGTCCTGCTTCAATGACTACCGCCCTGTGGCACTGACGCCCATCATCATGAAGTGCTTTGAGCGGCTGGTCATGGAGCACATCAAGTCCGTTCTCCCCCCCACCATTGACCCTTTCCAGTTTGCGTACCGTGCCAAGCGGTCCTCTGAGGATGCCATCTGCTCTGCCCTCCACTCGGCCCTCACCCACCTGGAGAGAAAGGACTCATATGTGAGGTTGCTGTTTGTGGACTTCAGCTCTGCCTTCAACACCATTGTGCCGCAGCGACTCATCCGCAAACTCGACGAGCTGGGCCTCAGTACCTCCCTCTGCAACTGGATACTGGACTTCCTCTGTCAGAGGCCTCAGGTGGTGCGTGTTGGCGACAAAATCTCCGCCAGCATCACGCTGAGCACGGGGGCCCCCCAGGGCTGCGTGCTCAGTCCATTGCTTTTCACCCTGCTGACGCATGACTGCACTGCGACCTACAGCGACAACCGCATAGTGAAGTTTGCTGACGACACGACTCTGGTGGGTCTCATCACAAATGGCGACGAGACTCGGTACAGGTCGGAAGTTGACCTTCTGACCACGTGGTGCAGGGACAACAACCTCCTGCTGAACGTCAAGAAGACCAAGGAAATCATTGTTGACTTCCGGAAGGGTCACACAACACACCTGCCGCTGATCATTGACGGTGCTGTGGTGGAGAGGGTGAGCTGCACCAAGTTCCTGGGGGTGCACATCAGTGAGGACCTCTCCTGGTCCGCAAACACCTCGTCACTGGCAAAGAAAGCTCAGCGCCGCCTGTACTTCCTGCGGAAGCTCAGGCGTGCATGTGCTCCTCAGGCAGTCCTGTCTACATTCTACCGTGGGACCATTGAGAGCGTCCTCACCAGTTGCATCGCTGTGTGGGGTGGTAACTGCACTGAACAGAACTTGAAGGCCCTGCAGCGCATAGTGAATACGGCTGGTAAGATTATTGGTGCTTCGCTCCCCTCCCTGAAAGACATTTACACCTCCCATCTCACCCGCAAGGCAACCTCGATGTGAGTCACCCGGCTCACTCTTTGTTTGACCTTCTGCCCTCTGGGAAGAGGTACAGGAGCCTGCGCTCCCGCACCACCAGACTCGCCAACAGCTTCTTTCTCCAGGCTGTTAGGGCCCTGAACTCGCTACCCCCTTCTGCGTAGCGTGCGGCACTGTTGCGCTGTTTTCGGGAATGTCTGCTGTACGCGCACTTGCTCCTTTTTTTTTTTTTCTGCTCCTCTTATTTATTTATTTATTGTTGTGTTATTTATTCATTATTTATTCAGCACACTTTTGTTATACTTGTTTACTCGTTTGTCTGTTGTGAGCCATGTCTTGTCACCGTGGGATGGGGGGAACGAAATTTCGGTTTCTTTGTGTGTCTTTGGCATGTGGAGAAATTGACAATAAAGCTGACTTTCACTTTGACTTTGACTTTAAAAGCACTTGAGAAATTGAAGAACATGATCTTCCCAGTGCTCCCGATGTCCTCCAGGTGAAGCGGTGTTCTGTGCATTAAATAAATCACTGCATCGTCCACCGCAACACCAGGCCGGTAAGCAAACTGCAGGGGTCCAGCTATGCTCCCACCAGTGAACGCAGGTGACCCAGGATGATCCACTCCATAGTTTTCATCAGGTGGGAAGTCAAGGCAATAGGCCTGAAGTGGGTAGGCTCCTTGGGGTGCGGCACCTTCGGTACAGGGACCACACAGGAGGTCAGAGATGCTGCTGAGTCTGCTGACACAAACGAAGTGGACGAGTGGATACTATAGGAGTTTGAGATGCCAGGTTAGAGCTGCTCTTACAGCTCTCAGCGAATCATCGGCAACAGGGTCTTTGCTATGGTCAATATGGGCGACCGCCCAGGGCGTAATCCACGTGGGGGTGCAATCCACGTGGGGGCACACGAGCGCTCTCAAGGAATAAAAAAAAATGCCAGTTATCTTGCTCAGTGATTTCCATCTCAAATCTATTCAGTGGGCACTGGAGCGCCCTTATTGTCACGTGATGTCAATTTGTGCTGAGAGTTGTGTCGGGTCAGGATTATTTTGTTTGTTCTTCGTGAGTGCATGCGTGTCAGAAGAGCAGCCCCCTCTCTCGCCTGGGGTGGGGGTTAAGATGGATCCACAGTGCTCTTCTGTCAGGGTCGGTTGTAGCATGGAGCAGGACGACCAAGTGCAGCTTGGACCAGGGTTTATTGAAGCAACTCAAAATACAGACTCGGTAAACTGACATGACTTAAACAATAACTTGACTGACCGGGACGTGAAACAAGAAGACAGCAGGACATGACGGCATCAAGACAGTACGCCAACACCGAACGACAGCAACCAAAACCAAAACCAACCAATACCAATGATCCGACAGGGAGAGAGGGGCAGACAGGACTTTTATACACGACAGGTAACGAGAGGCAGGTGGGAACAATCACACTGATCATGGGCACACAGGAGGGGAGGGGCGAGCACACAGACAGAAACCAAGACAGACACATAGTGGCGCAGTTGGGGGCGAGACGTGACAGAACCCCCCCCACAAGGGACGTCTCCCGACGTCCCAAAAAAAAAAAAAAAAACTAGGGGAACCGAACCGCGCCGCACTCGGGCGGCGACTTGGGGAACCGAACCGCGCCGCACTCGGGCGGCGACTTGGGGAACCGAACCGCGCCGCACTCGGGCGGCGACTTGGGGAACCGAACCGCGCCGCACTCGGGCGGTGACTTGGGGAACCGAACCGCACCGCACTCGGGCGGCGACTTGGGGAACCGAACCGCACCGCACTCTGGCGGCGACTTCGGGGAACCGAACCGCACCGCACTCTGGCGGCGACTTCGGGGAACCGAACCGCACTCTGGCGGCGACTTCGGGGAACAGATCCGCACTCTGGCGGCGACTGCGGGGACAGATCCGCACTCTGGCGGCGACTGCGGGGACAGATCCGCACTCTGGCGGTGACTGCGGGGACAGATCCGCACTCTGGCGGTGACTGCGGGGACAGATCCGCACTCTGGCGGTGACTGCGGGGACAGATCCGCACTCTGGCGGTGACTGCGGGGACAGATCCGCACTCTGGCGGTGACTTTGGGGACAGATCCGCACTCTGGCGGTGACCTAGGGGACAGAACCGCACTCCGGCGGCGCCCTAGGGGACAGAGCCGCACTCTGGCGGTGACCTAGGGGACAGAGCCGCACTCTGGCGGTGACCTAGGGGACAGAGCCGCACTCTGGCGGTGACCTAGGGGACAGAGCCGCACTCTGGCAGTGACTTGGGGAACAGAACCGCACTCGGGCGGTGACTTCGGGGAACAGAACCGCGGTCCGGCAGCAACTTGGGGAACACAACCGCACACGGGCGGCGACTTGGGGAAACAGAACCGCACCGCACTCGGGCGGTGACTTGGGGAACCGAACCACACTCGGGCGGCGACTTGGGGAACCGAACCGCACTCGGGCGGCGACTTGGGGAACCGAACCGCGCCCGGGCGGCGACATGGGGAAACAGAACCGCACTCCGCGGAAACTCGGGGAAACACAACCGCACTGGGGCGGCGACTTGGGAAGTCTGTACCGCGATCGGCGGCCACTCACAAAGTCCGTACAGTGATCGGCGACATTCGGAAGGCGGGGCTCTGCGCGGCGGCAAGAGCCATCACGCGCCGCAGCAGTGGGAGTGGAGCCAGGGACGATCGCGGGTCCGACGCAGCTGGCTTGGTTGTCTGGCGACGTTCGCGTGTCCTGCGACGCTGGGGTGGAGCCCGATGGCGGCCGTGAGTCTGATGACGCCGGGAGGCACTCCAACGGCGGCCGTGGGTCCGGCGTCGCGGCACCAGAGTCCGATCGCGGCCGCAAAGCCGCTGGCGCCAGAAGCACTCCGATGGCGGCCGCGGGTCCGGCGTCGCGGCAGCGAAGTCCGACGACGGTCGCAGAGGCGATGGTGCCGGGAGGAACTCCGATGGCGGCCGTGAGTCCGGCGTCGCTGGAGCAAGATCCGATGGCAGCTGCAAGCCCATGGCGCTGGAACAAGCTCGGACGACGATCGGGCGTCGCAGCGGGAGCTGGTGGTGGAGGGGGGTCCAAGCGCTGGTCGTTGTGATGGTCGGATCATTCTGTCAGGATCGGTTGGTGTAGCATGGAGCAGGACGACCAAGTGCAGCTTGGACCAGGGTTTATTGAAGCAACTCAAAATACACACTCGGTAAACTGACATGACTTAAACAATAACTTGACTGACTGACCGGGACGTGGAACAAGAAGACAGCAGGACATGACGGCATCAAGACAGGACGACAGCAACCAAAACCAATGACCAAAACCAATACCAACCAATACCAATGATCTGACAGGGAGAGAGGGGCAGACAGGACTTTTATACACGACAGGTAACGAGAGGCAGGTGGGAACAATCACACTGATCATGGGCACACAGGAGGGGAGGGGCGAGCACACAGACAGAAACCAAGACAGACACATAGTGGAGCAGTTGGGGGCGAGACGTGACACTCTTCAATAAAAAGAGGAACGTACTAATCCATAAAGACCATACCAAATTCTCCATATATGGACAAACAAGCTTTATTATCTACAAATAGAGAAGGACTACAACGATCACTCAATAAAAAGAGGAACGTACTGATCCATAAAGACCATACCAAATTCTCCACATACAGACAAACAAGCTTTATTATCTACAAATAGAAAAGGAATGCAATGATCAATGGTCAAGATCTGTCACGGTTTGTTTCGTTGTTTTAATGTTGTCATAGTTTCGGTTCGTGTGTCTGTGTGCTCACTGTGCCCTGATCAGTGTAATCACCCTCACCTGCCTCTTGTTAGCTGTCTTGTATTTAAGTCCTGTCTGCCCCTCACTCCCCTGTCGGACTGTTTGCATCTCATATCCTCTTGTTTCTTGTTTCTCTAGTTGCTAGTCTGTTCTCGTCTTGTTTCGTCTTTCTGTTCGGTTGTTCTCGTCCCTAGTCGAGCATCTACTGCATAGTCTGTCTTTTGAGTTTGTTCAATAAACCCTGGTCCAAGCTGCATTTGGTCACCCAGCTCTATTCACTTCATGACAATGTAAGAAAATCATTTATTTAGAGAGTTGGCATTAAACCATAGCCATTGCAATTATGCCGATATAATGAAGCTGAGAAATGTTCGATGTTAGAGATTTGCTCACTCCAACTTATTTTGCAAGAACCACACGGGAGACAAGTAAGTCCTTTTGGACACCTGCAGGTGGAGAGTCCATTCGTCGCTGTGCGTGCAGCGATGATCGAAATGGAGGTCTGACTCAAGCCTCGTGCAGGAGCATTTTTATTGAGAGAAACAGAGTGGGGGTTGAGAGTGGGGGTCAGAGTAGACAAATGGCCGAAGCCCCTGGCTGATCAAAGCACAGCAGGGGGTCCTTCACAATGTTGTGTGAACAAAACAACTTTGATTGCTTCCTCTGCAGCTAGTCAATCAGTTCAAAAGATCTTAGCACTTTGTTCTACTACTTTTGTTAAGACAGGACAAGCGACTTTAATTATTACAGGTTACATTCCAACATAATCATAGGATCAACCTAACCTGAAAACCCTAACATTCGACATTAAGGATAAAGAAAAAATACCTGGGAAAGTTTGTTGAAACGAGGAAAAGAAAGCCAGACATGAAGGTTTAAAGTACCTCTGGACATGGTACACAAAGGCGCTGATCCTAAACTCGTAGGAGGTCAAGGAAAAACTCAAGCAAGTCTCAAAGGGCTTCACATGTACAAAAATGGACAATTATTCTCAAACATCCCCTGATCTTAAACTCCCAGGAAAACAAGGAAAAACTAAAAAAAAAAAAAAACCTACTGAGGGAAAAATGAGAAACCTTGAGAAGAGACCACAGATGGGAGGGTCCCCCTTCCAGGATGACAAGGCTGCAATGGATGCAGAGAGGGCACATAGTGTAAAACAAAGAAAAAGTGGATGTCCAGTTCAAAGTAAAGAGCTGCAGGAAGGTGCCCTCAGTTGTCCTGGCAGTGTCTTCGAGGGAGGTAATCCGCTGCAGATCCCTCATCCCGATTGGCCGACAAGAAATCCAGACAGCCATTATCAGTTTGGGAGTCACCTAAACCCCTCCCCAACAGGGGAGGTGGGGGTCAGCGAACACAAACTCCAGCCGTTTAATCGTGTCTTAAATGTTTCTACTGAGGTACCGCTACTGCTGATATCTATCGGTAGGGCATTCCAAAGCTCTGGAGCCCGAATAGAAAATGCGCTAGACTACTTTTTGGCCCCTGGGGTCACTAAAAGACTAGTGTTTTGCGAGCGGAGTCTGGATGGTGTTAAAAGCACTGTCCCCATCAGCCGGTTTCCGAACAACCCCTTTACCATGGCCCGAGATGAATTGCATTTTCCCTACAAGTTGAGAACTTGTGCTGAACGCATCGAAACATCCAGCCGCAAAGCTAAAGGTTTCAAGACTGAATCTCTACTGATACTAATATAAATTATCTTTGAATTACAGATTATTCATTTTCATGACATTTTATGTTTTCAATAGTACAGATGGGGGGAATGGTTGGTGGCTGGAAGAGCAAGAATTGGATGTTTGGGATGCTAGGCATGAGTTGGAGAGGTGAAAAAAACATGCAAAACCTATTCTTCACTTAGTGGAGAGAAGAAGGCAGGATCTGGTGTCACTCATAGCTACCATAATAAGTGATGCAGGCTTATCGTAATGCTTTATCTCATCTAGGCTACACCCATTTCACTGTCAATCACAGTGTATTTTATGTCAATGCTCAAACAGGTGCACATTCCCAGCATATACGTAGAGAGGGCCTGGAGAACGATTGAGGAGAATGTGTGGAGACTCAGAGAGAACCATACAGAGGAGTTACTGGAGTTACCATCTCAGAGTTATTGACCGGCTTGCCCGCAAGCATCAAAAAGTGCCAATACGACGGATTATCCTTGATATTGCTGTGATGTATGACTTTAAATGTTCCTCTTAATCTTTCTTAGCACAAAAAAAGGCCAAAACCTATATATACTGTTGTATACTGCATTTTTGCTTTTCTGTACATCAAACAGAATGTTCAAAATTAATTTGTGTTGTCACTTAGGTGACATACATTACACAGAAAAACCTATTGGTGGAAAACGTTGAGGGACAAAAGTTGTATATATGAGTTATGTATTTTAAATTTCACATCACATATTTTACCTTTAACTTGTTCCACCCAATTGATGTTTTACACAGTTTTACTGAGTAGATGGCTCAAAAACCTTTAACAACTTTTTGATTGTAAACAGTGAGTTAGTATAATAGTTAAGTATTAGTTTTAGTTTATGTATGTTCCAAACGTTATTGTAAAGTTGCAACTGTTCCTTATTTACCAACCGTTAATAAATTAGGACAATTTGCAACTTTACATTAACGTCCCAATAACATGCACTATTAATCGATGCAATATTTCAGTTGATTTGTACTGAATCCAGAATGTGAGACATATTTGTTTTTTTAATTGCATTTTCTGAGACAGTCTTATATATATATATATATATATATATATACAGTGGGGGAAATAAGTATTTGACCCCTTGCTGATTTTGCAGGTTTGCCCACTTGCAAAGAATGCAACGATCCATAATTTTAATCATATGTACATTCTAACAGTGAAAGACGGAATCCCAAAGAAAATTCCAGAAAATCACATCATATGAATTTATAAAAATTGATAATCGTCTGATGAGGAAAAACAAGTATTTGAACCCCTGGACGAACAGCATGTTGATATTTTGTAGAAAAGCCATTATTGGCCAGCACAGATGTCAAACGGTTTTTATAGTTGGTGACAAGCTTTGTGCACATTTCGGCAGGGATGTTGGCCCACTCCTCCCTGCAGACAGCCTCCAAATCATTCAGGTTCCGAGGTTGTCGCCTGGCAACTCAAATTTTAAGCTTCCTCCAAAGATTTTCAATTGGATTCAGGTCTGGAGACTGGCTAGGCCACTCCAGAACCTTGATGTGCTTCTTCTTCAGCCACTCTTTTGTTGATTTGGCGGTGTGCTTAGGATTGTTGTCGTGCTGAAACACCCATCCTTGACCCATCTTCAGCTCTCTCACTGAGGGAAGGAGATGTTGGTCCAGAATTCTACGATACATGGCCCCGTCCATCCTCCCCTCAATACGATGGAGTTGTCCCGTCCCCTTGGCTGAAAAGCACCCCCAACGCATGATGTTGCCACCACCATCCTTGACGGTGGGGATGGTGTTCTTTGGGTTGTACTCGGTGTTCTTTGCCCTCCAAACACGACGAGTTGAGTTGAGGCCAAAAAGTACTATTTTGGTCTCATCTGACCACATCACCTTATTCCAGGCCTCTTCTGAGTCGTCCAGGTGGCGAATGGCGAACTTCATGCGGGCCTGTACATGTTTCTTCTTGAGCAGGGGGACCTTGTGTGCGCGGCAGGATTTCAATCCATGACGGCGTAGTGTGTTACCAACCGTTTCTTTTGTAACTGTGGACCCAGCTGCCTTCAGTTGATTCATCAGTTCCCCCCTTGTGGTTTCGGGATGATTCCTCACCATTCGCATGATCAGGGAGACCCCACGAGGTGAGCTCTTGTGTGGAGGCCCAGACCGAGGGAGGTTGGCAGTGGTGTAGTGCTTCTTCCATTTCCTGATAACTGCACCGACAGTTGATCTTTTCTCTCCAAGTTGCTTTCCGATTCTCTTGTAGCCCATCCCAGCCTTGTGCAGATCAACAATCTTGTCCCTGATGTCCGTAGAAAGCTCTTTGGTCTTTCCCATGGTGGTGATGTTGGATGCTGGTTGTTTGGGTGTTGACAGGTGTCTTTTATAAAGGTAAAGAGGTGAGACAGGTGTATTTGATGTAGATAAATGGTTGGGATTGGGGCTGTGTCTTAAAGAAAGACTAACTGGCTTGTAGGAGCCAGAATACTTGCTGTTTGTCCAGGGGTTCAAACACTTGTTTTTTCTCATCAGACTGTTAGGGTTTTTCAGATTATCCTTATCGTATGATTATGTTGGAATGCAACCGGTAATAAATAACCTACCTTGTCCCATCCTCCACAAGGTCGTAAAACATCCCCTGATATGTTTTCACTAGAGCACAAGGCCTTCCTGTTCAACCTACTCTTACCCCCACTCTGTTTCTCTTAATAAATATGCCTTTGCAGTTGGGAGAGGCTCCAGATTTCATTCCTGTAGCGAGTGATCTCTCCACCTGCAGGTGTCTAAAAGAACTTGCTTGTCTACCGTGTGGTTCTTGCAAAATAAGTTGGAATGAGCAAATCTCTAACATTTTGGTGCCGAAACCCGGGATCCTCATACCCACCATCTGACCGGCGAAGGAGGACGTGCTGCATTGTCGACAAGCCAGCGTCCATTAGGAGGACCTGGAAAAGAAAGTCCTGGGAAGAGAATTCTTCGCTGGGCCAGCATCTTAGGTCTGCCTTCGTCTGACAGAGGTGGATTGACGGGATCCGGCGGTGCAACGAACCAGGGGACAAGTAAGTTAAAGCGCTAAAGATACGGCTTTGGTTTGTCCGAGCTATGAGATACGGCTTTGGTTTGTCCGAGCTATGAGATACGGCTTTGGTTTGTCCGAGCTATGAGATACGGCTTTGATTTATCCGAGCTATGAGATACGGCTTTGGTTTATCCGAGCCATGAGATACGGCTTTGGTTTGTCCGAGCTATGAGATACGGCTTTGGTTTGTCCGAGCCATGAGGCCTAAAAAAGCGCTGGAGTTAGTGTGATTGAGTGTGTGACTGGTAGGATAAATTGACTAAAAAGCAGTTCTAGCGTTGATCCACGGCAATAATACAGGCTAGTAATTTGTTGAAAGGTCAATTTAAACCTGCATTGAGGATCCTCAAAGTAATAATAGTAATAATAATAATAATAATAATATTTTTGAGACAAAGAGATTGTAAAACCTAAAACTACTAGAATTAAGATGGGAAATAAAAACGGTAAATCTCTACCTCTTGACGGAGATGAGAAGTACATGGCGAGTAGATTTCTTAATTGTATGCAATATATGCCGAAGTGGAAGAAAAAGTATGGAGTAGAAGGGAAGTTGAGAGTTGAAGTGTAGAAGATAGTAGTTGATGTTTTAGAAGAGAGTGTGGATAGAAAGAAAAATGGACTGAAAAAGAAAAGAAAAGAGAGTGAATTGGATTGTGCTAAAATGTGGTTGAAAGCTTCACAAGAAAGAAGAGAACAAATCCAAAAGACAAAAGATAGAAAGTTGAAAAGTGATGAGGCCGCCATTCAATTGAGATTTGAAAAAGAATTCAGGGTGCATAGTGGCATCCCATTCAATGATACAGCTGAGAGTGCTTATCAACAACAGCTTAAAAATGCGCTCCTCACTAATTTCCACCCTGAAATAGGCAACTGGGTGAGGAAACATTTGGTGGAAGTGGATGTTGCAAGTGTGACAACAACTATGCAATGGGCCAGACATGCTGAAAAAGTGATCAAAAAAGGCAAAAGTTCTGATGTATTTCATCTAGATAATGATGATGATGAACTAGATGAAGATACAACAGTCTTCTTCCAAGGGTCCCAGCAAGGCGGAGGAAGAGGTAGAGGCCAACAAGGTCGCAGGCCGCCATATAATTCAAAACCCCCACGAGATTCTGACAACTGTTGGAACTGTGGGAGACGAGGACACTTCGCACGAGAGTGTCGTTTTGCAAAACAATATCAATCAAAGGGTGGAGGAAGGAGCAGAGGAAAAGCCATATTTTTAGCATGACAAGCTTCCTCCTCTTTGACCGCTTATGCTCATACAGAGAAAGAAAGAATAGATGCCCATATGACAGCAAAACATGTCATTGTCAGATTATTAGAATTTTTTTTAGATTATTAGAAGTCCTGTCCATCCAAGAAGTATGACAATGCTGTTTGTATGCCCAAATTACAAATGACTAGAGCTCAAATTGTGTTACACTGAAGTTAAAATATGCAAATCAAGTGGTAAAGGAATGCAACTTGCTTCTAGAAGATAAATAAATAAAATTAAAATGTGCTGTCCTCGTGTGCATGGGAGGGACCAGCTCATGATCGACCACAGGAAATGGCCAGCCTGTGAAGAATCATTGGTGCTGGGAACTGCCTTTTGCATGCGAGAGCTGTGCATGTGTGTCCGTATATGTTAAAATGATGAACATTGGCTAAAGTTTTAGTATAAAAAAAATTTGCTAGACTGTGGTCGATCCAATTTGCACCGCAGAACAGAAATGATTTTGAAAGATAAAAATGAGAGGAAAAAGAGAGAAGTCTGTTTGCGAGCAGAAACTAATCCACACTAGTGCATGTAAAGTGTCGAGCCCACATGAGAAATTCGAAGAAAAAAAAAAAAACGACAGAACATGCTTTCAAGAATTGGGAGAAGCTAAATTGTGAATTTAAGATTTTGCAATGCTACATTTAATAGGAATAATTGATTGGTTGTGTTATAAGATTATACAAAATTCTAAATGCAAGCTAAATCTGAGAGATTGAGTTCTTCAAATTTAAAAACAAAGAAAAAAATTCAGATTAATTTGCCAATTTTTTGTTTTAGTTAAGTTTTTTTTGAATTGGTGGATTGTTCTACCAGGAAACCTGAGTTGAAAATGATATATGAATGTTGTGTGGTGAGCTTGGATGAATTGGGGACCAATGTGATAGAAAGACTCCTTTTTGGAGACTGCGTGTGAGATGCAAATGAACATTGATGAATGATAGCCTGAATGAAAAGAAATTACAGGTGAATGGTTGAAGTCGTTGGCGACTACTATAGAGAATTAGTAGAGCGACTTTGATGAAAGAGTGATTTTGAGCAGGTTAAATGTTAGAAAGAAACACGTAGCTTTTGGATTGATAATTAACTAGAAAAAAATACTGGAGAACCAGTAACACATGTAGAAGATGTGTGAACTGAGAAATTGAGAAGCGTTTTGGAAAGAAAGTCAAATTAAATGATGATGGAATCGTATGTAGTAAAGAACGCATTCTCCCAAAAAGTTTGTCAAGGTGTGAGGCATGGGCGTTGCCAAGCCTCAAAAGGGAGGACAGATAGTTTGTTCTTGTGTAGATATGTTAGCAACACGAGAGATTTAGAGGTTCAAAAGAAAGACAGTTAAAAGAAAACATTTTTGATTTGGACAATTGCAGGCTAACAGGAACATGAGAACGATAAGAAATACGAGGTGGGATCCAATTTCATTGGGGAGATTGAGAATTCACAGCACCATACTCTAAGTCACATTTTTGAGCAAGCATGACAATAACATGTGAGAGGTCAAGACATACAGATCAGGGCTTGATGTGGAAAGCAGACCTCGATGAGTTGATTTTCAATAATGATACTGAAGACAACATACTGTCCGATTAAATTGGAACTATAGATAAAATGTAGCTCAAAAATAGGATGCGTTGCAGGATTTACGATATAAAAACGAGACCGCTGTTATTAGGAGAATTTGAAGTTTGGTAAATAAATGTTACCAGCAAATTGATGGAAGCAGCTACATTTGGAGATAGTCTTACAAGTTTGACGTCCCAGCCTGTCATTCTCAGTGTCAGAGTCCCTGAAACCCAATCCGAGACTTCGCCTGCAGCCGTGAACAACCACAAAATGATGCCTGGCTCTGAAGCACCTTTGACCTTTGGCGAAGGACAAGAAAAGACTGCTGTTGTGCTTGGAGGAGGACAAGTGCACTCCGGAGGACAGACAACATCCTCGGGGACGAGAAAAGACAGTGAAAAGCGGAGGAACTCACAATGATGAAAATTGACTCATTTGAACAATGGACTCATTCAAGAGTGATGGATGGGGTCGCTCTGAAGCAACAGCCAAAGAACACCAATGTGAGAGGGTGAAGTGCGGCAAAAAGAAATGGACTTGGAGTGTCCGACAACCAAATCGCACTCCTTGGCGTTACCAAATTTGGTGGAGCTTGGTTCAAAGTGGAAGGGAGGTTCATTGTGCACTGAGTTTGACAGAACTGAGGAGATTTGATAAATAAATAAATAAAAATTTGAAAAATACGTAGGGCTACAGATTATAATCAGAGATTGAACGGATTTGGATAAAACAAATAGGCTAAAACGGTAGGAAACAAGAGCAAGATCTTATATTTTGGCTCATCAAGCTTAAGACGTAGAGGTCGAGTTATATACATTTTAGAACAGGACATTTGGCAGTCAGGAGGAAGCTAGGTTGCTCAATGTACCTACTCAATACAATAGTAAGTTTTTTTGCACCACAGTGGAGGTTGGATGGTCAGAAAGTTAGGTACGTTCAATTTTTGACATTCACACAATCATGCATAGGAGCCACACGGCGACAGTTAACAAGACAATAACTGCAATAGGGGCCACCTACGACTGCACCGACATGAAAAAGTAGAAGCGAGAGAGCAGAGTATGGGATTATATGCTAAAACGTCTGCTATACAGTTACCGATAGGAGATTCTATCAAAATAAGCTACATGAGAGATGGATTAGAATCTCTTTGTCTGTGTGTTCTGTTTGTGAGTAATCTCTGTAAAATTGTTGTCGTTCGTCTGAACTTTGTATGCCGTTTTGTGTATGTGTGCGTGCAGATGTGTGTGTGTGTGTGTGTGTGTGTTCACACCCTGTGTGGGTGCGAGCGTGTGAGGAGAAAGAAGGCATGGATAAGACAATCTCTTTTACACCAGGAGGCAATAAATGGGAACGCCCCTGTCATAAATAGTTTTTGGTTAAAGGGAATCATTAGGAAGTGTTCAAACTCTTCCCGCAAACATTCCTATTTGCCAGTTAAATGGGCACTACAATTGACTACGAGAGTTGCAAGCAACAGATGAAGAGCAGTCCTTGGCAGATTATATGATCAGGACGCTCAAACTGTGTCAAAGACAAATTTACTGCCGCTTGATCTTTCCTCCTCACAGGTCGACAACCCCATCAATCCAGGAGACTGGGTCTACATCGAGGTCATCAAAAGAAGGAACTGGGCCAGCCACGACGGGAGGGACCATTCCAAGTCTTGCTGACTACACATGTTGCATCCAAGGTTGCAGGACCCACAAATGCATTAACGACGACTGCTCTCCAGGAGGAAACTGGATGGGAGCTTTGGACATCACCGCTGTGTGCCAGGATGAGAGAGCCGTTTTCAAGGTGTAAGGGCTCTACTACCAACATGGCTGCACCATCGGACGGGACCTACTTCATCCAGAAGTTCAGAGGCACTGCCTCACCTGCATCCTATGGGTGCACGTGCCTGTTCAGTACGGATCATGGTTTTGTGGTCACAAGAGTTGTCCGATGCTGCCTGCCAACTGGACACGAGTGTGTGCGCCAGTGTGTGTGACAGACCTCACCTACAGACTAGAACATCATCAGCTGACGAAAACACGAGCACATATACAACTTCTTAGACGTGACAGACGTGATAATGATAATGAGACGTGGATTGCGTAGATGCTGTTCTGTTGAGCATGTTTTACAGAAACTTGATGATTTGACCATCGAAAATGCTTCGCAAGTGATGGATACAATGATGTACTGTTTCTGTGTTTTTGTTTTTTATTGATAGCATTCTGGTCGTCTTAGGCAAAGGGACCGTGTAAGAATTTTCCTGCTAATAACATCTGGCCGGCAGGTTTTTCGCTTACACAATAAGTTTGATCTTGGGGTATTGAGGTAATGCCTCATCTTCACTGGAAAGTGTTGCTATCATTGTTTGTTGTTTTTTTATTTTTACTATTCATCTTTCTTCATTATACATGTATATATGTTTTTTACTTGTCTTTGTTGTTTGGGGTGGCATAATCATATGATAAAACAGGAGGGAGATGTTAGGGTTTTTCAGATTATCCTTATCGTATGATTATGTTGGAATGCAACCGGTAATAAATAACCTACCTTGTCCCATCCTCCACAAGGTTGTAAAACATCCCCTGATATGTTTTGACTAGAGCACAAGGCCTTCCTGTTCAACCTACTCTTACCCCCACTCTGTTTCTCTTAATAAATATGCCTTTGCAGTTGGGAGAGGCTCCAGATTTCATTCCTGTAGCGAGTGATCTCTCCACCTGCAGGTGTCTAAAAGAACTTGCTTGTCTACCGTGTGGTTCTTGCAAAATAAGTTGGAGTGAGCAAATCTCTAACAAGACGGTTATCAATTTTTATAAATTCATATGATGTGAATTTCTGGAATTTTCTTTGGGATTCTGTCTCTCACTGTTAGAATGTACATATGATTAAAATAGTAGATCGTTGCATTCTTTGTAAGTGGGCAAACCTGCAAAATCAGCAAGGGGTCAAATACTTATTTCCCCCACTGTATATATAGTTTCCTTGGCTTCAATTCTCATTTTTGTTTTGTTTAAGATTTGCTGGCTTTTAGTCACCTGGTTAGTCACCTGATCAGGTAAAGATGGCTGCTCCCACTTGGTAGTCAGCCTCAGCCAGTCTCAGTTAGACAAACAAAGAAGATAGTAGTGATATAGTTTTTTTACCGCTCAAAGGCCGCTTCAAACTACTTCAAGCCTGTTCCAAGCTTGTATTTTTTTGGAACTTGAAAACTGTTAGGGTTTTCCAGGTTATCTTTATCGTAAAACACCCCCTGCTCTGATCTTACCAGAGGCCGGGGGTTCACCAAACCTGTCAACTCTCAACCCCCACTCTGTTTCTCTTAATAAATATCCTCTTGCAGGAAGGAGAGTTCAGAGCTCTATTCGAACATCGCTGTACGCACAGCGACGAATGGACTCTCCACCTGCAGGTGTCTAGAAGGACTTACTTGTCTCCCGTGTGGTTCTTGCAAAATAAGTTGGAGTGAGCAAATCTCTAACAAAAACTTTGAACTTAAAAAACAAACTTTAGTTTACTTCTTGGAATCCTTTATGTTGAAACCTTAGTTGGATTACAAACAATTTGGATTTGCACCTGTGTGCCACCTGCTTGCCTGCCTGCCATTCCCCTGCCCCCCTTCCCTTGCCTGGCCTGCCACCCTTGCCTGCCTGCCATTGCCTCTCTACCTCTGCCTACATTCCTGCTTGCCTCCATTTTGGACATTCTACCTTCATCTTTAAAAGGGTATGAGCAACAGCTGTACACAGTGTTTTAAGATAAGCGCGTGACAAGAACTATACAACATCTAACCTTTGAAATTTAAACTGAACTGAAACTGACACTCACAATAAGTAAACTATCAGGAAGTGCTTAAAACATGGAAACTCAACTTGAAATGGGATTTGTTTTACAATGGTATGTGGATTTATTTGAATTGTGTATAGCCATACAATTGGATATACTGGATTTTGGAACACATCCTTGCATCGGAATTGAATTTCCGGTGGTATCACTTTATTTTGAAAAACAAAAAAAAAGTTATCTCAGTCTGCGTCACCTCAAATTGAAGTTGCTGATTCTCACACAGATGATGTTAATGTCCAAATCATGGCTGAACAGCTGTTGAGTCAGAGCATTGCAACCCAAAGGGAAACAAAATGAGTTTAAGCAATTTATGGATAATGCCAGTGTTGCTGATATGTACAAAGGCGTTAAAGATCTTATTGATGCATTGAATGAATTTGACAAAGCTCATGTGTTGGTGCAAGACATGTTGACTGGTGATGAAAGGCAAGATGACCATGTCCAATGGTATGAACCAAGAAAGAAGTCTTTCTTATCTTTTCTTGAAAATGCACAGACATTCAAAGGCAGTCTGTCTCAGCTATTACTTATCACCCCTATAGACAGTGCTTGTAATACATCCAGAAAGTTAGGGAATTCTTCTAAATCAGGGGCATCATCACTGTCATTCGCTCGTGCAAATGCTAAAGCAGAAAAGGCAGCTCTTCTTGAACGTGCTGCTGGGCTTAAGAAAAAACACGCTCTTGAGCTGCAAAAGATGCAACTGCAAGGTGAAATAGAACAGAATGCCATAGAAATTGACATTGCTGCAGCAAACGCAAAGGCGAAAGTTTTGGAGAATTATTCATTTTCGTTTTTTCGTTTATTTCAAACGTGGAAAAAAATAAGATTACTGCACATGTATGAAAAGACAATATATATATATATATATATATATATATATATATATATATATATATATATATATATATATATATATATATATATATATATATATATATATATATATATATATATATATACACATACATACATTCATTCTTATACATATATAGTATATATATACACACACACACACACACACACACACACACACACACACATACAGATACACACGCACATAAAATAAAAGAGTAGCAATCAAGATATAACCAAAAATAGTAACCATTAATCATATTCACATGCCTGAAAAGGAGTGGGAAGAAGTATAATTCATTTAATCCCACCCCCTTTTAACAATCCCTAAATACCCAGCCATAAATCATTTTTCCTCACTTATCCCAATAAAATACTAAACTACGAAATTATCTTCCACCTGCTGATCGCTAGAACACTAAACGTATACCTACACAATATTAATACATACATATATCTCACACACAAACATTTAACATACATACATACTGTTGGATTTTGTCCACAATTTAGGGAGCACGCTAGATGCGCCTCACGGCACAAGCCTTTGCCAATCACCTGTTATCCAATTTACTCACTGCGTGTTCGTTTGATTTCTTCAGATTTAGGAAAATGCAAAGACACTGAAGCAGAAATTAGACTTACGCAGATTGGTTGAGTTCAATCACAATTCTTGTTCAAAAAGCTCGGTTTTCAGGAAAGTACAATACAGCGCTGGGCCCTTCAAGAGCGGAAAGTCTCCATTCAGAAAAGGCAAAGTCCAAGGTTGTTAGATCAGTTTTATATTCAGTAGCACATTGTGGGCCGGGATTGATGGGCGATGAGTCTTCGGGGTGGGGCAAGTTCGAAGGAGAGTCTGCTTCCATGGAAGTGGTGCTGGTTATGGGCGATTCGGTGTGTTGGTGGGGGCTGTTGGTGTGTGTGTGTGTGGAGGGGGCTGTTGTCTTCCATCCCGTCTCTCAGCCTTGGCGATCATCTTTGGCCGAGTTCTCGGGTGGCTCCTTCTGGCACCAGCTGGTTTTATCTCCACGTGACCTTCCTGTGAACATTCTCCTCCAATCTCGGACATACACTATCATACCGCATTCTTCCAATTGTGTCATCTTGTGCGAATTTATGTTAGCTTTTGGCTGTGACATCATTAATCTATTGCTCTTACCTGACTATGTAAAGTTTGTGCTTTTGATACTTCATGTCTTTGCTTACGTCATTATATTCTTAGTTTAATCATGTTTCCAACCGTATCTTTTCTTTGTTAGGCCAAGATATTTCCCTCTGTGCAGAACGTTCAGTAGTAATCAAAAAGTTGGCGTCTCGCATTAGGCAACATATGATGTTTAGTCAAAACACAAGTTATAAAACACAAGATATAATCAAATACTGAACGGTCACGACGACTCTGGCCGTGTCCATGATTTAGAGAAAAACATCAGGCATGCATTACACAGTTCTTTAAAGGTCATTCAGCTATTTGGGCAATATATCAAAAGACATTTATTTTGCAGTGCACAGAAATACATATTGAATCGTGAAGTTGTAGTAACTTCTGTTATTATCGTATTATCAAAGAATGTCTAGTTATGTCGTCTTTATTGGTTGATTACGTGAATATACTTGTCTGCTTATATACTTTATCCAAAGAGATGTGAGCCTATCTGTTATCGTGGCTATGCGGGTTTTTTGTCTTTCGACCCTATCCCTTCACTACCTCAAATACAACACAAAGATACCTGAATGGTAAAAATAAAATAACCAAAAAAAAACAACAACATGAATGACAAACAGACAAAGAAAAACCAACAAAGAAATGTAAATAAATAAATACTAAGCACCCAATGATACTCAAACACCCTCATTTCTGTACCTTGTAAAAATAATTTCTTTATATCTTTTTTTAAACTGATTGAGTTTGAACATTCCCTGAGCATCCCCTCCAAATTATTCCATAGTTTAACACCACAGATTGAAATACATCCATCCATCCATCCATTTTCTGAACCGCTTAGTCCCCACGGGGGTCGCGGGCGTGCTGGAGCCTATCCCAGCCGTCATCGGGCAGTAGGCGGGGGACACCCTGAACCGGTTGCCAGCCAATCGCAGGGCACACAGAGACAAACAACCATTCGCACACGCACTCACACCTAGGGACAATTTGGAGTGATCAATCGGCCTACCAAGCATGTTTTTGGGATGTGGGAGGAAACCGGAGTGCCCGGAGAAAACCCACGCGGGCTCGGGGAGAACATGCAAACTCCGCACAGGGAGGGCCGGAGGTGGGATCGAACCCGCACCCTCCTAACTGTGAGGCGGACGTGCTACCCAGTGCGCCACCGAGCCGCCTTGTTTATAATGTCATTTCTGAATATATTATCAATAAGATTGGCGCAGTGAGAAGTTATTCTGGTTGGTCTAGTGATTTTTGGATGCAAGTTCATGCTATACATATATTGTGTTAACAAACTCTTCAGTCAGTTTGTGCTTGTTTGGATTGAGTAAATCAATGTTAAAGTCTCCACAGATGAAAATTGTTTTGTAACTGATTTTTGAAACCTCCTCCATCCATTCTGTGAACAGTTCAATACTGGAACCTGGTGTCCGTTATATGCAGCTAATGATTACATTTTTCTTTTTTTTTTGAGTATTTCAATTGTTATGCGTTCCAATATGTTGTTAACAACCATTGACATGTCTTTTATCACCCTGACGTTTAATGTCTTTTCCACAAAGATCACAACTCCTCCTCCACCTTTGTTTTGTTGATCTATGTGTATAAAGTCATATCCCTCCAACTCAAAGTCTGTCCCTTTTACTGCGTTGATCCATGTTTCCGTTTTTGCAATAAGTTGAATGGGCACGTAAACTGATGTAGATAATCCTTAATGAAGTTGGCATACAGACTCCTACTGTTAACATGTAGAATGGACAGTTTGCCATCTTTATTGATTCGATTAAATTCTTCATCAGTATAGTAACTGCAATTATTGTTGATTGAGTTCCATATCCTGTGAAATGTGGTCAGTATATTGAAATGATTGGAGTTCCAGATTGTCATGTTCACTGATCCTCTGAGTTATGTTACGATTGTCTTCAAGTGTAGATGCGTGACTTTTTTTTGTGCGTGTCATGGTTGTGAGTAGAGTTTACCTTACCGTCCTGCATGATGATCATTGGTATCTGTCCAGCTCCTCGGTACTTCTTACCATCAGCAGTTTTACTTCCTCCAGTGTTCCAATGAGTTTGATAAATATTTTACAGTTTGTAGTCCAAATGTGTTGACATTTTTTCTGCTTCTTCAGGTAGCGTGCTTTTTTGGCGATATCAGCGTTTCGCTTGGTCAGGTGCTCATTGATGTAAACGTCGGATCCTCTCAACTTTCTCCATTGTTTTAGTAGTGCAATCTTGTGTTTTCGGTTGACAAACCGCATGATGACAGTGGATTTGTCCCCGGAGCTCCTCTTGGGCAGAGGGTGGCAAGCTTTGATGTCGCAGTCCAGCTGTATCCCCTTGGGCTGCAGGAAAGTAGCCACCTGTTTCTCCGTGGAGCTTACATCCAGTTCATCGGGCTCACCTCCCTCGCCAGCGGCCAACGCCCGGGCGTATGACCGGGCTTTGATGTTGAGTCTGGAGATGATAACGTCGTTGCTTCTGGTGTATTGCTCCAGGTCGGCAACCCTGCTTTCCAGAAAGGTAATTCTCTTATCCTTTTCCTCATTCTGGATGCGGAGAGCTTTAACGTCCTAAACCAGCTTAAGGATGCCTTTCTGCTGCAGCCTGACAGCAGAGACTTTTTAACTAAGGAAGTCCAATGCCTTTTTAATGTCGTTGACCTCCTCCACCGAAGAGACGGGAGCCGATGGTGCCTTCTTTGGACCCATGTTTGGGACGTGCTAGTTGATTTTAGCAATAAAGCAGTGTGTTGTAGCTTCGCGGCTAGTTAGCTAGTTCCAAGCGGTGGTCAAGTTTCACGCGGTGCACTGTTAGAATAGGCCTCTTTGGCACATGTGATTAGCTAGGTAGCTTGAGCTATGCCGTTATATCACTGTAACACTTCTCTTGCTTTATTAGTTTTCTCTTCTCTATGACACTCATTGCACATATGTAAAAGTCGCTCTCAGTTAAGACTACAAGGTCACACACATTATCACACAAGCTAGGCAGAGTCGCCTCCTTGCAGGAAGGTGGCCCAGAGTAGTATAAGAGCAGGAACCTTGGTGCTGGGAGTTAGACCTTCTTCCGCATCTTGCAGAAAGGGCTCCACAGCTGTGCATCGATCATTCTGGCATACATTTAATAGTTAAACTGTGAAGGCTTCCTCTTGGTAATTACTGTTAGCATATCGAGCATTAAAGATAAAGAACTGGGAACCTAACAGTTGTGCTCGCTGATCCTGTTTTTCGTTATCACGCCATCCACGAAAATTTCAACAATTCAACTGGGCCAAAAAATAAGGTGAGCAGAATACCTTCTTTTTGATAAGAACATTTACTGTCTACCCCTACGGGGTTAGATTGTTGAAATTTCTGAGAACAAGGATTGTGTTTTATGGTTAAATATCTGCTATAAACTACTAAAAATATTGAAGTAATGTAAAATAGTGTGAGTTGTGGTAAATGCCAGAATGATCAAAGTTTGTTTTTTGAAAGCGCTCGTGAATTCTGTGTGAGGTCAAGGCCACTGTGCGAAGTCTGGTCAAGTTAAAAAAGCTTGAGTCTACTGTGTGAGGTCACGGAAGGTCACTGTGTGGGACTTGGTTAAGTTAAAAGAGCTCTGAGTCTACTGTGTGAGGTCACGGAACGTCACTGTGTGGGACCTGGTTAAGTTAAAAGAGCTCTGAGTCCACTGTGTGAGGTCACGAAAGGTCACCATGTCGGACCTGGTTAAGTATGTAGAGAAAAAAAAAAGTGCTTGTGACCACTGTGTGAGGTAACAGATGACCGTGATATGTCTGGCTAAATTGAAAGAGCTCTGTGGCCACTTAATAACGTCAAAATCAAGTACTTTCTTTAGAAATTGCTGTGGTGATTGTAAGGTCCGATTTTGACCTTGTGGGGTTTATAATTAACCTCTGGCTAATCAACTTACTGCTGAGTTTTGTTGCTCTGTGGTTGGTCTGGTGGTTGTGAGGTCATAATTGACCACTGTGTTCGGCCACAAACAAATACTTTATCGGTTTAGTGAAGCTATCATGGTTTGAGATTTTGTTTTGACAAAAAAAAAAAAAAAAAAAAAAAATATATATATATATATATATATATATATATATATATATATATATATATATATATATATATATATATATATATCGTTTGGTGTAAATTTTGAGTGAAAGACTTGGGGAATAGTGTAGGGGAGATTGCAAGTGCAGTTATAAAATGGCGGCGAGATATAGAGGAGTGACTCAAGGTGGAAAGAGAATGCTCGGGGCTAAAATTGATATTGTTGTGAGATTGTTAAAATTAAATTATCCCCATTAATTCCAGAACGCATATGAAGAAAAGTGCCAGATTTGGACCCAGAAATTGTTGGAGTTGGGAGGGGTCGATCCACTGGAGGGGAAACCCCCAAATAAGGAGGCCAGAAGGGCCATTTTAAGGGAGTGAAGAGACAAAGAACAGTTGGCTATCAATGAAATGGTCACTGCAAATCAAGGAGATCGAGGTAATAAACACAAGAGGGTCGGAAACATACAGGATTTGATCAGATTTTGTCGGGATGTGTTTACACATCCAGCTTTTTGTAAGGGGGATGAAATTGAAAGTGAGCTTGAAGCTTCTGCTGAACAGGGGAAAGGGCAGATAGTTGTTGGAAGTAACCATCAAAATGTTACACAGAGTGGCCCTGAGGTGCAGAAGGCCCAGGGTCATTCGCTTGTTGATGTGATGCAGGCACCTGTGATTGACATTAAGCAAGGGACTCTGACGTGTGAGATAGAAGGCCCAATGACTACAGTGTGGGGCCAAGGGAAATACAAAGATGAACTGGCCACCTTATCTTAAACGGTACGCCATCTGAGTGACAAAATGAGAGAATTGACGAAAGAAAAGGGGGGCGGAAGACCCTGCATTGGGCTAGATGACAGTGACGATGAGGGACCACATTGTATGGAGCTGGATGAACCGTTTGTCGAGGATTTAGTAACAGTCACAGGCAACATAGATTGTGGCGATGATAATACTCTTCCTCTCCGAAAAGGAGATATTTACAAAATTGTGGCAGAAGAAGTTACATCGGATGAGAAAGTGTTTGTGGTACAGGATGTAATAACAGACGGGGTGGGCCAGGCGCCTGCCGATTGTTTTGTGCCATTGAGACAATCAGATAAGACTTATACAGACACCACTAGTACGCCATTAAAACAACAAAAACGTGATAAGGGACGGCCTAGCGCTGGCTTCACTGCATATCCATCATCCATGAAGCCAAGCATGCCGGATGCCTACAGAAGTGAACCTTCGGTATCTAACACACGTGCATTACAGGTTGTTACTAGAGCAATGAATGCGAAAAGAGATGGTGACCAAAACAGGCATTTCCAAGCCCCGTTAGTCGAAACCACTGAAAGGACGGGCAGAATAATCTCTAGACAATATAATCCTCTTTCGTTGACTGAAGCTAATATGTTGCGTAGCCACTTGCCCTCTCCTTCGAAAGGAGGAACAAAATGGGCTGTGGCTTTTTGTAAACCGGTTCTGCCTACGAACACTGCACTGGGAGATGTACGTATATGTCTTTTAGCGCATGTGGCACCGGGAGATTTGCAGGTTCTTGAGAGGTAGGCTAACACTGCAGATTTGAGGGACAGTCACCCTTTCTCCCCCATTTCTCAACGCGTGTGGGATGCACTTTACTTAATGTACCAAGGCTATGGGTGAAGTAGGGTGTGAGAAGGGGGAAAACCCTGCCAAGTATTTTGAATGTGTTCGCCTCTTATGGGAGGCTGAGACGGGTGAATATCCGTTGTCGGGCATTGTACAGTCGCCGATGAAGCAGGCAATTTACAAAACCCAGCCAAAAAAGATACAGGATGCATTAGACGACATTGTGGACCCAGACTCATTGTCTCTGGAGAGCTGGGGAAAGCATTTGTGCCATTTTTAAACTGCTGTGATAAGAGGCAGGAGGAAGAAAATAAACAGGATGAGGACCTTGATCGAGAAATAAAATACATGCAGCTGTGAGTGTTGAAGGAACAACTTGAGAAAAAGAGAAGTATGGTTCAAGATCGCAATTGACACAAACTGAGGATCGGCAAAGTAACTCTTTCTACTATAATGGCCAGGGGAGCCGTGTACAGGGCCGTGGGAAAGGCAGAGGTAAAACTTCAAACAACAGGAATCAATTTTATGTATATTACAATCCATATCAAAACTACCAATGTTATGTGTGTAATCAGTATGGATACATAGCTCGAAACTCTCCTGGATTTATATCACAGGCTAGTTCACTGCCATTATTTCAACAGACAACCCCGGGACTGCCCCCACCAAAACCACTACCAGGATTGACATATGGGGAACCCCAGAATAATGCAGGTCATACATGCTATCAGCCACCGAACCCACATTGTTTTGCCTTCAGCGCAGAATAGTCAACCATAAATGAATCGAGTTGAATATCCCTAATAAGGATGCTGGGAATCCACTGAGGAGGGTGAACCATCCATTTAAACCTTTAAAGAATTGACACTTATGAGCTATAACTACATTGAAATTGCATAGTTTGATTGCATTTTTATCTTCTGTTCATGTGAAAGTCACAGACAATAATAGGTAAAGTAACAGCTCTGTTACAGGTAAATAAGATTGTGTTGTTATTTCTGTCTTAAATTGCATAGGGTGTGGAATTAAATAAATACTACTTCTTCCCACTCCTTTTTAGACAAGCAAACTCTGCCCATTTCGTGCAGTATATTGTATACTGTTTGTACCCACTATTTCTACAAAGTCATAGTTTAAGTGATTTTCACCTTGTATTTATCTTATTTTTATTTTTCATTTGATTGATTGATGTATAGTTTACATGTTTGAAACAAACTTATTCATTCATTCCCCTCCCCTTTCAGACACCCTCCAACTAACTGTGCTTCTCTCTGATTTCTTTCAGCCGATACATATGGCTGGTTTGTTTTGTCTACAAGTTGTATTTTATTTTATTTCCTCTAGCTGTTGGTATTTTATTTGAATAACATTCAATTTATTATGATTCCATTGGTGACAATAAAGGTCAATAAAGGAGATTATTAACCCCATAAAAAATCAATGAACCTGGACTGAGTCATAGTGGCATCATTCAGCAAATATTTTTGCGGAACTGATGAGTGATCAGTTAAGGCCTTTCTAGTGACAGAAGCACTAGCCACTGATATACTGTATATCTCCTGATAAGAACTGATAAGTTTTAATATTAATTACTACTCAAAGTATTTATATTTCTTCAATCAGCCCCCCCCCCCACGCGCACACACACACCGCTTCACTAATCTCCACCTTATGTCTTTCGCTCCTGATGAGTGAGTAAAAGCAAATTTGGTCATTGTGATTTGAAACTTCGGCTCGGTGGGACACTGGGTAGCACGTCCGCCTTACAGTTAGGAGGGTGCGGGTTCGGTTCCACCTCCGGCCCTCCCTGTGCGGAGTTTGCATGTTCTGCCCGAGCCCGCGTGGGTTTTCTCCGGGCACTCCGGTTTCCTCTCACATCCCAAAAACATGCTTGGTAGGCCGATTGATCACTCCAAATTGTCCCTAGGTGTGAGTGCGAGTGCGAATGGTTGTTTGTCTCTGTGTGCCCTGCGATTGGCTGGCAACCGGTTCAGGGTGTCCCCCTCCTACTGCCCGATGACGGCTGGGATAGGCTCCAGCACGCCCGCGACCCCCGTGGGGACTAAGCGGTTCAGGAAATGGATGGATGGATGGATTTGAAACTTTTGGTGGACATAAGAATTAGGATGACAACAAACTGTGGGTTAGTAGATATTCAATTTTTGCCTAATTATAAAACTGCGATGAGTAGCTTGTCAAGTGGCATGGTGGTACAAGATGGTGTAAAATCGAATTTGGCCCAGGCACATTGGCTATCCCAAAACATGTAGTAGTTCCAAAATTTCACCAGGAGATGGTGTTAAAGCTTGACATAGGGGTGACCTGATGGAAACTAACAAATTTAGTAAATTAAATTGTTAGCAATTGGGAGGACACGACCTGTTCAAACACGTAGCAATGCACAATTTTGGAATATGAGTTTGCTATGCCATAATTTTAAGATGTAACAGCTTGAGCAATATCAATATATATGTTTAAGTTAGAAGCACCCATTATTATGGTTAAGTATGATTATGTGTTAAGATTGATCTTTACTAGACAAGATATGTGTTATTAATGTTGCAATGTTTTGTTCAACCTGTATTTAACATTGGTGTTCCATCCATACCTAAATGTAGTAAGTTGAGAGGAGACATCAAGGGCTACTAATAGTGAAAGAACGAGCAAAACAGGAAACAGCTGCATTCTCTGGCGGAGTACAGTCAGGCGCAGTGGTTGCTGCTTTAAGCAAGGTTGCCAAGACAACCAGTGGTTTCCGGCTGACCTGGCGCAGGGATTCTGACCTTTCACCTACATATTCCGATGAGGTAATGCCAGAAGCCTATAAATACGTTGTCCTGACACAGAGCGAGGCGGTTCTTCCTAGTCAGGGCGATGGCCGTGACGCTGCCCGGTGTAAAGAACGGTGTTTAGACGAAGATGGATTTTTCATTTTTATGAGATTGATTCAAAATCAAATTCTAAAATGAATTTCCAGAGTCTTCGAATTGGACTTTGTCAAATGTTAAGCTTCGAATTGGGCTTTGTCAAATTTTAAGCTTCGAGGAAGGCAGAGGAGACAGCCGCTTCGGGCAGAAAGGGGAAGACGCCAATGTTACCGCGTTGGCTAAGCTCCTCATGGCCAGACCTTTTCTCTTTTTTAAACAGAAATCGGATTTTGGAGCAAAGGAGAGCTGATCACTCGACTTGTTCAACCAAATAGGATTTTAGACATTTAGTCTCCTCTTTTGTTCTGAGTGTTGTTTTTTTCTATAGATGTTGTGGAATTCTGAATGCAAACATTTTTAACCTTTGGGGTAGTGGGAGAATTTTTGAATCAGAGAGTCTGCTTTAATAGCATGACTCTCAGTAAGAACTTTGCCAAAGTCGAGGATGACCAATGATAGTTTTAAGATTTGGGGTTGTGGCAATCTCTGAGATATGGCCTTGCAACGGCAAGGGCTTGGACAGTGGGCTGAAGGATGATGGTTCTTTAGACAAAACATAGCAGGCAAGGGGTGGAAGTATTCGTTTGTTTGTAGAAAGGGGAACGGAATGTGATATTGTTAAGAAAATATGACTATTTGGTGTTGGTTTTTGTTTTGTTTTCAGTGGGAGAAGGCCAATTTGCCTCTGAGTATAAAAGGTTACCAATCTCTTCCATAAGGTTTTATTTTGCATAAAGTGCATTGGGAATGTTCCCTATTACTATTTACCGGCTAAATATTCTTGTTCAGTTCACAAAGAAGTCAACTGCTCGATTAGTTGGTCACATCAGATGATATTGATTGTGGGGGCTCAGTTTTCACGGCATAAGTTGGTTATCGTTGGAAAATAAAAAAGTAATGTTGTTTTAGATTTGACAAATTATTTACCGATGTGGAGTTTTGTTTGATGTAACTGAACAGATACAGAATATAGAAGGTGTCGGGTACTATTGCGGGAGTACGGTTGAATGAGTCGACAACTTTCAAGGGCTATAAGTCAACGTTTATTTATTCACTGACATGTTAGATTTTCTTAATTGAATTAGCAGAAGTAGGACTAAATACCATTTTGAGAAAACATTAATTCTTGAGTCTGCAATTTTTCTTTTTGTTTTTCTTTCTCTTTTTATTGTGATTTTAACAATAGGGGGTCAAGTAATAAATTGTGCAGGAGTTTGTTTTCTTTGGAGCCGTGTTTTGGAATTTAATATTTTGATGTTTCAGGTTTGAACTGATAAGTTCTCTATCCATGTTTTAAAATTTTTGAGTCAGTGAGACACGCAACTCGTGAGGGGTTTCTAAAGTAACAAAATAAAAAGCATTTGAGTATTATAGTGGAGATGAAGGTTTATGTGTGTACCATTTGATGGACTAATGACCTTGAATATAATACCATTTGTGATTTGGCATCTACAACTTGTAACTTGTAATTTTGATTAGTAATAATATCGTTTTTATAACATGCTGGGTTGCTAACAAGGTCATCTCTGAGTTTTGTGACGTCACAGATCCAGCATTGTCAGCCGTGTCCAGGAGGAACGAGAGAAGCTACGTCACAGTGACTGGAAGGGAAAAATTATCTGACAACAACAATAAAATTTGGCAGACGGCAGTTGAATTAAACATGTGGTACCACCAATTTGGGTGAAAATGAGGCGGACGCGCCACGAAAGGGGTTACAGTGAGGGATTGGCCACGCCTATATGAGCGTGTGAAGGTGGATTGTTAGATAAATTGTATATATATGTTATCATGCGTTCCCTAATGAGTACTTATTAATAAAGTTATTGCGCAGAATGCTTGCTGTTTCTTCTTGCAGACATCACCCAGTCCACAACAAGTCAAACGATGCTGTCTGGAGCTTCCTGACCTTCTACACATCTGGGAATCCAAGAAAGTTGTTGATGTCATTTTGTCTATGCACTCTTTTCACATGACTACTTTGTTTCCCATAACATTTTATCCTTGCACACTTTTCGTTTCTCATGGGATCCTGTCTGCGACTTCTAGTTTCACATAGAATCTCGTTTCTTCTCTCATGAGACAAAGCCCACGCTTTCCCCCCCACCTATCAGGGGCTAGTCTCACATTGTAGGTAGGGCATTCCTGAATAAAAAGAGAGGAGTGTAAACAAGACCTTTAGTGTAGTTGGATTGATGTAAGTCTGAATGCACTCCTCGCGAGAAAAGACTCAACATTCTGCCTCACTGGTTTTGTCTGCTGATCCTTTTGCTGAATCTGAACCTGACAGATTTTTGGGGGCTCGTCTGGGATCTCAATAGGACTATTTCGGGGTTCCGGCCGACTTTTCGACGCAGGACAAGTCCTTGGCCAAGGCATATAGATAGAGAAACCCTTTTCACGGGGCTGTCTCGATCAGTTGGCTGGACACCGGAGTGGTTGACGAGATCATCCGAGGAGAAGGCCCAGCAGACTGTGAGTACGAATCTTGATTCTGTTGAAGTAATGAAAGTGTAGTGACAAGAGGTCACTTAAAACCTTGACAATTCTAGACCCTATCAAGTGCAATTAGAAACAGTAAATTCCGCTGGGATGATGGAGTCCCCTGACTGATGAGTCAGTTAAATTCCATGGGAGAGCGGACCCATCTGTTTTCTAAAGAAGTACAGGTAATTTGGAGCAGTTAAATTCCGCTGAGGTGTCGTGGGGCCTCCTAGTTAACCTTCCTAATGTGTTAGCTTTCTGCTGCCATCGGGGGTGTTTTTTTTTTTTTTTTTTTAACTCTTGTTTAGCTGGTTTGGCTTCTTTATCCATGAAAAGATAGGTTTTATATCTACTTTGAGAAAAAGGCAAAAAATACGTTTTTCTTACATAATAGGAAGGTTAAAGAGTTTAGATTTTGTAAAGATCCACGGGAGGGCGGACTCCCCTGCTTGCCTGTGAGACGATAAGGATGCGCATTGTGTGTGTGTGTGTGTGTGTGTGTGTGTGTGTGTGTGTGTGTGTGTGTGTGTGTGTGTGTGTGTGTGTGTGTATGGTTTGACTGAGAGTGATCTCATTTGAGCTCTCCTTTATGTAAACAGTGGCTTTGTGTGGAAGCAGAGGACAGGAGACTTACCACTGAATATTTTACCACTGTCCTGTGAATTAAGTTGGCTTTAGGACACTGTAGGTGCCATTCAAATTGCCAACTCCGTAAACTAAACAAATAAACCATGGGGACAGCAAATAGCAAGCAAAAGCCGCTGCCCCGACATGAATTAAAATGCAAAGATTGGAAATTGATGGAAGAAGTTGACCCCGAAAATGTAAAATATCTTGACAAATGCATATTTTGGACAGAGGGGGTTGCATTATGTGACGTGGCGGTGGCGAGGCTCTCCACACTTCAGTTGCTCCACCCACCCTTGTTATCAGCTGGGAAGATTGTCATGTCTATGTTGTGGGCCCGTGTGTTTGTTTCTGTGTATGTTTGTCTTTGTGTATCAGTTCGTTATAAAGGTTGGAATTGCGTTAAATTGGTGCACGAAAGCGGTGTGCTAGACAATGGTTTATCAGATTTGCATTGTTAAATGTAAAAATTAGAAATGATAGAATAATCTGAGGGTTGTGGTCAGAAACTCGTCCAACGAGGAGAGTGCCCAGCCCTCATAAAAATGTGAGAGTAGGAGAGAACATACATTGTAGTATTGGATAAAATTAAATTATTGATTCGTTATGACATAAGACTATACAAGGACACATGTAAGGACAAGTCAAAGATTTGAATCACTTAGAGTTAAAAACAACATTGCAAGGGGGGCACTTTTTATCAAAAGGACACCAAGTAAAGTATTAAGTAGTGGGCATTCGTGATTGGGATTGAATTAAGGATAAAATTAGGTCAATGATTACAAATCAATGGTGCTCTACACAAAAAGGCTTAAATTTTAATGGGGAAATATTTGGAGTACTGGCCCCCTCTCTGCACGTTGTTGGTCTACATAGGTCATGGGCCTAGTTTATTTGGTTTTGATTGTGGTTTGGGTTTATTTTGTTTATTGTTATTCTCTTATCCCCTGCATTGCAAATGTCTTCTTGATGCAGATAGGTTAACAGGCTGGGACTTTAGTGAGGAGATAATTTGTCGATTGATGGGGGTTAGTAATTGTCCAAATTCTAGTCACATGTTTTGAGGGACCACAGCAACAACATTATATTAAATTTGCAGGCCATTATTTAGTATGATATGACGGTGTCTAGCTAAGTAGACTGTTCTAAAAAAAAGAAATGAGAGTGAAGGAGGAGGTTTGATTTGTAATCTGACATTTGGGTCCCATTTTTGAAGAGCATAGATTGTTTTTGTTTGTTTATTTTTAAAGATATATTTAACAGTTTATCTCGGTGCAGTAAGGATATAGCAATTTTGCAAGACTTAAAATTAAAAATTAAAAAAGCAAAATTACATTCTCATTTTCCCAGATGTGAGGGAAATTGAAAGATAAGGAAGACGAAGAAGAGATAAAAAAGAACTTGCTGTTGCACAGACAGGAAGATGATGACACAGTGTCGCTTAAAAACCGTAGCTGAGAATGTGATGAGTGAAGATGAGAAAAATTATCAAATTACAAAGACAGATGTTGACAAAGCGAACCATCTTTTCCGTCTTTGTACCCCAAATTAAACAACTCATTGCTTCCTATAATTTGAGAGGTGATGAAGTACAAAAGGTTTTCATGGCATCCTTAACCAAACATTGGGCAAGCGTTAAAGACACCTGGAGTCCTTTTGATCTCCAGGGCCGTCCATTGGAATATAACGAGGTGCCATTACAAATACAAATTGACCAACTATTGCAGGATAGAAATAATATTTCAACGTAGAGCAAATTACACAGACATTGGCCGGACTAAACAAAAACAAGATAAGTTGTTTGAAGACTTTAGACACAGACCAGAAAGACTGTTCAACTGATGTCTATGATCAACAACTCAAAAATGCTCTACATGCAAATTTGTGACCAGTATTATGTCGACAACGAATAAATTCGACAATTTTTTTCCCTATAAATTGGTGCCGTTTGGGTTTGAAGTACATAGTCGCTTCAAAGGAGGAAAAGCATGATTTAAGATACGCGATTGATCAATGAGAAGGCTATCCCTTGTGCCAGGGGTGTCAAACTCATTTGTTCGCGGGCCGCGGTTTAGTCATGGCTTCTTTTGGAGGGCCGGTATGACTGTCATACCCGAGTAGATGTGTGAGCGCCTCATATTGTGGGGGCTGCAGAACAAGCTGACGAGTACCTCGCTTTCAAATCAGACAAGTAAAAACTGGTCTAATATTTGAAATTTAACATATTACTAGAAGTGAAGATGACTTGCGATTCGAGTGATGGCACATGTATATGAAGCACAATTTGACACCTGTGCCTTATACAGGTAAAGTTGGATTGGAATTTGATGAAACGGATATGGACATCCACATATTCCATTAGAGTTTAAATTGCTTGCAATGTAATTGCGATTTGATTATCACCTGTGTGATTGATTGATTGATTGATTGATTGATTGATTGATTGATTGATTGATTGATTGATTGATTGATTGATTGAGCGAGCGAGCGAGTGAGTGAGTGAGTGAGTGAGTGAGTGAGTGAGTGAGTGAGTGAGTGAGTGAGTGAGTGAGTGAGTGAGTGAGTGAGTGAGTGAGTGAGTGAGTGAGTGACTTTTCTGTCGCCTGCACGTCATCTTTCCTGCATGGCTACGTTGCTGTCTCAGCTGCATCTGACCGTTGAAAGATGCACGACACTCATTCCTGCCACTCTCATTCCCCTTCCTGACGACGGCGAATTCCATGATTGTGTCGATGCTGCCCAACAAGTTGCTAAGGCTCGGCCTGATTTGGAAGATACGCCTCTGCCAGATGGTCATGTGTTTTTTGTTGATGGATCTTCTAAGAAAAATGAATCTGGTGTGACCCTTACTGGGTATGCCATTGTTACTGCCAACATGGTTTTGGAGGCTGCTAAACTGCCATCCAATATGTCTGCACAGGCCGCTGAGCTCATTGCTTTGACTGGGGCCTGCAAATTGTTTGTAAACAAATCCGTCACTATCTGGACTGATAGTCAGTATGCTTTTGCTAACGCGACTATAAAAAACAGATTTGTCAGGCAGGGGACAAGGCGAAGGACTCGGATGCAGAGTCGTTTCTTTCTTGGATTTATTCCAGCAAGCACACTGATCAAAAGTACAAATCAAAACGCCTCTTGCGAGGGAAAACGCGTGGCAAAAAGTACAAACAGAAGGCGTCGCACTGAGGCGAGATAAAAGGCTAAAAGTACAAATCAAAACGCCTCTTACGAGGGAAAACACGCGGCAAAAAGTACAAACAAAAGGCGTCGCACTGAGGCGAGATAAAAGGGCTATGGGGATCCAGGCACAAACAAAAGCGTCGCTCGGTGGCGAGACAAAGAGGAGGGGTCTTACTGAGAACTCGGACATCAAGGAATCGCTGGTGGTCGGGACGAGGCAAGACACACTGGCACAGGACAAGGGGAAGACACGGACTAAATACCCACAAAAGGGCGTGGACACAGGTGCTGACCATTATTGTCAATTACACAGGTGCACACAATCGGGATCAGGGAAGACAAGACAACCAACACCGAGGAAGGAAACACAAACTGAAACGGAAGGGACGACAAAATAAAACCGGAAGTAAAATTACGACATCGACGAGACAGAAACCCGGAAAAATAAACACGACCGCATGACAGAACCCCCCCCCCCCCCCTAGGGCCGGATCCCAGACGGCCCAGGAGCCCCAGGGTGAGCCGCATAAAAGTCCTCAAAAAGTCCCGGGTCCAAAATATAACTAGGCGGCACCCATTGCCGCTCCTCCGGCCCATAACCCTCCCAGTCCACCAGGTACTGCCAGCCCCGGCCTCTTCTGCGCACATCCAATAGTTCTTTAACGGTGTAGGCCGTCCCACCTCCCACAGTCCGCGGAGGCGGAGGGGGCGCAGGATCTGGCACCAACGGACTGTCCACCACCCGCTTGACCTTCCCAACGTGAAAGGTGGGGTGGACTGCAAGGGACCTGGGCAAGCGGAGACGCACCGCGGCCGGGTGCACGACCTTGGCGATGGGGAACGGACCCACGAAGCGAGGCGCCAGTTTCCTGGAGTCCCCCCGGTGGGGAAGATCCTTGGCGGATAGCCAGACACGTTGACCTCGCTGGTACACGGGCGCCGGACATCTCCTCCGGTCAGCCATCCGCTTGACCCGGTCCCCCTGTCGGACCAGCGTGGCCCGAGTCGCCGACCAGACGCGACGACAGCGGCGCACCAAGGCGTGGGCTGAAGACACCGTCACCTCCGGCTCACTGTCAGGGAAGACAGGGGGCTGGTAGCCATACATACACTTGAAGGGGGACATACCTGTAGCCGTGGTGGGCAGGGAGTTGTGGGCATACTCCACCCAGGAGAGGTTCTTGCTCCACGAGGAGGGGTTCTGGGAGACCAGGCAGCGGAGACTTGTCTCCAACTGCTGGTTAATACGTTCCGTCTGTCCGTTTGCCTCCGGGTGATAGCCTGACGTGAGACTCACGGTTGCCCCTATGAGCCTGCAAAACTCCCGCCAAAACCTGGATACGAATTGGGGCCCTCTATCGGAAACAATGTCTTTTGGGAACCCATGAACCCGGAATATGTGGTCCATCATCACGGTGGCCGTTCGTTTAGCGGACGGGAGCTTGGGCAAGGCAATAAAGTGAGCCATCTTTGAGAATCTGTCCACCACTGTGAGTATGGTGGTTCGCCCATGCGAAGGCCGGTGACGAAGTCCATGGATATCTCTGCCCATGGGCGCGAAGGAATGGGTAGGGGATGCAGCAACCCCATACGGGCGCCGTGGGAGTTCTTATTCCGGGCGCAGACGGGACAGGCTGCAACGTATTCATTGACGTCTGCCCTCATGGAGGGCCACCAGAATCGCTGCTGGATGACAAACAGCGTTCGGCGCATGCCCGGATGGCAGGAGAGTCTGGAGGTGTGAGCCCAATGGATGACTTGGGATCGTAATTGAGCAGGAACAAATAGTCGGTTCTCAGGGCAACCACTAGGGGGTGGCTTGTTACCATTGGCCCGCTGTACTCGGCCTTCGATAGGCCAGGTCACTGCTCTAACCAGGCAATGAGGAGGCAGGATGGTTTCGGGCTTCTTAATTTCTGGATCCGAGTTGAAAACACGGGAGAGGGCGTCAGGCTTGGTGTTCTTGGTTCCCGGTCTGTAGGACAGAGTGAAGTTAAAACGATTGAAAAAAAGTGACCAGCGGGCTTGGCGTGAATTCAGTCTCTTAGCTGACTTTATGTATTCTAAATTTTTATGGTCTGTCCAGACCAAAAAAGGCTGCTGTGCTCCCTCTAACCAATGTCTCCATTCTTCCAATGCCAGCTTTACTGCCAACAGTTCGCGATCCCCCACATCATAATTCTGTTCGGCGGGCGTCAGCCGTCGAGACAGGAACGCGCACGGATGGAGCTTGTTGTTGCTCTTGGCTCTCTGTGAAAGGATGGCACCTACTCCTTGATTGGAGGCGTCCACCTCCACCACAAACTGCCGCGACGGATCAGGAAGCGTGAGGATGGGAGCGGTGCTGAAGCGGTTCTTTAGCTCCTGGAAGGCCGCCTCCGCCTCCGCCGACCAGTGGAAGGGAACCTTAGGAGACGTGAGCGCGTGCAAGGGAGCCGCTGTGGCACTGAAGCCCTTGATGAACCGCCGATAAAAATTGGCAAAGCCCAGGAATTGCTGCACTTTCCTGCGTGAGTCAGGGGTAGGCCATTCCGTTACCGCGCTTACTTTCGCCGGGTCCATCTCAACCTTGCCCGGGGCTACGATGAAGCCGAGAAAAGAAACGGTGCTCTTGTGGAATTCACTTTTCTCGGCCTTTACGTATAGTTGGTGTTCAAGGAGTCGTTGCAACACCGTCTCGACGTGAACCCTATGGGTCTTCAGATCTGGGGAATAAATCAAAATATCGTCCAAATATACGTACACAAACCGGTCCAAACAGTCTCTCAAAACATCGTTTATCATGGCCTGAAACACAGCGGGAGCATTGGTGAGGCCAAATGGCATGACGAGGTATTCAAAATGTCCTCGATGGGTGTTGAACCCTGTCTTCCATTCGTCCCCTTCCCGGATGCGCACCAGATGGTAGGCGTTGCGCAGATCTAACTTTGTGAACACCCGGGCTTGCTGTAATTGGTCGAACACGGTCGACATCAGTGGGAGCGGATACCGATTATTGATGGTGATCTGATTGAGGGGACTATAATCAATGCAGGGACGTAGGGTGCCGTCCTTCTTGCCCACGAAAAAGAACCCCGCCCCCGCAGGCGACGACGATGGTCGAATCAGTCCTGCTTGCAGGGAGGAGTCTATATATTCATTCAAGGTTTGCTTTTCAGGTCCCGAAAGAGAATAAAGCCTCCCCTTGGGTATAGTTGAACCCGGCAGGAGGTCAATGGCGCAATCATACGGACGGTGGGGAGGCAGAGAGGTAGCCTTGGCCTTGCTGAATACCTCGGCCCATTGGTGGTAACACGCAGGGACCCCGGTTAAGTCTGGGGTTGGCGCGTCTGGAGCAGGAGGCACAGGGCGCGGGTTAGACTTGATACAGGAATCATGACAGTCGGACCCCCATCCCGTTATTTCCCCTGATCCCCAGTCTATAGCGGGGTTGTGGCGTTGAAGCCATGGATACCCGAGAATGAGAGGGTTCATTGGAGAGGTCACGACATGTAGCCGTATGTTCTCCTGGTGGGGACCAATTGACAGCGAGACTGGTTCTGTTATGTGAGTTATCTCAAAGAGTGCCTGTCCATTGAGTGCCTTAGCTTTCACGGGAGTGTTCAGTAGCTCAGTCTTTACCCCCCACCGGCGAGCAAATGCCCAGTCTATCAAGCTTTCGTCCGCTCCTGAGTCTATTAATACTTCGAGTTCTATTTCTCTTCCCAACTGTGTAATCCTGCCCTTGGGGAGCACTCGCCCCGGGGACAGAGCCGCAGAGAAGGCGCTTACCTTCAGGGTCCTCCTCACTGGACAGGAGAGAAGGAGGTGTCCGAGCTCGCCGCAGTAGTCGCATCTTCCCTCTCGGCGCCGCCGTAACTTCTCCTCCTCTGTTAACTTAGCTCTGCCCAACTGCATCGGTTCTGGCTCCTGGCGCTGCCGATCCCCGTACAGCCTGGAGTGGTGAACGTCAGGGCCGGCTACTGGGACGAAGGCGGGGGCGTTGCTGCTTCGGTGTTTCCTCCACTCTTGCAGCCGGTTGTCAGTGCGGATAGCCAGAGCGATGAGGGCGTCGAGGTCGGTGGGAAGGTCTAAGGGGATTAGCTGATCCTGTATGGATCCAGACAGGCCCCGGAGGAAGATGTCATATAGTGCCGCCGCGTTCCAACCGCACACCGCGGCCAGCGTGCGGAACCGGATGGCGTAGTCTCCGACGGTGTCTTGTCCCTGGACTATCTGACAGAGTTGGCGAGCCTTGTCTCGGTCAGCGGAGATTGGATCGAACACCGTTCGCAGGGCCTGGATGAAAGCGGGGAGAGAGCGACAGGAGATGGAATCCCTGGCCCATTCCGCGGTGGCCCACGTGCGGGCCCTTCCCGTCAGGTATGATACCATGTAGGCCACCTTGGAGCGCTCGGTGGGGAAATCTGCTGGGGAACTCTCAAAATGCATCTCGCATTCTGTAATAAACGCCCGGCTAAGGCCGGGTTCTCCGGAGTAGCGCTCTGGAGGAGCCAGTCTGGCACCGCCAGTCATGGGAGCTATTGCAAGGGGAGTAATGGGGGAAGCAACGGGTGTACTGGAGGTCGCTGCTGGTCCCGCGTTTAAGAGGGAGAGCACTTCCTGCATTTGCTGACCCAGCTTTGCTACTTGGGTGGCGACCGCTCCTCTGAAATCTTCTTGATTCTTAGCGAGTCCTCGGATCTCTTCTCCCAAGTCACCCACTTCCCTCTGGTGCTGGGCGAGCAGTGAGGCATGGGAGTGCACTGCGGCGCACAGGTGCTCCGACTCTGCCGAGTCCATGTCTGGCCAGTGTGTACTGTCAGGCAGGGGACAAGGCGAAGGACTCGGATGCAGAGTCGTTTCTTTCTTGGATTTATTCCAGCAAGCACACTGATCAAAAGTACAAATCAAAACGCCTCTTGCGAGGGAAAACGCGTGGCAAAAAGTACAAACAGAAGGCGTCGCACTGAGGCGAGATAAAAGGCTAAAAGTACAAATCAAAACGCCTCTTACGAGGGAAAACACGCGGCAAAAAGTACAAACAAAAGGCGTCGCACTGAGGCGAGACAAAAGGGCTATGGGGATCCAGGCACAAACAAAAGCGTCGCTCGGTGGCGAGACAAAGAGGAGGGGTCTTACTGAGAACTCGGACATCAAGGAATCGCTGGTGGTCGGGACGAGGCAAGACACACTGGCACAGGACAAGGGGAAGACACGGACTAAATACCCACAAAAGGGCGTGGACACAGGTGCTGACCATTATTGTCAATTACACAGGTGCACACAATCGGGATCAGGGAAGACAAGACAACCAACACCGAGGAAGGAAACACAAACTGAAACGGAAGGGACGACAAAATAAAACCGGAAGTAAAATTACGACATCGACGAGACAGAAACCCGGAAAAATAAACGCGACCGCATGACAAGATTAAAGAACTGTATGGAAGAAACCACACGACCATGTACTCAGTGCTTAGACCTGGTCAAAATGTACATAAATATTACAAGTACAACAGGGCTAACTCCCTATGAAACTATGTTTGGAAGACCTTACAGGCTTCCTCAGTTCAAGACCATATGGGAGATCCCCGAGGAAGCCACGTTAGCTGATTACATGAGAAAAATGTTAGAACGTCAAAAGAATCTAACCAATAACACTGATGGTGAACCCATTTCTCCGCAGGAAGACCCCAAAGTGGTACCGGGAGACTGGGTTTTGATCAAGAGTATCAAGAGGAAGAATTGGCATTCACCCAAGTGGGAAGGTCCCTTTTTGGTACTACTCACGACACCTAATGCTTTGAAAATAGCCGAACGCAACACGTGGATTCATTTATCTCATTGTAAAGAGGTGATCTCTGCAGACCCAACCTAAGTACGGAAGGTGAGCAAAGTCTGGTAATAGTGCCTGATCCTGGTGCCAAGATCCAGGGTTGACACGAAAGCTAGCAGAAGCCAATTTCCAAGACACCAACCCGAAGCTCAGGGTGTTGACTCTGAGGAGATCCAAAAACATGAGCATTAGAGAGTCATTTGGTGAGTGCTTTAATCAGGCTGTGGCCTGCGCTAAGTCCGCCATGTGTTTTTGGTTGCTTTTGCTGGTTTGTGTTACCATTGTGTTTTTTCGGGGGTTATTTTATTTGGAGGGATAGAGTACCATGAGCCTCGAACATTCTTCTCTCAGGCGACTACTAACGCTAATTCTAATCGATATGGCTCATGGGGAGAAATTGCTAGACATAAGCGCGACACTAAATCCCCTTTTGATCATGTTGTTTGTGTTCCAGGAGCCGTCCGTGTTCCAACTTGTGTACCATGGCTTTTGTCTTGGGCTTATAATAACTCATTAATGTTTACTGTGGCTCCTAATACATCTTCTATTATTTTACCTATGAAAAGTTTGAAAGGGTTTCGTAATGGTCGCCCCACTACTGGAGATAAATGGCTCGGGTATTGGTGGTATTTAACTGGCCACCCGGTTAACACCGGCTGGGGCACCCTTGTCACCACACAAATGCGGGAGTATTGGCCCTCTGGTTCCAGTGAAGAGGCTGTGTTCTTTGCTAAACGAGTGACTTTGAAAAATCAGGGCACAAGCCTCCTTTTGACTCTTACACTCCCTGATGGTAGAATTCGTCCTCCAAATGCCACCTTGTTTAACACTTCTTGTTGGGGTTTTCAACTGTGGGCTTGGTCCTCTGGAATCGATCCTCGCTTTCCTATTGCTATTTGCCTTAATAGAACAATGTCGGTCGCAGACCGTCCCGTTACAAATAAATACACCCTGTCAGCAGGAGCAAAAATCACAAGTACGCTCCTCACTGATGTAGACAGCTATTTTGTGGCCTCCACAGGGATAAGCGGTCATACCAACAACTGGCTTCTTATGGCTGAGCAGGCCGCAAAGATGGCTGACACCAGTTGCATTGCATGCATGGGTCCAAGACCTCTTTTGAAAATCATACCTGCGAATATAGGTCCTAAGTGTGCTGTTGCTTTAATGTAAAACTCATCCATTTCACCCACTCATGATTGTTTTAAATGTGATAAGGTTTACCCTGTTGCCTCTATGACAAAATATAAACCCCTTTTTTCGTCCGATGTAGCTAAGGGTAATTTTACGTGTATTAGATTACCTGGTACCGGTGACAAGCTCGGCGCCCTACCTCCTCTATGGTGTGGGTCCATGACCAATGTCACTGCCCCTTTTTTGCCCATTGCTCGTAGTGATGTTTGGTTTTGGTGTAATAGTAACAAACTTTATGATAGGTTGCCTTTCGACAGCTCCGGAATTTGCGCTTTGGTAACCCTATTGCTACCTGTTCATTTGATACCGATGTCCTCTTATGATCTAACATCTTTTGCTAAGTCCGTGGTTCCCGTATTCTGGCCGAGAACGAAACGAAATGCCGAATGGCGGGGCGCGGCTAATCCAACTTACATTGACGCCATTGGTGTTCCTAGAGGAGTACCGGATGAGTATAAGCTGGTGAATCAGATAGCAGCTGGTTTTGAATCCGCCCTGTGTTGGTGGTGTACTATTAACAAAAATGTTGACAGGATTAACTACGTCCATTACAACGTGCAGAGGCTTGGAAACTGGTCCGAGGCGAGTTTCAAGGCGGTCCACTCCCAACTGGCCGGTACTTCCCTCATGGCTTTCCAGAATCGAATGGCCCTTGACATGCTACTCTCAAAAGAGTGCGGTGTCTACGCCATGTTCGGTGAGCAATGTTGCACGTTTATTCCGAATAATACTGCAGCCGGCGGAAGCCTGTCCCAGGCCCTTGAGGGCCTGCGGACCTTGAACGGGAAGATGAAGGAGCACAGTGGGGTGAACACAGAGGTTTGGACCGACTGGTTGAACGTGTTCGGAAAGTACCGCACCCTGGTTTCCTCTGCCCTGGTCTCCATAGCCGTTTTCTCTGCCATTTTGACCTTGTGTGGATGTTGTTGCATCCCTTGTCTCCGATCCCTAATTAACAGACTAATTACAACTGCTATCTCTCCACCAGCTGAGACTTTGCCGTTGCTCCAAAGGGATGACCTTTCGATCGACGCGGGTTCCTTCTCTAGTGGCGACCCGGTCGGCGACTCTATTGTGGTAAACCTGTCCGGTTTGTTTCTTGACCCTAGCTTTGCCGATTATGACTCAGTTTCCTCCTGAGTGTAAGTTAGTTCTTGCGAAATGTGATCCCTTGGCTGAAAATCTTTTTGAAGTGGCCATATGGGTGATGAGTTGTTCTCCGGGAACTTATGATAAAACAGGGGGGAATTGTTAGATAAATTGTATATATATGTTATCATGCGTTCCCTAATGAGTACTTATTAATAAAGTTATTGAGCAGAATGCTTACTGTTTCTTCTTGCAGACATCACCCAGTCCACAACAAGTCAAACGATGCTGTCTGGAGCTTCCTGACCTTCTACACATCTGGGAATCCAAGAAAGTTGTTGATGTCATTTTGTCTATGCACTCTTTTCACATGACTACTTTGTTTCCCATAACATTTTATCCTTGCACACTTTTCGTTTCTCATGGGATCCTGTCTGCGACTTCTAGTTTCACATAGAATCTCGTTTCTTCTCTCATGAGACAAAGCCCACACTTTCCCCCCCACCTATCAGGGGCTAGTCTCACATTGTAGGTAGGGCATTCCTGAATAAAAAGAGAGGAGTGTAAACAAGACCTTTAGTGTAGTTGGATTGATGTAAGTCTGAATGCACTCCTCGCGAGAAAAGACTCAACATTCTGCCTCACTGGTTTTGTCTGCTGATCCTTTTGCTGAATCTGAACCTGACATGGATGCAATTGGACTATATGTATAAGCGATGGGCCCTAGAAATAACACTAATTGGGGGTACCGACAAGCTCTTTTTAACCCCTAGAGATGCAATGAGCTAACAGGCCTGATCAACCTGAGCTCTCATTGCACTCATGGGGACTGTTCTTATATTTTCCTCTTTGGAAACACAATTGACCAATCAAATAATCCATTCTGAGAATGAATATTTGTCGTTATACCCAAAAATAAGTGTTTTGGAGGGGAGGTCATTTACTCCATTAGTTCTACAAACGACACTCATTTGGTTTCCTACCCAGAGATAAGGTAGTAGGTGACCAGGGTGTTTTTTTTTTTTTTTTTTAACATTTGTTTGCGTGTATTTTTGTATGTACGTATATATTTTCTGATGTTAATTTTTACTGTTCTATAATACGACTCCCGCATTGGAGTTTCACTGTTGGGGTCTGTCGTATAAATTAAAATCATGCTCTGGTGTGTCTAACTCATTTACTGACATGTTAGAAAAATGGTTCGGTAAGTGGAAAGGGGTAGTCAGTAATGTAATTATTTCTGATGGGATGATATTGGGAGTGTTTGTCTTTTGTGGTTGTTGTTGTGTTCCTTGTATTAGGGTCTTGATCATTAGGAACGTCGAGCGTGCAGTGGGTGATCATGGAAGGCCCCCGACATTCCAAGCCGCCCAGTTGGGCAGGCACGATATTTTGCCGGTCCCTCCGGTTCCCGGATTGGAGGATGTGGTCGAGGAGGACGATGTAGGTTGGATTTATGCACACACGAACAGGGGGTGGGAGGAACTGGCAGTTTAGGCCAGTTCAACAGGGAGAGACACATATTTTATATCAAAAGCTCAAGTTTAGTTGAGTGACCTGTAAGGTCATTCAAACAGGGGGATTATTAGGCCTCTTTGGCACATGTGATTAGCTAGGTAGCTTGAGCTATGCCGTTATATCGCTGTAAAGTAGTATAAGAGCAGGAACCTTGGCGCTGGGAGTTAGACCTTCTTCCGCATCTCGCAGAAAGGGCTCCACAGCTGTGCATCGATCATTCTGGCATACATTAAATAGTTAAACTGTGAAGGCTGCCTCTTGGTAATTACTGTTAGCATATTGAGCATTAAAGAACTGTGAACCTAACAGCACCAAACAAAGCTTCTTCAAATCGAACACAAAATATTCACAAAAGTTGAAAACCTGAAAGTGGACGTTGTTGCCGACCTGTTGTTTCCGTGCAGTTGCAGCAATCCTGCGGGTGAGCTGTCACTCCTGTGTGTGAGCTGTCACTCCTATTATGAAAAACAAATGGAAATAAAAGCAGGCTCTTTTTGTCAGAATCCATGGATGGCATGAATTCTTACCTGGAGGCACATGGAAAAAATGTAAAGGAAACTTTTATGGAGCCGGAGACTTCAATTGGATATGCAAATATACAAACTGTCCCCAAGACTGCTCTTCAAATGCTTACAGCACAAAGACAAACCCAATTCTCCTATCAATTACCTTCTAATCAACCTCAGTCTACAGCTGCCACCTCCACTCCAGCCGCTGTAGCAGCCCCTTCCATTCCTACAGCTTCCATTCCCACAGCTTCCATTCCTACACCTGCCACCTCCACTCCAGCCGGTGTCGCAGCCCCTTCCATTCTTACAGCTGCTGCTTCCACTCCCAACAAAGTAGCAGCTACCTCTGCTCCCACTGCTTCCACTGCTCATGACTGCAGCAGCTAATCGAACCACACACTCTGCACAGCCAATTACAAATAGCGGTTTAAGTGACATTGCAAACCTCTTTATTCAGCAGCAGCGGTTATCTTTGCTTCCCACTAGGGATATACCTGTTTTTGATGGGGAACCTTTGAACTTTAGGCCTTTTATGCAAGCATTCATGCATGGAATTGAAAATAAGGCCATAAGTAATCAAGACCGCTTATATTACCTGGAGCAATGCACTTCTGGCCAATCAAAGGAACTGGTGAGAAGCTGTTTGCATATGAGTGCTGGTGATGGATATGCAGAGGCTAAACGATTGCTGAAGTAGGAGTTTGGTGACAAGATAAAGCTCACTAATGCATACAAGGAGAAAGCCTTGAACTGGAGCACCATTAAGGCAGAAGATGGAAAGGCATTGTACAGTTATGCACTCTTCTTTTGAGCATGCTGCAACCTGTCTCAAAGTCTGCAAGATATGGAGGACTTGAGTCTACCCTCTAACCTGAGGCTTCTTGTCTCAAAGCTTCCTATTAAGTTGAGGGAAAGATTGCGGTCAAGAGCATTTGACATCATGGAGCAGAGACAAACCAAGGCTACTTTCTCTGACCTCGTTATCTTTATTGAAAGACATGGCAGGATCATGCAAGATCCTCTCTTTGGTGACATCCAACAGCCACTTTCCACAAAGAACTTCTTGCAGCCCAAACCCATATCAGATTCCAAGCTTCCATTTAAAAGCAAAGGTAGTTTTGTAACTGCTGTGGCAAATAATTCTGCCCCTCCCAAGAGTGATGTCCCAAAGCAACAATCTGCTAATAACAAGTCTCCTGTTACAAGAAGTTGTGCAATTTGTAATAAACACATTCATTGACTTCATGTGAAGAGTTGCTTTCTAAGATACATGAAGAACGTGTTGAAATATTGAAGAGAAAAGGTGTCTGTTTTGGCTGTTTGGTAAAGGGCCACATGAGCAAAGATTGTAAACGGCGCCTTACTTGTTCTGTGTGTTCTAAAAGGCATCCAGACATACTGCATATTCAGAAGACAGATGATGGAATCACAGACCACAAGGGGAACTCCAGTGGATCTGAAACGGCAATACATAGTGGATTGGTCTCACTGGAAAAGGAAAGCATTGGATCTAGTGATGATCACTGCACATTAGCTATCGTACCCGTTCAAGTGAAGCTGAGTTATTCCAGACGTATGCATTCCTTGATCCAGGCTGTTCTGCCACATTTTGCACTGAGAGCTCCGACGACGACTGAATGCAAGAGGAAGACATCACAGGGTCCTTTTGCGAACTATGGGTCAAGAAAAACCCACCGAACGCATCGTCATCAGCGGCTTAGAAGTAAGCAGTCTGGAAGGGAAACATTTCTATGGATTGCCTGATGTTTACACACAGAAAGAAATTCCAGTCAGTAAAGACCACATACCAAAGCAGAAGGATTTGAAGAAACGGCCACACTTGAAGTATGTATTTCTGCCTACCATTGATGCTGACATCGATCTCTTGATTGGAACAAATGTGCCCAAACTCATGGAGCCATGGAGGGTGATTAATGGCAACGGCAATGGGCCTTTTGCAACCAAAACGCAGCTGGGCTGGGTTGTCAGTTGTCTCCTCCATGATGAGCACACAAGTCTGAGTAAGCAAGGCAAGCCATATGTTTACACCAATCGGATTTCTGTGGATATTGTACGTGACCTTCTGGTGCAGCAATTCAACCATGACTTTCCGGAGCGTGCATATGAAAATGAAGAAATGTCTCAAGAGGATCTGAGATTTCTAAACATAATGAACACCTCCGTCAAAGTACAAGATGGACACTATCAGTTGCCGCTGCCATTTAAAGGACATCCCAAAATGCCCGACAACCGTCTGATGGTAGAGCAGCGGGCCGAGCCTTCGAAGCGCAAGTTTGGGAGGAACACTATTTTCAAGGAAGAATACACACCGTTCATGAACACCATGTTGAAATGTGGACATACTGAACTCGTACCCAAACAGGAAGAGGCAATACAGAATAGCAAAGGCTGGTACATACCCCACCATGGAGTACGTCATCCCAAAAAAGGAAACTTGCGAGTGGTTTTTGATTGCTCCGCATCTTACCAAGGAACATCTCTCAACACTGAATTCTTGAAGGGCCCAAATCTTACAAAATCCTCAATTGGTGTCCTGCTACATTTCTGTCATGGGAATGTAGCCATACCGGCAGATGTAGAGAAGATGTATTATCAGGTGAAGATACCACCAGAGCATGTTGACTTTTTGCGCTTCTTGTGGTGGGAAGATGGCAACACATCTCAGCCTCTCATGGAATACAGGATGACAGTTCATATCTTCAGAGCAACATCATCATCCGGTTGTGCCAGTTATGCCCTAAAGAGGACTGCTGAGGATCACAAAGGCAACTTTTCAGCTGAAGCAGTGAACACAGTCCTCAACAACTTTTATGTTGATGATTTGCTGAAGTTTGTGGATACAGAGACTGATGCCATTCAACTGTGCAAGGAATTGAAAGCTCTGTGTGCAGCAGGAGGTTTCAATCTCACCAAGTGGACCAGTAACAGCTGAAATGTCCTGGTCCACATTCCTGAATGTGAAATGGCTAAGAGAGTGAAGGACTTGGACCTAGACTTGGAAGACCTGCCAGCTAGAAAGGGCCCTTGGTGTGCACTGGAGTGCAGAAGATTACGTCTTCAAGTTCCACGTGGTTCTCAAAGAACAACCATGCGCCAGGTGAGGCATCCTGTCCATGGTCAGTTCAATCTATAACCCGCCAGGATTTCTTGTCCCAGTGACTTTTCCAGCAAAACATTTGCTGCAGGAACTTTGCAGGCTGAACTTTACCTGGGACAAAGACTTACCGAACACTCATGCACAATCTTGGAAACGTTGGCTGCATAGCCTTAGGACTCTCACAGACTTCAACATCACCCGCAGTTTCAAACAAAAGAACTTTGGAAAAGTTGAACATGCACAATTGCACCACTTTTGCGATGTAAGTGAAGTAGGATATGGCATGGTGACCTATCTGAGGTTGGTCAATAGTCAGGAACAGGTACATGTGAAGTTTGTGATGGGGAAATCAAGAGTGGCACCATTGAAATTGATGACAATCCCACGTCTTGAGCTGACTGCTGCAGTGCTGGCAGTTCGTATAGAACGGATGCTTGTAGATTAATTGAAAATGGAACTGGAACCATCCGTGTTTTGGACAGACAGTACGACTGTGTTGAAGTACATAAAGAATGACAATAGACGTGTATATATATATATATATATATATATATATATATATATATATATATATATATATATATATATAATGTAATGAACGTACAGTCACAGGTCATTTCTAACTCAACAACTAGCAGTTTGTAAATAACATATTACCTGTTTGTAAGGCACAATTATAAACCCTTAAGAAAATGTGAACAAACACATTAATAACTTGTTAGTTAACAGAAAGTGTAGTATTTGATTGACAGATGATAATTGAGCTGTCACGGTCGGGTGGAGCATGGAGCAGGACGACCAGGTGCAGCTTGGACCAGGGTTTATTGGTGAACTCAAAAAAGGCAAACTGACACGACGTAACCACAATAACATGAATGACTGATCGGGACGTGTAACCAGACGACATCGGGACATGATGACAGCAAGACCGGACGACAACAGGAACCAAAAAGACCTCATGACAACGTAAATCCAACACCGAACAACCACAACCAATGATCCGACCGGGAGTGAGGGGCAGACAGGACTTATATACACGACAGGTAACGAGAGGCGGGTGGGAATAATCACACTGATCATGGGCACACAGGAGGGGAGGGGCGAGCACACAGACAGAAACCAAGACAACAGACACACTTCTGACCACGTGGTGCAGGGACAACAACCTCCTGCTGAACGTTAATAAGACCAAGGAAATCATTGTTGACTTCCGGAAGGGTCACACAACACACCTGCCGCTGATCATCGATGGTGCTGTGGTGGAGAGGGTGAGCTGCACCAAGTTCCTGGGGGTGCACATCAGTGAGGACCTCTCCTGGTCCGCAAACACCTCGTCACTGGCAAAGAAAGCTCAGCGCCGCCTGTACTTCCTGCGGAAGCTCAGGCGTGCATGTGCTCCTCAGGCAGTCCTGTCTACATTCTACCGTGGCACCGTTGAGAGCGTCCTCACCAGTTGCATCGCTGTCTGGGGTGGTAACTGCACTGAACAGAACTTGAAGGCCCTGCAGCGCATAGTGAATACGGCTGGTAAGATTATTGGTGCTTCGCTCCCCTCCCTGAAGGACATTTACACCTCCCATCTCGCCCGCAAGGCAACCTCGATTGCCAGAGATGTGAGTCACCCGGCTCACTCTTTGTTTGACCTTCTGCCCTCTGGGAAGAGGTACAGGAGCCTGCGCTCCCGCACCACCAGACTTGCCAACAGCTTCTTTCCCCAGGCTGTTAGGGCCCTGAACTCGCTACCCCCTTCTGCGTAGCGTGTGGCGCTGTTGCGCTATTTTCGGGAATGTCTGCTGTACGCGCACTTGCTCCTTTTTTTTTCTGCTCCTCTTATTTATTTATTTATTGTTGTGTTATTTATTCATTATTTATTCAGCACGCTTTTGTTATACTTGTTACTTGTTTGTCTGTTGTGAGCCATGTCTTGTCACCGTGGGATAGGGGGGAACGGAATTTCGGTTTCTTTGTGTGTCTTTGGCATGTGGAGAAATTGACAATAAAGCTGACTTTGACTTTGACTTTGACATAGTGGAGCAGTTGGGGACGAGACGTGACAGAACCCCCCCGCACAAGGGACGGCTCCCGACGTCCCAAAAAAACTAGGGGAACCGCACCGCACTCGGGCGGCGACTAGGGGAACCGAACCGCGCTCGGGCGGCGACTTGGGGAACCGAACCGCGCTCGGGCGGCGACTTGGGGAACCGAACCGTGCTCAGGCGGCGACTTGGGGAACAGAACCGCACTCGGGCGCCGACTCAGGGGACAGAACCGCACTCGGGCGGCGACTCGGGGGACAGAACCGCACTCGGGCGGCAACCATAACCTGAACCGCACTCGGGCGGCAACCCTAACCTGAACCGCACTCGGCCAGCAACCCTAACATGAACCGCACTCGGGTGGCAACCCTAACCTGAACCGCACTCGGGCGGCAACACGAACATGAACCACACTCGGGCGGCAACCCTAACCTGAACCGCACTCGGGCGGCAACCCTAACATAAACCGCACTCGGACGGCAACCATAACCTGCACCGCACTCGGACGGCAACACGAACATGAACCGCACTCGGGCGGCAACCCTAACCTGAACAGCACTCGGGCGGCAACCCTAACATGAACCGCACTCGGGCGGCAACCCTAACCTGAACCGCACTCGGGCGGCAACACAAACACGAACCGCACTCGGGCAGCAACCCTAACCTGAATCGCACTCGGGCGGCAACCCTAACGTAAACCGCACTCGGGCGGCAACCATAACCTGAACCGCACTCGGACGGCAACACGAACATGAACTGCACTCGGGCGGCAACCCTAACCTGAACCGCACTCAGGTGGCAACCATAACATGAACCGCACTCTGGCGGCAACCATAACCTGAACCGCACTCGGTCGGCAATCCTAACCTGAACCGCACTCGGGCGGCAACCCTAACATGAACCGCAATCTGCGGCAACACAAACATGAACCGCACTCGGGCGGCAACCCAAACATAGAATGCATTCGGATGGCGACTCTGGAAGTCCGTACAGCAATTGGCGGCGACTCTAGAAGTCTGTACCGCGATCGGCGGCAACTCTGACAGTCCGTACCACGATCGGCGGCATTTCAGAAGGCGTGGCTGTGCGTAGGAGCCATCACGCGCCGCAGCAGTGGGAGTGGAGCCAGGTGCAGCTGGCTCAATGTCCGGTGACAACCGCGGGTCCGGCGTTGCTGGCACGAAGTCCAACGACGGCCGTGGGTCCAGTGGCGCCAGGGTGAGGCCCGATTGTGGCCGCGAGTCTGATGGCGGCCGCGGGTCCGGAGTCGCTGGAGCGAAGTCTGGTGGCGGCCGCGGCTCCGGGGTCGCAGGAGCAAGTTAGACGGCAGCTGTGGAGCCCATGGCGCTGGAACCTGCTCAGACGTGGATCGTGCGTCGCAGCGGGAGCTGGTGGTGGAGGGGGGTCCAAGCGCTGGTCGTTTTGGTGGTCGGATCATTCTGTCACGGTCGGGTGGAGCATGGAGCAGGACGACCAGGTGCAGCTTGGACCAGGGTTTATTGGTGAACTCAAAAAAGGCAAACTGACACGACGTAACCACAATAACATGAATGACTGACCGGGACGTGTAACCAGACGACATCGGGACATGACGACAGCAAGACCGGACGACAACAGGAACCAAAAAGACCTCATGACAGGAACACACAACGTAAATCCAACACCGAACAACCACAACCAATGATCCGACCGGGAGTGAGGGGCAGACAGGACTTATATACCCGACAGGTAACGAGAGGCAGGTGGGAATAATCACACTGATCATGGGCACACAGGAGGGGAGGGGCGAGCACACAGACAGAAACCAAGACAACAGACACATAGTGGAGCAGTTGGGGACGAGACGTGACATGAGCAGCATGTGGTTTCAGCGCATTCAGCTGAAACACCGAGAGTACTCGAGCAGGAACAAAGGAATTATTTTTATTATTATTTTAATCCCTATTATTATTATTTTAATGCCTCATTTTATATGCTTGCCAATGCTTTTATTTTAATTTAGCAGGGTTATCACCAACACTTCTCTGTGGCCTGTCGAGAAAACATTTTTTTTTACAGGGACTTTTTTTAATCTATTCTTAGTCTTCCTGTATTCACATCTTTGCCTTTTCACATTTGTTTTCATATTTCTCTTATTCATACTGTCCCACAAATTTCCCAATTCACCCATTCTTCTCTTTTCTTGCTTCTTTCAATTAGTTCTGCCATTTAATCAGTTCTTGCCCTGTTGCACACCTTGTATTACTTTCATTCAGGTTCCCTTCCTTGCCACTGTCTTTCACCCCTCCCCCCACCTTTCTAATAATACAATGGTAGTGTTTCTAATCAGGGGTAAGGAGAGTAAATTAGCGGCCGTCGGATCCCCTCTTCTCTCTCATCAATCGGTTGTGGCTGAATGGAAGCAAATCTCAACCAGGAGAAACAAAATGAATATTTAGTGGCATGCTTGCATAACCTGGCATTTTAAATGACCTTGATGTTGTGTGACAAATATCAGTCTGCGTCTGAGTGGATGAGCAATTGTGTATATTTGAATGTGTCAGGGTTGTGGCAGCAGATAAACAGAAGACAATTGGCTGTAAGGCAGTAATCATGAGAACAGTCAGGTGTGTTATCTGACAGTGGTAGCTGACAACCATTCCTACACATCCAGAGATACACACGCACGCACACACACACACACACACACACACACGCGCACACACACACACACACGCACACACACACACACACACACACACACACACACACACACACACACACACACACACACACACGGATGTTTTCCTCCTATCCAAATTCAATCAGACCGCCATCTGCGTGGCAGACCAATGTGGCACTGCCCCCATGCATGACAGTATCAATTCAATTACCCTAGAAATTGATCCATATTCAACTCATATAAACTCATACACAGAACCATGGGGGGGTGGGGGCTGCCTCTGCTGCCAATATGAAGAAATGTGCATTAATCCTGTAATAACATTCATTTGGGCCATGGTTTTCAAAACCGTTCTCACCAGGGCATTTGTCGCTGTCACATCACGTTATCCATAAATCAGGCCTACGAAATATCAATTCATTTCCTAACAAAGAAAGAAAGGCTACAAGTGGAAAGGCACCAATACATATACAGTATTACTGCAGATGCAAAGAAAGGAGAGACTGCTGAGGGGCCCCTTGTGGCTTGAGCAAATTCACAGTCAGAAACAATCAAATTCAGTGCAGACAATGGTAATTTATTCAATTTCGTTCTTTAGACTGCTGCATCCAGCAAACTATCACATGTATCAAATCACATAGCCATCCAAATAGATCTAAACATATGCAGCAGAATCTGCAGAATCACCAATTCTCCACATATACCCTACCAGTGATGACATACAGTGGTACCTCTACGTACAATCTTAATTCGTTCCGCGATCGGGTTTGTAAGTAGAAAGGTTTGTAAGTAGAAGCAACATTTCCCATAGGAATCAATGTAAAACCAAATAATGCATGCCGGAATATGCCAAAAGTCACACCTACTGCCTTATTATTTGGGATTGAGCACGCGTGAGGACTACTCGCTGCGCCGACTTCGACTCCGACTGATTTCTACCTCGATCTCAAACCGGATTACCTGCTGAAATACCGAGGTTACAGTTTCAAAAACCTTGGCATGATCTGTGTCTGCAGTGTGCTGGCTGGACTTGTTGGTGCCATGAGGCTTGGCATAGGAGCCATCAACGCGACCTGGACGTGGTGGGCTCCTTGGCGGCCCTGCATCGCTGGCCGGTGCTGCCGCGGCTTCCTGCTCCAAGGGCTTTGCCCGGCGCGCCGCCGTCGAGGATGATGCCGTCGAGGACGACGCCGTTGCCGCTCGCGCGTCTCACCATCTAATGCCTCCACTCATCTCCAGGATCCGCCACTTCTCCACATCCGTCATGGTACTCCTTTATAAGCCCCCCGAGCTTCGCCGACTAGTTCCCGCGCATCCTCCTTCCGGGGAGTTGGTTAGCACACTCCGAGACCTTGCCCTTCTACGCCGACCCCCCTACATCCACCGCGGATCTCGCCGAAAATGCATTCACACTTCAAATACTGAAAACTGTATTCCAACAATTTGAACTGACCACAGCTCACACAACGGCTTCGACACTTCCTCCTTACGTCATCACACCAACCCACGTCATCAGAACTCGTCCTCTGTGAACCTTTTCAACCTCCTGACAATCCCAACCACCTCCTCAACGGCTTTAAAACAAAAGCACCTGAAAATTGCCCTCTTCAACACACGTTCCCTCAACAATAAAAGCCTTATCCTCAACGAATTCATCATAGACAACTTGATCTGCTCTGCCTAAATGAAACATGGCAAAAACCCCTGGACTATTTCTCACTAAATCAAACCACCCCTTCAAGATACTCTTACTTGGACAGCCCACGCATTGAGGGCAGAGAAGGTGGCATCGCTGCCATTTTTAATCAAAACCTCAAACCCCGCACCCTGTACCTCCCCTCTGCCCCATCATTCGAACATCTGGCTTTTAAACTTCCAGTGCCTAAACACCTCATTACTGTTATTATTTGCCGCACCCCCACACCAAACCCATCTTTCCTATCTGACTTCTCAGAATTCATCACTGCACTTTTCTCTGTTTCATCATCCCTCCTGCTTCTTGGTGATTTTAACCTGCACATTGATTCCCCTGACTGTAAACATGCTATGGACTTCCTGGATTTCCTCAACTGCTCCGGCTTCACTCAACATATTACCTTCCCTACCCACAAGCATGGACACACCCTAGACCTGGTCTGCAGCACTGGCCTCCACATCCACAACATTTCTAGCTCCGACCTCACCATATCTGACCACCTAGCCATCTTATTTGAAATTGACACCCCCGCCCTCGATCCAAAACAAAACCGCACAATCATCTTTCGCATCTTTGCCATCTGCTTAGACACTCTCTCCACCTGCATATCAAAAACCTTTTCCGTCCTCACCCCCCCCCCCCACCCGGAAAACCCAACGCCCACGGACCTTGTCAACACTTACAACAACATTATGTCTACCTCTTTCAACTCAGTGGCTCCTCTGAAAACCAAAACAGTCACCTTTACTCACTCCGCACCCTTGTTCAACCCGGAACTCCATAAACTTAAACAATTTCGACAGCTAGAACAATTATGCAAGAAAACTGGTCTCACAGTCCATGCCCTTGCCTACAAAGACCTTATGCATCACTACAAATCAGCCCTTAACAAAGCCTGCTCATCTTACTGCTCTGGTATCATCCACTCTGGTTTTTCAAACCCACGTTCCCTGTTTTCGACCATAAACAAACTCCTCAAACCCCATAACAATACTTCATCATCATTCACCCCAGAGAAATGTGACACTGTTTCGTCATTTTTCAACTCAAAAATAGAAAACATCTACCACCAGCTCTTATCCTCCCCCTCTAGTACCCCACAACCTGAACCCACATTCTTTTTATCATCCATCCCCCGACTATCAACTTTCCCCCCCATAACTTCTGTTGACCTCTCCCAAATACTCTCCACCATGAAATCCTCGAACTCCCCCCTGGATCCCATGCCATCCCAGCTAGTTAAAGACTGCCTCACCCCCATTGCCCCAATCATCATAGACATCAATTCCTCCCTCACCTCTGGCACAGTCCCCTCACTTCTTAAGCTTGCAGCCATCACTCCTCTCCTCAAAAAACCTGGCCTTGACCCTGGGGACCCCAACAACTACAGACCCATCTCTAATCTTACATTTCTATCAAAACTACTGGAAAGAGCCATCAAATCTCAACTCAAGACCCATCTCCTTTCAAATAACCTGTATGAACCATTCCAATCTGGTTTCCATACACACCACAGCACTGAAACGGCCCTACTTAAAGTGACTAACGGTCTCCTGCTTTCCTCTGACTCTGGTTCTCTCACTATCCTTCTCCTCCTTGACCTGAGTGCTGCCTTCAATACAGCATTCCATTCTTCTCAACCGCCTAGAATCCATCGGCATCACTAACACCGCCCTCTCCTGGTTCAAATCCTACCTGTCTGACAGATTTCACAACATCACCATTGACCAACACAAATCCCATACCACCCCTGTTGCACACGGAGTCCCTCAAGGATCAGTTCTGGGCCCCATTCTTTTCACTCTGTACATGCTTTCCATTGGTCACATCATCCGCCGCCGTCGTTTCAATTTCCACTGTTACGCTGATGATACTCAACTCTATATTTCCACCCAAACCATCTCCCCTGCCATTCTCTCCACCCTCACTCGCTGCCTCACAGACATTAAAGACCGGATGACTCAAACCTTTCTCAAACTAAACAGTAACAAAACGGAATTCATAATCTTCGGTCCTAAATCCAGCCTCCCCACCTACCACAACTTCACACTCTGCATTGACGGCTACTCTGTCACTCCCTCCCCTCTAGTCATAAATCTTGGACTTTATATGGATCCCACACTCTCCTTCAAATCACATATCAACCACGTCACCAAAACATCCTTCTTCCATCTACGAAACATTGCACGCCTACGTCCTTTTCTTTCCACGCCTGCAGCAGAGACATTAGTTCCTGCATTTATTACCTCCAGACTGGACTAGTGCTACAGCATCCTATACGGTCTCCCCTCAACTATCCTTCACAAACTGCAATATGTTCAAAACTCTGCTGCCCGACTGCTCACCCACTCCCCCAGCAGACAGCACATCACCCCTGTTCTCCGTCATCTTCACTGGCTCCCCATAAAACAGCGCATATATTTCAACATCCTTGTCACCACCTATAAGGGCCTAAACAACCTTGCCCTCACCTACCTATCTGAACTCCTGCACCGCTTTACCCCCACTCGCCGACTCCGCTCTGCTGACGCCAACTTACTCATCACTTTACCTCGACCAAATACCGGACCATTGGGGATAGAGCCTTTGCCATTGCTGCCCCCCCTCTTTGGAACTCTCTGCCCCTGACCATCCGTAATGCTGACTCCCTGCACTCCTTCAAACACCATCTCAAGACACACCTCTTCAACTCTGCATATAACCCCTAACTCGTGTGTGTGTGTGTGTGTGTGTGTGTGTGTGTGTGTGTGTGCGCGGGCGAGCGCGTGCGTGTGCGCGCGTTTGTGAATTTTCTATGTAATGCGGCTTTAAGTGTTTAGAAAAGCGCTATATAAAACCGATCTATTAGTAGTAGTAGTAGTAGTAGTAGTAGTAGTAGTAGTAGTATACTCTGTGTAAAACCCACAGAAAACGGGAGAACAACCAGGGTCGTGGAGCTTGGATCTCAAGGAGCCTGGACGAAGTGGGACCTGCCAAAGCGTAAGATCACTTGGCCCGAACTCTGGAGACTGGAGCCTTTCCGCATCTCTTTCTTGCTCCGCTCAGTGTATGACACTCTACTAACAAACCTGCACCCACAATCCGTGATATTAGGACCCCACCTCATCTCCACCGTCACACTTACCGGCACTCCTTAAGGCTGTGTATTGAGCCCTCTCCTGCTCACCCTACACACCAGCGACTGCTCTCCGACCCATCCCTTGAACTCCATCGTAAAGTTTGCAGATGATGCCACTATGTTTGGGCTCATCTCAGGAGGAGATGAGTCTGATTACAGGGGATGAGGTCAACCAACTGACAGTGCGGTGTTCAACAAACAGCCTGACATTGAGCACCACAAAGAAAAAGGAAATAATTCTAGATTTCAGAAAAGGCAGTGCTGACCCAGCCCTGCTTTACATCACTGAGGACTGTGTGTAATGGGTCAGTTCCATAAGGTTCCTGGGAGTGCAGATCTCTGACAGCCTCTCCTGGTCTGCCAACACTAAGTGGTGGTGGAGAAAGCACAGCAGCGACTCCACTTCCTAAGCGTGCTGAGGAGGAATAATCTGGAGGAGAAACTGCTGGTGTTGTTCCACATAGCCACCATAGAGAGCATCCTTGCATATGGCATCACTCTGGTCATTTTTTAACATTTTTGCTTTGATTTTCTGCAGATGTTTCTTTGCTTTTATACTCTTTTTTTTCTTTCAATTGTGTATGCCATTTTATGTTTGTACGGCAACCTTGAGTGCCTTGAAAGGCGCCTTATAAATAAAGTGTATTATTATTATTATTATTACTGTATGGTATGAGGGGTGCTCAGCAACAGACAGAAGAGCGGTGCAGAGAGTGATAGACATAGCCCAGCTTGCAAGCACTTCTTGGAATTGCAACCACATTTCATTACAATGTAAATTATAATGACAATAAAGGTGATTCTGATTCTTTACTTTAATAAAGGTATTCTTGCCAGCTCAAGACTTGTCTAATACATACACAATCCTAGTCAAGTCGAGTCAAGTCAAATTTATTAGGATAGCACTCACAAACATGTCTCAAAGAGCTTCACATGGCCACAATTGACAATTATAGTAAACATCCCCTGATCATAAAGGGAGGGTAAAGCGAGCCCAACATTGGCGATTATGTGATAGAATTGTATATATATATTTTTTTAAATGTCAGTGCTACAATTGCCCCCTGAAAAAAAAAAAAAAGAGTTAATGGTATTTTGGAACAGAACACTTACAGACTCCCACTTTTTGGGCAGAGTCTGCTTGGTTTGAGACATCAGCCTGACTTCGTCACGGAAGGAAGAGATGTAAAAGCTTTTTTTTTTTTTTTTAAATTAAAAATTATTGTAAAAGCTCTCACTTAAAATGTACAAAAACAGCTATCAATTCGCACCAAAATTTACGTAGACATCTCTACTTGTGACTACTTCAACATATCACAAGGATGAGCCTCTCTGTGGCTGATTAAGAGAAACGTACAGCTTCTCTGCAGCTAAAGTATTCTGTCACATCAATTTTCTTTCACCAGTCACTAACATAAGCAAACACAACATGTGAGAGGCTTTATGTAAGCTGAATTGTTCATATGTCGTTATATAGTCAATTAAAAGTAGTAAGGGATCATTTGACTTCCCCTGAAGTCCACGTATGGGGTGCCACATTAGGCGCTATCCAAAAAGGAAGAGCTGTAAACGCCCACACTCAGCTGAAGGGTTGACCTCCTCACTGGAAGTCTGGTTCTGCAGGTCTTTTCAACACGGGCGTTGTGACGCGATCCGGGCGAGACTCCTGGATGACACGTCATTGTTGTAAAAAATAAGGAACCAAAATAGCATTATCTTATTAATTTAACAAGTTAATTAATCAGCAGATGTTCGTTCTGCCAAATATCCCAATTGGCACTAAACAGTTTTGAAAGCTAAAAATAAAAGGAGAGGCATGAGGAAAATTGTTTTGATGCAAGCTATGTGTAGTGATTTCAGATAATTAATCAAATGTTCTCTTTTAAAAATAATTCTACCCATTTTCAAATTACAACCTGTTCAAAACACAATTGTGTTGTGAATACATTGATCGCACACCCTAGACACTCACAAAATCACAACACATATATAGTGTCAGCTTTCACAGTAATTACAAAGTTGCAGAGAATGCCCAGGCTCACAGCAGTGTTTAACAAATCAATTCAAGAATGCTTAGCTTGTAAAGCTCTATCAATGTGTGCAAGTGCACATTGATGATTCTCTGAGCTTATCCAATTGGGCATTTATAAAGAGACGCACTAGGCCACACTGTTGGAAATGTATAATTGGAAGGATAGCTACAGGCTGAACCCCAAATACACTTTATTGATCCACATAATCTCTAATAAAGTGCCTTAAGCTAAAACACACACATCAGGAAGGGTTCATACTGACTTTATTCACATTTAGTTGTTATCAGTGCTCGTTTATCAAGTGATCAATATTCTCTGGGTTTCTCATTTTTTTTAATGGTTAAATATCCTAAATATTTGTTATTTGTTATACAGTATGTAAAAAGTGTAGCCAGTTTGGCGATTTCTTTGAATAACTTAAAGAAGGTGGAGGTGATAGTAAAAAAAAAAAGATGAATAAAATATAAAGTGTGATGGAGTAGTCAGTGAAAAGGAGAGTGAGGTTGTTGATGGTGGGCAATCACCAGGAAGCCATTAGCTTACCTGAACATTATTTGCATGTTAAGTGGTGTCAATCTTCATCGATTCCCAGCAAAATGAAATGCAGTTCTTCAATAGAGCCTTTGCTTTGCAAAGCCCTCCTAGCTGCTACAACCATTTTATTGGATTCAGATTAACATGTGCAGTATAGCGTTCTGAACCACTTATCTTTAATTAAATTCACTTCCTCCACTGTATTTTTTGAACAGGACTTTACCCAACTGATCCTTAACCGTCTGGCATAGATAAATTGGATTTCTAGGGACTAATATCAAAATTACTGGTTTAAAAATCTCATAATTCTTAGTGACACTTTGAAGTGTGTGGGAATAGAAGTTCAATGTTAATTCTGAACCCAGTTCAGTCTTAACTGAAATGGACCAAAACTTACAAGACATATAATCCATGCTAAAAATAAACAGAGTGCACATCTAGTTAGGGCATTAAAGCATTGTTTTAACATATCTAATAATATACTATTAGGATTTTTCACAAACCTTCACATGTTTGACCTTCTGCCCTCTGGGAAGAGGTACAGGAGCCTGCGCTCCCGCACCACCAGACTCGCCAACAGCTTCTTTCTCCAGGCTGTTAGGACCCTGAACTCGCTACCCCCTTCTGCGTAGCGTGCGGCACTGTTGCGCTATTTTCTGGAATGTCTGCTGTACGCTCACTTGCTCCTTTTTGCTCCTCTTATTTATTTGCTGTGTTATTTATTCATTATTTATTCAGCACGCTGTTGTTTACTTGTTTACTTGATTGTCTGTTGTGGGCCATGTCTTGTCACCGTGGGATAGGGGGGAACGAAATTTCGGTTTCTTTGGGTGTCTTTGGCATGTGGAGAAATTGACAATAAAGCTGACTTTGACTTTGATACCATCTTGAAAATCCAAATCTCTTTCATCAACCACTTCCCCCCTCTCCCCCCAAAAAAAACCCCAAAACAAATGTCAAATGGCTCATTAATGACTCCCCCCAGACGACTTGGTGGAGATGACTTCTCCCATAATGTACATATATTTTTCATGGTCCAAAATTAAAAGTTGTTAAAAAGGTGTGTTTTATCTTTATCTTATTATGCTTTTTAGAAACAAATTGTTTTGTAAAACGTGCACCACAGATAATTTATAAGTGTGTTGATTGATGACTTGTTGAAAGAGATGCAAGAGATGTTTTACCTGGTCTGAGCGTATCAACCGATATACCATACCTATCCAATACTACTGTCAGGTTCAAGTACCATCAGGCATTATTTTACACACTAAAACAAAGAAAAGAAGACAACCAGCAATGGTTTACTCGTGAGGAGAATTGCAGAGAGCGGTCTGGGTACATTCTCCATCAATTCTGAGTTCTTACTCTGCGTACTCCACTTTGTTTTGGTTGCCCTGGTTACAGAGGGTTTGCTACACTAAAGGGAGGGAGTTGGAACTGTAGCAACGCTGCCTATCTAAGGAATGTAGTGTGGTGTGACTCAGCATTTAATTGTTGACCCGTGACCCCAGCACTGGAATTGCAGCGTCTGTCCTGTTACCTCAACCAGTTGGCTTCTCCATGGTTGACTGACTAGTCCTCGACTGTGATCAGATAACTTGAAGCACGTTGAATGCCACTTTCCTGTGGAACAATGCAACTAAATCTTTGCTAAGTTTATCTTCTTGGTAAACTAACACAACACACAATAATGATGAGTAAATAACCCTAAACACTTCAACACACATTAAGTAAATGTGACGTTACTTGTATGCAGTTCCTTAAACAAACATTGAGTAAATATGGGATAACTTATATCCACCTACTTCAAACTGTATGTCTTTTCTATAACACTTAAGACAAACAGTTCCGATCAACAACAATCTATGAATCAAAGCTACAGTTAATAAAAAGGAAAGAAGTTTTTTTTTTTTTCAAAGTCAAAGTCTCCTTTATTGTCAATTCCTCCGCATGTCAAGACACACAAAGAGATTGAAATTACGTTTCTCACTATCCCAGGGTGACAAGACAGAGTTCACAACGCACATACAAGTAAACAACACAGGGAAATTAAAACAAAAAGATGAACAATAAGAGTGATAGCACGCTAGCCGCTCCCGATGCACAGCAGAGTCCGGAAAGATGACAGTCAACCAGGCCACTGTGAACACGAGCACACAGCAGGCACGCACTGTCCGGTTCGTGGATCAGGCGAACGCAACCCATCTTATCGTCCCGCGAACAAACGTACGCCAGGAGAATGGAAGGGCCGCACGGCTGGGCGAGCTGGGTTGGCCGCAAGCCTGGCCCGACGTCTCCGCGCTGGCCCCTCTTCCGCTGCCTCGCAGACCCGCTGCCGACGCATCCCAACAATGCTCCAGGACGGAGCAGTCCGAGCTCACGACGCAGTCCAACCGGGGGAGGAAGAGCAGGCCAGTCCGGCGTCGCTCCATGACGAAGCAGTCCGAGCGCCCTTAATCTCTCCGCACCAAAGTCCAGAACGCCATAAAACCCACTTCCGCCGATGTTGAGCAGAACATGCCCGCCTTACTAGTAGCACGGCGTATCACACGAGATGAACATACACAAAACCGCCGGACAAACACTCAGTAAACACTCACAAGTTTAGTTCCTTTGAACGAAACAAAGAACATTTTGCCTGTGCGAAGGAGCTCTGCTCATCGCTAGTGAAGGCCTCTTACAGAAATCAGGTGGTGCGTGTTGACGACAAAATCTCCGCCAGCATCACGCTGAGCACGGGGGCCCCCCAGGGCTGCGTGCTCAGTCCATTGCTCTTCACCCTGCTGACACATGACTGCACTGTGACCTACAGCGACAACCGCATAGTGAAGTTTGCTGACGACACGACTCTGGTGGGTCTCATCACGAAGGGCGACGAGACTCGGTACAGGTCGGAAGTTGACCTTCTGACTACGTGGTGCAGGGAAAACAACCTCCTGCTGAACGTTAACAAGACCAAGGGAATCGTTGTTGACTTCCGGAAGGGTCACACAAAACACCTGCCGCTGATCATCGACGGTGCTGTGGTGGAGAGGGTGAGCTGCACCAAGTTCCTGGGGGTGCACATCAGTGAGGACCTCTCCTGGTCCGCAAACACCGCGTCACTGGCAAAGAAAGCTCAGCGTCGCCTGTACTTCCTGCGGAAGCTCAGGCGTGCATGTGCTCCTCAGGCAGTCCTGTCTACATTCTACCGTGGCACCATTGAGAGCGTCCTCACCAGTTGCATCGCTGTCTGGGGTGGTAACTGCACTGAACAGAACTTGAAGGCCCTGCAGCGCATAGTGAATACGGCTGGTAAGATTATTGGTGCTTCGCTCCCCTCCCTGAAGAACATTTACACCTCCCATCTCGCCCGCAAGGCAACCTCGATTGCGAGTGATGTGAGTCACCCGGCTCACTCTTTGTTTGACCTTCTGCCCTCTGGGAAGAGGTACAGGAGCCTGCGCTCCCGCACCACCAGACTCGCCAACAGCTTCTTTCTCCAGGCTGTTAGGACCCTGAACTCGCTACCCCCGTCTGCGTAGCGTGCGGCACTGTTCCGCTATTTTCTGGAATGTCTGCTGTACGCTCACTTGCTCCTTTTTGCTCCTCTTATTTATTTATTTATTTGTTGTGTTATTTATTCATTATTTATTCAGCACGCTGTTGTTTACTTGTTTACTTGATTATCTATTGTGGGCCATGTCTTCTCACCGTGGGATAGGGGGGAACGAAATTCCGGTTTCTTTGTGTGTCTTTGGCATGTGGAGAAATTGACAATAAAGCTGACTTTGACTTTAAACAGAAAGATAAGAAAAGGACAGGAAGGATACATAAAACTGATTGGGGTCAAAGGACATCCCTGGAACTACATAAGAAGAACTTAGTTGAAGGAAAGGAGTTCAACTTGAAAAATATAAGGCCCCTGTTCTGGCAGGCCAAGGCTTCACCGCTAAATTATTCCAACAACTACTGATGGCTGAATGACGGCATCAGGCTTGACATGAACAATTATCTTTGTTAAGAAAAAAATAATTAACACGGATATAAATTAATTTATTGACAAATAAAAAAATACCGTAGCAGCATAAGTAAATAAATAACACTTCAAACTGATATTTTAAAAGGTATAATAATATATGTACAGGACTGTCTCAGAAAATTTGAATATTGTGATGAAGTTCTTTATTTTCTGTAATGCAATTAAAAACCCAAAAATGTCATACATTCTGGATTCATTACAAATCAACTGAACTATTGCAAGCCTTTTATTATTTTAATATCGCTGATTGTGGCATACAGCTAACGAAAACTCAAATATCCTATCTCAAAATATTAGAATATCATGAAAAAGTATACTAGTAGGGTATTCAACTAATCACTTGAATCGTCTAATTAACTCGGAACACCTGCAAGGGTTTCCTGAGCCTTGAAAAACACTCAACTTGGTTCAGTAAACTGAATCACAAGTATGGGGAAGACTGCTGATCTGACTGCTGTCCAGAGTCAAAGTCAAAGTCAGCTTTATTGTCAATTTCTCCACATGCCAAAGACACACAAAGAAACCGAAATTTCGTTCCCCCCTATCCCACGGTGACAAGACATGGCTCACAACAGACAAACAAGTAAACAAGTATAACAAAAGCGTGCTGAATAAATAATGAATAAATAACACAACAATAAATAAATAAATAAATAAGAGGAGCAGAAAAAAAAGGAGCAAGTGCGCGTACAGCAGACATTCCCGAAAATAGCGCAACAGTGCCGCACGCTACGCAGAAGGGGGTAGCGAGTTCAGGGCCCTAACAGCCTGGAGAAAGAAGCTGTTGGCGAGTCTGGTGGTGCGGGAGCGCAGGCTCCTGTACCTCTTCCCAGAGGGCAGAAGGTCAAACAAAGAGTGAGCCGGGTGACTCACATCTCTGGCAATCGAGGTTGCCTTGCGGGCGAGATGGGAGGTGTAAATGTCCTTCAGGGAGGGAAGCGAAGCGCCAATAATCTTACCAGCCGTATTCACTATGCGCTGCAGGGCCTTCAAGTTCTGTTCAGTGCAGTTACCACCCCAGACAGCAATGCAACTGGTGAGGACGCTCTCAATGGTGCCACGGTAGAATGTAGACAGGACTGCCTGAGGAGCACATGCACGCCTGAGCTTCCGCAGGAAGTACAGGCGGCGCTGAGCCTTCTTTGCCAGTGACGAGGTGTTTGCGGACCAGGAGAGGTCCTCACTGATGTGCACCCCCAGGAACTTGGTGCAGCTCACCCTCTCCACCACAGCACCGTCGATGATCATGATGTGTTGTGTGACCCTTCCGGAAGTCAACAATGATTTCCTTGGTCTTATTGACGTTCAGCAGGAGGTTGTTGTCCCTGCACCATGTGGTCAGAAGGTCAACTTCCGATCTGTACCGAGTCTCGTCGCCCTTCGTGATGAGACCCACCAGAGTCGTGTCGTCAGCAAACTTCACTATGCGGTTGTCGCTGTAGGTCGCAGTGCAGTCATGCGTCAGCAGGGTGAAGAGCAATGGACAGCACGCAGCCCTGGGGGGCCCCCGTGCTCAGCGTGATGCTGGCGGAGATTTTGTCGCCAACACGCACCACCTGAGGCCTCTAACAGAGGAAGTCCAGTAGCCAGTTGCAGAGGGAGGTACTGAGGCCCAGCTCGTCGAGTTTGCAGATGAGTCGCTGCGGCACAATGGTGTTGAAGGCAGAGCTGAAGTCCACAAACAGCAATCTCACATATGAGTCCTTTCTCTCCAGGTGGGTGAGGGCCGAGTGGAGGGCAGAGCAGATGGCATCCTCAGAGGACCATCATTGACACCCTCCATCAGGAGGGTAAGACACAAAAAGAAATTTCTCAAAGAGTAAGATGTTCTCAGAGTGCAGTTTCAAAGCACATCCACAAAAAGTCTGTTGGAAGGGCGAAATGTGGCAGGAAACGCTGCACAACCAAGAGAGATGACCGCAGCCCTTCACAGCATTGTGAAGAAGAGTCGCTTCCAGAATTTGGGGGAGCTTCAAAGACAGTGGACTGAAGTTGGAGTCCAGGTATCAAAAGCCATTGTTCACAGAGGTGTCCGGGAAATGGGCTACAATAGCCTTATTCCCATGGCCAAGCCACTTCTGAACTCAAGACAACGGAAGAAGCGTCTGACTTTGGCTATGGAAAAGAAGCACTGGACAGTTCCAGAGTGGTCCAAAGTCCTCTTTTCAGACAAAAGTAAGTTTTGCATTTCATTTGGAAGTCAAGGCGCCAGAGTCTGGAGAAAGGCTGGAGAGAAGCAAAGTCCAAGTTGCTTGAAATCCAGTGTGAAGTTCCCACAGTCAACGATGGTTCGGGGAGCCATGTCAGCTGCTGGTGTTGGTCCACTGTGTTTCATCAAGTCCAGAGTAAATGCAGCTGTGTACCAAGAGATTTTAGAGCACTACATGCTTCCCTCTGCTGAAAAGCTCTAATGAGATGATGATCTCATTTTCCAGCATGATCTGGCACCTGCCCACAGTGCCAAAACCACCAGTAAATGGTGTACTGACCATGGCATTACTGTCTTCGATTGGCCTGCCAATTCCCCTGACCTGAACCCCATAGAGAATTTGTGGGGTATTGTGAAGAAGCTGAAAGACACCAGACCCAACAATGCAAATGAGCTAAAGGCCGCTATTGAAGCATCCTGGGCATCCATAACACCTCAGCAATGCCACAGGCTGATTGCCTCCATGCTACGCCGCATTGGTTGTAGTAATCCGTGCTAAAGGATTACCAACCAAATACTGGGTGCATTAATGGACATTTTCAAATGTTTGATTTTGTTTTGCTGTTATAAATCTTTTTTTTTTACTCGGTCTGATGAAATATTTTAATATTTTGAGATAGGATATTTGAGTTTTCTTAAGCTGTATGCCATAATCAGCAATATTAAAATATAAAAGGCTTGCAATACTTCACTTGATTTGTAATGAATCCAGAATGCATAACATTTTTGTTTTTTTAATTGCATTACAGAAAATAATTAACTTTATCACAATATTCTAATTTTCTGAGACAGTCCTGTATGTATATTTAATATACTATGTGACAACAGTCCCTCGTTGACTACGAGCTGCAGTGTATAAGCAAAGCAACCCAAGTTGCACACTCCCATCGTGTCCATGGCTTTCTTCATATTGCTGACATTGTCCCTATAAATGAGGCGTTGGGAACCTTTTTGACTAAGAGAGCCATAAAAGCAACATATTGGAGATTTGTTTCAGTGAGAGACATATAATACATTTTAAAAGTAAATTCAACTAAATGTCAGTATAATAAGCCTCTGAATTATTTTTTTTAAATAATGTTATAATAATGCGCATTAATAAGGCGCATTAATGCGCCTTCTGGTGGTGCATGGATTTGCTGATGTCTTTGTAATCTGGTTGGTACTTGGTGAGGTTAACCATCATGCAAGCATTGAGACTTTCATCCGTTAAACGTGATCATAGATCCATCCATCCATCCATCTTCTTCCGCTTATCCGGGGTCGGGTCGCGGGGGCAACAGCTTCAGGAGGGACTCCCAGACTTCCCTCTCCCCAGCCACTTCATCCAGCTCATCCCGGGGGATCCCAAGGCGTTCCCAGGCCAGCTGAGAGACATAGTCTCTCCAGCGCGTCCTGGGTCGTCCCCGGGGTCTCCTACCGGTGGGACATGCCCGGAACACCTCCCCAGGGAGGCGTCCAGGAGGCATCCTGATAAGATGCCCGAGCCACCTCATCTGGCTCCTCTCAACGTGGAGGAGTAGCGACTCTACTCCGAGTCTCTCCCGGATGACCGAGCTTCTCACCCTATCTCTAAGGGAGAGCCCGGACATCCTGCGGAGAAAACTCATTTCGGCCGCTTGTATCCGAGATCTCGTTCTTTCGGTCACGACCCATAGCTCGTGACCATAGGTGAGGGTAGGAGCGTAAATCGACCGGTAAATTGAGAGCTTTGCCTTTTGGCTCAGCTCTCTCTTCACCACAACGGACCGGTACAGGGTCCGCATTACTGCCGACGCTGCACCGATCCGCCTGTCGATCTCACGCTCCATCCTCCCCTCACTCGTGAACAAGACTCCAAGATACTTGAACTCCTCCACTTGGGGCAGGATCTCATCCCCGATCCGGAGAGGGCATTCCACCCTTTTCCGATCGAGGACCATGGACTCGGATTTGGAGGTGCTGACCCTCATCCCGACCGCTTCGCACTCGGCTGCGAACCGTTCCAGCGAGAGCTGGAGATCACGGCCTGAAGAAGCCAACAGCACCACGTCATCTGCAAAAAGCAGAGACGCGATGCTGAGGTCCCCAAACCGGACCCCCTCAACGCCTCGGCTGCGCCTAGAAATTCTGTCCATAAAAATTATGAACAGAATCGGTGACAAAGGGCAGCCTTGGCGGAGTCCAACCCTCACTGGGAACGAATCCGACTTACTGCCGGAAATGCGGACCAGACTCTGGCATCGGTGATACAGGGACCGAACCGCCCTTATCAGTTGGCTCGGCACCCCGTACTCCCGAAGCACCCTCCACAGAACCTCCCGAGGGACACGGTCGAACGCCTTCTCCAAGTCCACAAAACACATGTGGACTGGTTGGGCAAACTCCCATGCACCCTCGAGGATCCTGCCGAGGGTGTAGAGCTGGTCCACTGTTCCACGGCCAGGACGAAAGCCACACTGCTCCTCCTGAATCCGAGGTTCGACCTCCCGACGGACCCTCCTCTCCAGCACCCCTGAATAGACCTTACCAGGGAGGCTGAGGAGTGTGATTCCCCTGTAATTGGAACACACCCTCCGGTCCCCCTTCTTAAAGAGGGGAACCACCACCCCAGTCTGCCAATCCAGAGGCACTGTCCCCGATGTCCACGCAACGTTGTAGAGGCGTGTCAGCCATGACAGCCCCACAACATCCAGAGCCTTTAAGAACTCTGGGCGGATCTCATCCACCCCCGGGGCCTTGCCACCGAGGAGTTTTATAACTACCTCAGTGACTTCGACCCCAGAGATTGGAGAATCCGCCTCAGAGTCTCTAGGCCCTGCTTCCTCAATGGAAGGCGTGTAGGTGGAATTGAGGAGGTCTTCGAAGTATTCCCCCCACCGACTCACGACGTCCCGAGTCGAGGTCAGCAGCACGCCATCCCCACTGTAAACAGTGTTGACGTTGCACTGCTTCCCCCTCCTGAGACGCCGGATGGTGGACCAGAATTTCCTCGAAGCCGTCCGAAAGTCATTCTCCATGGCCTCACCGAACTCCTCCCACGCCCGGGTTTTTGCCTCAGCAACCGCCGAAGCCGCGTTCCGCTTGGCCATCCGGTACCTGTCAGCTGCCTCCGGAGTCCCGCAGGCCAAAACGGCCCGATAGGACTCCTTCTTCAGCTTGACGGCATCCCTTACCGCCGGTGTCCACCAGCGGGTTCGGGGGTTGCCGCCACGACAGGCACCAACGACCTTACGGCCACAGCTCCGGTCGGCCGCCTCAACAATGGAGGCGCGGAACATGGTCCACTCAGACTCAATGTCCCCCGCCTCCCCCGGGACGTGGGAAAAGCTCTGCCGGAGGTGGGAGTTGAAGCTCTTCCTGACAGGAGATTCTGCCAGACGTTCCCAGCAGACCCTCACAGAGCGTTTGGGTCTGCCAGGTCGGACCGGCATCTTCCCCCACCATCGGAGCCAACCCACCACCAGGTGGTGATCAGTTGACAGCTCCGCCCCTCTCTTCACCCGAGTGTCCAAAACATGCGGCCGCAAATCCGATGACACGACTACAAAGTCGATCATCGAACTGCGGCCTAGGGTGTCCTGGTGCCAAGTGCACACATGGACACCCTTATGCTTGAACATGGTGTTCATTATTGAAAATCCGTGTCGAGCACAGAAGTCCAACAATAGAACACCGCTCGGGTTCAGATCAGGGGGGCCGTTCCTCCCAATCACGCCCTTCCAGGTCTCACTGTCATTGCCCACGTGAGCATTGAAGTCACCCAGTAGAACGATAGAGTCCCCAGAAGGAGCGCTCTCCAGCACTTCCTCCAGGGACCCCAAGAAGGGTGGGTACTCTGAGCTGCTGTTTGGTGCATAGACACAAACAACAGTCAGGACCCGTCCCCCCACCCGAAGGCGGAGGGAGGCTACCCTCTCGTTCACCGGGGTGAACCCCAATGTGCAGGCGCCCAGCCGGGGGGCAATAAGTATACCCACACCTGCTCGACGCCTCTCACCGTGGGCAACTCCAGAGTGGAAGAGAGTCCAGCCCCTCTCGAGAGGGCTTGTACCGGAACCCAAACTGTGTGTGGAGGCTAGTCCGACTATATCTAGTCGGAATCTTTCTGCCTCGCACACCAGCTCGGGCTCCTTTCCAGCCAGAGAGGTGACATTCCATGTCCCAAGAGCCAGCTTCTGCAGCCGGGGATCAGACCGCCAAGGTCGTGATCATAGATTGTTCTTGATATTTTTAAGATGTGAGAATGACTGCTCACATGCATACGGAGATCCAAACATGGTCAATACACCAATACTCACACGCTGCAGTGTGTGGTATGTGACAGGAAGTGTGTTCCAAGTTTTAAGAATCAGCTGGTCTTTGGGTCACACTGGTTAGCACGACCGCCTCACAGTTAAGAGGGTGCGGGTTCGATTCCACCTCCGGGCCTCCCTGTGTGGAGTTTGCATGTTCTCCCCGGGCCCGTGTTGGTTTTCTCCGGGCACTCCAGTTTCCTCCCACATCCCAAAAACATGCTTGGTAGGCCGATTGAGCACTCCAAATTGTCCCTAGTTGTGAGTCTGAGTGCGAATGGTTGTTCGTCTCTGTGTGCTCTGCGATTGGCTGGCAAACAGTTCAGGGTGTCCCCCGCCTACTGCCCGATGACTGCTGGGATAGGCTCCAGCACGCCCGCGACCCTCGTGGGGACAAGCGGTACAGATAATGGACTTCTTTGTCGAATGGTCTTCGGGTTGAATTTTTAGCATACTCGCCATCTGTGAATGGTTTTCCGTTCCTCACTGTTGCTAAAGATCCAGCAAAGCTAGCAGAATTATAGTCACCTGCCAGGTCGAGACGCGGCGTTGCAGCTGGCTAGCTTGCACCCTGCTCTGTAGCTCTTGGCACGCTTTTTTTCTGCTGTCTGCTGTTGTGATGCAAAGGTAGCATGGCGCGTGTCAAAGTGCCGCTTTCCATTCGACCGTTTCATCGATGCAATTTTGTCATTGCAAATTAGACACACCGTAGAACCTGCGAATTATTTGGTCCATTCATTCTGAAATGTACGACACTCATCTTTTTTTATTTTCGCCATCTTCTTTGTCGAAGGGTTAGCTTTGAGCTAATGGCCGAGCAGACTGATTCAAAAGGGGGCGTTTACCTATCCAATTATAACAATGGACAGTTGCTCCTCAGCCCCTGAGCTAATGACCGAGCAAACTAATTCTAAAGGGGATGTTTACCTGTAGGCTATTATCCAATAAAACAATGGACAGTTGCTCAGGACTTAGCCGCGGAAAATAGATGGCTGGATTAATAGGATAATATATTTTATCTGAGGAGCCGAAATCTGCGAGCCAGATGCAATCATCAAAAGAGCCACACTTGGCTTGCGAGCCATAGGTTCCCGACCCCTAAAGAATTTCCATTATTGCAGTGGAAATTGCGTCTCTGGTATGTGATCCCTGAAAGTTTTTCACCTGGAGCATTGCACTGTGCATAACTCACGTATAACCAGTGGATAGTTAAACTTAAGAGAATCATGGGTCACATGTCAGAGGTCCAGATGTTAGTAGTGAAGCCCGTTGATGCTAGTACATATCTTGTGATATGTGTTTGCACCCTTTTTTGTAGCGTTCAGGCAGAGCAGTCTCAGAAAAATATTTTCGAGACGGTAAACTGTACCTGGGCTCATTGTGTTCAAAAAGGCGGCAGAATCCTTCGTTGTCAACGACAAAGAGGGGTTGCAAATCCAAAACAATAAACTCCATAACCTTCTCGGTTATGTTAGTTGTCTTTTATGCTGCCAGCTGGCAGTTTCTCCAGTCGTTGCATTGCATCCACCAAATTTAGCTGTTTTGTTGTACTTTCCACCGTCTCTTCATGCTCTTTTGCATGGTGTTTTTGGAGGTGCATTTAGAAATTTGTGATGTTGAATTTTCCGACTTTATCACCACCCCGCGAAACTGTCATGTTGCTGATTTTGCATATTGCAGTCAGACTTGTTGGCATGTCGACTTTGAAATATTTTGGAATCGCTGTCTTGGCTCGGTACGGTGCTTGCTCCATGGTGCTCTGTTTTGTCAACACTAGCTGGTGGTGTGCGTGCTCTACGTGTTGGGGTAACCTGCATTGCAAACAGAAGTAACTAGGCTCGATCACAGTAACGGTCTTGCTAAAAAAGAAATGACGGGATCAGAATGATGGATTGGATATCCGATATCTGAGCCAGCTAATTTGTCAAGATCGGAGCCGATATCAGATCCAGGTATTGCTCCTCCGTGCCGACACTGGAGTAGTGTGTGACGTCATCCACTCTGAGGTTGCTGACTTGCAGACGAAACACGCTGTGGCAATGCTGCTGATTTCTGGGGATTTTAATCATGTGACTTTGGACAAGACCCTACCTGCCTTCACCCAGTATGTGGATTATTACACCAGGGGAAATAAGACGATCAACTTGCTGTATGCGAACGTCGAGAATGCGTACAGTGCCACCCTTCTGCCAGCACTTGGGAGAGGAGATCACAATTTGGTTCTCCCGTGGCCGCGCTACAAGACTAGACTGAAGAGACTTCCAGTGACCACTCGCCTGTTCAGGAAGTGGTCTCCTGAGGCTGAGCAGTTGCTGAGGGACTGCTTTGGGACTATCGACTGGGATGTGTTGCTGGGGGGGCCACGCATTGAGGACCTTGAGGAGGCTATTGACCATATCACTGATTACATCAACTTCTGCATGGATGTTGTGGTTCCAGTACAGAGGGTGCACTGCTATGCCAACAACAAGCCATGGATTACGAGTGGGATCAAGGACCTCCTGAATCAAAAGAAGTGGGCCTTCGAGGACGGTGATGAGCAGGAGCTCACCCGTGTGCAGAAGGAGCTCAGGGCTCAGCTCAAGAAGTTGGAACAGAAGCTAAAGTGGAACAGTGTGGCGTTGGACGGACTGAGGCTGATCACCAGCTGTGGTCCGAGGCAAAGTCTCACCGCTAGTGGCAGTGTGGAGAGGCCGAACCAGCTGAATGACTTTTGTAACAGGTTCAACAGCACTTGTCTTGCGCTGAGCTCTGGAGCGTTTTCTGATTCACCACCTTAGGCCTCAGGTTTGCCATACTCTTGATCCTCTACAATTTGCGTATCGAGAGAAGGTGGGGGCAGAGGATGCTGTTGCCTATATGCTGCATCGCTCTCTTTCTCACCTGTACAAGGGAAAGGGGGTTGTGAGGATTACACTGTTTATTGTTTATCCATTAATTGTTAATCTATTTATATATATGTTATTTATTAATTATTATTTATTTATTTGTTATTTATTAATATTAAGCAATATTGTATATCTGTTTAATCTGTGTATTTCTGTATCTAACTGCTGACACCTGAATTTCCCCCCGGAAATCGATAAAGTGTCTATCTAATCTAACCTTTCACAATCATCTTTTCACCACTTATGCAGCAGCACTCTCTTTCTCTCTTTCACACTCATTATATATTATTGAGGATTGACATAGCCAACATTACCATCCCTCCCTCCCTCCGCTTATCCGGGGTCAGGTCGCGGGTGCAGCAGCTTTAGGAGGGACTCCCAGACTTCCCTCTCCCAAGCCACTTCGTCCAGCTCATTCCGGGAGATCCCAAGATGTTCCCTGGCCAACTGAGAGACATAGTCTCTCCAGCGCGTCCTGGGTCGCCCACGGGATCTCCTGCCGGTGGGACATGCCCAGAACACTTCCCCAGAGAGGCGTCCAGGAGGCATCCTGGTGAGATGCCCGAAACACATCATCTGGTTCCTCTCAAGAAGGAGGAGCAGCGGCTCTACTCCGAGTCTCTCCTGGATGACCGAACTTCTCACCCTATCTCTACGGGAGAGCCCCGACACCCTGCGGAGGAAACTCGTTTCGGCCGCTTGTATCCGAGATCTTGTTCTTTCGACCCATAGGTGAGGGTCGACCGGTCGACCGGTAAATAGATCGACCGGTAAATTGAGAGCTTTGCCTTTTGGCTCAGCTCTCTATTCACCACGACGGACCGGTATAGCGTCTGCATTACAGCCGACGCTCTATTGATCCGCCTGTCGATCTCACGCTCCATCTTGCTCATGAAGAAGACCTGTTGGATTTTGTCCACAATTTAGGGAGCGCGTTATCTGCGCCTCACGGCAAAAGCCTTTGTCAATCACCTGTTATCCAATTTACTCACTGCGTGCTCGTTTGATTTCATACATACAGATACACACGCACATAAAATAAAAGAGTAGCAATCAAGATATAACCAAAAATAGTAACCATTAATCATATTCACATGCCTGAAAAGGAGTGGGAAGAAGTATAATTCATTTAATCCCACCCCCTTTTAACAATCCCTAAATACCCAGCCATAAATCATTTTTCCTCACTTATCCCAATAAAATACTAAACTACGAAATTATCTTCCACCTGCTGATCGCTAGAACACTAAACGTATACCTACACAATATTAATACATACATATATCTCACACACAAACATTTAACATACATACATACTGTTGGATTTTGTCCACAATTTAGGGAGCGCGCTAGATGCGCCTCACGGCACAAGCCTTTGCCAATCACCTGTTATCCAATTTACTCACTGCGTGTTCGTTTGATTTCTTCAGATTTAGGAAAATGCAAAGACACTGAAGCAGAAATTAGACTTACGCAGATTGGTTGAGTTCAATCACAATTCTTGTTCAAAAAGCTCGGTTTTCAGGAAAGTACAATACAGCGCTGGGCCCTTCAAGAGCGGAAAGTCTCCATTCAGAAAAGGCAAAGTCCAAGGTTGTTAGATCAGTTTTATATTCAGTAGCACATTGTGGGCTGGGATTGATGGGCGATGAGTCTTCGGGGTGGGGCAAGTTCGAAGGAGAGTCTGCTTCCATGGGAGTGGTGCTGGTTATGGGCGATTCGGTGTGTTGGTGGGGGGCTGTTGGTGTGTGTGTGTGTGTGTGTGTGTGTGTGGAGGGGGCTGTTGTCTTCCATCCCGTCTCTCGGCCTTGGCGATCATCTTTGGCCGAGTTCTCGGGTGGCTCCTTCTGGCACCCACTGGTTTTATCTCCACGTGACCTTCCTGTGAACATTCTTCTCCAATCTTGGACATACACTGTCGTACCGCATTCAACCGTATCTTTTCTTTGTTAGACAAACTATTTCCCTCTGTGCAGAGCGTTCAGTAGTAATCAAAAACTGGCGTCTAGCATTAGTCAAAACATAAGATACAATCAAGTACTGAACGGTCAAGACGACTCTGGCCATGTCCATGATTCAGAGAAAAAACATCAGGCATGCATTCCACAGTTCCTTAAGGGTCATTAAGCTATTTAGGCAATATATCAAAAGTCATTTGTTATTTCAAAGTCCTCAGAAATATATATATCAGATCATAAAGTTATAAAAACCTTTCTCATCACCACTTATCAAAAATGTCTAGTTATGTCTTCTTTATTGATTTGGTGTGTACGTATAATTATATGCTTCAAATGTTTCTTTTATTTATTTAATATGTGAATATACTTGTCTGCTTATGTACTTTATTCAATGAGGTTTGAGCATATCTGTTTTTGTAGCGAGGCAGGACTTTTTGTATTTCGACCTCATTCCTTCAGACCCCAAGATATTTGAACTCCTTCAGGATCTCATCCCTGATACGGAGAAGGCATTCCACCCTTTTCCGACCGAGGACCGTGGACTCAGCTTTGGAGGTACTGATCCTCATCCCAACCGCTTCACACTCTGGTGCGAACTGCTCCAGTGAGAGCTGGAGATCACAGCCTGAAGAAGCCAACAGCACTACGTCATCTGCAAAAACAGAGACGCGATGCTGAGGTCCCCAAACCGGACCCCCTCAACGCCTCGGCTGCGCCTAGAAATTCTGTCCATAAAAATTATGAACAGAATCGGTGACAAAGGGCAGCCTTGGCGGAGTCCAACCCTCGCTGGGAACGAATCCGACATACTGTCGGAAATGCGGACCAGACTCTGGCATCGGTGATACAGGGACCGAACCGCCCTTATCAGTTGGCTCGGCACCCCGTACTCCCGAAGCACCCTTCACAGAACCTCCCGAGGGACACGGTCGAACGCCTTCTCCAAATCCACAAAACACATGTGGACTGGTTGGGCGAACTCCCATGCACCCTCGAGGATCCTGCCGAGGGTGCAGAGCTGGTCCACTGTTCCACGGCCAGGACGAAAGCCACACTGCTCCTCCTGAATCCGAGATTCGACCTCCCGACGGACCCTCCTCTCCAGCACCCCTGAATAGACCTTACCAGGGAGGCTGAGGAGTGTGATTCCCCTGTAATTGGAACACACCCTCCGGTCCCCCTTCTTAAAGAGGGGAACCACCACCCCAGTCTGCCAATCCAGAGGCACTGTCCCCGATGTCCACGCAACGTTATAGAGGCGTGTCAGCCATGACAGCCCCACAACATCCAGAGCCTTTAAGAAATTGGGGTGGATCTCATCCACCCCCGGGGCCTTGCCACCGAGGAGTTTTTTAACTACCTCAGTGACTTCGACCCCAGAGATTGGAAAATCCGCCTCAGAGTCTCCAGGCCCTGCTTCCTCAATGGAAGGCGTGTAGGTGGAATTGAGGAGGTCTTCGAAGTATTCTCCCCACCGACTCACGACGTCCCGAGTCGAGGTCAGCAGCACGCCATCCCCACTGTAAACAGTGTTGACGTTGCACTGCTTCCCCCTCCTGAGACGCCGGATGGTGGACCAGAATTTCCTCGAAGCCATCCGAAAGTCATTCTCCATGGCCTCACCAAACTCCTCCCACGCCTGGGTTTTTGCCTCACCAACCGCCGAAGCCGCGTTCCGCTTGGGCATCCGGTACCTGTCAGCTGCCTCCGGAGTCCTGCAGGCCAAAACGGCCCGATAGGACTCCTTCTTCAGCTTGACGGCATCCCTTACCGCCGGTGTCCACCAGCGGGTTCGGGGGTTGCCGCCACGACAGGCACCAACGACCTTACGGCCACAGCTCCGGTCGGCCGCCTCAACAATGGAGGCGCGGAACATGGTCCACTCAGACTCAATGTCCCCCGCCTCCCCCGGGACGTGGGAAAAGCTCTGCCGGAGGTGGGAGTTGAAGCTCTTCCTGACAGGAGATTCTGCCAGACGTTCCCAGCAGACCCTCACAGAGCGTTTGGGTCTGCCAGGTCGGACCGGCATCTTCCCCCACCATCGGAGCCAACCCACCACCAGGTGGTGATCAGTTGACAGCTCCGCCCCTCTCTTCACCCGAGTGTCCAAAACATGCGGCCGCAAATCCGATGACACGACTACAAAGTCGATCATCGAACTGCGGCCTAGGGTGTCCTGGTGCCAAGTGCACACATGGACACCCTTATGCTTGAACATGGTGTTCATTATTGAAAATCCGTGTCGAGCACAGAAGTCCAACAATAGAACACCGCTCGGGTTCAGATCAGGGGGGCCGTTCCTCCCAATCACGCCCTTCCAGGTCTCACTGTCATTGCCCACGTGAGCATTGAAGTCACCCAGTAGAACGATAGAGTCCCCAGAAGGAGCGCTCTCCAGCACTTCCTCCAGGGACCCCAAGAAGGGTGGGTACTCTGAGCTGCTGTTTGGTGCATAGACACAAACAACAGTCAGGACCCGTCCCCCCACCCGAAGGCGGAGGGAGGCTACCCTCTCGTTCACCGGGGTGAACCCCAATGTGCAGGCGCCCAGCCGGGGGGCAATAAGTATACCCACACCTGCTCGACGCCTCTCACCGTGGGCAACTCCAGAGTGGAAGAGAGTCCAGCCCCTCTCGAGAGGGCTTGTACCGGAACCCAAACTGTGTGTGGAGGCTAGTCCGACTATATCTAGTCGGAATCTTTCTGCCTCGCACACCAGCTCGGGCTCCTTTCCAGCCAGAGAGGTGACATTCCATGTCCCAAGAGCCAGCTTCTGCAGCCGGGGATCAGACCGCCAAGGTCGTGATCATAGATTGTTCTTGATATTTTTAAGATGTGAGAATGACTGCTCACATGCATACGGAGATCCAAACATGGTCAATACACCAATACTCACACGCTGCAGTGTGTGGTATGTGACAGGAAGTGTGTTCCAAGTTTTAAGAATCAGCTGGTCTTTGGGTCACACTGGTTAGCACGACCGCCTCACAGTTAAGAGGGTGCGGGTTCGATTCCACCTCCGGGCCTCCCTGTGTGGAGTTTGCATGTTCTCCCCGGGCCCGTGTTGGTTTTCTCCGGGCACTCCAGTTTCCTCCCACATCCCAAAAACATGCTTGGTAGGCCGATTGAGCACTCCAAATTGTCCCTAGTTGTGAGTCTGAGTGCGAATGGTTGTTCGTCTCTGTGTGCTCTGCGATTGGCTGGCAAACAGTTCAGGGTGTCCCCCGCCTACTGCCCGATGACTGCTGGGATAGGCTCCAGCACGCCCGCGACCCTCGTGGGGACAAGCGGTACAGATAATGGACTTCTTTGTCGAATGGTCTTCGGGTTGAATTTTTAGCATACTCGCCATCTGTGAATGGTTTTCCGTTCCTCACTGTTGCTAAAGATCCAGCAAAGCTAGCAGAATTATAGTCACCTGCCAGGTCGAGACGCGGCGTTGCAGCTGGCTAGCTTGCACCCTGCTCTGTAGCTCTTGGCACGCTTTTTTTCTGCTGTCTGCTGTTGTGATGCAAAGGTAGCATGGCGCGTGTCAAAGTGCCGCTTTCCATTCGACCGTTTCATCGATGCAATTTTGTCATTGCAAATTAGACACACCGTAGAACCTGCGAATTATTTGGTCCATTCATTCTGAAATGTACGACACTCATCTTTTTTTATTTTCGCCATCTTCTTTGTCGAAGGGTTAGCTTTGAGCTAATGGCCGAGCAGACTGATTCAAAAGGGGGCGTTTACCTATCCAATTATAACAATGGACAGTTGCTCCTCAGCCCCTGAGCTAATGACCGAGCAAACTAATTCTAAAGGGGATGTTTACCTGTAGGCTATTATCCAATAAAACAATGGACAGTTGCTCAGGACTTAGCCGCGGAAAATAGATGGCTGGATTAATAGGATAATATATTTTATCTGAGGAGCCGAAATCTGCGAGCCAGATGCAATCATCAAAAGAGCCACACTTGGCTTGCGAGCCATAGGTTCCCGACCCCTAAAGAATTTCCATTATTGCAGTGGAAATTGCGTCTCTGGTATGTGATCCCTGAAAGTTTTTCACCTGGAGCATTGCACTGTGCATAACTCACGTATAACCAGTGGATAGTTAAACTTAAGAGAATCATGGGTCACATGTCAGAGGTCCAGATGTTAGTAGTGAAGCCCGTTGATGCTAGTACATATCTTGTGATATGTGTTTGCACCCTTTTTTGTAGCGTTCAGGCAGAGCAGTCTCAGAAAAATATTTTCGAGACGGTAAACTGTACCTGGGCTCATTGTGTTCAAAAAGGCGGCAGAATCCTTCGTTGTCAACGACAAAGAGGGGTTGCAAATCCAAAACAATAAACTCCATAACCTTCTCGGTTATGTTAGTTGTCTTTTATGCTGCCAGCTGGCAGTTTCTCCAGTCGTTGCATTGCATCCACCAAATTTAGCTGTTTTGTTGTACTTTCCACCGTCTCTTCATGCTCTTTTGCATGGTGTTTTTGGAGGTGCATTTAGAAATTTGTGATGTTGAATTTTCCGACTTTATCACCACCCCGCGAAACTGTCATGTTGCTGATTTTGCATATTGCAGTCAGACTTGTTGGCATGTCGACTTTGAAATATTTTGGAATCGCTGTCTTGGCTCGGTACGGTGCTTGCTCCATGGTGCTCTGTTTTGTCAACACTAGCTGGTGGTGTGCGTGCTCTACGTGTTGGGGTAACCTGCATTGCAAACAGAAGTAACTAGGCTCGATCACAGTAACGGTCTTGCTAAAAAAGAAATGACGGGATCAGAATGATGGATTGGATATCCGATATCTGAGCCAGCTAATTTGTCAAGATCGGAGCCGATATCAGATCCAGGTATTGCTCCTCCGTGCCGACACTGGAGTAGTGTGTGACGTCATCCACTCTGAGGTTGCTGACTTGCAGACGAAACACGCTGTGGCAATGCTGCTGATTTCTGGGGATTTTAATCATGTGACTTTGGACAAGACCCTACCTGCCTTCACCCAGTATGTGGATTATTACACCAGGGGAAATAAGACGATCAACTTGCTGTATGCGAACGTCGAGAATGCGTACAGTGCCACCCTTCTGCCAGCACTTGGGAGAGGAGATCACAATTTGGTTCTCCCGTGGCCGCGCTACAAGACTAGACTGAAGAGACTTCCAGTGACCACTCGCCTGTTCAGGAAGTGGTCTCCTGAGGCTGAGCAGTTGCTGAGGGACTGCTTTGGGACTATCGACTGGGATGTGTTGCTGGGGGGGCCACGCATTGAGGACCTTGAGGAGGCTATTGACCATATCACTGATTACATCAACTTCTGCATGGATGTTGTGGTTCCAGTACAGAGGGTGCACTGCTATGCCAACAACAAGCCATGGATTACGAGTGGGATCAAGGACCTCCTGAATCAAAAGAAGTGGGCCTTCGAGGACGGTGATGAGCAGGAGCTCACCCGTGTGCAGAAGGAGCTCAGGGCTCAGCTCAAGAAGTTGGAACAGAAGCTAAAGTGGAACAGTGTGGCGTTGGACGGACTGAGGCTGATCACCAGCTGTGGTCCGAGGCAAAGTCTCACCGCTAGTGGCAGTGTGGAGAGGCCGAACCAGCTGAATGACTTTTGTAACAGGTTCAACAGCACTTGTCTTGCGCTGAGCTCTGGAGCGTTTTCTGATTCACCACCTTAGGCCTCAGGTTTGCCATACTCTTGATCCTCTACAATTTGCGTATCGAGAGAAGGTGGGGGCAGAGGATGCTGTTGCCTATATGCTGCATCGCTCTCTTTCTCACCTGTACAAGGGAAAGGGGGTTGTGAGGATTACACTGTTTATTGTTTATCCATTAATTGTTAATCTATTTATATATATGTTATTTATTAATTATTATTTATTTATTTGTTATTTATTAATATTAAGCAATATTGTATATCTGTTTAATCTGTGTATTTCTGTATCTAACTGCTGACACCTGAATTTCCCCCCGGAAATCGATAAAGTGTCTATCTAATCTAACCTTTCACAATCATCTTTTCACCACTTATGCAGCAGCACTCTCTTTCTCTCTTTCACACTCATTATATATTATTGAGGATTGACATAGCCAACATTACCATCCCTCCCTCCCTCCGCTTATCCGGGGTCAGGTCGCGGGTGCAGCAGCTTTAGGAGGGACTCCCAGACTTCCCTCTCCCAAGCCACTTCGTCCAGCTCATTCCGGGAGATCCCAAGATGTTCCCTGGCCAACTGAGAGACATAGTCTCTCCAGCGCGTCCTGGGTCGCCCACGGGATCTCCTGCCGGTGGGACATGCCCAGAACACTTCCCCAGAGAGGCGTCCAGGAGGCATCCTGGTGAGATGCCCGAAACACATCATCTGGTTCCTCTCAAGAAGGAGGAGCAGCGGCTCTACTCCGAGTCTCTCCTGGATGACCGAACTTCTCACCCTATCTCTACGGGAGAGCCCCGACACCCTGCGGAGGAAACTCGTTTCGGCCGCTTGTATCCGAGATCTTGTTCTTTCGACCCATAGGTGAGGGTCGACCGGTCGACCGGTAAATAGATCGACCGGTAAATTGAGAGCTTTGCCTTTTGGCTCAGCTCTCTATTCACCACGACGGACCGGTATAGCGTCTGCATTACAGCCGACGCTCTATTGATCCGCCTGTCGATCTCACGCTCCATCTTGCTCATGAAGAAGACCTGTTGGATTTTGTCCACAATTTAGGGAGCGCGTTATCTGCGCCTCACGGCAAAAGCCTTTGTCAATCACCTGTTATCCAATTTACTCACTGCGTGCTCGTTTGATTTCATACATACAGATACACACGCACATAAAATAAAAGAGTAGCAATCAAGATATAACCAAAAATAGTAACCATTAATCATATTCACATGCCTGAAAAGGAGTGGGAAGAAGTATAATTCATTTAATCCCACCCCCTTTTAACAATCCCTAAATACCCAGCCATAAATCATTTTTCCTCACTTATCCCAATAAAATACTAAACTACGAAATTATCTTCCACCTGCTGATCGCTAGAACACTAAACGTATACCTACACAATATTAATACATACATATATCTCACACACAAACATTTAACATACATACATACTGTTGGATTTTGTCCACAATTTAGGGAGCGCGCTAGATGCGCCTCACGGCACAAGCCTTTGCCAATCACCTGTTATCCAATTTACTCACTGCGTGTTCGTTTGATTTCTTCAGATTTAGGAAAATGCAAAGACACTGAAGCAGAAATTAGACTTACGCAGATTGGTTGAGTTCAATCACAATTCTTGTTCAAAAAGCTCGGTTTTCAGGAAAGTACAATACAGCGCTGGGCCCTTCAAGAGCGGAAAGTCTCCATTCAGAAAAGGCAAAGTCCAAGGTTGTTAGATCAGTTTTATATTCAGTAGCACATTGTGGGCTGGGATTGATGGGCGATGAGTCTTCGGGGTGGGGCAAGTTCGAAGGAGAGTCTGCTTCCATGGGAGTGGTGCTGGTTATGGGCGATTCGGTGTGTTGGTGGGGGGCTGTTGGTGTGTGTGTGTGTGTGTGTGTGTGTGTGTGGAGGGGGCTGTTGTCTTCCATCCCGTCTCTCGGCCTTGGCGATCATCTTTGGCCGAGTTCTCGGGTGGCTCCTTCTGGCACCCACTGGTTTTATCTCCACGTGACCTTCCTGTGAACATTCTTCTCCAATCTTGGACATACACTGTCGTACCGCATTCAACCGTATCTTTTCTTTGTTAGACAAACTATTTCCCTCTGTGCAGAGCGTTCAGTAGTAATCAAAAACTGGCGTCTAGCATTAGTCAAAACATAAGATACAATCAAGTACTGAACGGTCAAGACGACTCTGGCCATGTCCATGATTCAGAGAAAAAACATCAGGCATGCATTCCACAGTTCCTTAAGGGTCATTAAGCTATTTAGGCAATATATCAAAAGTCATTTGTTATTTCAAAGTCCTCAGAAATATATATATCAGATCATAAAGTTATAAAAACCTTTCTCATCACCACTTATCAAAAATGTCTAGTTATGTCTTCTTTATTGATTTGGTGTGTACGTATAATTATATGCTTCAAATGTTTCTTTTATTTATTTAATATGTGAATATACTTGTCTGCTTATGTACTTTATTCAATGAGGTTTGAGCATATCTGTTTTTGTAGCGAGGCAGGACTTTTTGTATTTCGACCTCATTCCTTCAGACCCCAAGATATTTGAACTCCTTCAGGATCTCATCCCTGATACGGAGAAGGCATTCCACCCTTTTCCGACCGAGGACCGTGGACTCAGCTTTGGAGGTACTGATCCTCATCCCAACCGCTTCACACTCTGGTGCGAACTGCTCCAGTGAGAGCTGGAGATCACAGCCTGAAGAAGCCAACAGCACTACGTCATCTGCAAAAACAGAGACGCGATGCTGAGGTCCCCAAACCGGACCCCCTCAACGCCTCGGCTGCGCCTAGAAATTCTGTCCATAAAAATTATGAACAGAATCGGTGACAAAGGGCAGCCTTGGCGGAGTCCAACCCTCGCTGGGAACGAATCCGACATACTGTCGGAAATGCGGACCAGACTCTGGCATCGGTGATACAGGGACCGAACCGCCCTTATCAGTTGGCTCGGCACCCCGTACTCCCGAAGCACCCTTCACAGAACCTCCCGAGGGACACGGTCGAACGCCTTCTCCAAATCCACAAAACACATGTGGACTGGTTGGGCGAACTCCCATGCACCCTCGAGGATCCTGCCGAGGGTGCAGAGCTGGTCCACTGTTCCACGGCCAGGACGAAAGCCACACTGCTCCTCCTGAATCCGAGATTCGACCTCCCGACGGACCCTCCTCTCCAGCACCCCTGAATAGACCTTACCAGGGAGGCTGAGGAGTGTGATTCCCCTGTAATTGGAACACACCCTCCGGTCCCCCTTCTTAAAGAGGGGAACCACCACCCCAGTCTGCCAATCCAGAGGCACTGTCCCCGATGTCCACGCAACGTTATAGAGGCGTGTCAGCCATGACAGCCCCACAACATCCAGAGCCTTTAAGAAATTGGGGTGGATCTCATCCACCCCCGGGGCCTTGCCACCGAGGAGTTTTTTAACTACCTCAGTGACTTCGACCCCAGAGATTGGAAAATCCGCCTCAGAGTCTCCAGGCCCTGCTTCCTCAATGGAAGGCGTGTAGGTGGAATTGAGGAGGTCTTCGAAGTATTCTCCCCACCGACTCACGACGTCCCGAGTCGAGGTCAGCAGCACGCCATCCCCACTGTAAACAGTGTTGACGTTGCACTGCTTCCCCCTCCTGAGACGCCGGATGGTGGACCAGAATTTCCTCGAAGCCATCCGAAAGTCATTCTCCATGGCCTCACCAAACTCCTCCCACGCCTGGGTTTTTGCCTCACCAACCGCCGAAGCCGCGTTCCGCTTGGGCATCCGGTACCTGTCAGCTGCCTCCGGAGTCCTGCAGGCCAAAACGGCCCGATAGGACTCCTTCTTCAGCTTGACGGCATCCCTTACCGCCGGTGTCCGCCAGCGGGTTCGGGGATTGCCGCCACGACAGGCACCAACGACCTTACGGCCACAGCTCCGGTCGGCCGCCTCAACAATGGAGGCGCGGAACATGGTCCACTCAGACTCAATGTCCCCCGCCTCCCCCGGGACGTGGGAAAAGCTCTGCCGGAGGTGGGAGTTGAAGCTCTTCCTGACAGGAGATTCTGCCAGACGTTCCCAGCAGACCCTCACAGAGTGTTTGGGTCTGCCAGGTCGGACCGGCATCTTCCCCTACCATCGGAGCCAACCCACCACCAGGTGGTGATCAGTTGACAGCTCCGCCCCTCTCTTCACCCGAGTGTCCAAAACATGCGGCTGCAAATCCGATGACACGACTACAAAGTCGATCATCGAACTGCGGCCTAGGGTGCCCTGGTGCCAAGTGCACACACATGGACACCCTTATGCTTGAACATGGTGTTCATTATTGAAAATCCGTGTCAAGCACAGAAGTCCAACAATAGAACACCGCTCGGGTTCAGATCGGGGGGGGTTAGGGTTAGGGTTAGGGGGGCGTTCCTCCCAATCACGCCCTTCCAGGTCTCACTGTCATTGCCCACGTGAGCATTGAAGTCACCCAGTAGAACGATGGAGTCCCCAGAAGGAGCGCTCTCCAGCACTTCCTCCAGGGACCCCAAGAAGGGTGGGTACTCTGAGCTGCCGCTTGGTGCATAGACACAAACAACAGTCAGGACCCATCCTCCCACCCGAAGGCGGAGGGAGGCTACCCTCTCGTTCACCGGGGTGAACCCCAATGTGCAGGCGCCCAGCCGGGGGGCAATAAGTATACCCACACCTGCTCCACGCCTCTCACCGTGGGCAACTCCAGAGTGGAGTCTCTCGAGAGGGCTGGTACCGGAGCCCAAACTGTGCGTGGAGGCTAGTCCGACTATATCTAGTCGGAATTTTTCTGCCTCGCACACCAGCTCGGGCTCCTTTTCAGCCAGAGAGGTGACGGTCCATGTCCCAAGAGCCAGCTTCTGCAGCCGGGGATCAGACCGCCAAGGGTCTTTGGCTGCCGCCCAGCTCACATTGCACCCGACCCCTTCGGCCCCTCCCACAGGTGGTGAGCCCATGGGAAGGGAGATCCACGTTTCCTTTTCGGGCTATGCCCGGCCGGGCCCCATGGGCGAAGGCCCGGCCACCAGACGCTCGCCTTCGAGCCCCGCCTCCAGGCCTGGCTCCAGAGGGAGGCCCCGGTGACCCGCGTCCGGGCGAGGGAAAACTAAGTCCATTTATATCACTCATCATAAGGGGCATCTGTGAGCCGTGCTTTGTCTGGCCTCTCACCTAGGACCCGTTTGCCATGGGTGACCCTACCAGGGGCATGAAGCCCCCGACAACATGGCTCCTAGGATCATAGGGGCACACAAACCCCTCCACCACGATAAGGTGACGACTCATGGAGTTTTATGTGTTAACAGGGAGATTTTATGTTAAGTCTGAAAGGAAATGGGACAGCCAGGATGGGTGTGATATGGTTGTATTTGTGCCCTCTCATCAGGATCCTAGCAGCGCTGTTTTGGATATATTGAAGCTTTTGAAGGCTCTTGCTAGGGATGTCGATGAGAAGTGTGTTGCAGTAGTCAAGCCTGGAGGAGACAAAGGCATGGACGAGTTTTTCCGCATCCTGCAGTAACAGGGTGGGGCGCAGTTTGGTTATATTTTTGAGGTGAAAGAATGATGTTTTGCAAATGTGTTTGATGTGAGCCTTGTCATGTCTTTGTAGTCTGTGATCATTGTTACGATAAAGTAGGTCATGTGACTAGAATCAGGAAGTAAGCGCATGTTAGCACGGTGTTGAAAGCCAACACTGATTGTTCTATTTTCTCCTGCAGTTCGGCAAAACTACTACCTACATTTTGTGTTATACAAGGCATCGTTGGTATGTACCTTTGTATAAGTTATTATGTATCAAAATACGTCTTTTGAGTTCAGAAATTATAGTTTTCTATGATGTTAGACGATCTGTTGAGAAAGCTAACGTCATGTCGGTTAGCATTGAGTTTCATGGCTAACGTTAGTCATTCCTATTAGTCGCTAGTCGTTAGTCGCCCTATTGTGGCCGTAGTCAATGTGTACATGTGTAATAAATATGTTAATAATAATTCACTAATTCATAGTTTAAACAGACAAATACAATTAATAAACACAGTGATTGTGTTTCTATACAGCGATTCATAAGATAATAAGATGTGTTTGTTACAGTGACATGATAGAGATTTCTTATTCATTTAATTCATTTAGTTCGTATGACTGATTATACAATGTGGTTTGTATTCTCCTAGTTTCATCTTTTCCCTTGTTACTAAACCTGGAGTAAACCTTCAACCTAGCCTTGAGAGTCTTGATGAGTGAAAGTGGTTGAGCTTACTGTCTTCGGATATTCAACATATTTGGAGGGCAGGATCAAGTCAAGTCAAGTCAAGTTTATTTGTATAGCCCTAAATCACAAACAGTCTCAAAGGGCTTCACATGGCCAAAATTGACAATTATTCTCAAAGCATCCCCTGATCTTAAGCTCCCAAAAGGGCAAGGAAAAACTCAAAAAAACCCTGCCAGGGGAAAATGAGAAACCTTGAGAAGGGACCACAGATGGAAGGATCCCCCTTTCAGGATCACCAGGTTGTAATGGATGCAGAGAGGGCACAAGTAATTCATAATATGAAAATCAATGAAAAAATGGATGTCGGAGGTGCCCTCGATTGTCCTGGCAGTGTCTTCAAAGAGGTTGAGCTGCAGTTTCTTCATCTTGAATTGGTCCCCGAGAATCCAGCTAGCCACTATCAGCTTTTGAGCCACCTAACACCCTCCCCAGCCAGGGAGGTGGTGGGCAGAGAGAACAAAACAAACTCCGGCCAAATCGGCCACTACAAGTTAGTTAAAGGCCATCTCATAGAAATATGTCTTTAAACGTGTCTTAAATGTTTCTACTGAGGTAGTAGTAGTATCCATTGGTAGGGCATTCCAAAGCTCTGGAGCCCGAATAGAGAATGCTTTAGACCCTGCAGACATTTTCTTGGCCCTCGGTGTAACTAAAAGACTAGCGTTTTGCGAACGAAGGTTACGAGACGGAACATAAGGAATGACTAGGTCGACGAGATATGAAGGTGCTAAGCCATGCAGTGATTTATAGGTTAGTAGAAAAACCTTGAAGTCACATCTTAAATGGACCGGGAGCCAATGTAATTTGGCTAATATTGGGGTAATGTGATCAAATTTTCTTGACAGTGAGAGCAGCCTCGCAGCGGCATTTTGCACTAACTGTAGACTTTTGATACTGGACTTAGGAAGACCAGAGAATAATACATTACAGTAGTCCAGGCGCGACGTGACGAACGCATGTATAATAGTTTCCTCATCCCCGGTCGAGAGGATAGGACGAATCTTTCTATTACGAAGGTGAAAAAACGCAATCCTGGTTATATTCTTAATGTGTTTTTGAAAGGAGAGCGTTTGGTCAAATATTACCCCGAGATTAGTTACCGTATCACTCTGAGTGATAGTACGGTTATCTATAGTTATAGTGGTTTCCTTAAATAAGTGTTGATAACGAGTAGGACCAATTATCAACATCTCAGTTTTATCTGGGTTAAGACGAAGGAAGTTGAGAGACATCCATTGCTTGATCTCCGCAAGACACGCCTCGAGATTACAATAGTCCCGCGGATCTGTCATCGATAACGGCATATATAATTGGGTGTCATCCGCGTAGCATTGAAAACTAATATTATATTTACGTATTATGTCCCCAAGCGGAATCATATAAATATTAAATAAAATCGGTCCGAGTACCGATCCCTGTGGGACACCACACGTAACATTATAGAGCTCAGAGGACGTATTGCCATGGACCACTCGGTGCGTCCTGTCTGATAGATAGGAATTGAACCAGCTGAGTGCTGACCCTGAGATACCAACACAACTTTTAAGACGCCCTAATAAAATATCGAAGTCTACAGTGTCAAAGGCAGCACTAAGATTGAGTAGTAACAATACAGACGACGTATTTGAATCCATAGCTATGAGGAGATCCTTAGTCACTTTAGCAAGTGCTGTCTCTGTGGAATGATTAGCTCTAAAACCAGACTGAAAAGAGTCATATCGATTATTAGCGACCATGTAATCAATAAGCTGCTGCACTACTACTTTTTCAAGAAGTTTTGCTATGAATGGGAGGTTTGAAACTGGCCTATAATTACTGAGACAGTCCGGGGTCAAGATTCGCTCGCTTAAGTAGCGGTTTAATAATAGCGGTTTTAAAGGCTGTTGGGACTATCCCAGAGGAAACAGACAGATTGATTATATTAAAGACGGACGGTCCTAAAATTGGAAATAATTCTTTAAGTAGTTTGGCTGGAAGCGGGTCGAGTAAACATGTTGTTTGTTTAGCCGCACTAACCAATTTTGTAAGCATTTCAAGGGACACGCTTTTAAAATTTGAGAGGGTTATTGCATGATCCCCAGCGCTAGTAACCGGCGGAGCGATTGGAATGGTGTTCTTGATCTCGTCCCTAATGGACTCAATCTTTTGAGCAAAACATTTCATAAACTCGTCAGCTGAGTGGAAGGAGCTATCGGGGGTCGGCTGGCGCAGAGTTAGCTTTGCCACTGTATCAAATAGGTATTTAGGATTGTTTTTATTGAGATTAATGACTTGCGAAAAATAACGAGTTTTTGCTAAAATAAGCGCATCTTTATATTTCAGGAGGCTGTCCTTCCATGCCTGATGGAAAACCTCAAGTTTGGTTAAACACCATCTGCGCTCATGCTTTCTACATAATTGTTTAAGCGTACGTGTTTCATCTGTGAACCACGGAGTTGGCCATCTACGGCGAGTTTTCAGACGTAGCGGTGCCAGAGAGTCGATGGCTTTTAATAATGTCGCATTGAATTAATTTGTAAGATTATCAATAGAGCCGCTGTATGCGGGGAAACATGGCGGTTGCCGGTGACAGTAACTCAGATAGCGCAGTTGCAGTCGTGGAGTTAAAATTACGGCTGCTAAAATTCTGATTGCTCTCTTGTCTTTGACAAGGAACTAAAATTTCAAATTTTATTAAGAAATGATCAGACAGAACAGTAGTGTATGGCAGTACTGCTATATTTGAGGTTGCTAGTCCCCGGGATAATACCAGATCTAAGGTATTTCCATTCTTATGCGTTGCTGCCTGTACGGCTTGCGTAAAACCAAACGTATCGATTAAAGTTTGAAATGCCGAAGTCAGTGGTTCTGACGGTGAATTCATGTGGATGTTGAAATCACCCATGATAACTATATTATCTGCATTTGTCACTAGATCAGCCACAAATTCTGAAAATTCATCCAGGAAGCCAGAGTAAGCCCCGGGTGGACCGTAAATAACAGCAAGATAGAATGACGGTAAAACAGTGGATCGCACAATGAGAACTTCAAATGTTTTAAATACGTGAATTGAGCGAGGCCTAAATCTAAGCTCAGAATTTGAGATGAGGGCGACACCCCCACCCTTTTTTCGAGGACGTGCCACATGCGAGCTCACAAAATTTGGAGGCGAGGCCTCGTTAAATGGCAGCAGTTCATTAGGTTTTAACCAGGTCTCGCAAAGAACAAAAAACGTTTAGATTATGTTCCGTGATAAGGTCATTAACGAGAACTGCTTTCGTATGAAGCGATCTAATATTCATAAAACCGAGTTTAAGTGTAATCGGTCGATCAGGGTGCGTATCTATCGAAGGATTTTTAAACGGGACGCGAGTAAAATTGTGTTCTCTAGGCCTAACATCACCTCTCAAAAGTTTATTAGCGCGGTGGGATGAAACGACCGTGGGAATTTGATGATGAATATTTGTTACACATGTAAAGTTATCTAAAACAGGCACCGTTTCATCAGTAAGACCGGTCGGGATTGGATTTGTCTACTACCCCAGTAGAAAGTGTGTTTATGTGTACTACAGCACTATTTAAACTGTCGCGCTCTAGTCTACACGAGGAGCTATGTGTATGCTGAAAGTCTAGCCTAGCGCTAGTTAACTTTAACTTAACAGACTCCAAACCCATCCTCACAGGTGGTCTAATCACCTGTACCCTGGCCTGCTCTAAAGTGACCTGTCTTGAGTGGCTCAAAAAGTAATCTATATTCCTAGAAAGAGTGAAGGCGCCTTCACGGTTAGGGTGAAGGCCGTTCTTCCTCAGCAGGTCGGGGCGGCCCCAGAAGGAGGACCAGTTATCTATAAAATACAGTCCCCTGCTTTTTACAGAACCCAGCCAGCCATCGATTAAGGGAGACTAATCTACTAAACCTCTCATCAGTGCCTCTCCCAGGCAGGGGACCAGAGACAAATACTCGATGCCAACTCATCTTTCTGGCAAGATCACAAGTCCTCGCTATGTTTTTCTTTGTGATCTCTGATTGTCTCATCCTAACATCATTGGAGCCGACGTGTATCACTATGTCCGAGTAGCTAGTGTTGGTGGAACTACGCTGTTGACTAGGCCTATTGCGAGTCAGCTCCCTAAGATTAGCTTCTATGTCGGGTGCTCTGCCCCCAGGAATACACATTACCGTGGCTGGATTTTAAAGCGTAATGTTTCGGGTAATGGAGTCGGCTATGACCAAAGTGCGAGGGCCAGTAGACCGAGATGACTTTGGACGGCTATGCGTCTTACCTGGCTCATCGCGATTAGCAAGCCGTTTCGGGCTAATGCTAACCGGGCTAGCGGGATGATTACAGCCCGCGTCTGTGTCCGCCGCAACTACTGTTATCGCACTATTCTGCTCTAACTGGCGGACACGTCCCTCTAGCAGAGACAACCTCTCTAAGAGAAGGGTGCAGTTGGTGCACGAAGCCGTACAAACCTCTTGGTCCGCTGCCATACTTTGTATCCGAAGAGCGACGATCGATCTAGTGGCGTGAGTGCCACTAGAGGATAAGCCTTGTAATTGAGATGGGGGTCCATTCACACGCCGAGGTTGGTGACGACGGATGGCAGCGGGATGTCCTGACCAGAGAAAGTGATGGTTGTTATTTGGGACGATTTGACCTGGTGTGGAGTGCCGATGAGGATTGCTTCTGTTTTGCAACTATTTAATTGCAGGACATTTTCTCTCATGCACGCCTTTAGCTCCTCCAGGCAGATGGTGAGTGCAGTTGAGGTTGAATGAAGTGTTTGGTCAAGTTTTATGTAGAGCTGTGTGTCAAACAGCATAGCAATGTTAGGAAAAACAATGTCTGTTGATGGCACGGCTGAGGGGTAACATGTACAGGGTGAAAAGAGTGGGACCGAGTACAGGTCCTTGTGGGACACCACAGGTAACAGGCTGGGTCCGGGACTTTGCATCTCCCAAGAATAAGCATTCGGTTCATTTGGAGAGATAGGATATGAACCAGTCCAGAGAGGTGTTGCGGAGTCCGATGGTGGAGTGAAGGCGGTTTATGAGGATGTCGTTTGTGATTCTGACCAGTGCTGGTACAGGTTGGAGGTTGACCTTCTGACCGCGTGGTGCAGGGACAACAACCTCCTGCTGAACGTCAACAAGACCAAGGAAATTGTTGTTGACTTCCGGAAGGGTCACACCCAACACCTGCCGCTGACCATCGACGGTGCTGTGGTGGAGAGGGTGAGCAGCACCAGATTCCTGGGGGTGCACATCAGTGAGGACCTCTCCTGGTCCGCCAACACCGCGTCACTGGCGAAAAAAGCTCAGCGGCGCCTGTACTTCTTGCGGAAACTCAGGCGAGCAAGTGCTCCTCCGGCCGTCATGACTACATTCTACCGTGGCACCATTGAGAGCGTCCTCTCCAGTTGTATCGCTGTCTGGGGTGGTAGCTGCACTGAATACAACATGAAGGCCCTGCAGCGCATAGTGAATACGGCTGGTAAGATTATTGGTGCTTCACTCCCCTCCCTGAAGGGCATCTACACCTCCCATCTCGCCCGCAAGGCGACCACGATTGTGAGTGATGTGAGTCACCCCGCTCACTCTTTGTTTGATCTTCTGCCCTCTGGGAAGAGGTACAGGAGCCTGCGCTCCCGCACCGCCAGACTCACCAGCAGCTTCATTCTCCAGGCTGTTAGGATCCTGAACTCTCTTCCCCCTTCTGCGTAGCGTCCTGTACTTATTTGTTGTGTTATTTATTTATTTATTTATTATTTATTCATCACTCGTATTTATTCATTGTTTGTGCCTTCTTGTTTTATTTTCTTGTGTTGTTTACTTGTATGTGCATTGTGGACTATGTCTTGTCACCGTGGGATAGTGGGAACGTAATTTCGATCTCGATTAATTGTTGCATCGTCATCATTTGGAAACACACAGATCTGGGAAAAAGTCTGTAAACTCGAGTGCAAAAATTTCATCTTCATCGTTATCATCAACATGTTGGCGTTCAGACATTAGGCATACCCGGGCCATCTTGTCTTCCATGGGCGATATTGCTGTAGTGATGAGACGATTAAACAGAGCACGCAGACATGGAATACAACAACATCCACACAAGGTGAGTATAGCAGTAAAAACTGCAACTGATATTATAATTGAGGACACAAGTGCTTTATACTTCCCAAAGGCATGCATCCAGTTGTCCCACATTGATGTGTCCACGCCAGAGTGCTCTTTCATCCTCGTGTTGAGGGATCGCAGGCCTTCAATGGCCTTTGTCAGGCTCCCATCAGGGGCGGTGTTGTTGGGGATAAAGGTACAGCACTGTTCTCCGAACATTGCACAGACCCCTCCTTTCTCAGACAACAACATATCAAGAGCAATGCGATTCTGGAAGGCCATTAGGGAAGTCGTGGCTAGCTGTTCATGCACTGCCTCAAGCCCCGCTTGTGTCCAATTGCCCAATTTTTGCACGTTGTAATGGATGTAATTTATCCTGTCTACGTTTTTGTTTATCGTACACCACCAACAAATGGAAGACTCCCATCCTGCTGCAATTTGGTCAATTAATTCTTATTAATCAGGATCTCCTCTAGGGACTCTAATTGCATCAATTAAAGTCAGATCATCGTCGCCTCACAAATTTAAAGACATTTTGGTTTTTACCAGCTTTTCCCCAGATCTTGGCGTGTCGATACATATACAATTTTGCTTGACTACATTCTCTAGAAGCAGTGGTTTCTTTTCTTTTCCTCAACGGATATTATATAGAACGCTCTGTTGTACATTTCACAATCAGTAGACGTGACAGATTTCACACAATCTTTGGTCAATGGTAATGGTACAACAAAGAATCGGTCGCAAACCCATACACATGACATATTCATTTTTTTCTTTTTTTTTCTCTCTGGTTTGCAGCTTGTTTTTCCATTAGCAATCAATCGTTTCTTTTACCAGTTACTCTTATAGGTAGTTACCTGAAACCAATTATCAAACATTCATTTTAGAGATATTAATTTCATTCTTTAACTTCTACAGCTGTTGTTGCCAAAGTATTATTTCGTTACATAACATTTTTGCCACTGTTAAGGCATTCAGTGTTTACTTTGAAGCCAATTCAATCCATTTTGAGAATGCATCTATTATGACCAGGCATTATAACCCTGTGGATTGAGTTTAGCACATGGTAAACAAGCTCTACAATGTTTTTTTTATAAATGTTTTGAATATGAATCAAATCCATATGTTGTATAAAGCCGACTGAACTGCCCTTTCATCCCCCCTGTTGAGCCATGTGTCAACATCACGTGACAACTTCATGGCTCAATATTGCTGCCCATATGTATCGGTTCATTTGTACGATCACATAATATTGCTGCCCATTTGCATCGGAAGTTTTTCTTTCTCAAAGTGACAAACCAATCCACCAATCGGAAAAAAATCAACAAAATAACTGCCAGTGAATTAATATAATAGTTAATTGTTGTTGTTTCTTAACTTTAACTAGCTCAATCGCTCTCTTATTCTCAAATTTTAAATTTAGCTTTGAAATGTCGTTATTACATAATTTTTCTTCATCCAATTCCAGAAAGCAAGTTCTTTCCATCTCTCAAATTTTGTTTCATCAAGGCTAGGCATTAATGCAGTGTGGACCAGTTTCTGCCCATAAACAAATTGCTTGCTTTTCTTTACTTCCTATTTTTTCAAAATTGATTTTGTTTTGCGGTGCAAATCAGATAGACTACAGTCTAATAAATTATTTTTTGCACCTACGTATATTAGCCAATTTCATCCTTTTAACACATAACACTGACAGCACACAGACAACACAAAAACAGCAGAGACACAGATCACAAACAATACCAACAAACAACGCTGCGCAAACGTCATCCTCTATTTTGACGTTTTGGTTATAGCTTTTTCTTTTTAATCTCATCAGTGCCTTTTATCCTTCATGCTAATGTTGTCACATCTTCCTTAAGCATCACCTGTTAGGGTTTTCCAGGTTATCTTGATCCTATGATTATGTTGGAATGTAACCTGTAATAATTAAACTTGCCTGTCCTGTCTTAACAAAAGTAGTAGAACAAAGTGCTAAGATCTTTTGAACTGATTGACTAGCTGCAGAGGAAGCAATCAAAGTTGTTCTGTTTCCCACAACATCGTAAAACACCCCCTGCTCTGATCTTACCAGAGGCCGGGGGTTCACCAAACCTGTCCACTCCCACCCCCACTCTGTTCCTCCTAATAAATATGCCCTTGCAGGAAGGAGACCTTTCAGACTTCATTCGATAATCGCTGTTCAGACAGCGACGAATGGACTCTCCACCTGCAGGTGTCTAAAAGAACTTGCCTTGTCTCTGTGTGGTTCTTGCAAAATAAGTTGGAGTGAGCAAATCTCTAACATCACCCTGCTTCAAACATTCTCTGAGAAACTCACACTTTCCCTGCCTCGCCCACAGCCATAGCACCCCCCGTGCGAGGGGGGGACGCGGCATCATTGTCGATTGGTCACAGGCTGGCCATTTCCTGCAACAATCATGATGCCGGCCCACCGCCCACACGAGCATAGCACAGGCCTACGCGCACAGCCCCGACCCGCGACTACGCGCGAGCGCAGGCACGCTTCCTATCAAGCCACCGTTCTCGTCACTTTCTGCCACACACGTCTTATTTTCTCTACTGCCACACACTGCTCATCTTAGGTTCTCCAACCAACTTAAGCACACCATCATCCACTTCTCAATTACCCTATTATTGCTCAACAGCCTCCTGAACATTCTCCATTACTGATTTTTTCCATAGGACACACATCTCACTCACACACACACACATATACACAACATTCATGAGGATCCTCTGCGCGCACGCACACACAAACACCAGCACAAGAGGATGACGCACAACATATAAAACCACATAGAGCGTACTAAGAACACCTTTTTGCTCATCTTACTTGTCAGATTCATTCTGTATTTTAGTTTTAGGAGCTATTTGTAATTATTTTCCATTTATTTTGCAATGTTTAACTTCAGTGTTTCTTTATCTTACTTTATCCTTTTAACACGAATATCTTCTGTATATTTAAGCTAATTTCTCTTTAATTTTGGCTGCCAGGTCCCCACTTTATTACATGAGAATCTGATTTATTTTGATCTTGTACTAGTCATTATTGTTTTGTTTATATGGACAATTGTGTGCCATGTGGCCTTTTTCTCCACAATTCCAACATTCACGTTCACTATAAGGTACAACTCCTCTCCCGTGGCCCTTGGAGCCTCCTCTATTAGTGGCTCCTCGCCCCCTCTGACCTTTCCACCCTCTGCCTGTATCTTGGTAGAAAGCGTCACTGTCCTCATCTCCTTCTTTTTTCATCTTTCTAGGGTCTCTCTTTGTTTTCTCTTTCATGGCGCCTCTAAGTTCTATCAATTTGGTTGTTTTTAGTTGTCCCTCAAATTTATATTTCTTAACCCATTTATCGAGTTTTTTAAGTCGGTCGGGATCCTGCCTTTCAATTATTTTCCAATCTTTACATTTAAGATTATCTCGGATATTATTTTTACTCTTCCCATTCCCCATTTTAATCAATTTGGTCCCAACTGTAAAACCATAGGGGTTTCTAAAGTCGGGTGTTTCCAGTGGGATAACGAAAAGATCCTGTGGTGATTCTCACGTCTACCAGCGTTCTGCTGGAAAATCCTTGCCTATTGCGTCCACAGAACTACGTTATGTGTTCCCCACTGCTTTAATATGGAATACTGTATCTAGTGATACGTATTCCCATTCACACTCCCAATCACTCAGTATTACGGAATTTTCGGCATCACGTGGACTTCCGCTGACCTTTTTTTTTTTTTTTGACGGGTCTCTCCGTCGGACACCTCTGTCCTTTAACCGGTTTGTTACACCTGCGTTGTGTAACTTTTATTTAAACGGAACTTTCCGTTTTGGTACCTTTAGAACGAACCTCTCCGTTTTGTCCTAGGACTTTTATAGGGCACAACGAGCCCTCGGCCGCTCATTCCTTTTATATAAAAAAACAAACTCACCCTCTGGTTCTCTTCACCTCTGCACCTCAGACTGCCTTCAACCCTTAGATCCCAGCTGACGAGCAGACAGCCAGCCTTTGAAAAGGATTCTAGGACCCCACCTAGGAAGGTCCTGCCACGCGCGGTCTTTCTGGATCTCTGGTGCCGTCCGCTGGAATCCTCAGGTGTGTTGGCATCCGGCTCGAAGGGCCAATTAAATGTTGGGTCTAAATACGACATTAAATCACTCGCTGGAATGAAGAGGAGAAGACAACCAGAACAGGTTTACTCGCGAGGAGAACGATAGAGAACGCAATCTCAGTTACAACCTCCACCAGTTCTGAGTCCTTCCTCCACGTGCCCCTCTTTTTAATGTTATGGTTGCCCTGGTTACAGAGGCGTTGCTACACTAAAGGGAGGGGGGATTGTGTCTGTAGCAACGCTGATTAGCAAAAGAATGTAGTGTGGTGTGAATTAGCACTTCGTTGTTGGCTCGTGACCCCCCGCAGAGGCCGTCCCCAGCTGTCCTCCCTCAGTTGGCTGACTCTCCCTCGACCCGGGTCAACAAATACCCTGACGCACGTTGATTGCCGCTTTGCTGTGGAACAAATGCAACTAGACCTTTGCTAACTTTATCTACTTGGTAATTAACACACAATAGTAATAAGTAACTTGTCCTAAACATTTCAACACACATTAAGCAAACGTGAGGTAACCGGTATGCAGTTCCTTTAACAAACATTGAGTAAATATGGGATAACTTTTATGCAACTACTTCTAACTGTATGTAACCTTTAACAAAGAAAAACAGGTCTGATAAACTACAAGCTAAGAACCAAACCTACCACTAAATAAAAGGAATGAAGTTCCTGTGAATCAAACAAAGATCATGTCACCTATGCAAATAAGCCCTGCTCATTGTTAGTGAAGGCCTCTTACGGGAACCAAAACACACAGACAACATAAGGACAGGAAGGATACAAATGGCTGACAGGGATCAAAAGACATCCCTGTCACTAAAAAGGAAGAACCTATATAAAAGGAAAAGATAAACTCGTAAAGGCGAAGCCTCCAGGTCTAGCAGGCCAAAGCTTCACTTAAAATTATTCCAACAACTTTGATAATGGACTAGTTCTGACACAAACTGTCGAGCTCCAATGTCAAGGGCCTGCTGTCTTCAATTTCTTATATGTGACCCATTCTTTACTGCTTCACTCTTTGCTTGGTGCTCTCTGCTTTGGGACGATGGATCTTATGTCGCGTAGCGTGACATCATGACAGTAAAAAAATGATTTGCGTGCATGGCATGGCGTCTTTCAGACTTGGACAAATCCTGTGAAAATCAGTTCTTTAAATAGCTCAAGTATGTAGTTTCAATCTGTCTCACATGAAATTGATTTTATGTGTGTTGTACCTGTTCAGACTACAAAAGAGCCATCGAGTTTCAATTGGGATGGGCTAAAAATCAGAATTGGCTAAAAATCTGAATTGGCTGGCTGAAAAGCCTTTGTACGCCACGTCAACAAAAAAGAAAATTGTACATGAAAAACTAGCATTTGTACAGTTTACCACGCCCCTGAGGGCAGGGGTATCAAATTCATTTTTGTCGTGGGCTGCATCGTAGTCAGTTTCCTTTGGAGGGCCATTATGACGTCTCATATAATATACAGTATAGGCTACACAACAAACTGATGAATAGTTTTGAAACTAGAGACTAGTAAGAAATGTTCAAATTTTTAAAAAGATGAATTGTAATAAAAAATCCTAGAAACATCTCTATTTTTTTAAAGGTGAAGGCAATTTGCAATTTTAGTATTGACACAAAGTTGATGCACAATTTATCTTAGCGGGCCAAATGTAATTACACTTCAGGTCAAATTTGGCACAAGTATATTAAGTGTAAGTATAATGTGCTATCTCTGACATCTCTGACTTAGTTCAATTGTGACTGAGCGTCTCTTGCGTCATTCTAGCAAAGAGGTACAAAGAGCTGGTTAGTCTTATATTCCATGTTTGACACACATTGCATGTTTAGTGTTATAACAGCACACCACTTTTGTTGTTCTTCTCGTGGGGCGCAAAAATTGAAGCCGATGTGAAATTGATCTTGTGGGGTGTAAAAATAGAAGCTGATGTGAAATTGATTATTAACTGCTACATAAGTATTTTATTTGCTGTTGCAGTTGGTTCTCATGTCACTTCTTGTGATTTCATACATCATTATTTTCTTCTGCTGATAGAGCTGGGGTTTTTCTAATTGCGTTTCAGTCCTTTGTCCCTTGTCTTTTCACATATTGTCTCTTATTTTCATCTTACATTCTCCCTTACTTGTCACTCTGCAGGGGTTTTTTCTGCAGTTGCCTTTGATTTTCATCCCACTCTCTTTCTCTCATTCTTTCCCTTCATCTCTTCATTTATCAGTTTTTTTTTTTTTTAGCTTGAAACAGATAACATCACTGCTTTACTGCTGCACAAAGCTGACAGTCTTCCTGTTCTCGCCATGGTTTTAAACACACTAAATCAGTGCCTGAAAGAAATAGATATTTTGCCACTAAAGATAAGCCCATTTCCTAGCAAGCCTTCATTGAAATGATATAATGACTGACATGGTTAGGAGGATGGCGGTAGAAAAAGAGTGTGTGAGGGAACAGAGATGAATTTGGGTTTTGTAAGTTTCTTTTTCTAACGTTAAGATGCCTCTTTCTGTAAGAGAAGAAATGGTTGTGGGATCTAAGCGTTGACACGAGAGGTGGTAAATTGAATGCCGTGATCTGTCTGAGCCTCTCTGTCTCTAAAAAGAAATCCAATTAAGGTGTATTGGAGGGTTGTGAATAAGGCAGTGACTAGGCTCCTCATGGCTGATAAGACTGGTGCTATAACTGAAGCCAGATCACTCGCTGCTAAACGTGTAATCCCCTCCAGCTGAACAATATGGCCACAAGTCTGATTCAATGCAGCAGCAGCCAATTCCCTACATTAAATCAACACAGGGAGGCCAGAGTTGTTAACACACTGCCGAAGGCTTAAGTCACACTAAGAAATCAGAAAGTGTGGCTGCTGACAATGGCTACTATCTCCTTTCAGCACACATGCATGCACAGTGCATAAAAGGTCCCTGGGGAAGTGATTTTTGTCTTTTTAGTGGTAAGTACTTCTCTCAGTAATTTCCAACTAAGATAATTGCAAACAAAAAACAAAAACACATTACAAAACATAAATGTGAATGAAAATCTAAAAAATCAAAGCATGAAAACAAAAGAAAGGTGACAAACTCGAAAAAGCACACAAACAAGGAAACTGACGTACAAGAAAAAGCATACAAACAAGAAAAAGGTGGGAAACAAGAAATAGCACGCAAACAAGAAAAAGGTAGTAAACAAAAGAAAAACATGCAAACAAGAAAAACATTTAAAAAAGGAAAAGGTGTCAAACAAGGGATGGCTGGTAAATATGAAAAAGGTAACATGCAAACATGCAACAGAAAAGGCAGGCAAACAAGAAAAAGCTGACAAGAAAGGACAGGCAAACAAAAAAAGATGACAAACAAGAAAAAGGTGACAAACCAGCAAAAGCAGGCAAATAAGGAAAATGTGACAAACAAAAAAAGCTGACAAAGGTGACAAGAAAAAACAGGAAAAAACATGCAAACAAGGAAAAAGTGACTAAGAGGAAAAAACTGTCAAACAAGAAAAATGTGACAGATTAGAAAAAGCTGGCAAACCAAAAAAGGCTGACAAACTAGAAAAAGCGAGGCGTGTGAGCAGAGGGCAAGGGCTACCAGACTCACAGCTAAGTGAACGAGAGGGACAACTTGCTTGGACAAAGCACTGTTCGTCAAAGTCAGCTTTATTGTCAATTTCTCCACATGCCAAAGACACACAAAGAAACCGAAATTTCGTTCCCCCCTATCCCACGGTGACAAGACATGGCTCACAACAGACAAACAAGTAAACAAGTATAACAAAAGCGTGCTGAATAAATAATGAATAAATAACACAACAATAAATAAATAAATAAAATGTTGATCCTGGACATGATGTGATACTGGATATACTCATCACAACAGTCATATGAGTATGCACGCACCTAAGATGCAAGAAGTTGATTTGCACAGACGGCAAAACCTAACTGAAAGAAACACCAGTTACATGTTAAAGCGTATGTAAAGGCACCTTTAACATGTTCGATTATATTCACTTGTATCCAAATAATATTATAGGATTTGAAATAAAATTGCATTCGTGAGCCAAACGCAGTCAATTTGTATGTATTTCTCGATCTATCCTGCCCCTGTCATGAACCGCGCCATTCTGGATCACATGGTACCGTGACGTAGATGATAGGACTCCCCCCATTGTTTACCGATTGATAGCGCGAAGATCCATACAATTTCCTGGTGATTTGTCCCCAATACTTCACATATAAGCATAATAGAGACAACGGAGCTGTCACGTGCTGGTGCCACCTGCGAAAGGACCACGCCCCCCTGTCAGCGGAATCGGCGTCACCTGCCACGGGTTCATGGACAGCGCTATATCAGCACCGCCAGCGCAGACCCGAGTGTCAGTCTGTCCCGTGATGCTTCGCTCATCTGTCCCTGAGAATCTGACTTACAATTCGAATCCACAGAACTTCTTGTCCACCCCAGCCAGATCGCCGCTCCAGCGCCAGCCACCCGATCGCCAGCCACCCCCATCATCCCCTTCCACAATAAAGTCTGTTGCTACGCACTTGGCTGTACTGTCCGATCCCTTACAGTACAGACTGACCACGCTATGCAGCCAGCGAACGACGAGACGGCATTGAGCTGACTGGAGCGAGCCGAGACCGCCATCAGCAGCCTGTCCGCCGACATCCGGAATCTGATCGAGGTTGGTCATCAACAACAGCTACAGCAGCAGGAGATGGCCCAAGCCCTCCAGAGACTGTCGGTGGCTGCGTCCCCGGCTGTCACGGCACCCCCGCACCGCCCATCTGCCGAGGCCAGGAGGCTCGTGGACGTCCCGGAGCCCCGCCTTGGCAACATCAAGAAGTTTAACAGAGACCCCAAGCACGTGAGGGCATTCGTGACTAACTACTGTATAATGTTCAGCCTCCAGCCCGTCACGTTTGCGTCGGAATCTGCCAAGATCGGGTTCGTCCTAACCCACCTCACGGGCGAGGCGCGGCTGTGGGGTCTGGCCGAATACGAGAGGATGGCCCCAGCTTGCGATTCATTCGACGCCTTCGCGGAGGAATTGCTCTGCCTGTTCGACCTGGGCTCCGCCGCTGAAGACGCCGCAGAGGAACTGGCGACGCTGCGTCAAGGTAGCCGATCGGTCGCGGAGTACGCCCTTAAGTTCCAGACGTTGGCCGGCAGCAGCGGATGGAACACGCCGGCGCTCGTTAGCACATTCCTCAACGGCCTCGCTGAGTACATGAAAGACGAGCTGGTTTCCGCAAACCCTGAAGTGTGTGATGGACTTGGCGGCCCGAGTAGACCGGCGGATCCGGACGCGGCGGCGCGATCGGGAGAGGAGGTCCCCGCGGAACCCGCGTGGTCACCTTCCTCCGTCTGCTGGGGACCCGCCAACCACAGTACCCGCCGAGCCCATGGATCTGGGAGGGGCTCGGGTCCCCTCGGAGGAGCACCGTCGACGGCTTGTGTTTTTACTGTAGGGAGGGGGGTCATCGGGTGGCGGGGTGCCCGTTAAAAGGCCGGAGCTCACGCGGCGTCGGGGGATCCACGTGAGTTCGACCAGCACCGGCTCTCCCAGTCCCAGCACGCTCACGCTACAGGCACGCGTCCAGCTTGCGGCGGGCGACCAGAACGTGGCGGCCTTGGTGGATTCCGGCGCGGAGGGGAACATCATGGACATTAGCCAGGCATGCCAGTGGGGTGTCGGCTTCCTCCCTCTGAGCCTGTCTATTCCTGCACGTGCCATTGATGGCCGTCTGATCGGCGAGGTGGCTTTCGTGACGGAACCAGTTAAGTTACTACTCTCCGGCAATCACCACGAGACCATCCAGTTTTTTCTTCTTTCCCTCCCAGGACAGCAGCTCATACTGGGGCACCCTTGGTTGCGGCAGAACAACCCGGTGCTGGACTGAGAGGTGGGGCTTGTTCGGCAGTGGAGCGAACGCTGCCATCGGTGTGCCTGAAGGCGGCCACCAGCCCACTCGGCAGAGCCCTGCCCAGGTACAGTCCCGACATCTCCAATGTCCCAGCGTTTTATCCCGAACTCAAGGAGGTTTTTAGTAAAGCCAGGGCCACTTCTCTTCCTCCACACCGGCCCTACGATTGCGCCATCGATCTGTTGCCCGGCACCTTCCCTCCCAAGGGACGCGTCTACTCCCTGTCCGTTCCTGAGCGCCGGGCTATGGAGGAATACATCCGGGAGTCCCTGGCAGCCGGTATCATACGGGCGTCCTCTTCACCTGCGGGAGCGGGGTTTTTCTTCGTGAAGAAGAAGGAGGGCACGCTACGCCCGTGTATCGACTACCGGGGAATAAACAAGATCACTGTAAAGAACCGGTACCCTCTGCCTCTTCTGTCTTCCGCCTTCGAGAGCCTTCAGGGTGCCACCATTTTCACAAAGCTGGATCTTCGCAATGCCTACCACCTGATCCGCATCCGGGAGGGAGACGAGTGGAAGACGGCTTTCACCACCCCGAGCGGACACTACGAGTACTTGGTGGTTCCGTTTGGGCTCGCCAACGCCCCAGCGGTTTTCCAGTCCCTGATAAACGACGTGTTACGAGACATGCTGGACAAATTCGTGTTCGTTTATTTTTTACAACATCCTCATCTTCTCCCGCTCGCTCCCTGAGCACATCAAGCATGTTCGGGCGCTGCGCCGTCTCCTTGAGAATTCGCTCTACCTGAAGGCAGAGAAGTGCGAGTTCCACGCCTCCTCTGTCAAATTCCTCGGATACGTGGTGCATGAGGGATCCATCGAAATGGACCCTGGGAAGGTGCAAGCGGTCACGTCATGGCCTGTTCCCGAAACACGCAAGCGGCTGCAACAGTTCTTAGGATTCGCGAACTTTTATCGCCGTTTTATCCGTGGATACATCACGGTGGCCGCACCCCTCACCGCCCTTACCACCCCGCCTCCCCGTACAAATGGACGGAACGGGCAGAACAGGCATTTCAGGAGCTTAAGAGGAGGTTCACATCCGCTCCCATCCTCAGGGTTCCCGAACGTGGGTGTCGGGGCGGTGTTGTCTCAACGTAGCCGCCAAGACGATCGTCTCCACCCGTGCGCCTTCTTTTCTTGCCGCCTGTCAGCCTCGGAACAAAATTATGACATCGGTAATCGGGAGCTCCTCGCCGTCAAGTTGGCCTTGGAGGAGTGGCGGCATTGGCTGGCGGGCGCCACCACTCCGTTCATCGTCTGGACCGACCACCACAACTTGGAGTATCTGAGATCGGCCAAGAGACTGAACGCTAGACACGCACGGTGGGCTCTGTTCTTTGACCGGTTTGAGTTCTCTCTTTCCTATAGACCGGGTTCCCGTAACGCGAAGGCGGACGCCCTGTCGCGTTTGTTTCCTGGGGGGAGGAGGGACAGGGTCCGCCTCCCACTATCCTCCCGAGCTCGGTTCGGGTGGCGGCTCTTACATGCGAGATCAAACGCCAAGTGGAAGCCGCATAACGCAATCAACCCGGCCCCAGCAACTGCCCGGAGAGTCGCCTGTTCGTCCCTGAAGGCCTGTGGTTGTCCGTGCTGCAATGGGCGTACGACTCACGCCTGTCCTGTCATCCCGGCGCTGCACGCACGAGGTACGTGGTGGCACAGCGTTTCTGGTGGCCCACCTGGCAAGTGAACACCAGTGATTACGTCAGAGCCTGCTCAATTTGTAACCGCTGCAAGACGTCTACTCGTCCTCCGGCCGGACTGCTTCAACCCTTGCCGGTTCCGCAGCGTCCCTGGTCTCACCTGTCAATCGACTTTGTCACGGGCCTCCCCCCCTCAGAGGGAAACACGGTGGTCCTCACGGTGGTGGACCGTTTCAGCAAGATGACACATTTCATCCCTCTGCCTAAGCTCCCATCTGCGAAGCAGACTGCGTCCATCATGGTGCGGGAGGTGTTTCGTCACCACGGCGACAGGACCACGCCCCCCTGTCAGTGGAATCGCCGTCACCTGCCACGGGTTCATGGACAGCGCTATATCAGCGCCGCCAGCGCAGACCCAAGTGTCAGTCTGTCCCGTGATGCTTCGCTCATCTGTCCCTGAGAATCTGACTTACAATTCGAATCCACAGAACTGCTTGTCCACCCCAGCCAGATCGCCGCTCCAGCGCCAGCCACCTCAGCGCCAGCCACCCCCACCATCCCCTTCCACAATAAAGTCTGTCGCTACGCACTTGGCTGTACTGTCCAATCCCTTACAGGAGCACCCCCAAGTTCACCCCCCCCCCCCCTTGAAAGTGCCAAGACAGAGCCGTGCAATTGCCAAAAGGGAGATTCTTGGGGTATGAAAATAATAATAATAATAAAATGTTACCTTTATGTTATTTGAAAAATAAAAAAAGTTTAGGCTTAAAACTATAGGTGTAACTTCGGTAGTAACATACTGTGTGCAAAGGGAAAGTAAGAATTAGCACAACAAAGTAATAATCGTTCATGGGTTTTCCCAGTCCTAAAAATTAATTGTCCTACTGTTTTCTACCCGATAAAAAATATGTTGCCGAATATATTATTAAAAGATAAATTTCTTTGCAACTTTCTTACAATTCATTAAATTGGACACCCAAAACAATATCAGTATATAGCCATTGATTTCCTCCTGATCTGGCTGTACCTTCCGCGCCTTCGTTTTGCAATGCTTCAGTTGCTGGGGTACTTCTCACTGGTTCAAATTGGTAGCCTTGTACCCCAAGAAAGAAATCATACTCTTCTTCATTTTTGTCAGAAGGTAAAGAATCATCTGAAGGAGATTCGTCAGACGACATCGCTTTGCTATTTGTAAATAAAACAAAACAAAAACGACATCGCTTCCACTTCTGTATCCGCCATTATGCTTACATGGGCTAAGTAACTCGGCAACGCTCGGCCTCCTTATAATCTACGTCACAGTTACTTCGGCAATTTCCAGGATGAACTTCAACGATCACATACAAACTGTTGATTTTTCATTGATTACTCCTCACTTCGCAATTTTATTAAAAAATTAACGACAGTTTACAAAAATACAAGTCCATCTTTATCAAATACATTTTGGGACCCCATAGTGTCTTTCCATGCCCTTTAAACAGGATGTTGTAATGAAGCTGTTGAAGCAACTTAATCCACATAGGACTACACTGAGAACACGCAGCAGGTTAATGACGCACCTAACGCTCCATGGGTTCAAATTACATTTGGCATGTGGATTGATATGAAAAACCAAAAGTTTATTTGTTATTGCTTTATTCAACTCATATTCAAACTGCCAGTTTATTTGCTATTGCTGTATTCTAATCACTGCTGTATTCAAATCATTTTCAAACTTGCACTTTATTTGTTATGGCTATATTCAAATCACATGTTATCTCACCTCAGTGCCCTCATGGTAGAGTGTCCGCCCTGAGACTGGAAGGTTGTGGGTTCAAACCCCGTTCGGGTCATATCAAAGACTATAAAAATGGGACCCATTGCCTCCTTGCTTGGCACTTAGCATTAAGGGTTAGAATTGGGGGGTTAGATCACCAAATGATTCCTGAGCGCGGCACCGCTGCTGCTCACTGCTCCACTCTACCCCAGGGGATGGATCAAAATCACACGGGGATGTGTTAAATGCAGGGGACAAATTTCACCAAACCCAGATCTGTGTGTGACGACGATCATTCAGACTTTGGGACGTTTTATCCTGGTCAAATTTCTGCTATCTTTTGTTTCTCTCGTTTCATGATTAGGGTTGTATTATACTAAGTAGTACTGAAGTAATGTTCATTGTGTACATTGTCTGGCAGTCAAACCTTGGTTGTAATCAGGACGGGACTAGATAAGCAAAATTGCGTCAACTCACTTCCCTTTTCGACAAGTCGTAAAACAAAATGTGAAATGAAGTTGCAATAAGTGTGTTGTACTTGCCGAAATAAGATCAAATAATAAAAAAAAAAAACTTTCGCTTCGCCTTGTCCGATGTATTGGTGGATTCTTATGGAGATTAATGTGGCTTGTGTGTGGACCAACAAACAATTCTTCCATAACCGCTCACAATTATATTGGTCGTATTCTCACGACCAAAGGGCGCACCGTACTAAAAGGTGCAGTCTCAGTTATGTGTGCCATTACTGTATTTAACACACACATAGGGCGCACCGCATCATAGGGCGCATGCATGCCATGATTTACGGTAAAAAAATAAAAAATAAAAAAAAACGTCACGGGTAAGAAAGTGAGTTCGGTTGTACTTCATTCTACTGTTTAACCATGTACTCTACTGTACTCACATTTATGTTGATCGATATTCATACACAAATCTGTCCAAGTCCTCATCTTCTGTATCCAAATTAAACAGTTGGGCAAGTTCGCCATCTGACATGGCAATTTCCCACGTCATTGTCTCGACGTTGTCCCATTGCTCTTTGGCAATGATTACAGCTTTCCAGGAAGCTTGAATTGTGCCTCACAAGCATGTCTCTTTGTCTATGCTTTTTTACAGGGTTGTAATGCTGTTTTCTTTGCACAAACGATTGTATTTATTTATCAATGGCGGCCTAGGTACATACTCGACGTCTTAGGACTCGAGGACCAATTAGTCCTCTGATTGGTTTACCGCCCCGATCTACGTAAAACCTCTGATTAGTTCATCGGGTCTACATATTACGCCTGTTTATTACGTCTCTGTGTGGCGGAACCCATACAAAACAATTTTACAGATTTGCACAAACGGTAATATTTATTTAGCAATGGCGGCGGAGGTACATACTATTAGGGTTTTCCAGGTTATCTTTATCGTAGGATTATGTTGGAATGTAACCTGTAATAATTACCCTCGCCTGTCCTGTCTTAACAAAAGTAGTAGAACAAAGTGCTAAGATCTTTTGAACTGATTGACTAGCTGCAAAGGAAGCAATCAAAGTTGTTTTGTTTACACAACATCGTGAAAGACCCCCTGCTGTGCTTTGATCAGCAGGCCAGGGCCTTCAGCCCCATCCTGTCTGCTCTCACGCCCACTCTCAACCCCCACTCTGTTTCTCTCAATAAAAATGCTCCTGCAAGAGGCCTGAGTCAGACTTCATTCTAGAGCGAGTGAACTCTCCACCTGCAGGTGTCTAAAAGAACTTGCCTGTCTCCCGTGTGGTTCTTGCAAAATAAGTTGGAGTTTTGGTGAACATTTTGGTGTCATGACCCGGATCCCTCATACCCATCATCTGGCTGACGGAGGACGACGCGCTGTACACTGGCGACGGGCCAGCGTCCATTAGCCGGACCTGGTAAAGAAAGACCTGGGGAGGAAATTCTTCGCTGGGCCAGCATCTTAGGTCTGCCTTCGTGTGACAGAGGTGGATTGACGGGACCCGGCAGTGCAACGAACCAGGGGACAAGTAAGTTAAAGGCCTGAAGTTGTGTGATTGTGTTGTTGTGAAACGCGTATAAAAAAAAAAAAAAAAAAAAAAAACACAGGTGCACATGAGATTCGGCTTTGGTTTGTCCGAGCTATGAGATTCGGCTTTGGTTTGTCCGAGCTATGAGATTCGGCTTTGGTTTGTCCGAGCTATGAGATTCGGCTTTGGTTTGTCCGAGCCATGAGAAAAATACAAAGCGCTGGAGTTTGTGTGATTGAGAGTGTGACTGGTAGGATAAATTGACTAAATAGCAGTTCTAGCATTGATACAGGCTAGTAATTTGTTGAAAGGTCAATTTAAACCTGCATTGAGGATCCTCAAAGAAATAAATAAGTAATAATAATAATAATAATAATAATAATAATAATAATATTTTTGAGAAAAAGAAATTGTATAACCTAAAACTACTAGAATTAATATGGGGAATAAAAACGGTAAATCTCTACCTCTTGACGGGGATGAGAAGTACATGGCGAGTAGATTTCTTAATTGTATGCAATATATGCCGAAGTGGAAGAAAAAGTATGGAGTAGAAGGGAAGTTGAGAGTTGAAGTGTGGAAGATAGTAGTTGATGTTTTAGAAGAGAGTGTGGATAGAAAGAAAAATGGACTGAAAAAGAAAAGAAAAGAGAGAGAATTGGATTGTGCTAAAATGTGGTTGAAAATTTCACAAGAAAGAAGAGAACAAATCCAAAAGACAAAAGATGGAAAGTTGAAAAGTGATGAGGCCGCCATTCAATTGAGATTTGAAAAAGAATTCTGGGTACATAGTGGCATCCCATTCAATGATGCAGATGAGAGTGCTTATCAGCAACATCTCAAAATTGCGCTCCTCACTGGTTTCCCCCTTGACTTGGGCAATTGGGGGAGGAAACACTTGGTGGAAGCGGACACTGCTTGGTTTACAAAAAAACATGCAGTGGCCCAGAGACGCTGACAAAGGGATTGAGAAAGGCAAAAGTTCTGATGTATTTCATCTAGATGATGATAATGATCTAAATGAAGATACAACGATCTTCTATTAAAGTTCCCAAAGGGGCAGAGGAAGAGTTAGATACCAACAACGTCGCAAGCCACCACTCAAATCAAAACCCCCATCAGATTCAGACAACTGTTGGAACTGTGGGAGATGAGGACACTTTGCACGAGAGTGTCATTTTGCAAAACAATACCAATCAAAGGGTGGAGCAGAGGAAAAGCCAAATTTTTAGCATGACAAGCTTCCTCCTCTTTGACCGCTTATGCTCATACAGAGAAAGAAAGAATAGATGCCCATATGACAGCAAAACATGTCATTGTCAGATTATTAGAATTTTTTTTAGATTATTAGAAGTCCTGTCCATCCAAGAAGTATGACAATGCTGTTTGTATGCCCAAATTACAAATGACTAGAGCTCAAATTGTGTTACACTAAAGTTAAAATATGCAAATCAAGTGGTAAAGAAATGCAACTTGCTTCTAGAAGATAAATAAATAAAATTAGAATGTGCTGTCCTCGTGTGCATGGGAGGGACCAGCTCATGATCGACTACAGGAAATGGCCAGCCTGTGACGAATCATTGGTGCTGGGAACTACCTTTTGCGTGCGAGAGCTGTGCATGTGTGTGCGTATATGTTAAAATGATGAACATTGGCTATAGTTTTAGTATAAAAAATTGTTGCTAGACTGTGGTCTATACAATTTACACCGCAGAACAGAAACAATTTGACAGAAAAAAAATGAGAGGAAAAGAGAGAAGTCTGTTTGCGAGCAGAAACTAATCCACACTAGTGCATGTTAAGCCCACATGAGAAATTTGAAAAAAAAAAAAAAAACGACAGAACATGCTTTCAAGAATTGGAAGAAGCTAAATTGTGAATTTAAGATTTTGCAATGCTACATTTAATAGGAATAATTGATTGGTTGTGTTATAAGATTATACAAAATTTTAAATGCAAGCTAAATCTGAGAGATTGAGTTCTTCAAATTTAAAAACAAAGAAAAAATTCAGATTAGTTTGCCAATTGTTTGTTTTAGTTAAGTTTTTTTTAATTGGTGGATTGTTCTACCAGGAAACCTGAGTTGAAAATGATACATGAATGTTGTGTGGTGAGCTTGGATGAATTGTGATAGGAGATTTTTGGAGACTGTGTGAGATACACATGATGAGCATTGATGAATGATTGCCTGAATGAAAGGTTGAATGGTTGAAATCGTTGGCGACTACTATGGAAAATTAGTAGAGCGACTTTGATGAAAGAGTGATTTTGAGCAGGTTGAATGTTAGAAAGAAACACGTAGCTTTTGGATTGATAATTAACTAGAGAGAAAAAAAACTGGAGAACCAGTAACACATGTAGAAGATGTGTGAACTGAGAAATTGAGAAGCGTTTTGGAAAGAAAGTCAAATTAAATGATGATGGAATCGTATGTAGTAAAGAACGCATTCTCCCAAAAAAGTTTGTCAAGGTGTGAGGCATGGGCGTTGCCAAGCCTCAAAAGGAGGGAGTGAGGAGGACAGATAGTGGAAGATAGTAATAATACAACACTTTATGACAATGAATTTTCGAATACATTTGGTGTTATATTGTGGTAAATTTTTTGTTCTTGTGTAGATAGGTTAGCAACACGAGAGATTTAGAGGTTCAAAAGAAAGACAGTTAAAAGAAAACATTTTGGATTTGGACAATTGCAGGCTAACAGGAACATGAGAACGATAAGAACTACGAGGTGGGATCCAATTTCATTGGGGAGATTGAAAATTCACAGCACCATACTCTAAGTCACATTTTTGAGCAAGCATGACAATAACATGTGAGAGGTCAAGACATACAGATCAGGGCTTGATGTGGAACGCAGACCTCGATGAGTTGATTTTCAATAATGATACTGAAGACAACATACTGTCCGATTAAATTGGAACTATAGATAAAATGTAGCTCAAAAATAGGATGAGTTGCAGGATTTACGATAAAAACGAGACCGATGTTATTAGGAGAATTTGAAGTTTGGTAAACAAACGTTACCAGCAAATTGATGGAAGCTGCTACATTTGGAGATAGTCTTACAAGTTTGATGTCCCAGCCTGTCATTCTCAGTGTCAGAGTCCCTGAAACCCAATCCGAGACTTCGCCTGCAGCCGTGAACAACCACAAAATGGTGCCTGGCTCTGAAGCACCTTTGACCTTTGGCGAAGGACAAGAAAAGACTGCTGTTGTGCTTGGAGGAGGACAAGTACACTCCGGAGGAAATACAACATCCTCGGGGACGGAAAAGACAGTGAAAAGCGGAGGAACTCACAATGATGAAAATTGACTCATTTGAACAATGGACTCATTCAAGCGTGATGGATGGGGTCGCTCTGAAGCAACAACAAAAGAACACCAACTTGAGAGGGTGAAGTGCGGCAAAAAGATATGGACTTGGAGTGTCCGACAACCAAATTGCACTCCTTGCTACGGCGTTCCCAAATTTGGTGGAGCTTGGTTCAAAGTGAAAGGGAGGTTCATTGTGCACTGAGTTTGACAGAACTGATGAGATTTGATAAATAAATAAATAAAAATTTGAAAAATACGTAGGGCTACAGAGAAAAGCATTATAATCAGAGATTGAACGGATTTGGATAAAACAAATAGGCTAAAACGGTAGGAAACAAGAGCAAGATCTTATATTTTGGCTCATCAAGCTTAAGACGTAGAGGTCGAGTTATATAAATTTTAGAACAGGACATTTGGCAGTCAGGAGGAAGCTAGGTTGCTCAATGTACCTACTCAATACAATAGTAAGGTTTTTTGTTCCACAGTGGAGGTTGGATGGTCAGAAAGTTAGGTACGTTCAATTTTTGACATTCACACAATCATGCATAGGAGTCACACGGCGACAGTTAACAAGACAATGACTGCAATAGGGGCCACCTACGACTGCACCGACATGAAAAAGTAGAAGTGAGAGAGCAGAGTATGGGATTATATGCTAAAACGTCTGCTATACAGTTACCAATAGGAGATTCTATCAAGAGAAGCTACATGAGATGGATTAGAATCCCTTTGTCTGTGTGTGAGTGTGTGTGTGTGTGTGTGAGTGTGTGTGTGTGTGTGTGTGTGTGTGTGTGTGTGTGTGTGTGTGTGTGTGTGTGTGTGTGTGTGTGTGTGTGTGTGTGTGTGTGTGTGTGTGTGTGTGTGTGTGTGTGTGTGTGTGTGTGTGTGTGTGTGTGTGCGCGCACCCTGTGTGGGTGTGAGCGTGTGAGGAGAAAGAAGGCATGGATAAGACAATCTCTTTTACACCAGGAGGCAATAAACGCCCCTGTCATAGTCTTTGGTTAAAGGGAATCATTAGGAAGTGTTCAAACTCTTCCCGCAAACACTCCTATTTGCCAGTTAAATGGGCACGACAATTGACTACGAGAGTTGCAAACAACAGATGAAGAGCAGTCCTTGGCAGATTATATGATCAGGACGCTCAAACTGTGTCAAAGACAAATTTACTGCCGCCTGATCTTTCCTCCTCACAGGTCAACAACCCCATCAATCCAGGAGACTGGGTCTACACCAAGGTCATCAAAAGAAGGAACTGGGCCAGCCACGGCGGGAGGGACCATTCCAAGTCTTGCTGACTACACATGTTGCATCCAAGGTTGGAGGACCCACAAATGCATTAACGACGACTGCTCTCCAGGAGGAAACTGGATGGGAGCATTGGACATCACCGCTGTGTGCCAGGATGAGAGAGGCGTTTTCAAGGTGTAAGGGCTCTACTACAAACATGGCTGCACCATCGGACGGGACCTACTTCATCCAGAAGTTCAGAGGCACTGCCTCACCTGCATCCTATGAGTGCACGTGCCTGTTCAGTACGGATCATGGTTTTGTGGTCACAAGAGTTGTCCGATGCTGCCTGCCAACTGGATACGAGTGTGTGCGCCAGTGTGTGTGACAGACCTCGCCTACAGACTAGAACATCATCAGCTGACGAAAACACGAGCACATATACAACTTCTTAGACGTGACAGATGTGATAATGATAATGAGACGTGGATTGCGTAGATGCTGTTCTGTTGAGCATGTTTTACGGATACTTGATGATTTGACCATCGAAAATGCTTCGCAAGTGATGGATACAATGATGTACTGTTTCTGTGTTTTTCTTTTAATTTTTTTTTATTGATAGCATTCTGGTCGCCTGTGGCAAAGGGGCCGTGTAAGAATTTTCCTGCTAATGACATCTGGCCAACAGGTTTTTCGCTTACACAATAAGTTTGATCTGGGGTGTTGAGGTAATGCCTCATCTTCACTGGAAAGTGTTGCTATCATTGTTTGTTGTTTTTATTTTTACTATTCTTCTTTCTTCATTATACATATATATATGTTTTTTTCTTACTTGTCTTTGTTGTTTGGGGTGACATAATCATATGATAAAACAGGAGGGAGATGTTAGGGTTTTCCAGGTTATCTTTATCGTAGGATTATGTTGGAATGTAACCTGTAATAATTACCCTCGCCTGTCCTGTCTTAACAAAAGTAGTGGAACAAAGTGCTAAGATCTTTTGAACTGATTGACTAGGTGCAGAGGAAGCAATCAAAGTTGTTTTGTTTACACAACATCGTGAAAGACCCCCTGCTGTGCTTTGATCAGCAGGCCAGGGCCTTCGGCCCCATCCTGTCTGCTCTCACGCCCACTCTCAACCCCCACTCTGTTTCTCTCAATAAAAATGCTCCTGCAAGAGGCCTGAGTCAGACTTCATTCTAGAGCGAGTGAACTCTCCACCTGCAGGTGTCTAAAAGAACTTGCTTGTCTCCCGTGTGGTTCTTGCAAAATAAGTTGGAGTGAGCAAATCTCTAACAACACCTCTTTCTTTTTCCATTACCTGATTTAAAATGCTGCGACACCTTTGCGGCTACGAGCCTACTCTACGACGACACGCTGCTGCAAGCCATACAGCGCTACTAGTCTAGACAAGTTACAACTTGTGACAGAATGATGACTTCACGCAAGTTGCGCGAGGCCTAACGCTAACTGCGTAGTGCACGTATTGGGTTTGCCGGTACTGGTCACACCGGAGTATAAGTCACATTTTTAGGAGACATTTATTTGATAAAATCCAATACCAGGAACAGACACGTCATCTTGAAAGGCAATTTATAATATATAATAAAAATAAATATGGAATAGGCAACAACAGGCTGAACGGTACGGTATGCTAACGTTACATAAACACATAAACGAGGAACTGAGAATGTGGCTGACGTAACCAGGAAACGTGCAAGTAACATCTCAACAGACCCTTCGCACCCAGGTTGCAGCCTGTTTGAACGACTCCCCTCCGGACGCCGTTATAGAGCTCTGTACACTAAAACCAGCAGACACAGAGACAGCTTCTTCCCCCAGGCTGTCGCTCTGATGAACTCACACCCCTCTTAGAGTCTCAGTGTCATTACTGTGCAATAACATCCCGCTTTCCACACCTTTTTTGTCTACACTGTTTGTACTATGTGTCCTCTCTGCATCCATGGCAGCCTGGTCATCCTAGAAGAGGGACCCTCCCATCTGTGGTCTCTTCTCAAGGTTTCTCATTTCCCCTAGCTGGAGTTTTGAGTTTTTCCTTGCCCTCTTGGGAGTTTAAGATCAGTTTAAGATCAGGGGGTGTTTGAGAATATCTTTCGTTCTTCACATGTCCTGAGTGTTGTTGTTAGTCACCTAAATGTTGAACAGAGGCTGTTATTTACCGAAGTCAAATTCCTTGTTTGGCACGCTCAAACATGGCGAATAAAAAACTCTTGAATCTTGAATCTTGACTATTAAGAGTTATTAAAATAACTTTAACATGCTAAGTTCATCAAACCATCTGTTCACTCCAAATCATTAAATTCATCAAAATCTTCATCCTCTGCGTCACTTATAGACAACTCCGCTGACTCTGGAAGTAGATGCGGCGCTTCCTCTGCTATGTCGCTGACGTCAGACTCATCGTCAGTTGCAGTTCCAATCCTTCCACAGGCCTAGAGTGCCCTCATGCGGTTTGGTGTGAAAATAACGTGTATAGGTAAGTAACGTGTTAATGATCAAGTTAACACTTGTCTTAAAAATATCACATATCAGTCGCTCCTGAGTATAAGTTGCATCCCCGGGCAAAGTAAGAAAAAAACTGCGACTTATAGTCCAGAAAATACAGTAATTAAATAAATCATATTATAGCTACTATTACAGTTGTTCAACAGTAGACTAAATCGTTAAAATAATCAACAAGTCGTGAAAATATTACTCACTGACGTTGGGAATGTTGGGACTAACGGCGTTAGATGTTAATTGTGACGCTGTTACCGTTGCTAACAGTGAAATGTGACACGTTATTTATGCTGCGTGTGACGGGTCGACAAGCATGACAAAAACGCCTCTCCGCAGAGTGACTTTTGACTCACTATGCCTCGCGTCATCCAATCGACTTTGGTAATGTGCCACGTGTCATTCTGCGCAATATAACGCCGGGCCAAAACAATGATCATCATCGACGTCCGTGCTCATACCAAACTGTAAAAAACTTCTTTGTACCTATACTTGGAGAAAAGAAAACGCCTTGGAGGACTTTTGTTAGAGATTTGCTCACTCCAACGTATCTTTCAAGAACCACACGGGAGACAAGTAAGTCCTTTTAGACACCTGCAGGTGGAGAGTCCGTTCGTCGCTGTGTGTGCAGCGATGTTCGAATGGAGGTCTGAACTCTCCTTCCTGCAAGAGGATATTTATTAAGAGAAACAGAGTGGGGGTTGAGAGTTGACAGGTTTGGTGAACCCCCGGCCTCTGGTAAGATCAGAGCAGGGGGTGTTTTACGATGTTGTGGGAAACGAACAACTTTGATTGCTTCCTCTGCAGCTGGTCAATCAAACAGAGAATGCAACCACTTTATTTTACTGCGTTGTGAGAGCAAGACAAAATTGGTTAATCATTATAGTCTACATTCCAACATAATCCTATGATAAAGATAACCCGGAAAACCCTAACAACTTTGAATGATAAACTTGGACATACCTGGATTTTTTTTAACTTTTTTCTTTGTTCATTTTTCAGCTGTTGCATTGTACAAACATGCAACATTGTTTACATTACCATATAGCGAATTGTCAGCCATTCCATGCGTTTTTTTTTTCTTTCATCAGAGAAGTTTTGCCGGAAGAAAAAATTGGAAATTGTGTAGTGTGCATGTCTGGCCAGATGTGAACAATTGTCTGAAAGTTGTGTGACAATTTATTATTTTCTTTATGCTTATTTTACATTGTTGTTCAATAAATAATAGGTTACATGAAGTACTGGTCTATGATGTGCCACTCTTGATACATGCTCAAAAATCTAAATTTTTACATAATTCTTCTTTTTGAAAGAGTAATCTAATAATTATTTTCCCTACTAATTAGTTACATTCAAGAAGGAGTAATTTAATTACTTTTTTGGAAAGATAAGTAACTAATTACAATTTGGAAATAATTTGCACAACACTGTTTACTGATGGAGTGTCAGCATAGTGGGGCACTGGTTAGCACATCTGCCTCACAGTTCAGAGGTTGCGGGTTCGATTCCACCTCTTGAGCTCCCTGTGTGGAGTTTGCATGTTCTTCCAATGCCTGCGTGGGTTTTCCCTGGGAACTCCGTTTTCCTCAAACTCTCAAACCATGCTTGGTAGGCCGATTGAGCATTCCAAATTGGCCATGGGTGTGAGTGCGTGTGCAACTGGTTGTTTGTTTACTGATGGTTCTCTCTCTCTCTCTCTCTCTCTCTCTCTCTCTCTCTCTCTCTCTCTCTCTCTCTCTCTCTCTCTCTCTCTCTCTCTCTCTCTCTCTCTCTCTCTCTCTCTCTCTCTCTCACACACACACACACACAGGCACGAACTAGCCTACAAATATGGCATTACATTTTCTATACAAGGGGCAGGGGTTTGGCAGTGAGAATGTATTGTATTCTATTATGTTTATTATTTATTCTTGGTTCATTCTTTTACACATGAAAATACACAAACGATGTGTTGTGACAGATTATCTGCTCTCGCATGTCCCAGGAATTTGTAACCAAAGTACCTTGAAGTCCCACAGTCATTCTCTAAAAAAACGAATCCAAATGTCCATTTGTTATTTCTTTGAAAACTTAAGACTTTCATCGAACATGAGGACGAATGGTCTGGCTTTGTTGACACCTGTAACTAGCTTCTTCTTGAAGTATGGTGCTAAACCAAACTTGATTATGTAGCCGTTCTCGTCCTGCTACATAATTCAAGGTCGGACAAAGCTTTTTGCTACTTCTAAGTCAATAAACAGATTGAGGAAATGCTCTCCTATGCCCTCATTGGAGGTGTGTGAGTGGTGTTCGGTCGCTGTGAGTCTTTGAATATAGCGTCCTCCAACCAGATATCGAAAATCGTACGTTTCCCCATGACTTCGTTTTGCCTCCATTTCCAGGGAATATTATGTAGGTGTGAATTATTTTGTTGACATTTTCACCGCATACACACACTGATAGACGTCAAGAACCTCTAAGCTTTTACGATTGTTGGCATCCTCAGCATTGCATTGACACCGCACACTACAACATAGTATGTCACAGGTCCTACTCGAACAAATCATTTATATAATGAATGAAATTGTGATTTCTAGGAAATAGGCCAGCACCTAATACAAACAGGAAAATGTCTTACAGGTGGATACCGGTTTAAAAATGTAATACCTCATCAGATGACATTTACTATTTTTTAATACTTTTTAATGGCCTTATTTTTTGTTAATTCCATTTACTGCCTTTTAATACCTTTTACAACCCCGCAGATACCCTGATATAGATATACGTAGTAGTATATTACATTGCACATAAGTGAGTGGTGAAGCTTTTGCCAGAGACTCGAGGGGTGGGTAGGATTACAGTAGTTAAATCAGGCTACATCCAAATTTTTCAGGCATTTATAAATCTGTGAACTGCTAGCCTGGCAAGCCAAATCCACTTTTTTTTCCGAAACAAAGTTGGTCTGAAAGACTTTTTTTTTTTTTTTTTATGCCACATATGCTCTTTTGCTGTCTGTCTGCTCAGGTTTGCTCTGCCTTAGACATGTATTCGGTGAGATGGTTACCGGCCACCAATCGCTGGCACAGCAAAGAGTTTGGATTTCCAGGCCAGCAAACTCTCCCTTTAAGTGAGAGAATGTTGGCTCAGCGGACAAAGTCACTAGTAAACAGTATCTAGCTGCTATCATGTTAGTTCATTTGATAATTCAAACTTGTTTCACAGAGGCAGATCAACTCTCAATATTATGTATCGATTCACTACCTCAATTTCATATTTTACACCTTTTTTTCAGTCAGCAAAGAATAATTCAGAAGTCTCTGTTATTACAAATCCTGCTGTTCTTTAAATCCCCAAATGAAACCCATTTTTTGGTCTGATGATTTCTCTAAGCCATGTTCAATATGGTCATCAAGAAAGAGACAATAGCCATCTGTCCACCTGCCAACACTTGCTCACACACAGATGCACACACATGCACACACATGCACACACTTGCGCAGTCACACACACACACGCACACACACACACACACATGCGCACGCACGCACGCACGCGCGCACACGCATGCATGCACACGTGCACACGCACACACACACACACACACACACACACACACACAAGGATGACAGGTGACAAAAATCTGGTAAAGGATTGCTGGACAATGGTGTGAAGTGCATTTTTTTTTTTATCGATTCCAGTAATGTGTTTTCATACATACGTACATACGTTTCATACACAACTTGATAAACTAAGGTAAATGTGTGCGGGGATGAGCACCTCTGTGGGAAATACAGGTCATACAAAGACTGGCCTCCATTCGCATTCCAGATACAGTACGGTTTATGTCATGTACTTATCAAATCAGTAAAATGTCATTGCTCAAGGTGACTCCTCTTTTAAATAGGGCTTGTCACAATTATGCCAAAGCTCATATTTCTGGAACAGCGAACTGCACACGCGCAGCAGCCGTATTGCTTTCGCACTAATAATCTAGCGGTACATAAAGGAAAGCATACGTTCACGAGCTAAAACTTGCTCATCATCTCATCATAAACATCTTTAACCCTCCTATTGTCCTAAAAAATAATCACAAATTTAGTCCTTGGGGTCAATCTGACCCCAGGCACATTTACCTACAGAAACTAATTTACTGAATTTTGTTGTCCAAATGACAGGCACTTTGTTTATTTGTTGAATGCATAAATAACCCCATGAAAATCAGTGTGCTGTCCTCTCTCGTGCCACCATCAGGTCAAATATTTAAATGTCAATTAATTTATGTTGAAGTTTTCATACAAATCTTCTCAAATTGTATTCTCAACATTATTGACCACAAGTCTGGTTATGGAGATGATGGAATATGACCAGTGCATATGACTTATTTTTTTAATCAAATTTTTGTAATGTATTTGTGGCTAGTTACTGTAAAATATCACTCACCCATCCTCTTTTTGTTATCCGGGCTTAGGACCGGCTGCCCGTATTTTTATGCCATATTTGGCTGGTTTACTAGGCATGCATTGTTGGAATGTCGGAAACGCAACCAATCACTCATAAACAGTTACGTTGAGGCCTGGATTATAAAGCAGGGGTAATTGCAGCACCCACTTGTCCCACACATCCCTTATTGCAGGAATGACCAAAGTATGGCCCACGGGCTAAATCCGGCCCCCAGTCAGATTTCATACGGCCCGCAGCTTCGATCTCATAATGTATTATTTATGGCCCGTCTGCACTGTCAAACTGAATTTGAAAAAAATCATGAAACTTGAAACTTTAATTCCTCCTATTACCAAAAGGTGGCAGCACGACTAATAATATCAGTCTGCATCCGTGTCGCGAACCCCTCCCTCTCCGCTCAAGAAAACGAGGAAAGTTGACATTGAGGGCCGTAGCTTTCAAGAGAAATGGGAATTACAATACTTCTTCACTGAAAATCAAGGCAATTGTTTGTCTAATTTCTAAAGAGACAGTCTTGTTTAAGGATTTCAACCTAAAGAGACACTATCAGACTAAACACATATGCTAACACATACGACAAGCTAACAGGGAGTGACCGCGCTGATGAAGTGAAGCAGTTCCAAGCTGAACTGGCATCACAACAGCAATTCTTCACGTGGGGCTGTGAGTCAAAAGTAAATACAGTGGAGCCTCGGTTTTCGACCACAATCCGTTCCAGAAGGCTGTTCGAAAAGTGAATCGTTCTAATTCCGAATCATGTTTTCCCATTACAAATAATGGAAAACAAATTAATCCGTTCCAAGCAAAACACCCGCCTTTTTAAAGCATTTTTTCATTTGTGCATTTTTGTCCGATCACGTAACTGCAGCGCACCGCCGAACGCGCAACAGTAGCGCGTCGCCGACCGTGCAACTACACCGTGTGGTCGCATTATCGTGACAGAGCCGTTGCTGAAATTTAGAAAAAAAAAATAAAGTCCTGATGTACTTTCCAAAATTTAAGTGGACCTCAGTGCGCAGGGAGCTTAATTTTGTCCGATGGCGCAACTACAGCACACCGCCGAACGCGCAACCGTAGCGCGACGCCGACCATGCAACTACACCGTGCTGGTCGCATTATTGTGACAGAGCCGTTGCTGACATTTAGAAAATATTTTCAATTTCCTGATGTACTTTCCAAAATTTAAGTGGACCTCAGTGCGCAAGAAGCTTAATTTCGTTCGATCGCGCAACCGCAGCGCGCCGGCCACTCACTGTCGCATTGTTTTAAGAGTGTCTTTGTGTTTTAGGATGGCTTTACTGCTCCCACTTGCTTTTTTTGGAGGCATGATTAGAGTTGCTGCAATCCTCAGAGTAACGAGAATGTAATAACGAACGGAGTCAGTTGGCATGCAGGTCCTCTCGGCTCATCTCGCGAGGTTCGACAACCTAATTTCGTCCGACATCCGAGGCAAAAAAATCTAGAATTTTTTGTTCGAATATCGATTTGTTCGAGAACCGGGACGTTCGAAAACCGAGGCTCCACTGTATTACTAAAGCAAGCTACGAAGTGGCCATGTTAATACTGTTAATGTTATGAACCTGTAGACCTGTAAACTATTACTTTCTGAAATATATTGTAAATGACAAGAGCAAAATTCACTTGTTTTAAGTTTTAACAGACAACTTTGCATTACTTATAACTCCAGATTAAAATGTTCATAAGGCAAAAATAATTGTAAACTTAAATTATTAAATTTAAAGTATTTCATACAGTTCGTTCAATGTTATCTGACTCTTCAGATATACGTGAAAGGCAGAATTTGTGTTTTTAGAGTTGTTCACATCTGCCTGAGTGGCTTATATTTGGTTATTTTGTAATTTGAAAAATAAAGACAATTGTGACAATGAAAATTGTTTTATAACAGTGTGTATTTTCATGAAATTTTTGTAGTTAAAACATTTCCACAAAAAAAAAAAACCAGGCCCCTTCACTTTATCAAATCTGGTCCTCCTTACAAAATGTTTGGACACCCCTGCCTTATTGTCACAAGTTTGTCACGTTCTCGTTGGCCCCGTCTTGTTTGTTCATAATCAAAGCACATGACACGGGACAAAACTTTGCATGTCTACAGAGACATGGTCGCTGGAAATATTGCTTTTCCAGTCACAGCATCCCAAAGCCTTGCTATTGCTTCACCTTTTGATTTGTAAACCCTTGCCAAAATTAGCAAGCCAGTGTAGACTTCCAAATCAACTACATCCAAGTCTTTCCAACTGTCCCCATACACTCGCTTCACCTCTAAATTTGTCATCCCAAGAACAATATTTCTGATTGATGGTGTCGCGAAGAGCTCGAGTGATGACTTGATGTTTTCAACATGGCTGACTACAAACTATATGGTGAGTCCTGGAACCATTTTCATAACGTTGGGAGCACCAAGTCTACCCTGTTGATTCAGTGGGGAAACTGACGACATTTTTGGAATTGAATAAGATTTTGCATAAACCATCAATGTCCTTGCGGAATACTCTGCCCTCCACTGCATGAAAAATCAGTTTTACTTCGGTACAGTAGGTCGAGTATAGTAGGTTTCACATACACGTACGCACGCACGCACATACACAGACACACACACACACACACACACACACACACACACACACACTTTCATACCCTTGGCGCGGGGAATTTCAATGTTCTCATGGTATTTGGTAGGATAAATTGATTAAAAAGCAGTATTACCGGTAAAACCTACGGCAATAACACAGGCCAGTACTTTGTTGAAAGGTCAATTTAACCTGCATTGAGGATCCTTAAAGAAAATGAAGAAAAAAAAAAAAACGCAAAAATGTAAAATACTAAAGTAAAATGGAAAATCGTAACACCCTACAAAGAAACAACAACAAAAATCAAATAAGAGAAATTAGACACAATACAAGTTATGTCTAAGGATGATGTGACAATATTTGTATGAAGGATAAAGACCACTAATATGATAAAATAGTATAACCAAAACATCAAAATAGAGGATGACGTTTTTGCAGCGTTGTTTGTGAGCTGTGTTTATGTCGTGGGCTCTGGTGTTGTCCGTGTGCTGTCTGTCTGCATTTGTCTCTGTGTGTCTATGTGTTAAAAGGATGAAATATGCTAAAGTCTGCAAAGAGATTTGCTAGACTGTGGTCCATCCGATTTGCACCGCAAAAAAAAAAAAAAAAAAAAATTGAAAAGACAGGAAAATAAATACATTTTAGGTGTTGTGAAAACTGAAGTTTGTGGGCAGAAACTGGTCCGCACTGGATTAGTGTCTAGCCCTGATGAGAAATTCAAGAGAAAGAGAGAACATGCTTTCTGGAATTGGATGAATCAAAATTGTGAATTAAAGACATCGCAATGGTAAATTTAGGAGGAATAATTGATTGGATGTGTCATAAGTGTTATAGTGTTCCTCACTCTAACTTCTTTGCAAGAACCATACGTTAGACAATTCGGCCATTTTACGCTTGCAAATGGAGAAGCCATCAGCACCCTGTGTGGTACAGTGGGGCTTGAAAGCAGTCTGACTTAGGCCTCTTGCAAGGGAATATTTATTGAGAGAAAGCAGGGTGGGGGTGATAGCGAACAGGTTTGGTGAACCCTTGGCAGCTGGTCAAACCAGAGCAGGGGGTCATAGCACTTTGTTTTACGATTTGGTGGGAACAGAAGAAGTTTGATTGCTTCCTCTGTAACTGGTCAAATCAGTGCACGGAGTCTTAGAACTTTGTTTTACGATGTTGTGGGAACAGAAGAACTTTGATTGTTCCTCTCAGCAACTGGTTAATCAATATAGTCTACATTCCAACATAATCATACGATCAAGATAATTTGTCAACCCTAACATTTCCCTCCTGTTTATCATATGATTAACCTAATGGACGCTGGCTTGTCGACAATGAAGCATGTCCTTCTTCGTCAGACAGATAGCGGGTATGAGGGATCCCGGGTTTCGGCACCAAGATGTTAGAGATTTGCTCACTCCAACTTATTTTGCAAGAACCACACGGGAGACAAGCAAGTTCTTTTAGACACCTGCAGGTGGAGAGTTCACTCGCTCCAGGAATGACGTCTGAAAACCCTCCCAACTGCAAGGACATATTTATTAAGAGAAAGAGTGGGGGCTGGTGTAGACTGAATAGGAAGCCCAAAACATATCAGGGGGAACTTTTACGACCTTGTGTAGAATGAGACAAGGTAGGTTATTTATTACCGGTTGCATTCCAACATAATCATACGATAAGGATAATCTGAAAAACCCTAACAGGTGTCTTCATGACAATGAGCAAGGACAGCAGTCAGGCAAGCAAGACAATTTAACCCCTCTCTTTTTATGGTTAGGCTACCCATTGCCATTAATTAATTTTACATATTGACTTTTTAACATATTAATTGATATAACAAAAGTTTCAGACCAGGTTACTAAAAGGTAAGCTACTATTAGGGTGCAGTATATTAACTGAAGAATTACGGTAAATTTAACTGCAGCCAAATTGTTACCTCTATTTACCTATCTAATAACCTATTGTATTTTCAAACTTAGGCTGTTCTTGAGTTGGAGGTGGAACTGGTGTTTATACAAAACAGAGTAATTGTTGATGTTTTTCATATTAAACTTAATTTGAGTCAGTCAAATTTTTTCTCTCTTGGTGGGGGGCTCGACATTTTTGCGTGGGGCCTCTGGAGGTGGATGAGTGTGGGTGTTTTTTTTCATCTTTATTATGCATTTTATGGCTGGTGTGAGTAATACTCCGCAGCGACTTACAGTAAAAAACATATGGTAAAAGAATACGGTAAGAATACGGTAAAAAACATCTCTAACTGATGTAGAATTTAAGGAAAATGTAATGCCATAGTTATGATGAGTACAATAAATGGACCTCATTTTCGCTCGCCCGTACTCGGGTCACCGGGGCCCCCCATGAAGCCAGGCCTGGAGGTGGAGCTTGAAGGCAAGCGTCTGATGGCCGGGCCTTCGCCCATGTGGCCCGGCCGGGCACAGCCCGAAAAGAAAACGTGGGTCCCCCTGTGGGTGGGGTCAAAGGGGTCGGGTGCAAAGTAAGCTGGGCGGCAGCCAAAGGCGGGGACCTTGGCGGTCCGATTCCTGGCTGCAGAAGCTGGCTCTTGGGACATGGAATATCACCTCTGGGTGGAAAGGAGCCCAAGCTGGTGTGCGAGTCAGAAAAGTTCCGACGAGACATAGTCGGACTTACTTCCACACACAGTTTGGGTTCTGGTACAAGACCTCTCGAGAGGGGCTGGACTCTTCCACTCTGGAGTTGCCCATGCTGAATGGCGTTGAGCAGGTGTGGATATACTTATTGCCCCCCCACCCCCACCCCGGCAGGGCGACTGCACATTGGGGTTCACCCTGGTGAACGAGAGGGTAGCCTCTCTCTGCCTTCGGGTGGGCGGACGGGTCCTGACTGCTGTTTGTGTCTATGCATCAAACGGCAGCTCAGAGCACCCACCCTTTTTGGAGTCCTTGGAAGAAGTGCTGGACAGCGCTCCTTCTGGGGACTCCATCGTTCTACTGGGTGACTTCTATGCTCATGTGTGCAATAACAGTGAGACCTGGAAGGGCGTGATTGGGAGGAACGGCCCCCCAATCTGAACCCGAGCGGTGTTCTATTATTGGACTTCTGTGCTCGACACGGATTGTCAATAATGAACACCATGTTCAAACATAAAGGTGTCCATGAATGCACTTGCACCAGGACACCCTAGGAAGCAGTTCGATGATCGACTTTTTAGTCGCATCATCGGATTTGCGCCCGCAATTTTGGACACTCAGGTGAAGAGAGAGGTGGAGCTGTCAACTGATCACCACCTAATGGTGGATTGGCTCCGATGGTGGGGGAAGATGCCGGTCCGACCTGGCAGACCCAAATGTCGTGTTGTGAGGGTCTGCTGGGAACGTCTGGCAGAATCCCCTGTCAGGAAGAGTTTCAACTACCACCTCCGGCAGAGCTTTTCCCACGTCCCGGAGGAGGCGGGGGACATTGAGTCCTTCCGAGTGGACCATGTTCCATGCCTTCATTGTTGAGGCAGCCGACCGGAGTTGTCGGTGCCTGTCATGGCGGCAATCACCGAACCCGCTGGTGGACACCGGCAGTAAGGGATGCCGTCAAGCTGAAGAAGGAGTCCTATCGGGCCGTTTTGGCCTGCGGGACTCCGGAGGCAGCCGACGGGTACCAGATCGCCAAGCAGAACGTGGCTTCGGCAGTTGCTGAGACAAAAGCCCGGGCGTGGGAGGAGTTTAGCAAGGCCATTGAAATGACTTCTGGATGGCTTCGAGGAAATTCTGGTCCACCATCCGGCATCTCAGGAGGGGGAAGCACTGCACCGTCAACACCGTTTACAGTGGAGATGGCGTGCTGCTGACCTCGACTCAGGACTTCGTGAGTCGGTGGGGAGAATACTTCGAAGACCTCCTCAATTCCACCGACACGACACACCTTCCATTGTCGAAGCAGGGCCTAGAGACTCTGAGGTGGACTCTCCAATCTCTGGGGTCAAAGTCACTGAGGTAGTTAAAAAAAAAAAAACTCCTCGGGGGCAAGGCCCCAGGGGTGGATGGGATCAGCCTGGAATTTTTAAAGGCTCTGGATGTTGTGGGGTTGTCATGGCTGACACGCCTCTACAGCATTGCGCGGACATCAGGGACGGTGCCTCTGGATTGGCAGACTGGGGTGGTGGTTCCCCTCTTTAAGAAGGGGGACTGGAGGATGTGTTCCACCTACAGAGAAATCATACTCCTCAGCCTCCCTGGTAAGGTCTATTCAGGGGTGCTGGAGAGGAGGGTCCGTCGGGAAGTCGAATCTCGGATTCAGGAGGAGCAGTGAGGTTTTCGTTCTGGCCGTGGATCAGTGAACCAGCTCTGTACCCTCGGCAGGATCCTTGAGGGTGCATGGGAGTCCGCTCAACTAGTCCACATGTATTTTGTGTCCCTCGGGAAGTTCTGTGGAGGATGCTTCGGGAGTACGGGGTGCCGAGCCAACTGATAAGGGCGGTTCAGTCCCTGTATCATCGATGCCAGAGTTTTGCCCGCAATTCCGGCAGTATGTTGGACTCGTTCCCAGTGAGGGTTGGACTCCGCCTAGGCTTCCCTTTGTCACCGATTCTGTTCATAACTTTTATGGACATAATTTCTAGGCGCAGCCAAGGGCTTGAGGGTGTCCGGTTTGGGGATCAGCATTACATCTTGATGATCAAAAACGTCCAAAAGAGAGGAGACCCCTTTAAGGTTCTTAACCCCTAACCCTAACCCAGCATCTCTGCTTTCTGCAGACGACATGGTGCTGTTGGCTTCTTCAAGGCTTAATCTCCAGCTCTCACTGGAGTGGTTCGGTCGGGATGAGGATCAGCATCTCCAAATCTGAATCCATGGTCCTCAATCAGAAAAGGGTGGAGCCCTCTCCGGATAGGGGATTAGATCCTGCCCTAAGTGGAGGAGTTCAAGTATCTTGGGGTCTTGTTCATGAGCGAGGGCAGGATAAGCCGTGAGATCGACAGGCGGATCGGTGCAGCGTCGGCTGTAATGCGGACTCTGTACCGGTCCGTCGTGGTGAAGAGAGAGGTGAGCCAAAAGGCAAAGCCCTCAATTTACCGGTCAATCTACGCTCCTACCCTACACGCGCTATGAGTTGTGACCGAAAGAACAAAATCCCGGATACAAGCGGCCAAAATGAGCTTCCTCCGCAGGGTGTCTGGGCTCTCCCTTAGAGATACTGTGAGAAGCTCGGTCATCCGGGAAAGACTCGGAGTAGAGCCGCTGCTCCTCCACATTGAGAGAAGCCAGATGAGGTGGCTTGGTTATCTCACAAGGATGCCTCCTGAACGCCTCCCTGGGGAGGTGTTTCGGGCATGTCCCACCGGCAGGAGACCCCGTGGACGACCCAGGAGGCGCTGGAGAGACTATGTCTCAGATGGCCTGGGAACGCCTTGGGATCCTCCAGGATGAGCTGGACAAAGTGGCTGGGGAGACGGAAGTCTGGGAGTCCCTCCTAAAGCTTCTGCCCCCGCGACCCGACCCCGGAAAAGCGGAAGAAGATGGATGGATGGATGCAGCCGGAAGTCATTCTCCATGGCCTCGCCAAACTCCTCCCATGCCTGGGGTTTTACCTCATCAACCACCGAGGCTGTGTTCCGCTTGGCCATCGGGTACCTGTTAGCTGCCTCTGGAGTCCCACAGGCCCGATAGGACTCGTTCTTCAGCTTGACGGCATCCCTTACCACCATCCCTTACCACCAGTGGGTTCGGGGGTCGCCGCCATGACAGGCACCAATCACAGCTCTGGTCAGCTGCCTCAACAATGGAGGTACGGTCCACTCGGAGTTGGACTCAATAACCCACACCTCCTCCGGGACGTCGGAAAAGCTCTGCCGGAGGTGGGGTTTGAAGCTCTTTCTGACAGGGAAACTTAAAACAATTTTCAAAATGTTTTAACTTCAAACTGCTTCCAATGAGTCACCCTTGAGGTAGCCTATTGCCCTCATTTCACCCAGTCAACCTTAGATTCTCACTGTAGGCCTCCCCAGTTGGGCAACCATCTTGGTTAGGACATGATGTACACTACACCATCTTGACCCTAGGTGCTCTTAATGAGGTGGCCATCTTGGCCAGAGTATCAGGTACACTCCGCATTCTTGCACATGGGCCTCACCAGTGGTGCGGCTATGTTGGACAGAATAATATGTAAACCCCAAATTCTCGTCACGGTGTGTCTTCCGTGTCATCGGAGGACATGGCACCCCGCTCTGGGTATTGTGGCATCGAGAAGCCAGAGCACATCTATGGTTCACCAAATGAAGATAAGCAGATGTAGCACTTCCTCATCCCCTTGCATTTGTTCAATATATTAATGATGTCATCCTCCAGCTGCTGTCTGAATGTCCATCTGTCTTCACCGCAGTTGTCTATGTTGAAACGTGCAACCCCAAACTGCAGCAGTTGGAGAAACTTAAAAGGGGCCCCTCTCTTTTTGGATGTTTTTGATCGTCAAGATGCATCCACCAGCCTAAGTCCCAAAAGTTGTGAGAAGAATAAACCATGTTTCCCTTGCCTATATCATATTCTTTGTTTGGTTGTGATTTGGATTTTGGATTGTTTTTCTTGGCCTTTCTGTCAGTGATATGCATTCCTGGTGCTCATTGTAAGTCTAGATCATTGTTCCCACTTGTTCCCACATCAACTAGGGGAATCAAAATCGGAAATACGGGTCCTATGGACCCCCCCCCCCCACACACACACACACATACACAAACAGTGATGGGGTGTTTGTTAAGTATATTTTTTACCCCCCCCACACACACATAGCTTTTAAAATATATTTCTTAAATGATGATGATTACATCCACTACATCATGATTCAGAGGGATTTGCCTACGCTAGTGTCACCCATGGAGTGTCGATTTTGTTGGTATGCGCCTTAATAAAATACACCTAAATTGTGCCTGCATTTAGAATTAGAATTTTTATCCAGTCTAAAATTGAGTCTACATTTACCAAATTTGCAGATGCGAGGCAGAAGTGCCAGTGAGGCATATCGCAACGCATCTACCAAATTCACACGTCAAACTAAACTATTGCTCCTGCATGAAAATGGTAATGCAGCCACTTTTTTGCCAAGCACAAATTACTTCAATAAAATGTTCAGATACGTCAGGGGCGTCATGCCCAGTTGAGCGCAATACAGCCCCACTCACGCTAATCTAGACTTGTGCTGATACAAAAATGACGTTGCGCCTATTTTTACACCAAGTGCACAGGTGCTAGTCTACCAGAATAGGGCCCTTAATGTGTGAACATGCGCAATAGAAATTGTGATTTTTTTTTTTTTTCAAGGTTTTGGCTGTGTATCAGGAAGCTGAGTGGGAATCTGAGTTGTAGCTGCCTAATGATGTCTGCTGTGTATTGCTTCTTAGCCTACTGCTCTCTACATTTGTCATAATCACCGGCGGTTTTCTCATTAGTGGAGCCCATTAGCCATTAAAGCTCTATTTGCCTCTTATCAGGCCACCACCACTGCATTACCAGGCTCAGTGTACGCACGCAAGCAGGCACGTACATACATGCAGGGATGCGTGCACGAATGTGAGCGCACACACGCACATAATCACATACGCATACACGTACACATTTGCCGACACACACAATCCACATGTACAATGATTTACAAATAATCAAAATATGCAGCACAAGAGAATAACACTGCAAATGTCATGATGTTGTTAGTCTTTTGCACCATGTAGCCCAAGAATCTCAAATCTTCTTTAACCTCACACATCTAACTGAATGAATCTAGTAGTGCAGGCATCAGTTACAAAGTGCACCCATCCTAATCTGGGTCCATTAGCAATATCAGTCCCTTTCCAGTTGCTGAGCTTTGTTCAGCTGTCAGGATGACCAATGATGTCACACCTCTGCCTGATTCATGATGACGACCCTGAGATCACGTGTGATGGAAGCATCAGGCCAAATGAGCAAATGCGCCCCACCAACCTATTATATTCAATTTATCTAACTGAGCATCTAATGGGAGCACTTCTTTCCAACATTGTGATGCTATCACAGATGGTTTGGAGGCTTTGACTCCATGACTGAGGCTATCTGTGACAACTTTAAAACTGGAGCTGATGTTAACACGTCACACAGATAGGAAATATACAATACAATATAAATGGAGCCCTTTAAAAGCACATGGATTCACTTATGATTTGTCTGTGATGATTAAAACATTGTTCAAAATCTATATATGGAGAGAGTTGTTCTAAACTGCGGATAAGAGAGGGAAACTTAATCAATTCCATGATTAAAAAACAAAGTCACACCCCACTCATTTATCCCAGGTTAGGTCCTTCATTGGCTGGATTTTGGGCATTTGGCAGGAAACAAACCTACTCCATCTGCGTAAACGATAGATGCATGCACCAATCCACTACCAGTGTAAAACTCAAGAACAAGGCAACATTTATTAACGGGCCTCTTGGGAAAGTCAAATCTGACTTTAGGACTTTCCTTAACCTTTGTAATTCGGTAAAGGATTACATATAAAAGTGCTCCTCTTCGAACATGGAAAAGGAATGCACTGTTTAAAATTAATTAAAATCCACTTTTCCAATCCAAGGTCATCCCACGAAAGTGACTATTACTGATATTACTAGAGAACCTAACCTATAAAATATTTGCTGGATAATATGGAAAAAATATATATTTTAGAATATTTAATAGATTATACACATCAAGTCTTTCCACGGCAATTCAAGAAACGATAGAACCGTATTTACTGCACCCTAAGGCGTAATTAAAAGCGTTTCATTCTCTAAAAATTGATCGGGCACCTTTAATTAAGGTGCACCGTACGTGAGGACTTAGTTCCAAAATCTGTATGTTGTTGTGCAGCTGCCGAAACAGGGACATAATACACAAGTTGACAGTGATCAGAGAATGCTACATAGTACGCAAAATACATGACATAACAGCAATGAACCAATACAAACCAAGTACGTACGGTGGAGTTGTAAACTAGTCATCAGAACATTATGTTATACGTAGGGTACGTACTTACCTCTGTGACTAGTACCGTATTTTCCGGACTATAAGTCTCTCTGGAGTGCAAGTCGCACCAGCCATAAAATGCATAATAAAGAAAAAAAATAAACATACAAGTATATGTCGCACCGGAGTACAAGTCACATTTTTAGGGGGACTTTATTTGATAAATTCCAACACCAAGAACAGACATGAATAGGCAACAACAGGCCAAAGGATACAGTATGCTAACGTTACATAAACAAACAAGTAACTGAGAGCATGCCTAACATAACATATTACGGTATTTTCACAACCATAAGGCACACATAAAAGCCTTTAATTTTCTCAAAAAAATAAGGTGCGCCTTTTAATAAGATGCGCCTTTTGTGTGGACCAAATTCAAAAATCTGTAAAGTTGCTTTGTGTGGCTTCCGTAACATACAGGTGTAATATGAAGACCCGATGAACCAATCAGAGGATCTGTGTTTTACGTACGTAAATGGGACAAAAATGACAATCAGAGGACTAGACGTTACACGTGGAGGAGTACCGTAATTGCCGGACTATAAACCGCACCGGATTATAAACCTATAATTCAGGGATATTTCAGTTTTTTTCTTACATAAGCCGCACATGCACACGAGTTTTTTACAAAGAAAGCCTTTTTAACGTTTTAATAACATACTTGAACATGTCTTTCTAAACATTGCCTGTGACGCAGCAGTAGTACCGCAGCAACGCGGAAGTGTGCACGCGAGTTACTAAGGGGGGCGCGTGTGACACCAGTGAACATGCTTTTCTTTTGGCTGTACTAGATTAAAGGGTAATTAGACAAGCATTGCAGTAGGTGGGAGTGGCGGTATCACTGTAAGAGTGTGCGCAAGGAGTATTCACTCTACAGTGTAGCGCGCACGGAACATACGCACACACAGCACAGCGCAGGCGATAAAAAGTGCAGTGGGACACCATGGAAAAATATTTAACAGGGTTGAAAAAAACGGCGGAGAGAGTTGGAGATAAGAGAATTGAGAGTCACACGAAAGCTAAGACGAGGAAATATGACAAAGCGTACTTAGGGCTCGGCTTCAGTGCGACTACGATGGGAGACGAGGAAAGACCGGTGTATTTACTGTGCCTTACAATGTTGGCAGCGGATGGTATGAAGCCAAATAAATTAAGACAGCACTTAATTGCACCCCAATCACACTGATAAGATGCTTGAGGTTTTTCAGCGAAAACGGGCTGAATATTGCAAACAATCATCCCACTTTGTGAATGCTACTTCAGTCAATCAGCAAGCACTGGAAGCATCATATACATACAGCAGCGCACGAAATTGCTCAGTGCAAAAAAAAAAAAAAAAAACATACCATTGCAGAAGACCTGATACGACCTGCAGCCGTGGATATGGTCATGCTGCCTCATTTTGATTAAAAAAACAGCACAAATTAATTTATTCATTTTTGTTTTGTAGGTTAAAATGTTTTATATATAGTGCTTCTGAGTTAATGTTGCTGATTACTTTGAATTGAATATTATTTATTGCTGTAATTTAATTTAATATTATGTATGGTTATTATTATTTTATTGTATTTTTTTCAGCATAAAATGGCAGTTGGTCAAGAATGTTTATAATTTAAATAATTATAATTTATTTTTTGATTTCAGGTAAAGTGATGCACATTGAATCTGTTCTGGTACAGACTAAAAAACAGTGTTATTAATAAAGGTATTCTTTATTGTATGTTGAGCTTTCTTTTTTATTTATTTTTTGTTTCCTTTAATGTTAATAAGGGTACAAGCATGGGGGGGTGGCGCAAAATGTTTTCTTCTCCCTATGGGGTTATCAAAGAAAATAATTGAAAAGTACTGATCTAGATGGAAAACATCAGAACTGTCGCCTTTTTTAATCACTTTTTCAGCGTGTCTGGCCCACTGCATGGTTGTTGTAACACTAGCAGTGTCCATCTCCACCAAGTGTTTCCTTACCCAGTTGCGGAAACCAATGAAGAGCGCATTTAGAAACTGTTGCTAAGCACTGTCAGCCGCATCATTGAATGAGATGCCACTATGCACGCTGAATTATTTTTCAAATCTCAAGCAAAAATCAGCAGTATCTTCCCCAGGTTTCTGTTTTATTCCTGCTAAATTACCATAATTTGCTCATCTATGAAATACAGTTCTCACTCTTTGCACAAGATCATTCCATTGTGCTGCATACTCCCCTCTCAATTGATTTCCCTTGACGGGACAGGGGGAAGGCCCTTGATTATTTCTTTCTATTTCTATTAGAGATGCACCGATCCGATATCTGGATCGGATATCGGCCCCGATATCAACAAAATAGATGGATCGGGTATCGGAAAATGCAGCCCATCTGTGAGCCGATCCTTTCCTTAATCCTTTCCTATTGGGACGCGGGCTACGTCATACGTCAGCAGCACGTGTGCCGCATGCCACGAGAGTTTTCTAAACAAACGCAAACATGGAGCGAACGAAAGAGTCAGCTGTGTGGAGGTACTTTAAACTGAACACGCCAACTAGCTCGACGGCAGTTTGTAATGTCTGCAAAGCTAATGTTGCCAGGGGTGGTGGTAGTACTGCTAGTTATAGTACTACCAATTTAATTAAGAATCTCCAGAAACACCACGCAACGGAGCACCGGGAGTTCCAGCAGTTGAGCAGATAAAAGGGAGCGGGAGGTGGACCTACACAGCAGTTAACGTTAGCAAATGCACTGCAAAGACGGGAGAAATTCCCAGGCAATACCTCAAAAGCTATGAGAATTACTGAGAAAGTGCTGGAATTCATGGTTTTGGATGGACAACCGATGAGTGGTTGAAAACGAGTGTTAGAGTTGTGCACACTCCAACTTATTTTGCAAGAACCAAACAGGAGACAAGTAAGTCCTCTTAAGCACCTGCAGGTGGAGAGTCCATTCGTCGCTGTCTGAACAGCGATGATCGAATGAAGTCTAACTCAGGCCTCTTGCAGGAGCATTTTTATTGAGAGAAACAGAGTGGGGGTTGAGAGTGGGCGTGAGCGCAAACAGGATGGGGCCGAAGGCCCTGGCCTGCTGATCAAAGCACAGCAGGGGGTCTTTCACGATGTTGTGTAAACAAAACAACTTTGATTGCTTCCTCTGCAGCTAGTCAATCAGTTCAAAAGATCTTAGCACTTTGTTCTACTACTTTTGTTAAGACAGGACAGGCGAGGGTAATTATTACAGGTTACATTCCAACATAATCCTACGATAAAGATAACCTGGAAAACCCTAACAACGAGGGCTTCCGACGTTTACTTGAGCACCTGGAGCCACGGTACAATTTGCCATCGCGCAAGTATTTTTCTGAGACCGCACTGTCAGAAATATATGAGAAAGTGTGCGAACACTTGTCACAAGAATTAAGAGATGTAGATGCCATGAGCTTCACAGCTGATATCTGGAGCTCGAAGGTGTGCCCCATGTCTATGTTGAGTTTAACTGTGCACTGGTTAGACAGGAATCACACCCCTCACAGTGCCATGCTGCAAGCTAAAAACTTCCCCGGAGCACACAACGGTGACACAATTTTGACTGCCATTAAGGCAATGCTTGATAATTGGAATATTCCGCTCAACAAAGTGCATGTCATTCTCAGAGACAATGCCAGCAATATGAAATAGGCCATGGAAAAGATGGGAGTGTGCAGCTTGGGCTGTTTTGCTCACACACTACAGCTCGTTGTTAACGAGGGGCCACTGTCTCAGCGAAGTGTGAGCGATGTGATTGTAAACGGCCGACAGATTGTGAAACATTTCAAACATTCTCCACTTGCTTATTCACGGCTATATGACGTCCAACTCCAGATGCAAATGCAACCTAAACGCTTACAACAAGACGTCAGAACAAGATGGAACAGCACTTACTTCATGATACAGAGTCTGCTGGAACAGAAGCGCGTACTAGGTGCCTATTTTGTGGATTATGATCTGCCCACAACACTGACTGCTAACCAGTGGGCCTTGCTGGAGAAAACTAGCACTGTTTTGGAACCATTTGAAGAGCTGACCAGGAAAATAAGCATCCACCGCCTCCACTGCTGATGTCATTCCAGCCATCACTGTCCTCAAACGCATCCTGACCAAGGAAGACGAGGCAGATGCTGGCATTAAAACGATTAAAGACCCTGCTCCAAGCTGTCAAACAACGTTTTGACTCAGTAGAAGATGAGCCTCTGTACGCCCTGGCCACTTTGTTGATCCCAAGATATAAGGACAGGTAAGATATTTTAAGCTAACATACTCAACAGGCCGTGAGCTATTAGCTGTGATATAATCACAACATATCACGGTCTGAAGTGAACTATTGCTTTTATATAACAGATACCAAGTATGGCAATATGAAAGTTATAGACACCTAAGCTGCTCTATGTCTGTTTCAGATACTTTACAAGTGAGACCTCCACCAAGCATGCAAAATATGCACTGTTGAAGGAGCTTGAAGACAGGGGTTTGACCAGCACAGCAGGAGCAGCGGAGGCTTCACAGCGACCAGAGAAGGCCCCTCGGATGGAGACTGCAGCAGAAGCAGTAGCAGCTCCAAGCAAGAGCAGTTTCATGGAAGCATTTGAGCAAATTCTGGAGGAGAGTGAGGATGCAGGTGCAGCAAGCAGCTCAAGCCCTGCAGTTCAACTGAATGAATATTTAGCTGAGAAAACCATCACTGCATCAGACAGCCCATACAATTACTGGGAAACGAACAAACATCGGCTACCTGATCTTGCTGCTACTGCCAAAAAGTATCTCTGTGCCCCCTGCACCAGTGTGGAAAGTGAGCGATTGTTCAGCACAGTTTCCAACACTGTGAATGACAAGCGAAAGAGACTGACTGCAGACGGAGCAGAAATGCTTGTCTTCTTGACAAAGAATTTGTCAATGCTGCTTAAGTGAGCATTAATGAGGGGTTGAGACTGCACAAGTTTCAGAGCACCAGGCCATGAATGGTGCGACATGTAGAGACATGTTTACATTGCTTGATTATTGTATTTGACCAAGTCACTTGTTTATTCTCTTGTCCCGATGCTATATTTTATTTTTAATTCCACTCTGCACTTTCAGTATTTAGAAATAATTTTGAATGTTTTTTTTTTTTTTTTGTTCGACTAAGCAGAGCTTGTTTTCAGGGAGCACTTCTCATTGCTGCTTAAATGAGCATTTAGAGCATCAACAGGTCATGAGTGGTGTGGAATGGCACCTAATGTTTACATGTTTACGATTTCTTTTAATATTTGGTTACTGTATGCTTGATCACCCTTATTATTTGCCCAGTGCATTTTCAGCTGCAACATTTGTATTTTTTTAAGGAAGTTTGTATCCTAATTTACTTGAATTTAAATGCTGATACACTTTATTGCTGCTGTTGCACATTTTTTGTTACAAATAAATACTTCATTGCATTAATCTGCTTTATCTTGTTACATTTTGTCTTAGGAAATAACTGTGTAGTCATGCCTGATGCCATTGCCTTTAGTCTTTTCTGTTCCACATGTAGAGGTATGTGGCTTGTTAAGTCAACCATAATATCGGATCGGTATCGGGTATCGACCGATACGCAAAACCACGGCATCAATATCGAAACTGAAAAAGTTGGATCGGTGCATCTCTAATTTCTATTGTCCTCTAACATTGGTCCAGTCTTTTACAAAGAAGACTCTTGCCCATTTAGTCTGTAGGAATGTGTTATTCCAGCCAGGATTTCTGCCCATTTATCTGGGTCTTCTGCAAGAGGAGTAACCCCTTCCACTGCTTTTATTGCCTCTTCTAAAGTCCATGGTCGAAAAATATGTGTGTGTCGAGGGTGGCCTGATCCTCCAATAGGGTTTGGCACCTGTATCATTGGGTATACATCAGCATTGTCTATATTTTGGGGCAATTTAGCACCATTGGCATTATATGGGGGAGAATTAAATTCAGGGATGAGAATCGCAAATGTGAAAAAACACTGAAAAGTAGCCGGGGGTCTGGGGGGCCGATGGTATCTATCTATCTATCTATCTATCTATCTATCTATCATGAATGAATAGGGTAAAAAAAACAAAAAATCCTGCCTAGCTACAATAACAGATAAGCTCACACCTCATTGGATAAAGTACATAAGCAGACAAGTATATTCACATATTAAATCAATAAAGAAGACATAACTAAACATTTTTTATATAAGGTAATAACAAAGGTTGTTACAACTTTATGATCTAGTATTTCTGTGCACTGCAAAATTACAAATGTCTTTTGATATATTGCCTAAATAGCTTAAAGGCCCAGAGACACCAGTATATGTATAAATCGGTTTTAGTTATTGTCAAGTGGCCCACACTTTTGTGGGGTTACACTGCAGCTCCCCACTTGAAAGGCGCTTGGACAAAAGGATTTGAACTGGACTTCACTCAGTGATCATGACTGTTTTTTTTTTTTCTTGTCTTTGGTTTATTTGCAACACAGCTGACACAGCTGACACAGGTGAAAAACCTTAAAATAAACACAAATAGATGGTCAAACTCTAAACCATAATTAAGCAATACAATCCAAATACTTAGGTTTTAAATACTAAGTCAGGATGACTTAGCCAAACAGCTTTCAACCCTGGTAAGTACATACAAACATTTTTCCCGATTTCTTTTTTAGCTTTTACTTTTTAGAATACGCCACATAATTTACCACAATTTCACTATAATGTTGAACATAACCATGACCCATATCAATTTTACATATTAATTTCCTAAGCCACCCAGATGTGAGCTGTAGCCCCATATTCAAATGTCCAAAGGCTCACCGGCTCCTTCTTTTGCTTCGTTTTCCAAGCTTTCCGCTGCAGTCCTGCCCTTTGGAAATGCTGCCTTGTCTAAATCATGGCAAGTTACCGTGGGCTCCAACACTCTCCCTCTTAATTAACCCCACCTGGTGCTCTCAACAGCCTGCCTCCTTGGGTGTGGCTGAGACACACCCAGGCAGAGAGGGTGCGGCTTCCAACACCTCCCACTCGATCTTCCCACGGAAACCGCTGGAAAGATCGCAGACAATGACTTGTGGTCAGGGTTTCTATTTTGGGCTTTCTGTCTGCTCTTCCACTGGTAGCAAAACCACCAGTCGTCGAACATCCCGGTGAAGAATTGTGGACTGATGATCCCTCTGGATGCTGGATGTAGGATGCTTCTACTGGCCATACAGCAGAATACAAGTCCCCAAACTTTCCACCTGACTCTTTTCCTCACATCATCTTTGACCTGATATGGTCCAAACAGGTCGACTCCTGTGAACTCAAATGGAGCTGCCTCCCACTTTGGCGTTTCCAGGCTCCTACTTTGAGCTGCAAAATGCTTTGCTGCCCTCCAGACCTGGGCGACAACCTTAACCAGGCGGGTCAGGTTGCTGAACCGTCTTTCATCCACCAGGTTTCGGGCAGCAATGCCAGCAGGTGGCCTCCGGCACTCAAGATCTGGTGGGTCTTTATTCACCTGAGCTCTTGTGAGTGCAGATGTAAATACTTTCTTCTGCATCTTCCCGGCACTCTCTTTTGCATTGACCAGCGCGTCTTCTTGGTTTTCTTTCCCATGCTCGCCCTCTAGTGGCGGATTGCTCTCAAACTCGACCTCATCGTTCTCCTCGAGCTTCCTAATCTTGGCGGGCAGCGCCGCTTCCGATTCGTCCACCACCCGCGAGCGGCGTCTTTTCTTCTCCGAGATTTTACCCGTCGTCTTCTGACTTGCGGCATCTGAGCCTTGCTGCTGCTTCTTTTTCTTCTTCTGCTGTTGCTGCTGCAGAACTGGCGGCTCGGCGTCCATCGGCGCCACTTTGGCCTCCTCTGGCAGCAGCTTCTTTTTCTTCTTCTTTTTCTTTTTCTTCTCTTCCTCCCCGCCGCCACCTGAAGATGGATTGTCTTCAGTCATCTTGATGGGCTTCCCCTTCTTAGTCTTGGGAAATATTCCCGGCTTCCTAGGAGCATCTTCAGGAGGGTTATTGAGCATCTCAATGACTTTTTGGGCTTGCTCTGGGTTCTCGAACTCCACAAGGGCAAAGCCTTTGGGATCGTTGGTGGTTTTGTATCTGGGGATGCTGGCGTAAACGACGGTCCCGCATTTAGAGAAGACCTTCTCGATCCAGCTGTGAGTCACGTCCTTGGGCAGGAGCTCCACGTAGACTGTGCGGCTGTCCACGTCAGGTGGAACATCTCCGATGGGAAGTTGCCGTCTCACTTTATCACCCTCTAAATTCACCTCCAGTACGGAAGAATTCTTCAGAGCCCGGGCGATCAGTTTAGTGTCGCTCCTCAGCTTCTTCATGCGATTGAAGCTCGCCACCACGGATAAATCAACATAGCCGTCATCCGACTCGTCAATGAGCTTTCTCAGAAAGCGGTCCTTGTGGAGGTTGACGTCTCCGAACCAGAATTCCACTTGTTTTTTCACTTCGCACAGCAGCTGCTTGACGCGGGATCTCTGAGGTTGAATGGGGACTTTGCAGGTGTGTTCTTCATACATCACAGCAGCAGTCCTCATAGATCTAGCAAAGTGCGTCCTTGACGTGCGGGCTGAGACAGTGACCTCCTCAAACAACTCAGGATGGGTGCCTGCAACTGTTTTCCCTAGTGGTCCGTCCCACAGCACGAGGTCCCCCACCGTGCGGATTTTCTGTGGAGCCAGCTGCCCCTCTTTGTGACTTATAAGAAGCTGGATCACTTTTGGTCTTGTCAGGTCACTAAGTGGGATGTCTGGGAAGAACCTTTGCAGTTTTCCGGCGGACACATGCCTGTGGATGTCTGCTATGCTGTCTAAGCCGTAACAAACTAGCTGGTGGGACTTGAGAGTGCCTTTTGGGGTGGTGATACAGATTTTTAGGAGGTATCGTTTGGTTTTGACCAAGACTTTCATGCCTCCCACGCCATAAACCACAAGCGTGACGTCTTCACTTCTAAGATTGAGCTGCCCTGCGCCCTCATGGGTGATATAGTTGGTATCGGATGCTAGGTCGATCAAAATCCCAATTTTCTGCCCAGCATTGGCAGTTACCTCCAACAGCATCATGATGACCGGCCACTCCACTAGGCCGCTCTCTGCCAGGAGACTTGAGTGCATCTTCGCAGCGTGGGAGGTTCTTGCTACTGTGTTGCAGAATGCGTCCCGGCACTGTTGGACTAATTCAGGTGAGAGCTTTTTGAAGAATTCTTCCTGAGCCTCGGTGTAACCCTTCTCGCCACCTCCCACTGTGCTGCCTTTGCTCCTCCTCTGGGCCATGCTGCCTCTGGATGGTTCAGCATTGGGACACAGGTAGAAATGATGCTCTCTTTGGTCCTCGCACTCAGGATTTTTACACAGGAATGTTGTCCTGCAGTGATTATCACCATCATGGATCTCTAGGCATTTCCAGCAGGCGCCCAATTTCCGCACTGCCTTCTTTTTCTCTGTGAGCCTGAGCACCCGGAACTTCTTGCAGAAATACAGCTTCCTCTTATGCTTACTGTCCCCACAGATGATGCATCCTGAGAGGTGGCTACTTGACTGGCTTGAGGCTCTAGTTCTGGCTTGCCTTTGCTCAGGTCGCTCTCTCCTGGATGATGGCTCTTCATCCCTCAACTGGTCCAGCTGTTCATAAATGGTTTCTTGACTCTTGAGGAAGGTCAGAAGACTGTCAAACCGCTTCTCTGGATCAGGACAACTTCTCCCAGCTGCATAGAGAAGCCACTCTTTCTTCAATGCATCAGGAAGCTTGCTTTCTATTGACTTTGTCACCAGAGGATTCTTTAAAGCATCAGTTTCACCAAGGTCACTCAGATCTTGAAGGGCTTTTCCAACAGCTTGGATGAGCTCAACAACTTTCTTGGGCTGGTGGCCTCTAACAGCTGGAAGTCTCTGGATCTCCTCCACTATTTCAATGGCGATCGCTGTTTAACTTCCAAACCGGTTCTCCAGGACCCGAAAGATGTCGTCTGCTGTGTTATAGGTCATCAGCCGAAGATCTCTCATTATTTTCTCATCCAAACTGTCAAGGAGCTGGAACTTTTTAACTTCTTTTGACCCAGTGGGCTCTCCTTGCCTCTGAAGGGCCTCCCAGTCTCTTTTCCAGCGATGAAAGTCTCGCCTGATGCCAGTGAACTTGGGGAGGGGGATTGGCTTTAGCCTAATGGCTGTTGGGTAGCTGATGGAAGCTGCACTTACACTTCTTTCAACATCTTCTTTAGCTTTTGCTCCAATGAACCATGCTTTTCTGGACATTAACTTCGGAATGATGCTTTCAAGCTCCCTCACACGCAGTTGGAAGTCTTTCTGCTCGACGGGAGGGGCCCAACACTTCCACTGTGTGTGCAGCTCCTTTGCTCTCTTGATCAATCTTTCCATGTAATCAAACAGAAAGTCAAAGGCCTCTTTACTTCCATCAGGTTCAAGGGACATCACAGTCTTTACTTTCTTCTCTGCAGCCTCTACTGCCATCGTCACTTCCTCTTCTCCGAAGTTAGCCCAGAGTGTCCTTTGAATGAGGTCCTTCAGCTCTTTCAGTTTCATCTCACACCCGTCCGCAGTTTCCACAATATCGGCCTTTTGCTGTTCGCTCAAACTGGGAACTTCATCGGGGTCCTCCTCCAGCTCCATCTCTGCAAGGTACTGGGTTTCCACATCCTCATTTGCTTCCATGACTTTGCTGGACTCAATTATAAGGGTCTTGAAACTGTCTCTGAGCTCCTCTTCAGACATTATGGCATGCATCCGGACAATGTTGTTGGCCAGCCTAGAGAATTGCCGCTTTGCCGACGTCCTCTTGGCTTTGAGCTGCTCCAATGACTGTGAGTCGGCCATCTTTCCTTCCCACCAGGATTAAATTGCCGTGAGCTGATACTCAGTGTGTTACCAAGCCTCTGGATTTCCAGGCCTGGTCAGTTCAGGATACTCCGGTCTTCACACCGGTTTTTCACTGTCAAGTGGCCCACACTTTTGTGGGGTTACACTGCAGCTCCCCACTTGAAAGGCGCTTGGACAAAAGGATTTGAACTGGACTTCACTCAGTGATCATGACTGGGTTTTTTTTTCCTTGTCTTTGGTTTATTTGCAACACAGCTGACACAGCTGACACAGGTGAAAAACCTTAAAATAAACACAAATAGATGGTCAAACTCTAAACCATAATTAAGCAATACAATCCAAATACTTAGGTTTTAAATACTAAGTCAGGATGACTTAGCCAAACAGCTTTCAACCCTGGTAAGTACATACAAACATTTTTCCCGATTTCTTTTTTAGCTTTTACTTTTTAGAATACACCACATAATTTACCACAATTTCACTATAATGTTGAACATAACCATGACCCATATCAATTTTACATATTAATTTCCTAAGCTACCCAGATGTGAGCTGTAGCCCCATATTCAAATGTCCAAAGGCTCACCGGCTCCTTCTTTTGCTTCGTTTTCCAAGCTTTCCGCTGCAGTCCTGCCCTTTGGAAATGCTGCCTTGTCTAAATCATGGCAAGTTACCGTGGGCTCCAACACTCTCCCTTTTAATTAACCCCACCTGGTGCTCTCAACAGCCTGCCTCCTTGGGTGTGGCTGAGACACACCCAGGCAGAGAGGGTGCGGCTTCCAACTCGTCTCAACAGTTATCTTATGGGCTTATAAATATAAATTGATGATCAAAACAACGAAAAGGAAGCTGTTGCTCTGAAAAATATAATTTAAATTTGCCGCGCAGACGAGTTTGACTGCACCAAGCCGCCAGCCGGAAGTGACGTCTCATGACGTCTTAAGTTGTACGCGTTTAGCTTCAGTGAATGTAAACAAAAAGAGAAGAGGGACCAGCGCGGAGACCATCGGGCCAGGTTTGCGGCCAACCCAGCTCGCCTAGCCGTGCCTTCCATTCTCTTGGCGTACGTTCGTTCGCGGGACGACAAGATGGGTTGTGTTCGCCTGATAGGATCCACGAACCGGACAGTGCGTGCCTGCTGTGTGCTCGTGTTCACAGTGGCCTGGTTGACTGTCATCTTTCTGGACTCTGCTGTGCATCGGGAGCGGCTATCGTGCTATCACTCTTATTGTTCATCTTTTTGTTTTAATTTCCCTGTGTTGTTTACTTGTATGTGCGTTGTGAACTCTGTCTTGTCACCCTGGGATAGTGAGAAACGTAATTTCGATCTCTTTGTGTGTCTTGACATGCGGAGGAATTGACAATAAAGGAGACTTTGAGACTTTGACTTTGAATAGTATGTCGAAGCGTGACGGGAGGGGCACAATTCAGAAAACGTGCTCAGCTCGTCGAAAAAATGCGATTTAAGCAATAAAATTAAAAATGCGCCTAAAACCTAAACCAAACGCTGCAGATGTTCATTTCTCCATGCGCAGTGGTCAACTCGGCACTCTAAAGCCCCCTGAGAACTTTTTACTATGCCAACCTAACCACAGTGACGGGAGAGGCACAATTCAGAAAACCTGCTCAGCTCGTCGAGAAAATGCAATTTAAGCAATAAAATTAAAAATGCTTATAAAACCTAAACCAAACGTTGCAGGTCGTCATGTCTTCATGTGCCGAGATCAACTCGGCACTAAAGCCCCCAAGAGCACTTTTTACTATGCGCACCTAACCAAAGTGACGGGAGGGGCACAATTCAGAAAATGTGCTCAGCTCAGCCCAAGTGAACTGCTAGATTCATCATATTCTGCGTCAAAAGAGGTTTCTGAATCGGATAAAATGATGCTAGTACCCACAGTTGGAATCGAACTCACACGGGGAAGCGGCTAGAGTTAAGAAGCACCCGCGTTACCAAATAATAATAATAGAATAAGTTGAATAATAATAATAACAAGCATGACATGAATTGTTGGAATGTGTGAAAGTTTGAACGGGGTGAATCGGTTGAAGCATGTAGGACTAGTTAGGTGCTAAAAAAGTGGGCGGAATAAGTTTAATAATAATAATAATAATAAAGTAGAATAAGAATGTGTGAAGCTTCGCCTTCACACAACTAGAATTTGCAATTCCTGAAGAAATTGCGTGTGAAGGCGAAGACCTTCGCACTATTGTTATTCTACTTTTTTCGAAAATAAATTCCGCCCACTGTAAAATTCGAACCCACGCAGGAAAATGGCTCGTGTTGAAATCGCCATTAAGAATGAATGGGGATTTAAAAAGGGAATTTGCTAATTACACAAAAACGGTAAATGTTATCAACAAAAAAAAATGGTAGCAAGCATGCCATGAATTTTTGGAATGTGTGAAAGTTTGAACGGGGTGAATCGGTTGAAGCATGTAGGACTAGTTAGGTGCCAAAAAAGTGGGAGGAATAAGTTGAATAATAACTAGAATTGCAATTTCTGGAGAAATTGCGTGTGAAGGCGAAGACCTTCGCACTATTGTTATTCTACTTTTTTCGAAATGAAAGAAAGGAAAAATGAAAAAGGGAAATAAATGATGAATAAAATAAATGGGAAAATGATGAGAGTTACAAATGATAAACGTTAATAATAAGCGGGAAGAATAAAAAGGAAATTAAATTATTATAAAATAAATGGGAAAATGACAAAAGTTACAAATGATAAACGTTAAAAATGATAATCGGGAAGAATATAAAGGAAATTAAATTATTATAAAATAAATGGGAAAATGACAAAAGTTACAAATGATAAACGTTATAAATGATAATCGGGAAGAATAAAAAGGAAAATAAATTATTATTAAAGTAAATGGTAAAATGACAAGTTACAAATCATAAGCGTAAAAAATATGAAGCAGTGAATAAAAAGGAAAAAAACATTACCCACGGTTGGAATCGAACTCACACGGGGAAGTGGCTAGAGTTAAGAAGTGCCCGCGTTACAAACTGAGCTAATTGGTTTTCTTTTTTGAAGTGGTGGAATTCGCTTAATGTGATGAATGTTCATGTTGAATGCGCCATTAAGAATGAATGCGTAATTTTATACCACAAATGTACTAATTATGCAAGAATGACAAATGTTTATAACGAAAAAAACTGCAGCCAGTGTCGTGTGAGTTTGTGTAATGGTGAGACGCCCAATGTGACACATGTAAAATTCGAACCCACGCGGGAAAATGGCTCGTGTTGAAATCCCCATTAAGAATGAATGGGGATTTAAAAGTCACAAATTTGCTAATTACACAAAAACGGTAAATGTTATCAACAAAAAAAATGGTAGCAAGCATGACATGAATATTTGGAATGTGTGAGAGTTTGAACGGGGTGAATCGGTTGAAGCATGTAGGACTAGTTAGGTGCCAAAAAAGTGGGCGGAATAAGTTGTTTAATAATAATAATAATAATAATAATAATAAAGTAGAATAACAATGTGTGAAGGCCTTCGCCTTCACACAATAATCAAAGTCAAAGTCAAAGTCAAAGTCTCCTTTACTGTCAATTCCTCCGCATGTCAAGACACACAAAGAGATCGAAATTACGTTTCTCACTATCCCAGGGTGACAAGACAGAGTTCACAACGCACATACAAGTAAACAACACAGGAAAAATAACACAAGAAGTCAAAATCAATGAACAATAAGCGTGATAGCACGCTAGCCGCTCCCGATGCGCGGCAGACTCCGGTAAGATGACAGTCAACCAGGCCACTGTGAACACGAGCACACAGCAGGCACGCACTGTCCGGTTCGTGGATCCTATCAGGCGAACGCAACCCATCTTGTCCCGCGAACGAACGTACGCCAGGAGAATGGAAGGCACGGCTGAGCGAGCTGGGTTGGCCGCAAGCCTGGCCAGACGTCTCCGCGCTGGCCCCTCTCCCGCTGCCTCGCAGACCCGCTGCCGACGCATCCCAACAATGCTCCAGGACGGAGCAGTCCGAGCTCAGGACGCAGTCCAACCGGTGGAGGAAGAGCAGGCCAGTCCGGCGTCGCTCCATGACGAAGCAGTCCGAGCGCCCTTAATCTCTCTGCACCAAAGTCCAGAACGCCATAAAACCCACTTCCGCCGATGTTGAGCAGAACATGCCCGCCGCACTAGTAGCACGACGTATCACACGAGACGAATACACACAAAACTGCCGGACAAACACTCAGTAAACACTCACAAAACACCGAACGGGACAGAGAGTGGCCGCTGCGTGTGCACGCGCCGCCATCTTGAACCATTGAAAAATAACTAGCAATCTGCAATTCCTGGAGAAATTGCGTGTCTTCGCCTTCACACTATTGTTATTCTACTTTTTTCGAAAATAAATTGCGCCCACTGTAAAATTCGAACCCACGCGGGAAAATGGCTCGTGTTGAAATCCCCATTAAGAATGAATGGGGATTTAAAAGTCACAAATTTGCTAATTACGCAAAAACGGTAAATCTTATCAACAAAAAAAATGGTAGCAAGCATGACATGAATTTTTGGAATGTGTGAAAGTTTGAACGGGGTTAATCGGTTGAAGCATGTAGGACTAGTTAGGTGCCAAAAAATGGGGAGGAATAAGTTGTTTAATAATAATAATAATAATAATAATAATAATAATAATAATAATAATAATAATAATAATAAAGTAGAATAACAATGTGTGAAGGCCTTCGCCTTCACACAATAAAGTAGAATAACAATGTGTGAAGGCTTCGCCTTCACACAATAAAGTAGAATAACAATGTGTGAAGGCCTTCGCCTTCACACAATAATAAAGTAGAATAACAATGTGTGAAGGCCTTCGCCTTCACACAACTAGCAATCTGCAATTCCTGGAGAAATTGCGTGTGTGAAGGCGAAGACCTTCACACTATTGTTATTCTACTTTTTTCGAAAATAAATTCCGCCCACTGTAAAATTCGAACCCAGGCGGGAAAATGGCTCGTGTTGAAATCCCCATTAAGAATGAATGGGGATTTAAAAGTCACAAATTTGCTAATTACACAAAAACGGTAAAAGTTATCAACAAAAAAAATGGTAGCAAGCATGCCATGAATTTTTGGAATGTGTGAAAGTTTGAACGGGGTTAATCGGTTGAAGCATGTAGGACTAGTTAGGTCTTCACCTTCACACTAATAATAATAATAAAGGACAGCAATAACAATAGTGTGAAGGTCTTCACCTTCACACTAATAATAATAATAATAATAATAAAGGACAGCAATAACAATAGTGTGAAGGTCTTCACCTTCACACTAATAATAATAAAGTAGAATAACAATGTCAAAGTCAAGTCAAAGTCAGCTTTATTGTCAATTTCTCCACATGCCAAAGACACACAAAGAAACCGAAATTTCGTTCCCCCCTATCCCACGGTGACATGGCTCACAACAGACAAACAAGTAAACAAGTATAACAACAGCGTGCTGAATAAATAATGAATAAATAACACAATAAATAAATAAATAAATAAATTCGCCTTCACACAATAATAATAATAATAATAATAACTAGACCCCTCCGTGAGTCGTCACCTTATCGCGGTGGAGGGGTTTGCGTGCCCTTATGATCCTAGGAGCCATGTTGTCGGGGGCTTCATGCCCCTGGTAGGGTCACCCATGGCAAACGGGTCCTAGGTGGGGGGCCAGACAAAGCACGGCTCACAGAAGCCCCTTATGACGATTGAAATAAATGGACTTCGTTTTCCCTCGCCCGGACGCGGGTCACCGGGGCCTCCCTCTGGAGCCAGGCCTGGAGGCGGGGCTCGAAGGCGAGCGTCTGGTGGCCGGGCCTTCGCCCATGGGGCCCGGCCGGGCATAGCCCGAAAAGGAAACGTGGGTCCCCCTTCCCATGGGCTCACCACCTGTGGGAGGGGCCAAAGGGGTCGGGTGCAATGTGTGCTGGGCGGCAGCCAAAGGCAGGGACCTTGGCGGTCTGATCCCCGGCTGCAGAAGCTGGCTCTTGGGACATGGAATGTCACCTCTCTGGCTGGAAAGGAGCCCAAGCTGGTGTGCGAGGCAGAAAAATTCCGACTAGATATAGTCGGACTAGCCTCCACGCACAGTTTGGGTTCCGGTACAAGCCCTCTCGAGAGGGGCTGGACTCTCTTCCACTCTGGAGTTGCCCAGGTGAGAGGCGTCGAGCAGGTGTGGGTATACTTATTGCCCCCCGGCTGGGCGCCTGCACATTGGGGTTCACCCCGGTGAACGAGAGGGTAGCCTCCCTCCGCCTTCGGGTGGGGGGACGGGTCCTGACTGTTGTTTGTGTCTATGCACCAAACGGCAGCTCAGAGTACCCACCCTTCTTGGAGTCCCTGGAGGAAGTGCTGGAGAGCACTCCTTCTGGGGACTCCATCGTTCTACTGGGTGACTTCAATGCTCACGTGGGCAATGACAGTGAGACCTGGAAGGGCGTGATTGGGAGGAACGCCCCCCCCGATCTGAACCCGAGCGGTGTTCTATTGTTGGACTTCTGTGCTCGACATGGATTTTCAATAATGAACACCATGTTCAAGCATAAGGGTGTCCATGTGTGCACTTGGCACCAGGACACCCTAGGTCGCAGTTCGATGATCGACTTTGTAGTCGTGTCATCGGATTTGCGGCCGCATGTTTTGGACACTCGGGTGAAGAGAGGGGCGGAGCTGTCAACTGATCACCACCTGGTGGTGGGTTGGCTCCGATGGTGGGGGAAGATGCCGGTCCGACCTGGCAGACCCAAACGCTCTGTGAGGGTCTGCTGGGAACGTCTGGCAGAATCTCCTGTCAGGAAGAGCTTCAACTCCCACCTCCGGCAGAGCTTTTCCCACGTCCCGGGGGAGGCGGGGGACATTGAGTCTGAGTGGACCATGTTCCGCGCCTCCATTGTTGAGGCCGCCGACCGGAGCTGTGGCCGTAAGGTCGTTGGCGCCTGTCGTGGCGGCAATCCCCGAACCCGCTGGTGGACACCGGCGGTAAGGGATGCCGTCAAGCTGAAGAAGGAGTCCTATCGGGCCGTTTTGGTCTGCGGGACTCCGGAGGCAGCTGACAGGTACCGGATGGCCAAGCGGAACGCGGCTTCGGCGGTTGCTGAGGCAAAAACCCGGGCGTGGGAGGAGTTTGGTGAGGCCATGGAGAATGACTTTCGGACGGCTTCGAGGAAATTCTGGTCCACCATCCGGCGTCTCAGGAGGGGGAAGCAGTGCAACGTCAACACTGTTTACAGTGGGGATGGCGTGCTGCTGACCTCGACTAGGGACGTCGTGAATACTTGGGGAGAATACTTCGAAGACCTCCTCAATTCCACCTACACGCCTTCCATTGAGGAAGCAGGGCCTGGAGACTCTGAGGCGGATTCTCCAATCTCTGGGGTCGAAGTCACTGAGGTAGTTAAAAAACTCCTCGGTGGCAAGGCCACGGGGGTGGATGAGATCCGCCCGGAGTTCTTAAAGGCTCTGGATGTTGTGGGGCTGTCATGGCTGACACGCCTCTACAACGTTGCGTGGGCATCGGGGACAGTGCCTCTGGATTGGCAGACTGGGGTGGTGGTTCCCCTCTTTAAGAAGGGGGACCGGAGGGTGTGTTCCAATTACAGGGGAATCACACTCCTCAGCCTCCCTGGTAAGGTCTATTCAGGGGTGCTGGAGAGGAGGGTCCGTCGGGAGGTCGAACCTCGGATTCAGGAGGAGCAGTGTGGCTTTCGTCCTGGCCGTGGAACAGTGGACCAGGTCTACACCCTCGGCAGGATCCTCGAGGGTGCATGGGAGTTCGCCCAACCAGTCCACATGTGTTTTGTGGACTTGGAGAAGGCGTTCGACCGTGTCCCTCGGGAGGTTCTGTGGAGGGTGCTTCGGGAGTACGGGGTGCCGAGCCAACTGATAAGGGCGGTTCGCTCCCTGTATCACCGATGCCAGAGTCTGGTCCGCATTTCCGGCAGTAAGTCGGATTCGTTCCCAGTGAGGGTTGGACTCCGCCAAGGCTGCCCTTTGTCACCGATTCTGTTCATAATTTTTATGGACAGAATTTCTAGGCGCAGCCGAGGCGTTGAGGGGGTCCGGTTTGGGGACCTCAGCATCGCGTCTCTGCTTTTTGCAGATGACGTGGTGCTGTTGGCTTCTTCAGGCCGTGATCTCCAGCTCTCGCTGGAACGGTTCGCAGCCGAGTGTGAAGCGGTCGGGATGAGGGTCAGCACCTCCAAATCCGAGTCCATGGTCCTCGATCGGAAAAGGGTGGAATGCCCTCTCCGGATCGGGGATGAGATCCTGCCCCAAGTGGAGGAGTTCAAGTATCTTGGAGTCTTGTTCACGAGTGAGGGGAGGATGGAGCGTGAGATCGACAGGCGGATCGGTGCAGCGTCGGCAGTAATGCGGACCCTGTACCGGTCGGTTGTGGTGAAGAGAGAGCTGAGCCAAAAGGCAAAGCTCTCAATTTACCGGTCGATTTACGCTCCTACCCTCACCTATGGTCACAAGCTATGGGTCGTGACCGAAAGAACGAGATCTCGGATACAAGCGGCCGAAATGAGTTTTCTCCGCAGGATGTCCGGGCTCTCCCTTAGAGATAGGGTGAGAAGCGCGGTCATCCGGGAGAGACTCGGAGTAGAGTCGCTACTCCTCCACGTTGAGAGGAGCCAGATGAGGTGGCTCGGGCATCTTATCAGGATGCCTCCTGGACGCCTCCCTGGGGAGGTGTTCCGGGCATGTCCCACCGGTAGGAGACCCCGGGGACGACCCAGGACGCGCTGGAGAGACTACGTCTCTCAGCTGGCCTGGGAACGCCTTGGGATCCCCCGGGATGAGCTGGATGAAGTGGCTGGGGAGAGGGAAGTCTGGGAGTCCCTCCTAAAGCTGCTGCCCCCGCGACCCGACCCCGCGACCAAAATGTTTAACTCTTCCTTTAAATATCTTTACAGGTCACAACTCAAACTGAAAATTGTGATTTCATAACCCCAGATGTGTCGGAAATTACTGGCAATGACCTGGTGGATTCAGCTTCTCCCATTGAAAAGGAACCATCTGTGTCTGAAATGGTAAGAAGTGGTTTAATACATTATTTTCTAGGAGAAAAGTATTGAGGATATTGACACAGTTTATTGTTTGCAAGGTACATACGTTGTGTGTCTTTATTTCAGACCAGTGTGCAACAGCTTTCCCTTCCCTTGGATATCTCTGATGCTACTGATGATGATGATGAGGATAAAGATGAACAAAAAGATGAGGACTATATTGAAGAAGAAGAGGACGATGATGATGATGATGATGATGAAGAGGAGGAGGAAGATGACGATGAAGAAGCAGAAAAGGGAGGGATCTACAAAGAGCCACCTTCCAAAATCCCAAGGAAACAGGTTTCCCTTGAGCTGGACATGTCAGATAAGAAAGAACAGCTTGCAGAAGTGTCAAGCACTTCGTTAAAACCCCTAAAGGCAGTAAATTATAATGGTAATGGTAGCGACATTCAACGAGGTATTCATGTTAAAATGTCCTCAAACACTGCCCATCATCGTGTCTATGATAAGAGGAATTACTGCCTTTATTGCGAGAAACCTTTTGCAAAAATTGCAAGGCATCTGATGCAGAAACATTGCGATAAACCTGACATAGCTAAGGCACTGATGCATAAGAAAGGCTCAAGCCAGCGTAATTGTTTATTGACCAAAGTGAGGAATCAAGGAAACTACCAACATAACTGTGAAGTACTAGCATCTGGAAATGGACAAATCGTGCCAAGAAGGCAAGCAACAAATCCCTCAACAGCTGCAGACTATTTGCCATGCAAGTTTTGCTTTGCTATGTATGTCAAATCTGACATCTGGCGACATATCAAAAGTGAAAGAGTGAAAGAAGATGGACCAGTGAGGAGAAAAGTTCAAGCTGCTTGCTCCATGTTGTTGCCCACTGACACCTCCATTTCCATCGGACTGAAACGGGTTCTTGGAGACATGACATATGATCATGTTACTCAAGTGGTGAAAAGTGACACGCTGATAATCTCACTGGGAGAGAGGATGTTTCTAAAAAAATGGCGAGTCTAGCCGATATCGGGCAGACATGCGCAATAAGATGAGGGAACTTGCCAGACTTGTCCTAGAGGCAAGGGAAATCGACAAAGACATTGTCTTTCTGAAGGATTTAATCCACCCAGGGAAGTTCAACACTGTACTCAAGGCTGTGAAAAGTATGAATGGGTTCAATGACTTGACAAACAGATATGCCATTCCTTCAACACCGGTGAAACTGCGCTATTCCCTTGTTACGGTGACACAGATTTTGCAAGGAGAGGCTCTGCGTCAACAGGACCATGGCTTACAGGAAAGAGCAGATCAATTCCTGCGATTAATCGAAATGGAGTGGTCAACGCTTGTGTCATCCAATGCTCTGAAAACACTTTATCGGAAGAAATGGAACAACCCCCAAACACTGCCCTTATCCAAGGACATCAAAAAGCTTCGTGATCATCTGAAATGCCTTGAAGAAGCTAACAAAAAAGCACTCATCGACCATCCATCGACAAAGGCATGGAGTGAACTGTCTCAAATAACTCTGACACAGCTTATAATATTCAATCGGCGTCGTGAAGGAGAAGTGTCGCGGATGGAGTTGAAATCATACCTGGACAGAAACAAGAAAAGCATGCAGGATGACATTCTGAACAGTCTATCCCCTTTGGAGAAGAATCTGTGCAATCATCTCACCAAGGTAGAAATAGAGGGGAAAAGAGGCCGCAAAGTTCCAGTGTTGTTCCCTCCTGATGTCAAGGAATCTGTGGATCTTCTCCTCAAAACAAGGGAAGAGGTTGGGATTGCCCCAAACAACCCCTACATCTTTGCCCGCACCCATTTTGGTTCTGAGGGGAATATTCGTGGATGCGATACTCTAAAAAGATTTGCAGAGGCCTGTGGAGCAGAACGGCCAGAAAATATAACGTCCACAAAATTGCGAAAACATGTGGCTACTGTTTCACAGCTGCTAAATCTAAAAAGCCATGAGCTTGATCAGCTGGCAACTTTCATGGGCCATGATATTGAAGTCCATAGGGAATACTACAGACTGCCTGAAGAGACCTTGCAAACAGCAAAAGTCAGTAGACTCCTCTATGCCATGGAAAGTGGAGTGGGGCAATTCAAAGGACAGACCTTGGAGGGCTTAATGCCAAACATAAACTGTAAGTATAGGGTTTCAATAACTTGCTACACTTATTACTAAACAAAGCAAAGGAAAATGACTTTTAGTGCACAAGTATTGATTTAAAATATTTAGTTTCAGCTGAAGAGGAGCCGGATGACTCTGAGAGGAAGGACATTCCGTCTGAGAGGCCCACTCTCAAAAGTCAAGAAAGTAAGTTTTCACTGAATATTCATTCATTATTTACATCTGCATTGTGACTTTCAATCACAATAAGTCTTATCGTTGATCATGTGATTTCAGAAAACTCAGAGGAAGGTAAAGAAACAGTTGCTACTTCAAGAGAGGCAGTTGGGGGACAGCCATCTAAACAAAAGGGTGTGTTAGTGTAGTGACTCTAAAATATATTGTCTCCTTGAAATCAAACACTTTGTTTGACATTTGTTAACAAGGAAAATGGATGACTAATAATGCCTGTGTAATGTGCTTGATTAAGAAAATTGAATGATAATCATTTCCATCCATCTATTTATTCACTTTCTTACTTTCTTTGTTTATTTACAGTGAAATCCAGAATACCCTGGTCAAAGACAGAATAAAACATTATCCAATGTCATTTGAAGCAGTTCCTGACAGAAATGAGGGTTCCTCGAAAGGAAGACTGTGAAAAATGTTTAAATGAAAATCCATCACTCAAAGATCATGGACGAGACTGGAAAGCCATAAAATTCTTTGTACACAACAAAATTGCATCCTTAAGGAGAAATGTGTAATAAATGAGTGCTAAGTTTGTTTCTCGCTGTCTCTTTCCACCCAACCGGTCAAGGCAGATGGCCACCCACCTGCAGTCAGGGTTTGTCCGAGGGTTCTTCCCGTTTTACCTTCCCTCCGTTGCAAAGTGCAAAGGGGGGGGGGGGGGGGGGGGTTATTGGGTCTCTGAGTATAAAAAATATATAGTTTGGTCTTAACCAGGTCTATCATGTCAAACAGTGCTTTATTTTACTTAGTGTAACATTATTTTTTTTTTTTTTGGGGGGGGGGGGAAGTCACTTGTTTTCTTTTTTTGACAGTAATAAAAAAAATGAAACACTCACCCAAGTCTTGGCCTTTTCCTAAAACTGAAGAAATAAAAGGAGCATGCAGTGAATACATTGGATAACAGGTGATTGGCTATGGGTTTTGCCGTGAGGCGCCGATAGCACGCTTTCCTAATTGTGGACCAAATCCAACAACCAGCGTGATTGATATTTCCAGTGACTGGGAATTCTGGAGAACCATTTAGTCGACTAAGACTAGAATTTATATTTAGTCGACTAAAACTAGACTAAGACTAAAGGAGTCCAGATGACTGACATAAAACTAAGACTAAATAGCATTGTAGTCTAACGACTAAATACACACTTGCAATTAACACTGTTGTACATAAAAGTCCCCTCTTCAATATGTAAAAATTCATCCATCCATTTTCTGCACCATTTTGTCGCAATGGCGGTCACGGGCGTGCTGGAGCCTTTCCAGCAGTAGGCGGGAGACACCCTCAAACGGTTTCCAGCCAATCGCAGGGCACACAGAAACAACCAACCATCCGCACTCGCAGTCCCACCTTGGGGAAATTTGGAGTGCTCAATCGGCTTTATCAAGCATGTTTTAGGGATGTGGGAGAAAACCGGAGTACCCGGAGCAAATCCCTGAAGCCTTGGAGAGAACATGCAAACAGGGAGGGTCAGCGGGGGAATTGAACCGGCACCCTTCTAACATAACACATGCTAACATATGTAAAGATTTTACGATGCAAATGTCCCCTCTTCAATATATAAACTTTGCGCAAGTCCCCTCTACGATAGGAAAACATCGCACCAACAAAAAATGAAATGTCGGAAAAGTGCCCTATTCAATAAGTATAAATCAGCTTGAAATTCAATAAAGCAGAGTGTGTAATATTTTGTTTGTCTTGAACATTTTACAATGCACATGTCCCCTCTTTAATATATAAACTTCGCGCAAGTCAACCTCTATGATAGGATGACATTGTACCAGCAAAAATAACATGTCAGAAATGTCAGGTATGTACATTATTTGTATGGACAGAAAAGTGCCCTATTCAGTCTGCAAAAATCAGCTTGAAAGCAGAGTGTGTAATATTTTGTTTGTCTGAACATTTCACAATGCACACGTACCCTCTTTAATGTATAAACTTCGCACAAGTCCCCTCTACGATAGGAAGACATCGCACCAGCAAAAAATGAAATGTCGGAAAAGTGCCCTATTCAATAAGTATAAATCAGCTTGAAATTCAATAAAGCAGAGTGTGTAATATTTTGTTTGTCTTGAACATTTTACAATGCACATGTCCCCTCTTTAATATATAAACTTCGCGCAAGTCAACCTCTATGATAGGATGACATTGTACCAGCAAAAATAACATGTCAGAAATGTCAGGTATGTACATTATTTGTATGGACAGAAAAGTGCCCTATTCAGTCTGCAAAAATCAGCTTGAAAGCAGAGTGTGTAATATTTTGTTTGTCGGAACATTTTACAATGCACACGTACCCTCTTTAATATATAAACTTCGCACAAGTCAACCTGTCTTGACAATGTACCAGCAAAAATGAGATGTCGGAAATGTCAGCTATATGCATTATTTGTATGGACAGAAAAGTGCCCTATTCAGTATGAAAAAAAATCAGCTTGTAAGCAGAGTGTGTAATATTTTGTTTGTCTGACATTTCACAATGCGCATGTCCCCGCTTTACTATATAAACTTCGCACAAGTCCCCTGTATGATAGAAAGACACTGTACCAGCAAAAATTAAATGTCAGAAAGCTTTGTCAGATAAAGGCAACAGGTAAACACAATTTGTATGTCCAATCCGTGCATTTTTTGACTATAATAGATTCATGAAAGAGTTCAAAATGATCTTCTGTTTTTCTTAATTTTTAAAAGTATAAATCTCCTGAAGTATTTCTGAAGTATTTCCTTTAAAACACACATTTAATTTAGTGTTTATTTCTTTTTAACGGTATAATTAACTTAATTAATCACCTACAATGTTAAGCTTGAAACTTCACTAAAGCTGAGTCTGAAAGGCTGCCTAAGGCAGCGGTCCCCAACCTTTTTTGCACCACGGACCGGTTTAATGTCAGACAATATTTTCAAGGACCGGTCTTTGAGGTGTGGCGGATAAATACAACAAAAATAATATGATATGACCTGCATGAAAACGTTGGTATTTATTAAATATAATAATAAACACGAATCCACTCTACCTGTTTGCTTCTACAGCAAACTTTTTTTCTCTTTTTTTAAAAGAGAAATGCCCTCTTGAATACGTAAAAATCAAAATCAATTTATTATTAGTATTTAACATTTTGCTTGTCTGTATTGACTGTATTTTTTGACAATATTAAAGTCAGAAAGGACTTTAAAATGTTTTTCTGTTTTGCTTAACAAGCTATTAGCAATCCATTTGTGAAACAATGAATACAGGCAGCTCTACTGCAGTACATGGATGTCCTCCCTTTGAGATGTAAACGTCACTCAAGGAGGAACGTCCCCTGTTTGTAATTTCCTCAAATCAAAACATTTTGGGTTTTTTTCAGTAATATTATGACCAAATATCTTCAAAATAATATTTCTGTTGTGTCTGTGTACTGTTAAAATGACTGGAACCTAAAGTCCCCTGTCAACAGGATACTACCATGGGTCCCCTGTGATACCGCTTTGCGTGTATGTGTGTCCACGCACCTGTACACGCACACATACACACGCACGCACGCACGCACACACGCACATGCACTCACATACACGCATAAACACACACATGCACACACACATGCACACACACATGCACACACACACGCACGCACGCACGCACGCACGCACGCACGCATGCACGCACGCACAAACAATCCCTGGCAGTTATCTGGGCCTCTATAATTATTTTAATAGAATTTTCTTTCTATTCAGCCTCAGCTCGTTTCTTTAATAACACCATTACAACCTCAATATATTACCACGTGATATCACTGTTGTCTGCCTCAGAGCTTTGCGCACGTGTGTATATCTTGGTGATAAACTAATGTGGGTTTTAGAATAGGTACTTGGCCCTGCTGCACTTGTTCTTTTTGTTCCTGTGTGGCTGGAGAGAGCAAGCACAGCATTTGCTGGAATTAACCAACTCTCCTAAACCTACATTGGGTGATCCTGCTTCAGACTTTCACTGTAGAAATTATATTCTAAGTGATTAAAGCATGTCTGTCACAGGCAATGTTTCTTTTGTCTATGATCTATACTACACCTTTCTGATCAGTAGAGCCCATGCATCACAGATAATGCCTGATTCAGTTAAACATAAAATTAATTAACATATATTTGCATTTGAATGGGAGCTGTTGCATGCTGTAGCCAATTGCTGTGCAGCAAGCTTTAAGTTGCTTGGCAGGTAAAAGAAAAACCGTGGTGTCCTCATATGACAGTGTACTAGCAAATGGAAGGAAATATTTAATTGATCCATACAATCCCCTGTATCTGCAATGCCAATTCTTTAAAAGATGTAAATCTACGTATCAGAGGTGATTGCTCTAAGACTGAAAGGGAAGCTCAAGTTCCCTTTAAACACCTGCCCCCTGAACGAAAAAAAAAAAGATATTCCCTTGCTGTGTATATTTCTTTGACTAAATATATACCTTTTACTAAATTTCTTTTATTCAGAATCGGATACTTATGACACGTGCTAGGTTACGGATTTTAGTTGTTGATCTGACTCCAAATTGCGATCAACACTTAACACATAAATTGCTATGTCCTAATCCACACACTGGCGCACCTAACAATTTTGCGAGTTCGTTCTGTCAAAGAGAAGACCAGTAGATCAATCAGACCAAATTTACCAATTGTTTATTCCTGACAAAGCGCACTAATACAGGCCTGGGTCCCGGGTCCCTCACACTAAAACTCGTGCGTTTTTGTGACCACCAAAAGACGACACATTCTTCCGGGTTGCCCAGTTTTAAAGAAACACAATATGAATATTAAAGCATGCAAAATATTGTGAGATGATTGGTCGATGGCCATCTCCTCCCCGTGTCGGTGCTATCGCTGAGGTCAGGTGGTTGGATTTTCCCGCGAAGCCCGGGCCACATAGACGTGCTGTTGTTCTCGTTCCTCAACGACCTTGAGGTGTTCTCGTCCGGTACTCCCTGTCTGGGCCTATATACAACACTTCAACGAAAACAAGTTCATGCAGTTTGCCTGCACATTCTTCGCCACCCACCAATCCACACGAGCACTCCAATACTAGATATTAATATGATTATAAGTTTAACACAACCTTAAAATATGCTTGCAAACTCCCGAAAGCACATTTCCCTTTACACGTAACTGACATGGCTTCCTTCTCATTAATGCCCGCAGTACCATGCCCGCAGCACCATGCCCGCAGGCACCATGGCTCTTTTATACAGTCGGACAAAGAGTGTCTCCTCTTTCGTAGAGTGGCTTGTTTTACTCGGAGAAACTGGACTGTCACACCACAGTGAGGTTGTCTCGTCTGAGGTTTTGTCCCGTCATTTCCTGTTTTATTTCAAAATCCTGACTCCTCATTCCATTCGTCATTGGTCTGTCAGCAGTCCTGATCCCTAATTGTGTCCACCTGTTCCCAATTATCCTCATGTGTTAAATAGTCTGCATCTCGTCTTTACCGTGATCACTGAAGCTGTCACGGGACAGACAATACAACCAAATACGTCACAGTCCTCTCGTTTATTGTATTGGAGGGAAAGGGGCAGCGGATCACTGGCGCTGGAGCGAAGCAGAGCGGCTGCGTCAGCGAAGTTGGCAAGGGCGAAGCAGGCTTGTGGTCAGTGACAGGCAGAAGGTCGTACCATGGCAGAGAACAAAGCAAACACAAAGCAGGTAAGGCGTAGGCAAAACACGTGGTCGAGTAACAGGGAAAGGATCAGGCCAGGCAGATTTCATACAGGGGTCGAGCAACAGGTAACCGACCTAGGTCGGCAACGTGAGTCAGTTTTGGGAAGGTGAGCAACAGACAGGATGGGATACCAATGTGGGACGAACTGACAGAGGGCTGGGTGTGCAGGGTTCATATAGAGCAGCTAACGAGCTGGGATCAGGTGTAGAGATGGCTGCAGGTGCGGGCAATCATTGTTAATGTTGCCTGACAGGACGGGAGGGGTAGGAGAGCTTCGCTGCCCAGGCACTAGTGATGCGGATGCATGACACGAAGCATCCACATTCCTCAAATCCTTGCCTTGTTGCCATAAGGCCACAAGGATCAAGATGATCCCTTTAAAAGTCAGAAATGATCATATCATCCACAATGAAACGGGAAGGGACCCACTGCCTTTTCTGAGGGCCGTACTTCTCCAAGTCCACCTGGAATTGCCAGCCCCAGCTCAGATTACGGATGGCCATCGGACGCCTCACCTTGTATATGAAATCCCTGTCCACAACCACAGCAGGGGATCCTGGAACCTTGATCTTGACTTGGCTGACGTGGAATGTAGGATGCACGTGAAGGGACTGATGCAGGTGAAGGTGAACCGCCGCAGAACTGATATAATTGGATACGGGCCCACAAATCGTGGGGCCAGCGTTTGGCTTAGAACTTTCAGGTTTAGGTTCTTGGAGGAGAGCTGGTATGGCAGAGCAGGTCTCCTTCACCGATTCACTGCACTCTTCATCCTGTTACGCTGGTATTCCAGTATCTGCCGGGCGGCGGCCCAGATGTGATACCAGCAAAACGGAGGCTTCTGACTCCAGATTAGTGAAGAGAGAGGAATCATATCCAGACACAATTAAATCGGCTGAGTCCTGTAACAGAGGTGGGTAGCAAATTATGGTCGATCTCCACACATATGAGTTGTTTGCAACACATTGAGGGGCTTTGAGAGATTATGCATCGGAGGTCGGTCTCTAGCTGCTGATTTAGGCATTCGATCTGGCCGTTAGCCTCAGTGGTAACTCGAGGTCAGGATGGCTTTGCCGATCAGGCGGCAAAACCCCGCCAAGAAGCAGGACACAAACTGGGGACCCAGTCTGATACAATGTCCGTAGGGAATTCATGAACTCGAAAAATATGGTTAATCATGATCTCAGCTTTTCAAGGCTGAGGGAAGTCTAGGCAAGGCTATGAATTGGACCATTTTGGAAAATCTATCGATCACAGCAAGAAAAGTTGTTTTAGTTTGAGAGACCGGGAGCCTTATGACAAAGTCTAAGAACATTTCTGCCCTAGGTCTGGAATAAATGTGTGGCCTAGTGTATGTCTTGTTTCTTGCACAGACCGAGCAGACCTTAATATACTCTCGAAGACCTGGTTTCAAGGTAGGCCACCAGAATCTCCAGGAGACGGCGTACATGCTCCAACGGACTCCCGGATGGCAGGAAAGGAGCAAGGTGTAGGCCCAATGAATAACCTGTGGACGTAGCTGGACGGGGACAAACAGTCGATCATGCAAACACCCGTTAGGTGGAGGTGCCACACCATGCACTTTCTTAACTCTTTGTATACCAGCAACGAGAATACTCATCATTGACACAAATGACGCAGGATCCTGTCGATGGGTACTCTCGTCAGCTTAGTTTTACTTCATTAATGGGTAGAGAAGACTACCGGCCACCTCTTCACTTAAACTCGTCTATAGTGCATTGTAGTGGTTAACTCGGACCACTTGATGGCAGAGTTGCTCTTGCTGGCTCATAAAGAGGTGACATAAACTGTAAGCCCTGCCCACATGGGAGAACAATGGAGAAAGTAGTTGTAGAGTTATGGAGGAAGAAGTCTGAGAGTGAGAGAAAACGGCAAAACGGAAGCGATTGGCTTTCAAGCAGCTTACAATCGGGCAAGCTATTGCTTGTTGTGAGTGCGATACACCAAAACGATGGAGTTATCATATTTTCTGCACCATAAGGTGCTCTTAAAAGCTTTTGATTTTCTCAAAAAACGAAGGTCCGCCTTTTAATAAGGTGCACCTTTTGTGTTTCAGGCCAAAAAAACAATCAGAGGACTAGACGCAACACGTAGAGGAGTACGTACCTCCACCGCCATTGGTAAATAAATATTATCGTATTTATGGAAATCTATCAAGTTGTTATGTGTGGCTTGCGCCACACAGATACGTAATATACAGGCACCCGATGAACCAATCAGGGGACAGTGCATTTTACGTAGATCGGGGCGGTAAACCAATCAGAGGACTGGACGTAACACATAGAGGAAGGAGTACGTATCGCCGCCGCCATTGATAAATCAGTACTATCGTTTGAGCAAAGTATGTATCTCCGCCGCCATTACTAAATAAATACTACCGTTTGTGCAAATCTGTAAAGTTGTTTTGTGTGACTTCCACCACACAGAGACGTAATAAACAGGCGTAATATGTAGACCCGATGAACAAATCAGAGGACATTACGTTTTACGTAGATTTGGGCGATAAACCAATCAGAGGACTTCACGTAACACGTAGAGTTGCGCCATTGATAAATAAATACTATCGTTCGTGCAAAGAAAACAGCATTAGGACCCTCTAAAATGGCATAGACAAAGAGACATGTTACAAGGCACAATTAGAGCTTTCCGGAAAGCCAGGATCATTGCAGAACAGCAACTTGACAACGACGAGACAATTATGAGAGGGAACTTGGCATGTTTAATGGAGAACTTGCCCAACAGTTTAATTTGGATACAGAAGATGAGGACTTGGACGGATTTGCATTTAAATATCAATTAACAATAATGTGAGTACAGTAGAGTATATGGTTAAACAGTAGAATAAAGTACAACCGAACTCATTGTCTTGCTCCCGTGATGTTTTTTTGTTTACCGTAAATCATGGCATGCATGTGCCCTATAATGTGGTGCGCCCTCTGTGTGGATTAAATATAAAATAGATCCCACAATTGAGTCAGCGCATTTTAACCCGAAGCACCTTATGGTGTGGAAAATACGGTAATTTAGAGGAGGTGGCTGTGAGTAAGCGACAGAAACAGAAGCCCACATTACAAGCCACTCGAGTGTACACGTAGTGTGTATTTTGTGCCACAGTTCGGATGAATCACCATCATCTGATAAGTATTCTGACGTCGGATACAGTGACGCACAAATACATCCCTTGTAAATAGCAAACCACGCACACACATTGTGAGCACACACGCAAACATCTCTGTAAAAAAAAACATTTGTGAATAGGTTGTCAAATGTGAAAATGTTGCTGTTTGCGCACGTTATCAAATATGTCAATAAATGTTTTTGCCATCAAAACACATTTTCATTAATTTTGTTCATTTTTATAGAAGGGAAGGGTTGTTGAGATGTTTGAGATGTCACTAAACTGTCTCACGTGTGGTTCTTGTATAAAAGGTAGAGTGGGGAAAACTCTATCATGTATATGATAGAACAAATGTATATGTATATGTGTATATGGATGAACAAAACAAGTATGTGAGAGAAAGAGAGAAAAATAGACATGCCAAAATACTTGTATTTCAAATAGTTGATGTTAGATACATGTCCCCTGGATAGATGTATGTGTTTATAGGATGAATGAATATTAAAATTTAACAGGTCTTTTCAGCAGATAAGTATATAAGTGGCCAGTGTTAATGTCATTAAAAAGTCATTAACAGATCATATATAAGTCTTGCAAAGGATCTGCAGAAAGATGTCACTCTGACTCAGCCAAGGCTCATTGACTGCTTATGGGGTTAGTCATGTTCTTTAGTGATAATTATTTAAGCCAATGGAACTTCATGGAACACAATATGGAAAATCAACTTAATGGGATGGCAAAGCAACCCAACATAGGCACTTATGTAACAGAAAAAATGTCAGTGCTACAATTCCCCCTAAAAACAAAAAAACTGAAGAGATTTAACGGTATTTTGGAACAGAAAAGCGGTACACTTACTGGCGCCCACTTTTTGGGCCGACTCTGCGTCATTTGACACATCAGGCTGACTACGTAACGGAAGGAAGAGATCATAATGTCCCTATCATAAATCATTGTAAAGACTATTGTTTAAATGTACAAAAACAGCTATTGGCACCAATTGGTACCAAAATTTACATGAACATCTTTACTTTTGACTACTTCAACATATCACAAAGGTTAGCCTGATTCAAGAGCAAGAAATGAGCAGCTTCCCTGCAGCTGAAGTTCTTTGTCTCATCTGCCTATTTCCTTTCACCAGTCACCAACATACGCAAACACGACGCATACTGTGAGGCTTTATGTAAGCTGAATTGTTCATATGTCGTTATATAGTCAATTGGAATTGGTAAGGGTTCATTCAACTTATACGTATGTCCCCTGAAGTCCACGTATGGGGTACCACCGCTGCCTATCTGAAAAGGAGGTGCTTTAAATGCCCACTGTCAGCTGATGGATGGGCCTCTTTGCTAAAGTACGGTGCTGCCAAACTTTCCAACAAGCCGACTTCTGGGTGTTGTGTCCGGGTCGAGCCTCCTGGCTGATCCACGAGCCGCCTGACACCTTTGGGATTGTAAATTTCAATTTCTAGTAACTAGGTGTCTTTTCTTCTCACTGGCGTTCTGTAGTAGACCCGGGATGCGTTCAAAGACCACTCACACAGTCGGAAAACTCACTATTTGCACCAAAAAGCATCCATCCAGCCATCTATTTTCTGAACCGCTTAGTCCCCACGGGGGTCGCGGGCGTGCTGGAGCCTATCCCAGCCGTCATCGGGCAGTAGGCGGGGGACACCCTGAACTGGTTGCCAGCCAATCGCAGGGCACACAGAGACAGACAACCAATCGCACTCACACTCACACCTAGGGACAATTTGGAGTCTTCAATCGGCCTACCAAGCATGTTTTTGGAATGTGGGAGGAAACCGGAGTGCCCGGAGAAAACCCACGCGGGCCCGGGGAGAACATGCAAACTCCACACAGGGAGGGCCGGAGGTGGAATCGAACCCGCACCCTCCTAACTGTGAGGCGGACGTGCTACCCAGTGCGCCACCGAGCCCACCAAAAAGCAATGACGAGTATTTGGGCACATTGCAGAGAGTACGTGGAGGTATAAAACAGACAATGCATAATAATTTAATTAAGGTAACAGAAATTAAGGCAAAGTAAAAAGTGTTCATTAAAAAATCAAACAGTTTTGCATTCGTTACAAATGCAAAGTTTTGTGATGAAATCCTTATTAATGAATGAGTTTTCCATGGCCCACAAAGACAAATTGTGCATCGACTTCATGTGTCAATACTAAAATTACTATATTGCTATTGTATGACCATTCATCTTTTTAAAATATTTGAACAGTTTTTCTTGCAGGTTTCTTGCTTTATATGATACATACTTGCCAACTTTGGGTAGTGAAAATTGGGTCTATTTTCATCAGGGTTTTGGTCTAGAGCAGTCTGTAACCACCAGTCCGAGGCCTGGTATCAGTCTGTGGACCATTCAGTAACAACAGGCTGTAGAGAATTTCCTTTAAAAAAAACATACACACACGCGCGCGCACACACACACACGCACTCACACACACACACACACACACACACACACACACACACACGCACACACACACACACACACACACACACACACACACACACACACACACACACACGTGAAATGTTCTGTAGGCAATGAATGTTGTGTACTCACAACTAAATTGCTTTACACTAGTGAAATGTCGTGTACTCACGCACACAACTGAAAAGCTCACACACAACTGAAATGCTCTCACACACAAGTAATATGCTTTCACACACAAACAACTGAAACCCTCACACACACTCAACTGAAATGCTCTTGTACAAACACCTGAAATGCTCTCACACACAACTGAAATGCTCTCACACACAACTGAAATGCTGTCATGCACACAAGTAAAATGCTTTCACACATACTATTGAACCCCTCTCATAAATACTAGAGATTTCAGTTGAACGGGAAGGTTATTATTCAGTATAACTAGAAAGTGTTTCAGTTGAACAGGAAGTTAGCTGGAACAAGCACGTTGGCGTACACATTTAGACATGTCCCAAGAGCACAGCAATCCACTAAGAGAAGCTGCTGCTATAATAAATAGCATTTCGGCATCGGCAGACACACTAACAGCATTGTCTAATGCAGGGGTCTCCAAACGTTTTGCAATGGGGGCCATATTTGGTTAGATGAAAATGGAAAGGAGCCGACCTTTCAGACTGACATTCCTCAAACCATGACCATTGTAAATTAACTTGTAAATATGTAACTATATTCAAGATTCAAGATTCAAGAGTTTTTTATTCGCCATGTTTGAGCGTGCCAAACAAGGAATTTGACTTCGGTAAATCACAGCCTCTGTTCAACATTTAGGTGACTAACAACAACACTCAGGACATGTGAAGAACGAAAGATATTCTCAAACACCCCCTGATCTTAAACTCCCAAGAGGGCAAGGAAAAACTCAAAACTCCAGCTAGGGGAAATGAGAAACCTTGAGAAGAGACCACAGATGGGAGGGTCCCTCTTCTAGGATGACCAGGCTGCAATGGATGCAGAGAGGACACATAGTGCAAACAGTGTAGAAAAAAAAGGTGTGGCAAGCGGGATGTTATTGCACAGTAATGACTCTGAGACTCTAAGAGTGGTGTGAGTTCATCAGAGCGACAGCCTGGGGGAAGAAGCTGTCTCTGTGTCTGCTGGTTTTAGTGTACAGAGCTCTATAACGGCGTCCGGAGGGGAGTAGTTCAAACAGGCTGCAACCTGGGTGCGAAGGGTCTGTTGAGATGTTACTTGCACGTTTCCTGGTCCTGGACAGGTACAAGTCTTGGATAGATGGGAGGTTGATTCCAATTATCTTTTCTGCAGTCCTTATTGTCCGTTGCAGTCTGTGCTTGTCTTGTTTGGAGGCCGATCAAAACCAGACAGTGATGGAGGTGCAGAGGACAGACTGGATGATGGCAGTGTAGAAGGTCTTCAGCAGCTCCCGCGGCAGGTTGAACTTCTTGAGCTGTCTCAGGAAGTACAGCCTCTGCTGGGCCTTCTTCCGGACAGAGTCTATGTGGCCGGTCCATTTCAGGTCCCGAGAGATTGTGGTTCCCAGGAACTTGAAGGTGTCTGATGAGAGAATAGTATTACTGCGGATAGTGAGGGGTGAAAGTGGTGAAGGGCCTCGCCTGAAGTCCACTGTCATCTCCACGGTCTTGAGCGGGTTCAGGTCCAGGTGGTTTTGGCTGCACCAGTGGACCAGCCGCTCCACCTCCTGTCTGTACGCAGTCTCATCACCGTTCTGGATCAGTCCGATGAGAGTGGTGTCGTCTGCATACTTCAGGAGCTTCACGGAAGAGTCACTTGCGGAGAAATCGTTGGTGTAGAGGGAGAAGAGCAGTGGGGAGAGGACGCATCCCTGAGGGGCTCCAGTGTTGGTGGTCAGGGTGTCAGATGTGATGCTCCCCAGCCTCACACGCTGTCTCCTGTTGGTCAGGAAGCTGGTGATCCACTGACAGGTGGAGGCAGGCACCGCAAGCTGGATGAGCTTGTGATGGAGGATGTCAGGAGCAATGGTCTTGAACGCTGAGCTGAAGTCCACAAACAGGATCCTGGCGTACTTTCCTGGGGTGTCCAGGTGTTGCAGGATGTAGTGCAGTCCCATGTTGACCACATCATCCACCGACCTGTTTGCCGGGTAGGCAAACTAGAGGGGGTCCAGCAGGGGGCCCGTGACATCCTTCAGGTGGTTCAGTACTAACCTCTCGAAATATCCTGTGCTGTCTGCAAATGGGTTGATATTGTAATTGAGAATATATTTTCAATTGCATTGCCAGGATAGATAGAAAGATTAAAATAATAATAAATTAAAGATAGGTTGATATTGCAAATGAGAATCTATTGTCAATTGCATTACCAGGATAGTTGAAGATCAAAATAATAATAAATTAAATACCGTGTTTTTCGGACTATAAATCACCGTTTTTTTCATAGTTTGGGGGGGACTTAGTATCCTGAGGAGCGACTTATATGTGATTTTTTCACAAATTCTCAAAATTACAAAAAATAAAGTGAAATCGCGATAAACGAACCGCAAAGTAGCAAGTGATTACTGTAATTTGAACTTCAAGTGGCGGTGCGGCACGTCGGTTGTTGACCGTAATTTCTGGACTATAAACCGCACCAGACTATAAGTCGCACCAGCTAAAATTCGGGGATATTTTAGTTTTTTTCTTACATAAGCCGCATCGGACTATAAGCCGCACGTGCACACAAGTTTTTTACAAAGAAAGACAGTACACAGAAAGCCTTTTTAAAGTTTTAATAACACACTTTAACATGTCTTTCTAAACATTGCCTGTGACGCAGCAGTAGTACCGCAGCAACACGGAAGTGTGCACTGCTTTGTGTAATCTCTGAGTCACATGGCAGAGTAAGAGAAAGGGTTTAGAGCCATTTGACGCAGGTCACCTAGCGTGCATTCCTACTAAAGCTCATAATAATCACAAGCAACACAGCCAGAATAAGCAGCAGCCATAGTAGTGTTTCAAAATAGTATTTTTGTTGTTGTTTTTTCTTCAAGATACCGCACAACAGTGGTCCACAGCCTTTTTACGAGTGTATAAAAGTGATCAAGTCATCACAAAAATCACGAAAAAAATCTTATATAAGCCGCGCCTGACTATAAGCCGCAGGGTTCAAAATTTTGGAAAAAAGTCGCGGTTTATAGTTCGGAAATTACGGTACATCAAGGACAAAGATTCGATCACGGGATGACGAAGATGACGAAAAGCCCCACGTACTACCAACATCATTAGCGGCTTTGTTTGTAAGTGACACGGAGGACGAAGAGTTTGAAGGCTTTAATTATTTGCAGTGACACAGAAGGTTTGAAAAACTATTATGGCTTTTACGCACGCCCGGTCCTACTTTACGGAGCTCTCTTTCACCTCTGTGGATGGAAGTCGGGGGCCGGCGCTCAATAACCTTTTCTGGATTCTTCACAGAAAAAATCCAGGAAAAAAACAACACTATTTGTGAAATAAATAATAATTATAATTCTCTCTAGGTTCTTCACGGAAAAAAAGTCCATGGAACATAAACTTTCTTAACAGGTCCACGTTCAGCTTAGTTGTCAGAGCAGAATCTCTCTCTTAAATAGCTCATATGAGCAGGCTCTCAAAGTTCTTGTGTTCTTTCCTTATAATAATCATTTTGTAGGTTCCAGTAGGCTGGTAGACATGGCTGTTTGCAGCTCGCTCTCTCATCAACTTCCCTGTGAAAACCACAAAGCAAGCAGGCTGAGAAACTAAACTAAGTGATACAGCACCTACACAGCACAACCAGTACCACTACCAGTATGGTTGTGGAGATGGATTTTACCCCAGTAGATTTTATTATGATTATTTTTGTTATACTCAGAATGACTCATTCAAGTCAGAAAAGTGAGCTTACCTTTGTACGTTCATCGGTGCGGGCCTGCATCTGGCTGGTGAGAAGTTGAATGTCAGGTTCCATTCTCATCACTGTCAGTCCCAAACACTGATGCTTGATCTCATTAGAGTTTTCAGCAGTTTAATGCGTGAAAAGGTTTGCTCGCAAATCTACGTACTGCCAAAAAGTGTGGACATCTTGTTTTCTGATGTTGGGGTACGTGTCGTTTGGGAGGGCGACATAGAAGTCAATGAGACTGTTGGGCTTGAATGCGTCGTTCAGAACATCACAGTTCTGTAACTCGGCCAACTCAAACTGATAAGGCTTGGCTTCATCAATGTCGGCAACAAAGGGGTTCTGGAAAAGACGGATTTCTTTTGCATAAACATGTAGTTCACGGAATCGAACTCCGCCTTCAGCATTGCCAGTGCTTCCACACACTTTTCGACTCCAAACGGGACCACTGGGTTCTCTGCAGAGAGGTTTTGTGTAGCAGGGAGATGGATAAAACGGTGCACTTGTCCCAAAAGCAGCTCAAATTTCACCTCAAACGCTTTGATGTAGGAATACATTTCACAAATGAATTTCCCCTGGCCTTGTAGCTGCAAGTTAAAGCTGTTCAGCATTTCTGTCATGTCTGTTAATAATGTGAGGTGCCATTTCCATTCTGGGTCGATCAACTCTGGCACCGTTGTGATTTGTGAATGAAGAAATGCGTTCATTTCAGGTAGCAGCTCGTAAAAACGCCAGTACTGCCATACACTACTGTTTTGTCTGATCATTACTTAATACAATTTGAAATTTTAGTTCTTTGTCAAAGACGAGAGAGCAATAAGAATTATAGCAGCCGTAATATTAACTCCATGACTGCAACTGCGCTATCTGAGTTACTGTCACCGGCAACCAGGGCTGTGGACTCGGTCGGATTTTTGCACCGAGTCCGAGTCCGGCCTCTTGACCACCGAGTCCGGCTGTCCATTTTTTCTGTTAATTCATGTGACTGCTTAGTCTTTATTCAAGGCTAATTTAGATCAAAAGCTACCAGAACGAACGCAACTGCTTTCACACTGGCTGGTTCGGCTTATATAGGATCCCTTGCTGAAAGCACGGACGTAAAAGTGAGGCGACGTTCCAATCGGACGTCGGATCGATAACATTTTCCCTGCCCTACCGGAGTTGTGCTAGTTCATGACGTAGATCACTCACGGCGTAGTCATAAATGTACGGTTGACAATTTAACCGATAGAAGTGGATACATTGGAACATAACCTACACTCTAATATATTATTTGACATGGTATTAAATGCGTGGCTTTACAAAAATAGTCATTGAAGCCCACCCTTAGCCCTGAGTGCCATTGGCATGAGGCAAAACGCTTGAAAACACACACTCTCGCCCAATTAAATAACCATTTTGAAACACAGGACATGTAAGATAATATTTTTTAATCATTAATTACACCATTATAGCTCAGACATTTATCTAAACACAAATAATTAGTGACGACCCCACAACTATCGAAACACATCAATGATATAAGCTGGGTGACATAATCGTCCTTGACATTGGTACATAATGTAAACATTAGCCTAAGACTTAGGGCCTAAGTGCAACTCAACGTGGCCGCATTGATGGTATGCAGGGCTGTGGACAGTATTCCTACGCGCATTCTCAGCAGCATGATGAAAATAAAATTGAACGTATTTTTTTTTATTGTCGGACTCGGTGGACTCGTTCAAAATCAGCACCGAGTGTCATGCTGTCATGTGTCGTCCGGATCATTTCCTGTTTTATTGTGTGATTTTCCTCTCGTTCCAGTCAGTGTGTCCTTCCCCTGTGCGTCCGGTCACGTGATCCCCTGATTCCAAGTGTGTGCACCTGCGTCAATGACCAACTGTCTTCACCTGTGTTCCCTTCCTGTGTCCATATAACCCGCGTCTTTCCTAGTATCCAGTGCCAGTGCGTCTTGCCTTGCTGAGAACACTAGCGATCACGAAACCCTTGAGTCCACGTAGAAGCCTTGTTTGAACGTCTTTGATCACCGATGTTAACTTGGTTACATCGCTATCTTGTTTTTGTATTTCCCTCGGTTCGAGGCGCTTTGATTTCTCCTTTTTCTCCCTCGGTTCGAGGCGCCTTAGTTTCCCCTTTTTTTTCCCTCTTCGTGAGGTGTTTTTTTGTTCGACCATCAGTGGAGACAATAAACACTTTGTTGAACTTTGGAATCTCTGCATTCGAGTCCTCTCCCTGCTCTGCGCCTGACATTACGCACTGGCCAGACATGGACTCGGCAGAGACAGCGCAGCTGGTCGCCCAAGTACGCTCCCAGACGTCGCAGCTGGGCCAACAGCAGAAGCAGGTCGACGCTCTGAGTGTTGGAGTTCAGGAACTGGTGAAGAACCAAGAAGGCTTCCGAGAGGCGGTGGCCGCCCAAGTGGATGCGTTGAGTCGTCAAATGCAAGACGTCCTCACTCTGCTGACCACGGGGCGAGCTGCGACACCCTGTTCCACAGCGGCGCCCCCTGTGGACCACCCGGCACCCGCGCCTATTGCGAGGGGGATCAGACTGGATTCCCCGGAACGATATGCAGGTGAACCCGGGCTGAGTCGAGCCTTTATAACGACTTGTGAGATGCAGTTCGAGCGAGCTCCCGGCGACTTCCCAACGGAACGCTCCCGGGTGGCGTACACGATATCCTATTTGACGGGAAGAGCCCGGGCGTGGGCGACCGCAGAATGGGCCAGGAACTCCGCTACCTGTCACTCGTTTTTCGGATTCATCGAGGCCCTGCGCATGGTGTTCGATCCAGTTCCCACGGACCGAGAGAAGGCACGAGAGCTGTGCCTTATCACCCAGGGTCGAGAGACGGTCAGCGACTACGCGATCCGCTTCCGCACTCTGGCCGCGGAAAGCGGATGGAACTCGTCGGCCCTGTACGATGCTTTTCTCCGGGGTCTTTCCGGGACCATCCAAGACCAACTCATTCCCCTTGATCTTCCTGTGGAACTCGACACTCTCATCGCGTTGGCCGTCCGAACAGACAACCGACTACAGGAATGGAGGAAGCAGCGTGCAAGCCGGGGCGCGATCGTTACTCCTTCCGCATCATTGGGCGGGCGGTCATCCCGCGAGACGCACCACCAAAGATCGACCCCGGCATTACCACTCGCTGGGACGGAACCCATGCAGCTCGGCAGGGCCAAATTGAGCGAAGAAGAAAGACAGCGTCGACGCCAGGAGGGCCGCTGCTACTACTGCGGGGCGCTTGGTCATCTCCGCCTCTCCTGCCCGGAGCTGAATGCGCTGAGGGTAAGCACCTTCTCCGTGGTCCGGCAGAAGAATAGGGTTCTACCCGTCGGGACGCTAACCTGCCAAGGCAAGGAAATCGAGCTTGGGGTGTTGATTGACTCTGGGGCCGACGAGAATCTGATTGACTGGGCTTTCGCGCGCAGCTTAGGTGTAAAGACCGAACCCTTGAACACGACCATAACGGCTAAGGCACTTAACGGACAAGCCCTTTTTGACGTATCCTCTATAACCGAACCCCTCTCACTGTCTTTCGGGACTCATCATGAACTAGTAAGATTGCATGTAGCCACCTTTCCCCTGAATCCGCTTATCCTCGGTTATCCGTGGCTAAAACACCACAACCCTGCAATAAACTGGGAGTCAGGGGAGATAAAGGGGTGGGCATCCCAGTGCCAAGTATCGTGTGTCAAACCGAACCCTTCGATCGAGTCCACATGCACCTCTCCCTCGGACTTTGCGTCTCCTGAACCAGAGTCCAGATCTCCGGATCTAAACCAAGTACCCAAATGCTACCATCAACTCGCAGAGGTATTTAGCAAAGCCAAGGCAAGCTCCTTACCACCCCATCGTCCTTACGACTGCGCCATAGACCTATTGCCCGGTGCTTCGATCCCCAAGGGGAGACTTTATTCCCTTCCGGGCCCCGAAAAGAAGGCCTTAAATGACTATATTGACGCGTCACTAAAAGCGGGTCTGATCAGGCCGTCATCATCGCCTGCAGGGGCCGGATTTTTCTTTGTGGGGAAGAAGGACGGAACCCTGCGCCCCTGCATAGATTACAGTCCCCTCAACCAGATCACTATAAAGAATCGGTACCCCCTCCCACTCATGTCGGCCGTGTTTGATCAGTTGCAGCAGGCTCGGGTATTCACCAAGCTAGATTTGCGTAACGCGTATCACCTCGTGCGCATTCGGGAAGGTGATGAGTGGAAGACGGGCTTCAACACCCCCAGGGGACACTTTGAATACCGGGTAATGCCGTTCGGCCTCACCAATGCCCCCACGGTCTTCCAGGCCATGATCAATGATGTTTTGAGTGATTTCTTAGACCACTTTGTTTTCGTTTACTTGGATGACACCTTAATTTATTCACCAGATTTGAGGACCCATGAGAGTCATGTTAAGTCGGTCCTGCAACGGCTCCTGGACCATCGACTTTATGTAAAGGCCGAAAAGAGCGAGTTCCATGCAGAAACAATATCGTTCCTTGGCTTCATCATAGCCCCAGGGAAGGTCCAGATGGACCCAGCCAAAGTGAGCGCGGTGACCCAATGGCCGGTACCGGATAGCCGCAAAAGAGTACAGCAATTTCTGGGATTTGCTAACTTTTATAGACGATTCATACGAGGCTTCAGCGCCACCGCGGCTCCCTTGCACGCTCTCACCTCCCCGACGGTTCCGTTTCGCTGGACGGCGGAGGCTGAAGCCGCCTTCCAGGAGCTGAAGAGGCGGTTCACCACCGCCCCAATCCTTACCTTGCCTGACCCATCTCGTCAGTTCGTGGTGGAGGTTGATGCCTCCAGTCAGGGAATCGGCGCCGTCCTGTCTCAGAGATCCCAGGCCGACAACAAGCTCCATCCATGCGCCTTTTTGTCCCGACGGCTGACCCCCGCGGAGCAGAACTACGATGTCGGAGATCGGGAATTGTTGGCGGTCAAAAAAGCCCTTGAAGAATGGAGACACTGGCTGGAGGGAGCCCAACACCCCTTTCTGGTTTGGACCGATCACAAGAACCTGCAATATATCAAGGATGCCAAGCGATTGAACTCCCGCCAGGCTCGTTGGTCCCTCTTCTTTAACCGTTTCCATTTCACGTTGTCTTACAGACCGGGGGCCAAGAACACCAAACCTGATGCGCTGTCACGAGTCTACAGCCCAGACCCGGTGTCCACAGAGCCAGAGCCCATTCTCCCCCCTCACTGCGTGGTGGGAGCCGTAACCTGGCCCATAGAGGACTTGGTGAAGCAGGCAAACCACGATGATCCACCCCCTAGAGGAAGTCCCGAGAATAGACTGTTCGTTCCGCCCCAACTACGATCCCAAGTGATCCACTGGGCGCACACCTCCCGGCTCACGTGTCACCCGGGCGTGCGAAGAACCCTGCACGTCATCCAACAAAGATTCTGGTGGCCCTCCATGGGGGCAGACGTCCGGGAGTATGTTGCAGCCTGTTCCATCTGTGCGCGAAGTAAGAACACTCCGGGCAGCCGTGTGGGGTTGCTGCAACCTCTCTCGATCCCCTCTCGACCATGGGCCAACATCTCGGTGGATTTTGTCACGGGACTGCCGGTGTCTAGCGGTAAGACGACGATACTCACCGTCGTGGATAGGTTCTCCAAGATGGCCCACTTCATTGCCCTGCCCAAATTACCTTCGGCAAAACGTACGGCAGTGGTTCTCATGGACCACGTCTTCAGAATTCATGGATTTCCTCGGGACGTCGTGTCAGATAGGGGCCCCCAGTTCGTGTCCCGCTTCTGGAAAGCCTTCTGCAAGCTTATAGGGGCCACCGTGAGCCTCACTTCGGGCTACCACCCGGAAGCGAACGGCCAAGCAGAACGCATTAACCAGCAGCTGGAAACGGGCCTCCGCTGTTTGGTAACCCAGAACCCCTCGTCGTGGAGTCAAAACTTGACCTGGGTAGAGTACGCCCATAACTCCCTTCCCACCACGGCTACCGGGATGTCCCCCTTCATGTGCGTTTTCGGATACCAGCCCCCGCTCTTCCCCGACAGCGAGCCGGAGGTGTCAGTTACCTCGGCGCGCGCCGTGGTGAGACGCTGTCGGCGCATCTGGGCGGCGGCAAGGGCCATACTGGTCCGCCAGGGCGACAGGGTGAAGAGGATGGCTGACCGGAGACGTCGTCCGGCGCCCGTCTACCGGCCCGGCCAGCGGGTCTGGCTGTCCGCCCGGGACCTTCCTCTCCAGGTGGGCTCCAGGAAGCTGGCCCCCCATTTTGTGGGGCCGTTCCCAATTTCCAAGGTCGTCGGTCCAGCGGCTGTGCGACTCTGTCTACCTCGGTCCTTGCGGTGCATCCCACCTTCCACGTCGGGAAGGTCAAGCCGGTTAGGGAGAGTGGGATGGTGCCGGCTCCCGCGGCACCTCCGCCTCCGCGGACGGTGGGGGGTGGGCCTACCTACACAGTTAAGAAGTTGCTGGACGTGCGCCGGAAGGGCCGAGGCTGGCAGTTCCTGGTGGACTGGGAGAGTTACGGGCCAGAGGAGCGGCAATGGGTGCCGCGTAGCTATATCCTGGATCCCGGGCTGCTAGATGACTTTTACGCGGCTCACCCCGATGCTCCGGATCCGTCTGGGATCCGGCCCTAGAGGGGGGGGTTATGTCATGCTGTCATGTGTCGTCCGGATCATTTCCTGTTTTATTGTGTGATTTTCCTCTCGTTCCAGTCAGTGTGTCCTTCCCCTGTGCGTCCGGTCACGTGATCCCCTGATTCCAAGTGTGTGCACCTGCGTCAATGACCAACTGTCTTCACCTGTGTTCCCCTCCTGTGTCCATATAACCCGCGTCTTTCCTAGTATCCAGTGCCAGTGCGTCTTGCCTTGCTGAGAACACTAGCGATCACGAAACCCTTGAGTCCACGTAGAAGCCTTGTTTGAACGTCTTTGATCACCGATGTTAACTTGGTTACATCGCTATCTTGTTTTTGTATTTCCCTCGGTTTGAGGCGCTTTGATTTCTCCTTTTTCTCCCTCGGTTCGAGGCGCCTTAGTTTCCCCTTTTTTCCCTCCTCGTGAGGCGTTTTTTTTGTTCGAGCATCAGTGGAGACAATAAACACTTTGTTGAACTTCGGAATCTCTGCATTCGAGTCCTCTCCCTGCTCTGCGCCTGACACCGAGTCCGGTAAAAATGACCGAGTCACAGAGTCCGAGTCCACAGCCCTGCCGGCAACTATTTCCCGCATATATCGACTTTATTGATAATCTTACAAATGAATTCAATGCGACATTGTTAAATGCCATCGCCTCTGTTGCGCCGCTACGTCTGAAAACTCGCCGTAGATTTTCTACTCCGTGGTTCACAGATGAAACACGTACGCTTAAGCCAGTGGTTCTCAAATGGGGGTACTTGGAGGTACTCCAGGGGCTACGTGAGATTTTACAAAAATTTATACCGGTATTTAAAAAACAAAAAAGAAAAAAACAGTAAGCCTAATTGTCTTGAGAATTAGTTGTAAAAAGTTTGATGAAATACAAATGTATGTTTTATATTCAGTATTCAATTTTAATCCTTAATAAACGGACTCTCCACAAACCAAGAGCAGTCACCTACGGTTGCCTTGATGACGCACTGTAACATGGAGATGTGGCTAAAGCGTAGCAGCGATGCTGTTTTTGAAAACACGGAGAAACAAGTAAAAATGACGGCAAAACCAGAGGTACCGACGAAGTACCGACAGTACATGGAAGACTATTGTTTGATGGGATTTACGTCCACAAGTTGTAACCCACCCAATGCGCTGTGCTTTTTTTTTTTTTTTTTTTTTTTTGGCGGAGAGAAATTAGCCAACGCTAGCATGAAGCCGGCTCATCTCCAGCGGCATCTCACCACAAAACACGGATGCTATGTTGGTAAGCCACCGGAGTTCTTCAGGAGGAAACTTTCTGACTTCAAGTCATCCCAAGACACAATGCGAAAAGCCTCCACTACATCAGCCAAACCCCTGAAGGCTTCTTATGCGGTTTCTTTGCTCGTAGCTAACGCCCCCCGCCAAAAAAAAACGTTCACCGTAGCTGAAGAGCTGCTGCTCCCCGCCGCTGTTGTATTGGCCGATACTATGCGAGACAAAAAATCTGCGGATACATTAAAAACTGTGCCTTTGTCTAATGACACCGTTTGCCGCAGAATAGACAGAATGGGTGCAGACATTGTCGAGCAAGTTGTGGGAAAACTTGGCGACTCTTTTTCACTCCAGCTGGATGAATGTCAGTGGAAATGCACAACTTGTTGCTTTTGTGAGATACATTCAGACTGACGACATTTGTGAACACATACTTTCTGCAAAAGTCTGGAAGGGAAAACAACCGGAGAGGACATATTTAATGTTAACGCATTTTTCTTTGAAAATGGTATCAGCTAGAAATCCTGCAGCAGCGTCTGTACAGATGCGGCTGCATCAATGACTGACAGTGCGAAAGGGTTCATTGCGCGGATTAAAAAGGAAAATCCCGACATTAAGTGGACTCACTGTGATTCACACGGAAGCGTTAGCGTCCAAGAAAATGAGCCCCGTGTTGCATGATGTTTTGAACGACAGCATCAAAGTGATCAACTTCATCAAGTCAAGGCCACTTAATGCACGTTTGTTCCGCCGCCTCTGTGAAAACATGGGAGCTGAACACACGCAACTCCTGCATGGAGAAGTGTGTTGGCTCTATCAACAGGCTGTTGGAGTTACAAGCTGAAGTGCACACCTTTCTGACAGAGCACGGATCTACCCATGCCACCTTGTTTGAGAACACGGACTGGCTTGCAAAGCTTTGCAATCTGGCAGACATATTCAGCAAACTGAACGAACTGAATGTGTCTCTGCAGGGCAAGAACACCAGCATCCTAAACCTGTATGACCAGGTGGGTGGTTTCCTGAAGAAAACAGAGCTGTGGAAAAGGGCATGTGGTCAGGAAGATTTCACCTGCTTTCCTCAGGTGGATGATTTTCTCCAATGAAGATGTGGAGACAGCTCCAGTGAAGTTAGTCATAGTGGGACGTTTGGCGAACTTAATAAAGGGCTTTCATTGCTACTTTGCTGACATGGAGGAGAAATCTGCACAGTGGTTTGGGTGAGAAACCCATTTCTCTTGCCTGAAACAAAGAGAAGCAAGCTTCCTGTCGCTCACCAGGGAAAACTGATGGAAGTGGCATCTGACCGTGGCCTGCAGATGAAGTTTGGCGCATCCACTCTCACACAGTTTTGGGTGTGTGTGAGGCAGAAGCACCCTGAGCTGGGACAGAAAGCTTCGGAGCAGCTGCTGCCCTTTGCCTCTACATATTTATGTGAGACCTCCTTCTCTGCAATGACTGTGATCAAAACAAAGCAAAGAAACAGACTGAGCCTGGAGAAGAACTTGATCACAGCAGTTGCCTCCCTGCCACCAAGGATGACAAAGTGAGGTACAAGCCCAAGTTTCTCACTAAAATGTAGTATGAGTGCAAAAGACTCATTCAAGCTTCAAGATGGTTCAATGCTTGTTCAGTGCTTGTCAAATCAAAATCAAATGCTCAATGCAACAATTCAATTTTAAGAGAAAAAAAAAGTTTCTTTTTTTTTATCCCAAAAGAGGTAAAGTTGATTAATTTTTAGGAGCAAATCTTTATTATTAAGTTATCAATTTATTTTGCAAACAACATATTATTTATTTATAATTAAGTTAATTTATTTTGCGAACACATTTCTTGTTATGTATATTTTTATTTCCTTGCAAGAGATTATTAGAAGAAAGATTAATATAAAATAGCAGTGTTCTGCATACAGTATTCAAGTTTAGAAAGGGTTTATGCCTTCTTTGTGGTCACTGTTTACTGTTAATCGTTTTTGTTTCTATATGCAATGTTTGAAACACAACTAAAAGTTGTTTAACTTTAATAATTTTGTTTGTTTGTTCATTTCGAACATTAACAGAAATACAAGAAAAAAAGTAAAAAATACAGAAAATTATAACTCCATAGTACAATAGAACAAAAAAGAAAAAAATGATATTGCATTATAATTTTCCCTTTATAGTAAATTCATATTTGTTCAAAAGGGAGTAGAAGGAAGCCTAAGCTTATCTGATTCTACCCCTTGTAACTACATATGTTTCCCGTTGATTCTGTCAAGATTTGACCATAGTCAAATAAATAAAAAAAATACAAAAGCAACTTAAACAACTTCACAGCATATTATGGTATCCCGTCAATATTTTGTCCTTATACATTTTTTTAAACTTAGGTAAGGTACTACAATTCTTTAGTTCTTCACTGCTGGTTTTCCATAGTTCCACACCTTTAACTGTTATACAATGTAACTTTAAGTTTGTTCTCACCAAATCTCTTTTAAACATAAGTGTTCCTCTTAAATAATAGGTACTTTTCCTCCACTCAAACAACCTCTGGATACTGTTTGGCAATTGATTATTTTTTATTTTGTACATGAGTTGGATGGTTTTAAAGTCAACTAGGTCATTGTATTTCAGTGAGTTCAGTTTAATAAAGAGAGGGTTAGATGGTTCTCTATAATCAGCATTATTTACAAGTCGTATTGCTTTTTTTTTTTTGAAGAATAAAGATTGGATCTGTGTTTGTTTTGTATGTATTGCCCCATACCTCCACACAGTAAATAATGTATGGGAGTATGAAGGAGCAGTACAAGTAAGCTGTAATAACAAGTTTTTGCTAAGATAAGCGCATCTTAATATTTCAGGAGACTGTCATGCCATGCCTGATAGAAAACCTCAAGTTTGGTTAAACGCCATCTGCGCTCATGCTTTCTACATAATTGCTTAAGCGTACGTGTTTCATCTGCAAACCACTAAAATCTACGGCAAGTTTTCAGACGTAGTGGCGCCACAGAGTCGATGGCATTTAACGTCGCATTGAATTCATTTGTAAGATTATCAATAGAGCCGATATATGCGAGAAATATAGCAGTTGACAGCGACAGTAACTCAGATAGCGCAGTTGCAGTCATGGAGTTAATATTACGGCTGTTATAATTCTGATTGCTCTCTTGTCTTTGACAAAGAACTAAAATTTCAAATTTTATTAAGTACCGTAATTTCCGGACTATAAGCCGCAACTTTTTTCCAAAATTTTGAACCCTGCGGCTTATAGTCAGGTGCGGCTTATATAAGATTTTTTCTTGATTTTTGTGATGACTTGATCACTTTTATACACTCGTAAAAAGGCTGTGGACCACTGTTGTACGGTATCTTGAAGAAAAAAAACAACAAAAATACTATTTTGAAACACTACTATGGCTGCTGCTTATTCTGGCTGTGTTGCTTGTGACTATTATGAGCTTTAGTAGGAATGCACGCTAGGTGACCTGCGTCAAAGGGCTCTAAACCCTTTCTCTTAGAGATTACACAAAGCAGTGGCGCTGTTTGGACCATCTGCATTGTATTAAAACCCAATCAATCAGCATTTAAATTCAATTCTTCTGACATTTTGCTCACCAAAAACAAGTTGTAATGAATGTGAACTTTTAATGTATTTTATTCAGAAGGTTACTTTGAACCCTGAGGCTTAAATGGCGGCGAGGCGTATTTATGGATTTTTACGGCTTTCTGTGTACTGCCTTTCTTTGTAAAAAACTCATGTGCATGTGCGGCTTATAGTCCGGTGCGGCTTATGTAAGAAAAAAACTAAAATATCCCTGAATTTTAGCTGGTGCGGCTTATAGTCCGGTGCGGCTTATAGTCCGGAAATTACAGTAATGATCAGACAAAACAGTCGTGTATGACAGTACTGTTATATTTGAGGTTGCAAGTCCTTGGGATAATACCAGATCTAAAGTATTTCCATTCTTATGCGTTGCTGCCTGTACGGCTTGCGTAAAACCAAATGTATCAGTTAAAGTCTGAAACGCCGAAGTAAGTGGCTCTGACGGTAAATTCATGTGGATATTGAAATCGCCCATGATTGTTATATTATCCGCATTTGTCACTAGATCAGCCACGAATTCTGAAAATTCATCCGGGAAGCCAGAGTAAGCCCCGGGTGGACGGGAAATAACAGCAAGATAAAATGACGGCAACGCGGTGGATCGGACAGTGAGAACTTCAAATGTTTTAAACACGTTAATCGAACGAGGCCTACATTTAAAATCGGAATTTGAGATGAGGGCGACACCCCCACCCTTTTTTCGACGACGCGCCACATGCGAGCTCACAAAATTTGGACTCGAGGCCTCATTAAGCTGCAGCAGTTCATTAGGTTTTAACCAGGTCTCGCAAAGACCAAAAACGTTTAGATTATGTTCTGTGATGAGGTCATTAACGAGAACTGCTTTCGTATGAAGCGATCTAATATTCATAAAACCGAGTTTAAGTGTAATCGGTCGATCAGGGTTCGTATCTATCGAAGGATTTTTAAACGAAATGCCAGTAAGATTGTGTTCTCTAGGCCTGACATCACCTCTCAAATGTTTATTAGCGCGATGGGCTGATACGACTGTGGGAATTTGATAGTAAATATTTGTTACACATGTAAAATTATCTGAAACAGGCACTGTTTCATCAGCGATACCGGTCGGGGTGGAGTGATTGGATTTGTCTACTACCCCAATAGAAAGTGTGTTCACGTGTACTGTAGCACTATTCAAACTGTGACGCTCTAGTCTACACAAGGAGCTATTTGCATGCTGGAAGTCTAGCCTAACGCTCGTTAACTTTAACTTAACAGACTCCAAACCCATCCTAACAGGTGACCTAATCACCTGTGCCCCGGCCTGCTCTAAAGTGACCTGTGGCTCAAACAGTAATCTATATTCCTAGAAAGAGTGAAGGCGCCTTCACAGTTAGGATGAAGGCCGTCCTTCCTCAGCAGGTCGGGGCGGCCTCAGAAGGAGGACCAGTTATCTATAAAATACAGTCCCTGCTTTTTACAGAACCCAGCCATCCATCGATTAAGGGAGACTAATCTACTAAACCTCTTATCAGTGCCTCTCCCACTGAGGCAAATACTCGATGCCGACTCATCTTTCTGGCGAGATCACAAGTCCTCGCTATGTTTTTCTTTGTGATCTCTGATTGTCTCATCCTAACATCATTGGTGCCGATGTGTTTCACTATGTCCGAGTAGCTAGTGTTGTTGGAACTACGCTGTTGACTAGGCCTATTGTGAGTCAGCTCCCTAAGATTAGCTTCTATGTCGGGTGCTCTGCCCCCAGGAATACACATTACCGTGGCTGGATTTTTAAGCGTAATATTTCGGATAATGGAGTCACCTATGGCCAAAGTGCGAGAGCCACTAGACCGAGACGACTTTGGACGGCCATGCGTCTTACCTGGCTCATCATCATCATCATCGGTTTAAAGTCCGTTTTCCTGGCACCGCTGGGTTGGACTGGGTTCTTGATATGGCTTTCTTCCACCGAGAACGGTCCATGGCCATCTCGTGGTTGATGCCGAGTGCCTTCATGTCGGCTGACACGGTCGTCTGCCCGGTCTTTTTAGGTCGGCCACTGGGTCTTGTTCCCTCTACGTTATACGACATAACTTTCTTCACCCAGTCGTTCTCGTCCTTCCTCACTACATGTCCGTACCAACGCAGTCTGCCTCTCCTCACCACATCCACTATGGCCTCCACTCCCATCTTCTTTCTCAGGTCTGCATTGGATTTTTTCTCCCTCATTGACACACCACACATCCATCTGATCATCCTCATTTTTGCTCTGTTTAGTTTTTCTTCGTGTTCTGTTTTCAGGGCCAATGCCTCACTTCCGTACGTCATACTACTTCTGACGCAGGCTGAGTACACTTGGCCTCTCATCTTCAGGGATGGGGCATTAGATGTTAAGAAGGGCAAGAGTTCCCTGAATTTCTTCCACCCGCTTCTCACCCTTGTGGTCACTGCTAGGTCCATACTTTGTGTCCGATGTTCGACGGTAGACATACGGCCACGAAGCCTCCGCTGAGAGCCGAACAGTGACGTGGTCGATATGGCAAGGATTGACGGTCCGCGACTTTCAACAAAAGTAAACTCCCAAAAGTGGAGTAAAAAATGTTAAAAGCTAGGAAAAACTCAAACCCCGTCACCAGATTAGACCACGGATAGGTAATGGGAAATGTGACTGCATCTCAATCAAAACCCCGAGTTTTCTGACCCGACACGTGGTTTCATGAGGTGACGAGCTCTCCTTTCAAAAGCACATTAAGAATATAAACAGAATTGCGTTTTTTAACCTTCGTAATATTGCTAAGATTCGTCCGATCCTCTCGACCGGTGATGCGGAAACTATTATACATGCGGTCATCACGTCGCGCCTGGACTACTGTAATGCATTATTCTCTGGTCTTCCGAAGTCCAGCATCAAAAGTCTACGGTTAGTACAAAATACTGCTGCAAGGCTGCTCTCATGGACAGGAAAATTTGATCACATCATCCCAATATTAGCCAACTTACATTTGCTCCCGGTCCATTTAAGATGTGACTTCAAGGTTCTTTTACTAACCTATAAATCACTGCATGGCTTAGCGCCTTCATATCTCGTCGACCTAGTTGTTCCTTATGTTCCGTCTCGTAACCTTCGTTCGCAAAACGCTAGTCTTTTAGTGACACCAAGGGCCAGGAAAATGTCTGCAGGGTCTAGAGCATTTTCTATTCGGGCTCCAGAGCTTTGGAATGCCCTACCAATGGATATTAGAACTGCTACCTCAGTAGAAACATTTAAGACACATTTAAAAAGACATTTCTATGATATGGCCTTTAATTAACCTGAAGGGACCGATTCGGCTGGAGTTATTTTTCGCTCCCTCTACCCATCCCCCCTCCCTGGTTAGGTGACACCCAAGCTGACAGCGGCTATCTGGATTCTCGTGGACCAATTCAGGATGAGGGAACTGCAGCTTACCCTCCTCGAAGACACTGGCAGGACAATCGAGGGTACCTCCGACAGCTCTTCACTTTGACTTGGACATCTACTTTTTCATTGATTTTCATATTACGTATTTTATGTGCCCTCTCCGCATCCATTGCAGCCTGGTGATCCTGAAAGGGGGATCCTTCTATCTGTGGTCCCTTCTCAAGGTTTCTCATTTTCCCCCTGGTAGGTTTTTTTTTAGTTTTTCCTTGCCCTTTTGGGAGCTTAAGATCAGGGGATGCTTTGAGAATAATTGTCAATTGTTTGTCTATGTGAAGCCCTTTGACACTGCTTGTGATTTAGGGCTATACAAATAAACTTGACTTGGCTTGACTTGACTTGAAAACCTAACTCCCCCTCCCCCCCCCAAATAAGGTGTTCTCTTTTTCAGAAAAAGCAAATCTGGTCACCCTAGTAATGATAAAATAATAAAGCACTTTTGATAATGTGAAAGATATGGCTAATAATGTGATAATATTCATAGGAAGATAGTAGTGATGATAACTGATAGTTAAAGTAGTTTTCCCACCATAAGGCGCACTGGATTATAAGGTGCACCCTCATTGAATTTCTTATTTTAGAAATTATTTCATATATAGGGCGCACCGGATTAAAAGGTGCATAAAATAGAAGCTATTCTGCAACAAACTGAGGTTGACTAGGGTTGCGGTATGCATCCGCTAGCCAATAACCAATGAGCCCTCTGTAAACAATCACGTTTCTCAAACTATCTCCTATAAAATGATCGGAACTAACTAAAGTTCGATCTAACACATTGGTACTGCTTACTTATGTTTCCCTTCCATATCGATCCTTAAATTACATCGAAACATTAATGGAGCAGCCTATTTTGAAATGAAATACCCTCGTGCGTATAGCAGCTATCATTATAGCATTAGGCACCCGCAAACTCCCATGAGCCTCAGCTTGCAGACTCCCATGAGCCTCAGCAAAGTGTCGTGGCAGCCCCCTGTAAACAATCACGTTTCTCAAACTCTCTCTCATAAAAGTGATCGGAACCGACTAAAGACTGATTTAACACATTGGTGCTACTTATTTATGATTCCGTTAGATATTGATTCGTAAACGTACTCGAAAACATTAACGGAACAGCCTATTTTGAAATGAAATAGCCTCGCGGGTACAATAGCTATTCAGTGACGCCCCCTGACCACGGTTGCCGTAATGCTGGGAAGCAATGCGACCTTGTAATTTACTAGTCGTACTAAAACGTATTGAAACATTTTGGCAGAGCGCTATGTACAACCAGCACGGATTAACAAATTCATGAATTGATCCATATATAAGGCGCTCTGCATTATAAGGCGCACTGTGGTTTTTTGAGTAAATTTTACGTTTTTAAGTGCTCCTAATAGTGTGGAACATACGGTATACAAAAAAAGTGTTTTTGTGCTCTTCGAAATGTTGGCCATAGGCCACGTCTACACGCAAATTGAAGAGATACATTCACTAACGCAGTGAAATAGTATCGACAGAATATTAAAATAGATGGTTATAGTATTGTGTGTTTGCACTGTTTGTGAGTTGTGTATTTGTGGGCCCGTGTGCTGTCTGTTTGTCTTTGTATGTAAAATTGTTAGACTGGGATGAAATTGGCTAAAATGGTGTTCAAAGGAGTTTGTAAGGCTCATTTATGCACCATGGGATTGGATAAAGCTAAATTGTGAATTAGGAGAATGCAAATGCTAAATTTAGGAGGTCAACTACCACTGGAGTGAGCGCAACACCAACATGGTGGCCAAGAAGGACGACTAGGCGGGTCTGATGTGAGAGCTGGTGCTGCGGGAGAAAAAAATGGACACCGTGCAGGTGAGGAGAGACAAGCTTTTGAGAGACAGACACCCTGGTAGGAAGACCATCAAGGCCTTCACCGCCGCTCTGCAGACTCAATAGAGCTGAATTCTCCAGCTGTGCTGCTGCATCAAAAGCCACCTGAAGGAGAACACCGAAAATGCCATATAATGTGAAGAGGAAGTACACATACGACGAGGATTGAGGAGTAGAGACGCATCATTCGACTCCAGCTGGAGACCCCATCAACCAGAAGAGAACGACCAATGTGGAGCTTCAGCAGCTTCGCAACCGAGCTGCCGATGCCGAGAAGCTGCATAAAGCTGCTCAGGAGAAGGCCGAGCAGATGTGCAAAGCCGAGGCGGAGAAGGATGCCTCCAAGCAGAAGGCCCTGGATGACCTGCACAAGTTCAAGATGCAAGAGGGGAGGGAGAGCAGCGCATGAAGCAGGCAGTGGACTAGAAGCTCCGGCAGGTCAAGGTAGAGCAGGAGGTGCAAGCGGAGGAGGTGCAAGCGAAGGGGGCCGAGCGACGCATGAAGCAGGCAGAGGACGAGAAGCTCTGGCAGGTCAAGGCTGTGGAGGAGGTGGCACAGAAGAGCGCCACTGCCCAGTTGCAAAGCACTTCCAAAACCTTCAATAAGAGAGTCAGCAAATTTGAGGAGTCACTCAAGAAAGAGCAGGGCACCTTGCTCCAGTTGCAAAAGGAAGCCGTGAAACTCCGCCAACAGCAAGAGGAGGCCAACAAAGCTCGGGAAGAGGCAGAAAAGGAGCTGGAGACGTGGAGGCAAAAGGCCAACGAGGCTCTACTCTTGAGGTTGCAAGCTCAGGAGGAGGCCCAGAGGAAGAAACAGGCGCAGGAGGAAGCAGATAGGCAGAAAGTGGACCCACAGGTGTGGCTGATCCCCACAAGTGTGGCTGATCAGGCTCGTTAGGGGAAGGCTTTTAAGGAGCATGCTGCCAGCGACTCGTCGCCTGAGTGTCTGCCTGTGTGATCTCTACGGCTGTGCCTCTAGCGATTATTCAAGTCAACCCTACTCGGCAAAGCTGCGTCTCATGAGTCTCCGGTCTGCCTGTTCGAGCTTTTGTCACGACTCGTCCCCGATCGTGTCATAGTTTTGTTTGTGTGGCTGTGTGCTCGCCCCTTCCCTCCTGTGTGCCCATGATCAGTGTGATTATTCCCACCTGCCTCTCGTTACCTGTCATGTATATAAGTCCTGTCTGCCCCTCACGCCCTGTCGGATCATTGTTGTGTTCATGTCATGATGTCTTTTTGGGTCCTGTCCTGTCATTGGTAATGTCACCCTGTCTTTTTGTTTCACGTCTTTTTGGTCAGTCTCGTTGTTAGGTTTTGTTAAGTCATGTCAGTTGCAGAGTCTGTTAGTTTGCCTTTTTTGAGTTCGCCAATAAACCCTGGTCCAAGCTGCACTTGGTCGTCCTGCTCCATGCTCCACCCGAACCGTGACAGCTTTACCTTGTTTTCCACGAACTCTGACTCTTTGTTGTTCCCTTCCAGCTCTTGGATCCCCCTCCACGGATCTCCAACCGGCTCCACTCTGCTCAGACCAAACCGTTCACGCTCCACCATCACAGCTCCAATTCCGCACCACTGGCTCAGACCCCCAGTGCTATTGCTTCCTCACTCCCTTCAATAAAAACTCGACATCCATCTGGGACTCCTGATTGGTTTCTGCCTGTGGGTCAAACAAATCGCTAAAACTATGGCAGAAAGGTTCGCCTGGAAATGAAGGAAGCGGCATTGAAGTTGTTAGGAGACCACAATTTGTGCCGAAAGAATATTATAAGATACATGACGAATGGTAAAAAGTGGGTCAGAGTGGAATGTGAACTAGAATGATAATCTTGCCATCAAAAACTTGATACATTTTTGATGAAAAAAACATACAGACATGAGTTCAAAGAAATCAATATGAAATACATGTATGTCTTGAACATTTTTATGAAATATCACAAGTAGTGTATTTTTATATGATAAAGAGAGCGGAAATGTTAGTGTTATTGGACACATATAAAAACACATGTTTGTTGTAACTTCTCAAAGCAAGGCAGCATTCTTCCCACACGCACACACACACCCACACACACTCACGGTCAAGACACGCATACACAAACATTTCCATATGGTAGTGTACTGTGAGACTTGGAGATCTTCTACCAGGTCGAATGCAATAAAAGGCAGCAATAAATAAAAGGAAGTGGAGCTTTGAAAGATCTTGGAGCACTGAGAGCTCCACTTTCTATCACGTCTCGGCTCCTCAGTGGCGCCAATCGCCATGCGGAGTGGAGCTTATCCACGCCTTCTCCTTTCTAGCCTTGTGTGTTTTGTTGTCATGGTGTCCGTTTGCGTCTCTGTCCTGCGTCCGCGCTCTCGCCCCTCCCCGCCTGTGTTTTAACCGTAAGCATTGTAATCGCTGTCACCTGCTCTTCATTACCTGTTGGGTATTTAAGTCCTGTCTGTGTGTCACTCCTCTGTCGGATTGTTCTGTTAGTTTGGCGGTTGCTCCTGTTACTCTGCCTCTGTCAGTTCTGTTTCTGTTAGCCAGCAGTGTCTGTCAGTTCACTCCCGTATGCCACCCATTTGCTCCTTGTGCTTTGTGCCTGTCAGCCTGTGCTTTTCCCCTTTTTCCGACTGCTTCCGTCAAACTGACCGACCACGCCCGAACACCGCCTGCCCTGACCGATTGCCCGCCCTTGACCACTCTCTGATCACCGCCTGCCTCGACTACCTGCTTGGCCCCGACCACTACTACATGCTGCGCTCTTCTGCTCAGCCACACCAGCCCAGTGTGTACAGTCCAGCTTTCCACTTCCCCTTTTCAATAAAGATTCGTGCTGCATTTGGTCGCCCCGTCCATCTCTGTTCCTGACATTTCCGATGGGGAAATTGTGATCGCTTCCTTCTGTGACATCAACCAAGACATGGATAGGATGGGGTTTGTGTCCATATTCCTCATTAAAAGTGGGCGTTTCTAAAGACATTAGTTGTTTCATTATTTCTCCTAAACCTATTGATGAAATAGAACATGCTAAAGTCTTTCATTTTCCTGGTCAAAAAATACATCAGTTAAAGAAAAATGGACCACCATTGCTTTTGTGTCTTTTTGTGTTCTTTCTTTGCAGTTGCCATGTAGATGACATAAGCTAACTATAGTGCTGTATGCGATAATCACTTCATTTTCATTTAATGCTAAGAGTGACTGGGATTGTGAGAATGTCTGAAAAAAACTGTGACTTGCTTGTCAGATTTCCTTGTCATATCGTCACTGTGAGTTACCCATCCATTGCTGTGCCTTGTGCTCTCTGTTCCCGTCTGATTTCGCCAACCTGTTCCGTGCTCTGACCGACCAAGCCTGATTGCTGTACGTCTCTCGACCAAGCCCGATTGCCGGCAGCCCCGATCAAGCCCGAACGCTGCCTGCCTCGATCTACGCCCGCATCCCGACAACGACTCGATTCCCCTCAATCCAATAACAAAGTGTCACATTTGGTCATCCTGCTTGTCTGTCAACCTTGATAGAACGATCTGACCACTTCACGACCAGCGCACACTGTCTTTTCTCTCCTTCTCTCCTCTGCTGTGCCCCTCCATAGACTACCGCGGTGTAAATGACACTACCGTTACAAACCGCTATCTGTTGCCTCTTCTGTCCTTGGAGGTCCTCAAAGGCGCCACATCCTTCACAAAGCTGGATCTGAGGTCCGCATCCGGGAGAGAGATGAGTGGAAGACGGCCTTCAACACCCCCAGCGGCCGCTATGAGTACTTGGGAGTACCTTTTGGCCTCAGCAACTGTCTTCCAGGCACTCAACAACGTACTCCGAGACATGCTCCACCGCTTCGTATTCGTCTACCTCGACAACATACTCATCTCACCGGTCTACCGACCTTCGAGGGGAACACGGTCATTCTCACGGTCGTGGACTGCTTCAGTAAGATGGCATGTTTTGTCCCGCTGGCCAAGTTGCCCACAGCCAAGCTGACAGCCCGGCTCATGCTCCAGGAAGTAATGTGGTAGCACGGGCTGCCGAAAGACATCGTCTCTGACCGAGGTCCCCAGTTCACGTCGTCGCTTTGGGCAGAGTTCTGTGGCCTCCTGGGGGCTACAGCCAGCCTCACATCTGGCTTCCACCCTCAATGGTCAAGCAGAGCGGCTCAACCAGGAGCTGGGTAAGTCCCTCTGTTGCATGTCTGCTAACAATCAGCGCGATTGAGCCCAGCATCTACCCTCGGTGGAATATGCCCACAACTCGCTTCCCAGCTTGGCCACGGGCATGTCTCCGTTACGATGTGTGTTCGGCTACCATCCGCCGCTTTTCGAACACCAGGAGTGTGAAGCCACCTCCTCCTTGGCGCCGGTAAGCTTCCGCCGGAGGGCTGGTGCTCCCTCACAACGTCGCCGGCTATGCCCGCCAGTCCAACAATCACTGGACGCCAGCGCAAACCTACCGATTAGGCCACCAAGTGTTGCAGTCACCGCGGGACCTTCCACTTCGGGTGGAGTTGCGCAAGCTGGCGCCACGCATTGTGGAACCACTCCCCATCAGCAAGGTGTTCAACCCATCTGCCGTCTGGCTCAGTCCCAAGGTCCATGAGCGTCCATCCGACGTTTCACGTTTCCCGGGTGAGGCCGGTCCATGAAGCGTGCCGACTCCCGCGCCTCCACCTCCCCGGCTTGTCGACGGGGACGGCGTGTACACTGTGCGGTCTTTACTCCAGTCCCGTCTGCGCGGAAGAGGAGTCCAATACCTGGTCAACTGGGAAGGGTACGACTTCCACGGTTCGTAGGTGCCGGCCCGATAGATCCTTGAACCTTCCCTCGTCGAGGAATTCCACCACCAGCATCTGGACCAACCCACCCGCCAGCAGGGTCATCCGAGGGATACCGGGAGTGCTGCGGCACCTGGGTGCGCACAGTGAGTTATGCCTTCTGCTGTGTCTCCCGCTCCAGGTGTTCCGGTGCCGCCACTCCCGGTTTTGGCTCCTGATGTTGGGGATTCAGAGTATTGATCCGCTGCAGGGTATTGATCTGCGTATGCGCACCGCCATCTTGAAGTGTCTCTCAGCAGGAGGGGCTGGATGGTGTTGATGGCAGTGGAAAAATAAAAAAAAACATGATTCGCACAGCACCGCTCTCCTTGTCCAAATGAGCATAAGCCCTGTGTAACAATTAACTAATGGCATCCTTCGTGCCCACCTTCTCCTGGTATCCAAACTGCAGTAGATGCAGTGTCTAGTGGACTTGGGGTCTGAGGAGATGAAGCAGCAGCCATTTAAAGGTCTTCATGATGTGGGATGTTAGTGCCAAGGGTCTGAAGTCACACAGATCCCTGGGTGTTTTGTTTTGGGACTTGGGATGAGACATGATGCCTTCCAGAGCAGGATGACCCTTCCCAGTTACAGGCTCTGGTTGGACATTCATTGAAGTGGCTACCCCAGTTCAGCCGAGAAGGCCTTGAGCATTCTTGGACACACCTTGTCCTGGCCCGCTGCTTTCCTTGGGTGCAGCCTCTTCAGCTCACTGCTCCCTTGAGTGAGTTGGGGCTAAGGGGTTGAAGTGTCCATGGTGATGATTGAAAGGGAGGTTGGGATGTCTACTCTGGCAGGTATGGCGTTTAAACTGTCCATGGGTGTGGCGGGTCTGGGGGCTCTGCAGTCAAAGGTGATGGAGGTGTAAAGGGTGTGAAGTCGGTTGTGTGTTGGAGTATTAAACCTATTAAAAAGCAGATTTAGCTTGTTGGTTCTCTCAACATCAGCATCCCCCACTTCTGTCACCCTGCAGCGGATCAATACTCTGTTATGTCTATGTCTTGTCTCCACCGTGGGATAGTAGGAAACACAATTTTGATCTCTTTGTATGTCTTGACATGTGAAGGAATTGACAATAAAGCAGACTTTGACTTTCTTCTTGTAACCTGTGATGTTTTGCACGCTATCTCCCTAATGTTGGTCCCCTGCAGCTTTTCTTCCACTTTTCTTCTGTACTCTTCCTTTGTTTCTCTCAGCTGGACCTTGAGTCACCCCTGTACATACTTCAGTTTGTCTCTGTCTCCATTTTTAAATGTCCTCTTCTTCCTGTTAAGGAAGTCCTTGACATCACTGGTGACCCAGAGCTTTTTGTTAGAGAAGTAGTATACAATTTTAACAGGGATCACAACATCTCTTCAGAGGTTTAGATAGTCAATAGTGCCCTGTATGACACCCTCAAAGTCTTCACCATGTGGTTCCTGCAGGACGTCCCTTTTAGTGGATTCAAAGCAGTCCCTCAGAGCCTCGACTGCCTTAGGAGACCATTCACTGAAGGAGCGTATGGTTGTGGACTGTCTCTAGATCTTTGGCTTGTAATGAGGTGTGAGCAGAACCAGGTTATTGTCAGACTTTTCCAGAGGGAGAAGATGAGTGGCAGTGTAGGTGTACAGGAGGTCTAAAGTTCTGTTCTTCCTGGTGGGGCATTTTCCAAACTGGTTAAAGTTTGGTAATGTTGAGTCAACATTGACATGGTTAAAGTCCCCAGAAATGGCGATGAAGGCGACCGGGTGTTGTGTTAGCAGCTTCAATATGGTGGAGTGGATAATGTCACATGTGGTTTCAGCATATGCATGCGGAGGGATGTAAACACAAACAGAAATGGCGTGGGAAAACTCTCTGGTCATGTAGCATGGTCCGGGTTGCACCATCTTATGTTGATAAACAGTGGACGTCTCTTCAGCATAGCTTCGACTTTAAAAGCTGTTGTAACACTACCCACACGTTCCTATCTTAAAAGTCGGCACATTTGATGACAGTGTAGGCCTGAATACATCTCCAAACCTATTTTTCATCGAAGTGGCAGTGCCATCTCCTGGTTACAGGAACTAAATTTATTATTCTTTGATGTTTTTCTCCCAGTGGGTCAACCAGATCTACTTAATATTTGCTAGAAAGAGATTTTAGGCCTTCATGTTGCTAAAACACAGAGTTCTGGAGTTTTTTTAAAAAGCTGTTGCTGTGACAATGCAGAGTTTCCCGAGAAAATAACCGCTATGTTGAGGGTCTAAAAATGCACAAAAACGTTCCACACCCATCAAGGCTGACAAAAATATTACAATTATTTATTAATTCAGTTCAGTAGCACCTTTACAAAATTTTAACAAAGCAGCCCTGGTTGAATGTTCCATCGAGAGATATGAAATTTTAGTGGTATGGTGTAGCAGCCCTACAAACAGACCCATTGGCTTAACCTAACAGAAAGTCCAACATTATTATTGTTTTCTCAAATTGGCTCCATTTTCTGCCTTTATAGAGGTCATATATATGAAAGAAGTCCCCATAGAGGTTTTATCACTTAGTGTTGAAACTCATTCTTTGATGTTTTTTTTCAAGCGGGTTTACCAGATCTACTTATATTTGCTTGGAAGATAGTTTAGGCCTTCATGATAATAAAACACAAAGTTGGTGAGTTTTTGCAAAACACTCTTGCCATGACAACACACACTTTGCCATGATAACAATGGTAACTTTGAAGGTCTAAACAGCCTGGCAAAATCAACAATATTTTATTAGTTTATTTTGTGGTTGTGACAAGAGTTATTTTGTGGCTCAGCAACATCCCCCAAAAAATCACAGAAAAAGCCCTGGTTGTACATTTCGCCAAAATCTATGAAAAAAAAAATTAGTCATATATAACAGCCACAGACAGACCTGCAAAAAAGTCTCTCAAAGCCCCATGCCAAACCAAAGAGGAGGTCAGCCATTTTGAATTTTCTTTTGTTGCTTTTTTGGCCTTTTTTCAGGGGTCACAGTATATCTCTTCCGAGAGGTTTTATTTTATTCTGATTGTTGGTGTTTTATTTTAAGATGTTTTAAGATGCTCATTGAGACACTAGTTTTGTAAACTCATTTTAACCCTTTTGACAATTTCATTAATCAGTGTATAAACCCTACATCTACCTATCAAATGATTTGTTCACTCAATTCAACCACACTCCATCATGGCCTGTGTTACTTTCCTCCTCCCGAGCTAAGCCGGTTGTAACATTGAGCAAGACTTACTTGAATTTACAAGAGAACTCCGATATTTTTCAAATTTGGTGAAAGGTTTCCTTATTTGTGTGACATGTTTTACAAAAATAGCGAATTATTACAAAAAATGTGCTTTAAGTTACTACAAAAAAACTGCTCTCTTTATAAGACTATATTGTTTTAACCATTTGTATTTACAGCAAGATGAACATGCACTGTGCATGTGTATTGCCTCCATTATCCCGAAGAGAATTATGAAGGGATGAAAAACACAGAGTGGAGATAACAATGAAAGTCTATCCCTCACAAAAGAATGAACAAGAATCAATAGTGAGACCGTCTGTCTGAAGCAGATAAGCCAGATAAGGCAACAGAAAAATGGTGACGAGGAAAGACAACAATTTGAGATCTCATTCTAATAGTTAAGCTATTATTTGAGATGCCATTGAATTGTTTTAATCGTAAAAACAATATCATCTGATGATCATGATTTCAGCGTCAATGTATTGGTTGAGGGTGTGTGTGTCTTTGTGTGTGTTTGTGTGTGTGTGTGTGTGTGTGTGTGTGTGTGTGTGTGTGTGTGTGTGTGTGTGTGTGTGTGTGTGTGTGTGTGTGTGTGTGTGTGTGCATGCGTGCGTGTGCGTGTGCGTGTGCGTGCATGTGCGTGTGTGTGTATGCCACATGCAAAATATGGAAGTCTGAAAAAAAGATGATATTTATTATCTCATCTGAATGAGAACCTTACGGAAGAGGATTAGGGCCAGTGAAGAAAAAAAAACGAGGGGTGACAGGATTCTGACTTTTTTTCTCAAAATCCTGTCACCCCTCGTTTTTTTTTTCTTCACTGGCCCTAATCCTCTTCCGTAGAACCTTGACTAGCCACAAAGAAGGGAAATAAAAAAAATTACAGTAGCACTGGATTAATGAAAATAGTTTAAGTGGAACCCGGCAGCCAGAGATACAATTATTTTGGGTGATAATAAAACAGTATTTTGAAGATAATTGACGTCAATCTTTTGGAAGCTATTTAATTGACAAATATATCAAGTTCTTAATACATAAAAAAATCATATTGTCAGTGTCTGTGTACTTGCCCCTCCCTTCCTGTGTCTACTCTCAATCTATCTACTAATCACAGTCACCTGCCTCTCGTTACCTGTCGCGTATATAAGTCCTGTCTGCATGTCACACCCCTGTCGGATTGTTCTCGTCTCTCGTCTCGTCTGTCGTCGTCGTTCCTGTCTTTATCTTGTCTTGATTTTGTCTTTTTGTTCAATTAGTGTTGTCCCTAGTCGAGCTTCTAATAGTCTGTCTTTGAGTTCTCCAATAAACCCTGGTCCAAGCTGCATTTGGTCGCCCTGCTCCATTACTTCCATAACACATAGTATCTTAACAGAACTCACTGAACTACTATTTTGAGTGAGTGTGCATGCATGTGTATGTTGTTCTTATATAGTATATAACATAATTATAGTTATAATTCGGTTTCTACATGGACAGCTATATTTGCTATGATATTCATATACAGTCAAACTTCAGTTTTTGACCACAATCCGTTCCAGAAGGTGGTTCGAGAAGCGAATCGTTCGAATTACGAATCTATTTTTCCCATTACAAATAATGGAAAAAAATTAATCTGTTCCAAGACAAAAAAAAAAAAAAAACGCCTTTTTTAAGCATTTTTTCATTTGCGCAATTTTGTCCGATCGCGCAAATGCAGCATACCGCCGAACGCGCAACCGTAGCGTGCCGCCGACCGCGCAACTGCACCGCGCTGATCGCATTATTGTGACAGAGCCGTCGCTGAAATTTAGAAAACATTTTTAAAGTCCTGATGTACTTTCCAAAATTTAAGTGGACCTCAGTGCGCAGGGAGCTTAATTTAGTCCGATCGCGCAACCACAGCGCGCCGACCGCTCACTGTTGCATTGCTTTAAGAGCGTCTTTGTGTTTTAGGATGACTTTATTGCTCCCACTTGCTTTCTTTGGAGGCATGATTATGGGTGAATACAATCCTCAAAGTAACGAAAATACAATAACAACGGAGTCAATCGGCATCCGGGCCGCGCGGTTGGGTTTTCTCGGGTCCTCTCGGCTCATTTCGCGAGGTTCGACCTGCGAAATTTGTTCGACAACCGAAGCAAAAAAATCTCGAATTTTTCGTTCGAATTCCGATTTGTTCGAGAACCGGGACGTTTGTAAACCGAGGTTTGACTGTATATCATAAAAGGAGGTTGTCCTAACAGAAGGCCTTAATTAAGACACTGTATGCAAGTACAGTAATTATTTTTTCACATTTTAAAATACTTTCCTAGTGAATTTTTATGACTGTGACAAGGTCAAGAACAGATTCCCAAAGCCTACCTGCCTGCAGTTTTTTAGAAGCAAATTGTTTTGCAAAACTTGCACTAGAGCTGAAATTCGTGTGTTGATTGATGACTTGTTGGCTCATGTCAGCTTCAAACTGTCATCAGGTGACTGATGCCTTCTTCCTACGATCATGATGCAAAACATAATGTTTAATTATGATTATGCACGTATTTCTGTCCACACATTACAACTATGAGCCAACAGACAGAGAGTGCACACTTGCGGTAAGTAGTACAAATCTAAACGTGAGAGACTCGATGAGGAGTTGAGCAATGCAGCACATCTATGTCTGCCCTGCGTAGGCTGGATATAAGTGTCAGGCAGGGGACAAGGCGAAGGACTCGGATGCAGAGTCGTATCTATCTGGGATTTATTCCAGCAAGCACTCAGAGCAAAAGTACAAAACAAAGCGCCTCTTGCGAGGGAAAACACGGGGCAAAAAGTACAAACAAAAGGCGTCGCACTGTGGCGAGTCAGAAGGCTAAAAGTACAAATCAAAACGCCTCTTTCGAGGGAAAACGTGTAGCAAAAAGTACCAACAAAAGGAGTCGCACTGGAACGAGACAAAAAGGCGCTGGAGACCCAGGCACAACCAAAAGCGTCGCTCGGCGGCGAGACAAAAAGGAGAGTTCTTTCAGAGAGTTCGGACATCAAGGAATCGCTGGTGGTCGGGACGAGGCTAGACACACTGGCACAAGACAAGGGGAAGACACGGACTAAATACACACAAACGGGCGGGGACACAGGTGATGACAATTAGTATCGATTACGCGGGTGCACACAATCGGGATCAGGGAAGACAAGACAACCAACACCGAGGAAGGAAACACGAACTGAAACGGAAGGAATGACAAAATAAAACCGGAAGTAAAGTTACGACAATTGACGAGACAAAAAACTGAAAAAATAAACGCGACCGCATGACAGAACCCCCCCCCTAGGGCCGGATCCCAGACGGCCCAGGAGCCCCAGGGTGAGCCGCATAGAAGTCCTCAAAAAGTCCCGGGTCCAAAATATAACTAGGCGGCACCCATTGCCGCTCCTCCGGTCCATAACCCTCCCAGTCCACCAGGTACTGCCAGCCCCGGCCTCTTCTGCGCACATCCAATAGTTCTTTGACGGTGTAGGCCGTCCCACCGTCCACAGTCCGCGGAGGCGGAGGGGGCGCCGGATCCGGCACCAACGGGCTGTCCACCACCGGCTTGACCTTCCCAACGTGAAAGGTGGGGTGGACTGCAAGGGACCTGGGCAAGCGTAGACGCACCGCGGCCGGGTGCACGACCTTGGCGATGGGGAACGGACCCACGAAGCGAGGCGCCAGTTTCCTGGAGTCCCCCCGGTGGGGAAGATCCTTGGTGGATAGCCAGACACGTTGACCTCTCTGGTACACGGGCGCCGGACGTCTCCTCCGGTCAGCCATCCGCTTTACCCGGTCCCCCTGTCGGACCAGCGTGGCCCGAGCCGCCGACCAGACGCGATGACAGCGGCGCACCAAGGCGTGGGCCGAAGACACCGTCACCTCCGGCTCACTGTCAGGGAAGACAGGGGGCTGGTAGCCAAACACACACTTGAAGGGGGACATACCTGTAGCCGTGGTGGGCAGGGAGTTGTGGGCATACTCCACCCAGGAGAGGTTCTTGCTCCACGAGGAGGGGTTCTGGGAGACCAGGCAGCGGAGACTTGTCTCCAACTGTTGATTAATACGTTCTGTCTGTCCGTTTGCCTCCGGGTGATAGCCTGACGTGAGACTCACGGTTGCCCCTATGAGCTTGCAAAACTCCCGCCAAAACCTGGATACGAATTGGGGCCCTCTATCGGAAACTATGTCTTTCGGGAACCCATGAACCCGGAATATGTGGTCCATCATCACGGTGGCCGTTCGTTTAGCGGACGGGAGCTTGGGCAAGGCGATAAAATGAGCCATCTTTGAAAATCTATCCACCACTGTGAGTATGGTGGTTCGCCCATGCGAGGTCGGAAGCCCGGTGACGAAGTCCATAGATATCTCCGCCCACGGGCGCGAAGGAATGGGTAGGGGATGCAGCAACCCCATGCGGGCGCCGTGGGCGTTCTTATTCCGGGCGCAGACGGGACAGGCGGCAACGTATTCCTTGACGTCTGCCCTCATGGAGGGCCACCAGAATCGCTGCTGGATTACGAACAGCGTTCGGCGCATGCCCGGATGGCAGGAGAGTCTGGAGGTGTGAGCCCAATGGATGACTTGGGATCGTAATTGAGCAGGGACAAATAGTCGGTTCTCAGGGCAACCACTAGGGGGTGGTTCGTTACCATTGGCCTGCTGTACCCGGCCTTCGATAGGCCAGGTCACGGCTCTAACCAGGCAATGAGAAGGCAGGATAGTCTCAGGCTTCTTAATTTCTGGGTCCGAGTTGAAAACACGGGAGAGGGCGTCAGGCTTGGTGTTCTTGGTTCCCGGTCTGTAGGACAAAGTGAAGTTAAAACGATTGAAAAAAAGTGACCAGCGGGCTTGGCGTGAATTCAGTCTCTTAGCTGACTTAATGTATTCTAAATTTTTATGGTCTGTCCAGACCAAAAAAGGCTGCTGTGCTCCCTCTAACCAATGTCTCCATTCTTCTAATGCCAGCTTGACTGCCAACAGTTCGCGATCCCCCACGTCATAATTCTGTTCGGCGGGCGTCAGCCGTCGAGACAGGAACGCGCACGGATGGAGCTTGTTGTCGCTCTTGGCCCTCTGCGAAAGGATGGCACCTACTCCTTGATTGGAGGCGTCCACCTCCACCACAAACTGCCGCGACGGATCAGGGAGCGTGAGGATGGGAGCGGTGCTGAAACGGTTCTTTAGCTCCTGGAAGGCCGCCTCCGCCTCTGCTGACCAGCGGAAGGGGACTTTAGGAGACGTGAGCGCGTGCAAGGGAGCCGCTGTGGCACTGAAGCCCTTAATGAATCGCCGATAAAAATTGGCAAAGCCCAGGAATTGTTGCACCTTCTTGCGTGAGTCAGGGGTAGGCCATTCCGTTACCGCGCTTACTTTCGCCGGGTCCATCTCTACTTTGCCCGGGGCTACGATGAAGCCGAGAAAAGAAACGGTGCTCTTGTGAAATTCACTTTTCTCGGCCTTTACGTATAGTTGGTGTTCCAGGAGTCGTTGCAACACCGTCTCGACGTGAACCCTATGGGTCTTCAGATCTGGGGAGTAAATCAAAATATCGTCCAAATATACGTACACAAACCGGTCCAAACAGTCTCTCAAAACATCGTTTATCATGGCCTGAAACACAGCGGGAGCATTGGTGAGGCCAAATGGCATGACGCGGTATTCAAAATGTCCTCGATGCGTGTTGAACCCTGTCTTCCATTCGTCCCCTTCCCGGATGCGCACCAGATGGTAGGCGTTGCGCAGATCTAACTTGGTGAACACCCGGGCTTGCTGTAATTGGTCGAACACGGTCGACATCAGTGGGAGCGGATACCGATTCTTGATGGTGATCTGATTGAGGGGACTATAATCAATGCAGGGACGTAGGGTGCCGTCCTTCTTGCCCACGAAAAAGAACCCCGCCCCCGCAGGCGACGACGACGGTCGAATCAGCCCTGCTTGCAAGGAGGAGTCTATATATTCATTCAAGGCTTGCTTCTCAGGTCCCGAGAGAGAATACAGCCTCCCCTTGGGTATCGTTGATCCCGGCAGCAGGTCAATGGCGCAATCATACGGACGGTGGGGAGGCAGAGAGGTAGCCTTGGCCTTGCTGAATACCTCGGCCCATTGGTGGTAACACGCAGGGACCCCGGTTAAGTCTGGGGTTGGCGCGTCTGGAGCGGAAGGCACAGGGCGCGGGTTAGACTTGATACAGGAATCATGACAGTCGGACCCCCATCCCGTTATTTCCCCGGATCCCCAGTCTATAGCGGGGTTGTGGCGTTGAAGCCATGGATACCCGAGAACGAGAGGGTTCATTGGTGAGGTCACGACATGTAGACGTATGTTCTCCTGGTGGAGGCCAATTGACAACGAGACTGGTTCGGTTATGTGAGTTATCTCAAAGAGTGCCTGTCCATTGAGTGCCTTAGCTTTCACGGGAGTGTTCAGTAGCTCAGTCTTTACCCCGCACCGGCGAGCAAATGCCCAGTCTATCAAGCTTTCGTCTGCTCCTGAGTCTATTAATACTTCGAGTTCTATCTCTCTTCCCGACTGGGTGATCCTGCCCTTGGGAAGCACTCGCCCCGGGGACAGAGCCGCCGAGAAGGCGCTTACCTTCAGGGTCCTCCTTACTGGACAGGAGAGAAGGAGGTGTCCGAGCTCGCCGCAGTAGTAGCATCTTCCCTCTCGGCGCCGCCGTAACTTCTCCTCCTCTGTTAACTTGGCTCTGCCCAACTGCATCGGTTCTGGCTCCTGGCGCTGCCGATCCCCGTACGGCCTGGAGTGGTGAGCGTCAGGGCCGGCTACTGGAACGAAGGCGGGAGCGTTGCTGCGTCGGTGCTTTCTCCACTCTTGCAGCCGGTTGTCAGTGCGGATAGCCAGAGCGATGAGGGCGTCGAGGTCGGTGGGAAGATCTAAGGGGATTAGCTGATCTTGGATGGGTCCTGACAGGCCCCGGAGGAAGATGTCATATAGTGCCGCCGCATTCCACCCGCTCGCCGCGGCCAGCGTGCGGAACCGGATGGCGTAGTCTCCGACGGTGTCTTGTCCCTGGTCTATCTGACAGAGTTGGCGAGCCTTGTCTCGGTCAGCGGAAATGGGATCGAACACCGTTCGCAGGGCCTGGATGAAAGCGGGGAGAGAGTGACAGGAGATGGAATCCCTGGCCCATTCCGCGGTGGCCCATGTGCGGGCCCTTCCCGTCAGGTAGGATACCATGTAGGCCACCTTGGAGCGCTCGGTGGGGAATTCTGCTGGGGAACTCTCAAAGTTCATCTCGCATTCTGTAATAAAAGCCCGGCTAAGGCCGGGTTCTCCGGAGTAGCGCTCTGGAGGAGCCAGTCTGGCACTGCCAGTCATGGGACCTCTTGCAAGGGAAGGAACGGGGGAAGCGACGGGTGTACTGGAGGTCGCTGCTGGTCCCGCGTTCAAGAGCGAGAGCACTTCCTGCATTTGCTGACCCAGCTTTGCTACTTGGGTGGCGACCGCTCCTCTGAAATTTTCTTGATTCCTAGCGAGTCCTCGGATCTCTTCTCCCAAGTCGCCCACCTCCCTCTGGTGCTGGGCGAGCAGTGAGGCATGGGAGCGCACTGTGGCGCACAGGTGCTCCGACTCTGCCGAGTCCATGTCTGGCCAGTGTGTACTGTCAGGCAGGGGACAAGGCGAAGGACTCGGATGCAGAGTCGTATCTATCTGGGATTTATTCCAGCAAGCACTCAGAGCAAAAGTACAAAACAAAGCGCCTCTTGCGAGGGAAAACACGGGGCAAAAAGTACAAACAAAAGGCGTCGCACTGTGGCGAGTCAGAAGGCTAAAAGTACAAATCAAAACGCCTCTTTCGAGGGAAAACGTGTAGCAAAAAGTACCAACAAAAGGAGTCGCACTGGAACGAGACAAAAAGGCGCTGGAGACCCAGGCACAACCAAAAGCGTCGCTCGGCGGCGAGACAAAAAGGAGAGTTCTTTCAGAGAGTTCGGACATCAAGGAATCGCTGGTGGTCGGGACGAGGCTAGACACACTGGCACAAGACAAGGGGAAGACACGGACTAAATACACACAAACGGGCGGGGACACAGGTGATGACAATTAGTATCGATTACGCGGGTGCACACAATCGGGATCAGGGAAGACAAGACAACCAACACCGAGGAAGGAAACACGAACTGAAACGGAAGGAATGACAAAATAAAACCGGAAGTAAAGTTACGACAATTGACGAGACAAAAAACTGAAAAAATAAACGCGACCGCATGACAATAAGTGCAGGGTGTCCCCCAAAGACTGCTTGGATAAGCTCCAGCATACCCGCGACCCTTGGGGGGAAAGCGGTTCAGAAAAATAAATAAATAAATAAATAAATAAATAAATAAATAAATAAATACTAGTAGCTGTTGTTTAAAATGTGTTACAATAATGAGGTTACCTTGTCGCTGATATTCTTTAAGTTTGACTCTTGAATTAAAATTGTAGGTTTGCAGAAGGGAGCATTTAAAATCTGCATTTTTGAATGGGTCCGGGCAGTAAATTATGGGAAAAATATATTCTTCCCTAGTTTGTCTCAGTAAAGGATTGTTACATTTGAAGGGAGGTGTAATAAAAGGCTCTTCATCTCACTGTCACCAGTATTCGATTAGGCAGCTCAACCTGCAACTGTGATTGTAGTAATTAAGATTCTTTACAGTCTGCAATTATTTTTTTTTTTTTCAAAGTCAAAGTCAGCTTTATTGTCAATTTCTCCACATGCCAAAGACACACAAAGAAACCGAAATTTCGTTCCCCCCTATCCCACGGTGACAAGACATGGCTCACAACAGACAAACAAGTAAACAAGTATAACAAAAGCGTGCAGAATAAATAATGAATAAATAACACAACAATAAATAAATAAATAAGAGGAGCAGAAAAAAAAGGAGCAAGTGCGCGTACAGCAGACATTCCCGAAAATAGCGCAACAGTGCCGCACGCTACGCAGAAGGGGGTAGCGAGTTCAGGGCCCTAACAGCCTGGAGAAAGAAGATGTTGGCGAGTCTGGTGGTGCGGGAGCGCAGGCTCCTGTACCTCTTCCCAGAGGGCAGAAGGTCAAACAAAGAGTGAGCCGGGTGACTCACATCTCTGGCAATCGAGGTTGCCTTGCGGGCGAGATGGGAGGTGTAAATGTCCTTCAGGGAGGGGAGCGAAGCACCAATAATCTTACCAGCCGTATTCACTATGCGCTGCAGGGCCTTCAAGTTCTGTTCAGTGCAGTTACCACCCCAGACAGCGATGCAACTGGTGAGGACGCTCTCAATGGTGCCATGGTAGAATGTAGACAGGACTGCCTGAGGAGCACATGCACGCCTGAGCTTCCGCAGGAAGTACAGGCGGCGCTGAGCTTTCTTTGCCAGTGACGAGGTGTTTGCGGACCAGGAGAGGTCCTCACTGATGTGCACCCCCAGGAACTTGGTGCAGCTCACCCTCTCCACCACAGCACCGTCGATGATCAGCGGCAGGTGTGTTGTATGACCCTTCCGGAAGTCAACAATGATTTCCTTGGTCTTATTGACGTTCAGCAGGAGGTTGTTGTCCCTGCACCACGTGGTCAAAAGGTCAACTTCCGACCTGTACCGAGTCTCGTCGCCCTTCGTGATGAGACCCACCAGACTCGTGTCGTCAGCAAACTTCACTATGCGGTTGTCGCTGTAGGTCGCAGTGCAGTCATGTGTCAGCAGGGTGAAGAGCAATGGACTGAGCACGCAGCCCTGGGGGGCCCCCGTGCTCAGCGTGATGCTGGCGGAGATTTTGTCGCCAACACGCACCACCTGAGGCCTCTGACAGAGGAAGTCCAGTATCCAGTTGCAGAGGGAGGTACTGAGGCCCAGCTCGTCGAGTTTGCAGATGAGTCGCTGCGGCACAATGGTGTTGAAGGCAGAGCTGAAGTCCACAAACAGCAACCTCACATATGAGTCCTTTCTCTCCAGGTGGGTGAGGGCCGAGTGGAGGGCAGAGCAGATGGCATCCTCAGAGGACCGCTTGGCACGGTACGCAAATAATAAAATAATAAAGAGGGTGCTACACTGAGCTCATTAACCTCAATGAGAATTATTACTAACTATAGAGACATTGGCTCTCGATCGCTCTCTTGCTTGTGCATGTTCATTTTTGTCTTGGAAGGTAAAGGGAGGACAATTACTTGTAATTATGATTCACTTGCAACCGCCACATACAAGTAGATATACACACAAACATTTAAAACGCTGAAGGTTGCGACAATCAGTTTAGTTAGCTTGTGTAACAAGTCTTTGGTTAATGGTTGGAAATTATACAAACCAACCACTATTAATTTTCCCCTAAAGTTCTCTCAAAAGCAATTTGAAAAATCTATTGCACATAGTAACTTATTGCATATTTGCGGTCATGTGTAACTGGGGAAAGTTGAGCGCCGTGTGTGGGGTCTATATGCATGTGAGGACCCTTGTGTGACGCACTTCAAAACGATATGGCAAGTCCTCCCTCAACACTACAACAGCTCTGTGTATATATAAACAGATCGAGATACACGTTGTGTATACACTTGTATGTACTATGTTTTTACATGGTTATTGCCTATATTTTGTCGTAATAATAAATACGGTGCGGACTACATTGTTTTCATATGTACAATGTAAAAGTGTGTGTTTTACACTTTTCCAATGCATTCATTTTGCAGGATAGCATACTCTAGTGATTGTAGCGAAAAGATAAATTTGCAAATAATTTATAGTTAACGTGACAGTGTGCAGGTGGGTGTGGCTGTTGTTTCTCTCTACATGTGCAACTGGCAGGTGTGATAGGCTCCAGCATCCGCTCAAACCCTGAATCGATAAGCAGAACTAAGCAGGATAAGAAGCATCTCTCTCTCTCTCTCTCTCTCTCTCTCTCTCTCTCTCTCTCTCTCTCTCTCTCTCTCTCTCAAAGAAGCAGAATATACCGTATTTTCCAGAGTATAAGTCGCTCCGGAGTATAAGTCACACCAGCCATAAAATGCCCCAAAAAGTGAAAAAAAAACATATATAAGTCGCTCCGGAGTATAAGTTGCATTTTGGGGGGCAATTTATTCAACAAAATCCCACACCAAAAACAGTCATGAACGAGCAACAACAGGCTAAACGATAGCAACAACAGGCTAAACGATAGGTATGCTAACGCAACAAACACAAACAAAGAGCTGAGAACGGGCCTGACGTAACATATAGAGTGATTAATGACAACTATTACATGAATAACATGTTTATAAAACCATCGGTGTCACTCCAATTCATTAAATCCATTGATCGTTCGATACGATAACAACAGGCTAAACGATAGGTATGCTAACGTGACAAACACAAACGAAGAGCTGAGAACGGGCCTGACGTAACATATAGAGTTCTTAAAGAAAACGATTACATGAATAACACGTTTATAAAATCATCGGTGTCACTCCAATTCATTAAATCCATCGATCGTTCTTTGTCAACAATGGGTGCGCGGCTGAGGGCGCTTGCACTTCAAAATATTCCACAGGCTCATATAACGATAGATAAACTATATTTCAAATAACTATAATATAAGCAATAATATTATCAAACCATCCATGCACTTTAAATCCATTAAATCCATTGATCAAATTCCTCGTCCTTTGTCAACATCGCCGCGCGTGCGCCCCGACGTCAGCCTCGTCTTTATTCCACAGATCTAGTATATAACTATATTGTAGCGTTAACAAAGTACAAGGATAGATGTGGGTTTGGTAAAAGGCTCTTTATTAAACAAAACAAACTTCCAAGCGGGTGGCGGTGTGGACTTCCAGACACGAGAGCTCCTTGGCATAGGACCCGGCGTGCGTAATAGCCATGTCTGAGCCCCATGCACCGTTCACGGACAGCCACTCGGCCGAGGGCCGGACCCCGACTCAGTAGAGTAGGACCGGGCGTGCGTAAAAGCCATAATAGTTTTTCAAACCTTCTATGTCACTCCAAATCCTTAATTCCTTCAAACTCTTTGTCCTCCGTGTCACTTAGAAATGATCACCGCTAATGATGCGTCCTTACGTGGGTATGTTTGTCCTTTATGTAAACAACCGCCGCGCCGTGCCACTCCGTGCCACTCACGTAGCTTGAAATAGTAATCCCTTGGTACATCACGGTTCTCCAAACTTTCTTTCTGCTGCTCGATTACTGTTTTCAGCTGCATATTTTACAACTTGAAGTTTGTAACCTGCAAAATATGAGTTTCTTTGTGGTGCCATTTTTCTTAAGCCCACCCAGTGGATGAGTCACGGCCAACGGTGAAATTTAGAGCGCCCTCATCCAGTTTCGTCTGAAAATATAATTTTTTTCAGATGTAGTTTTTTGTTTTGTTTATTTGATTGTTTTATCAAAGTCAAAGTCTGCTTTATTGTCGATTTTTTTTCATATACCAAGACACACAAAGAGATTGAAATTACGTTCCCACTATCCCTCGGTGAGATAGTCATCATCATCATCGGCGGTCGGGATGAGTATAACTGTCTTTTTCTCAGGGTCGTCTACTTGTGGGTCCGCAGGTGGGCGTAGAGGCCGATCCGGGATCCACATATTTTTGTGCAGTGTTGGCAGGGGAAAGTGGTGGTGGGTTGTGGTCGTGCTGGAGCCTGTTTTTGTCTTTCCTTACGGAGTTGTCGTTTGGTTTCTGCGACACGGCGGAGTTCCTTTTCGTGATGTGCTGCACCTTCTTGCACCGCTGCCCTCCAGCAGTTCCTGTTCAAGGCGATGCGCTCCCAGTCCTGAGATGTTATTTGGAATTTCTTGAGATTGGTCTTGAGGTTGTCCTTAAAACGTTTCTTTTGACTGCCCGGGGCTCGCGGACCTCTCTCCAGCTGGGAGTATAACATCTGTTTGGGGAGGCGGGTGTCAGCCATGCGGATGAGATGTCCTGTCCATCGGAGTTGGTGCTGTATTATTAAAGTGGTGATGCTCGGTATCCTGGCTTCCTCCAGAACGCTGATGTTTGTGCATCTGTCCTCCCATTTGATCCTTAGTATTTCCTCAAGGTTGTTTGGTGGTGTTGTTCAAGAGATCTTAGGTGCCTGCTGTAGGTTGTCCATGATTCTGCTCCATAAAGTAAGGTGGGGAGAACCACAGCTTTGTAAACTAGGAGCTTGGTGTCAACCTGGAGGTCTCTGTCTTCAAAGACTCTTTTCCGGAGTCTGGCGTACGCTCCACTGGCACAGCTCAGGCGATGGTTGACCTCAGAATCAATGTCCGCTTTGGAGGAGAGAAGGCTGCCGAGGTAGGGGAAGTGGTCAACATTTTCAAGTGCAGTGTTGTCCACATTTATGATGGGCAGAGTAGATGGCTGGTTGGGAGGGGGTTGATGTAGCACCTGGGTCTTCTTGATGTTCACGGTCAGACCCAGGGCTCTGTATGCCTTAGCAAAGGTGTTCAGGATGCTCTGGAGGTCTTCTGCAGAGTGTGCTGCAATGACATTATCGTCCGCATACTGGAGCTCCATGATCGTGGTGGTTCTGATCTTGATTTTGGCTTTGAACCTGTTAAGTTTGAAGAGCCTGCCATCAGTTCTGTACCAAATTGGGATTCCCTGTGGTAGTTCTTCGTCAATGAGGTGGAGTATGGCGGCAATGAAGACAGAGAACAGGGTGGGTGCAATGATGCATCCCTGTTTGACCCCTGTCTCTACAGTGAAAGGCTATGTCAAGGAGCTGTTGTTGAGCACTGTGGCTGTCATTCCGTCATGTAATAATCGCAGTATTCTGACGTATTTATCCGGGCAACCATACCTCAGAAGGATGCTCCATAGGGCCTGGCGATCCACCGTGTCAAAGGCTTTTGTCAGGTCTATAAAAGCCATGAACAAAGGCTGTTTATGCTCACGGCATTTCTCCTGGAGTGGGCGTGCTGTAAAAATCCTGTCTGCAGTGCCTCTAGCTGGGCGAAAACCGCACTGCGATTCTGGGAGAACTTCCTCAGACAGTGGCAGTAGGCGGTTGGCAAGAACACGAGCAAGTACTTTGCCAACTGTTGAAAGGAGCGAGAAGGCCCCTATAGTTTCCACATTCCGCTGTCAGGCAGGGGACAAGGCGAAGGACTCGGATGCAGAGTCGTTTCTTTCTTGGATTTATTCCAGCAAGCACACTGATCAAAAGTACAAAGTAAAACGCCTCTTGCGAGGGAAAACGCGTGGCAAAAAGTACAAACAGAAGGCGTCGCACTGAGGCGAGAAAAAAGGCTAAAAGTACAAATCAAAACGCCTCTTACGAGGGATAACACGCGGCAAAAAGTACAAACAAAAGCGTCGCTCGGTGGCGAGACAGAGAGGAGGGGTCTTACTGAGAACTTGGACATCAAGGAATCGCTGGTGGTCGGGACGAGGCAAGACACACTGGCACAAGACAAGGGGAAGACACAGACTAAATACACACAAAAGGGCGGGGACACAGGTGATGACAATTAGTATCGATTACGCAGGTGCACACAATCGGGATCAGGGAAGACAAGACAACCAACACCGAGGAAGGAAACACAAACTGAACCGGAAGGAACGACAAAATAAAACCGGAAGTAAAATTACGACATCGACGAGACAGAAACCCGGAAAAATAAACGCGACCGCATGACATCCGCTTTGTCCCCTTTCTTGAAAAGGGTCACTATCAGAGCATCCCTGTGCTCCGAGGGGAGTACTTCTTTTTCCCAGACCTTCAGAAAGAGGGAATGGAGGTGGCGCTGGAGCTCTAGTTCCTTTAGGACCTCAGCTGGGATCCCATCTGGCCCAGAGGCCTTGTTGTTCTTCAGGCTCCTGATGGCATCGTGGACCTCTGCTAAAGTGGGAGGTTCACCCATGTCTTCCCTGATGGGACTCTGAGGCATGTGACTGAGGAAATCTGACTGAGTTGTGCTGTCACGGTTGAGGAGTTCCTGAAAGTGCTCTCTCCACCGGTTGTTTATGGACTCATTGTCCTTCAACAGCTCCTGCCCGTCTTTAGAGCGCAGGGGTTTTTGGCAGTGATGGCTTGGACCGTAGACAGCCTTGGTAGCACTGAAAAAGCCTCTGGTGTCACCAGAGTCTGCCAAACTCTGGATTTCCGGTGCCCTTTCTGTCCACCAGGAGTTTTTAATCTGTCTCACCCGGCTCTGGACGTCAGCCTTGGCTCTGGAGTGAGCCTGTCTCTTTGCTGTGCAGGTGATGTCATTTTGCCAGACACGAAAGGTTTCCCTTTTCTTGGAGATAAGCTGTTCTATCTCTGTGTCGTTCTCATCAAACCAGTCCTGATGCTTTCTGGCCTTGTACCCAAGAGTGGCACTGCAGGTGTCGAGGATGGAAGACTTGAGCAGGCTCCAGTGTTCTTCAATGTCCTCAGGGTATTCCTGATTGAGGCTTTCTCCAAGAGAGGCCTGAAACAGCTGCAGGGTGGCAGTTTTATTCAGGGTCTCAAGGTTTAGTCTTTGCCAGCTCAGCTTCTTTTGCAGTCTCCTCTTCCTCTTGAGTCTGATCAAAGTCAAAGTCAAAGTCAGCTTTATTGTCAATTTCTCCACATGCCAAAGACACACAAAGAAACCGAAATTTTGTTCCCCCCTATCCCACGGTGACAAGACATGGCCCACAACAGACAAACAAGTAAACAAGTATAACAACAGCGTGCTGAATAAATAATGAATAAATAACACAACAATAAATAAATAAATAAGAGGAGCAGAAAAAAAAGGAGCAAGTGCGCGTACAGCAGACATTTCCGAAAATAGCGCAACAGTGCCGCACGCTACGCAGAAGGGGGTAGCGAGTTCAGGGTCCTAACAGCCTGGTAAAAGAAGCTGTTGGCGAGTCTGGTGGTGCGGGAGCGCAGGCTCCTGTACCTCTTCCCAGAGGGCAGAAGGTCAAACAAAGAGTGAGCCGGGTGACTCACATCTCTTGCAATCGAGGTTGCCTTGCGGGCGAGATGGGAAGTGTAAATGTCCTTCAGGGAGGGGAGCGAAGCACCAATAATCTTACCAGCCGTATTCACTATGCGCTGCAGGGCCTTCAAGTTCTGTTCAGTGCAGTTACCACCCCAGACAGCGATGCAACTGGTGAGGACGCTCTCAACGGTGCCACGGTAGAATGTAGACAGGACTGCCTGAGGAGCACATGCACGCCTGAGCTTCCGCAGGAAGTACAGGCGGCGCTGAGCTTTCTTTGCCAGTGACGAGGTGTTTGCGGACCAGGAGAGGTCCTCACTGATGTGCACCCCCAGGAACTTGGTGCAGCTCACCCTCTCCACCACAGCACCATCGATGATCAGCGGCAGGTGTTTTGTGTGACCCTTCCGGAAGTCAACAACGATTTCCTTGGTCTTGTTGACGTTCAGCTGGAGGTTGTTGTCCCTGCACCACGTGGTCAGAAGGTCAACTTCCGACCTGTACCGAGTCTCGTCGCCCTTCGTGATGAGACCCACCAGACTCGTGTCGTCAGCAAACTTCACTATGCGGTTGTCGCTGTAGGTCGCAGTGCAATCATGCGTCAGCAGGGTGAAGAGCAATGGACTGAGCACGCAGCCCTGGGGGGCCCCCGTGCTCAGAGTGATGCTGGCGGAGATTTTGTCGCCAACACGCACCACCTGAGGCCTCTGACAGAGGAAGTCCAGTAGCCAGTTGCAGAGGGAGGTACTGAGGCCCAGCTCGTCGAGTTTGTAGATGAGTCGCTGCGGCACAATGGTGTTGAAGGCAGAGCTGAAGTCCACAAACAGCAACCTCACATAAGAGTCCTTTCTCTCCAGGTGTGTGAGGGCCGAGTGGAGGGCAGAGCAGATGGCATCCTCAGAGGACCGCTTGGCACGGTACGCGAACTGGAAAGGGTCAATGGCGGGGGGGGGGGGAGAACGGATTTGATGTGCTCCATGACAAGCCGCTCAAAGCACTTCATGATGATGGGCGTCAGTGCCACGGGGCGGTAGTCATTGAAGCAGGACGGTGCAGGTTTCTTCGGCACAGGAACGATGGTGGCAGCCTTGAAACACGAGGGGACGATGGCCTGCTGCAGGGAAACGTTAAAGATGTCCGTGAAGACACCCGACAGCTCCCCAGCGCAGTCCTTCAGCGCTCGACCCGGGATGTTTTTCAGGGCCCGCCGCCTTACGGGTGTCAATAGCGGCAAGCGCCCACCTCACACCGTTGGCAGAGAGGCGCAGGGGCTGCTCGTGTGTGGGGGGGGGCGTATTCTTCAGCGGGCAAGTGCTGTTCTGGGCGTCGAAGTGAGCAAACAAGCGGTTCAGATCGTTCAGCAGACGGACGTCGCCCTCACAGCTCCTCGGCGCGGGCTTGTAGTCCGTGATGGTCTGAATGCCCCGCCAAATGATGGACATCGTGGATCGTATCAGGCGGTGATCTGTCCAGCAGGCCTCTGAATCCATCATGGCTTTTGTGATGCTCACGTCGCGCTGATCCCTGGCTCTGACTATGACATAATCAATAAGATGCCATTGTTTAGAGCGAGGGTGTCTCCACGAGCCCTTGAGTTTGTTCTTCTGGCGAAAGATGGTATTGGTGATGATACGGTCGTATTGAGCACATTTGCTAAGAAGCAAAACCCCGTTGGAGTTGATGTTTCCAATGCCTTCCTTTCCAATGGTGCCCTTCCAGAGGTGGTGGTCACGGCCCACTCTGGCATTGAAATCTCCCAATATAATAATCTTGTCCTCCTTGGGCATTTTTGACAATACTTCATCCAGACAGGCATAGAAGGCCTCTTTTTTGTCCTCATCGGAAATGAGGGTAGGTGCATAAGCACTAAGAACTGTTGCCGTCTGGTTGTTGGCCAGCACCAGACGGAGTGTCATCAGGCGCTCACTGATTCCCACAGGGGTTCAGAGAGCTGACTGATCAGTTGGTTCTTGATGGCAAAACCAACCCCATGGAGCCTAGGCTCATCTGTGGCCTTTCCTTTCCAGAAGAAAGTGTATCCACCCTTTTCCTCCTTCAGATGACCTTCCTCTGCCCGTCGGGTTTCTGAAAGAGCAGCTATGTCAATCCGGCATCTTCTCAGTTCCCTGGCAATGATGGCGGTTCTCCTCTCCGCCACTCCACTCTCCACTGGTTACACTGTCTATTAGTGTGCGCACATTCCATGCTCCAAAATTCATGTTTCTGTGTTTTCGACCGCATATTGGTGATCCCTCTGAACGCGGTAATCCAGTCGGGAGGTTTGAGGCAGGCTATGTTTAGGGCACCTTTTCTAGCCCCTTCCCCCACAGGGGTGAGCAGAGTGGATCCTAAAAAGGGCTGCTCAATCGTGGATGCAGCTACCGAAGAGCTCTTCTGCCTCGGTCCAAGAGCCCAACGATCATCTAACATCCACCGCCTGATGTGCCAACTTGTGACTAGGGGCTTCCAGACTTCACAATCCTGCCCCCGTTGCCACTTACCGGTCGCCACAGGACTTTAATCCGGGATGTAAGGTGGATTCCCTGAAAAAGACGCCTGTGCGTGACTTTGTTTAGAGTGGGGAGACTGGTGCACAGACAGTCACCACACTGTTCTTGACAGATCAGGGTCAGAGTCCAGTGGCAAGGAGACCAAGACAACTGGTGACTCTTTTCTGCTGCAGCCTTCATCCGCCTTCCCAGCCGTTGTGACACCACCCCTTAGGTCAGCCATCACCTTCCGCCTGGTCCACCGTTGAGGTCTTCACTATTTACCCATAGCTGGAGCTGTGTACCCACAGCCGGGACAGTGGTTGATGGGCAGTAGGGCATGTCCACACACCGGTGGGCCTACATGCCACATCTCTGGGGCCCACTGCTGCTCCGAGATCCTGCACAACTTAGCCTGGGACCGCAAGGTGCCAATTACCGTGTGTGGCCACGAGGAGGCGTGTGCAAGTCTTGGCAATGGAGAGGCTGTGTACCGGCTGAGGAGGCTTATGCACTCGGCTCCTCTTTTCATCCCCGGAAACAGAGGGCTAGCCTGTGGCGGTAGCTGAAAGCAGAAAAGTGGCAAGCAGAGGCAGCATGCAGCATCCATAAACTACAGGCCAACTACTCCAACACTACTGCACTGACGCATCACACGCCCTGTGTCATAAACACATACACACCGGTGAGATAGTACACATATGCATACAAGCAACACAAAAAAAACAAAGAAGGCACAAACAATGAATAAATAAGAGTGTTGAATAAATGATAAATAAACAAATAATAATAAATAATAATAATAAATTTAAGAGGAGCAAAAATGGAGCAATTGTACATACAGCAGACAGTGGAATTGGATATGGTGCTTTAACGTGTTAATTGCTTTATTTGATGTTTTCTCTATTTTTTATGTTTTGAATATGTTCAAGATAAAGATTTAAAAGCATGTGAAGTGATCAACTATACTAAAAATAACATGGGAAGTGGTCAACTATACTTGTAAGTGATGTCTTAATGATGAAGTAAAAATTAGTGAAAAAAAACATATAAGTCGCTCCTGAGTATAAGTCGCCCCCCCACCCAAACTATGAAAAAAACTTATAGTCCGGAAATTACGGTATTGTCAAAAAGCCCTCTGTGGTAGCTACTGCTATCGAACTGGCTAATCACATCTCAGTGATCCATTCAATTATTTTGCCCAACTTTTAATTTCTCCCTCTTAAGGTTCATTGGGCAAGTCAATTACATAGTGACAGTGACGTGTATGAGAGAAGTAGTGTAAGAGGAGAGATGTTGCATCTTTTTTTCTTGTGCAACAATACTGTATACAGTAAATGTGTGGTCATGTCCCATGTCCCCTCTGTTCTGTGGTTAAAAGTCACTGGAATGTTAAGATCCCAGCATTAGAATAAACACGTCATGTGTTAAATCAAAATCCAATTCTGTGGTCTATTACTTTCAGGCATAATAATGACTGCCAAGGATTAGGAATCAATATTTCACTGCAGCAGGGACATTACCAGCTTTATTCGTCCGTAATTGAGTTTCAGGACAAGGCCTTGCTCTGGAATCAGCATTAAAGATAAGGGCTCTTCTCATGGGGATGCACAAATAAAACCTCAAGAGGCAACACATCAGCTGCACATCATTTTAAATTGCTCATCAATAAACATTGCTTAGCACTTGATAATTCCACTAGGCAACAACTAAAACAAATTCTAGCTGAGTGTGACTCTTGGAGCTGATCGCGATTTACAACCGCTGACTTTTCCATTTCTCCTCATTTTCTGACATTGTCCTTGTAGTATATGAACTTTGTATATGAAGTCTCGATTCTAGTTTAACTCCCTCATAACCTGAACCCTAAAAAAAAGTAATATTTCTCCATTCAGCTCACAAATAAAGAAATATAATATATTTTTTAGGAATCTAATCGGAATTAATCCTTATATTGCAAAATGTGTTGTTGGTTCTGACTTAATAGCGTGTTAGTTTCTCAAGCATATGTCGTGCCTAAATTGACAGCAAAAGTGTATTGCATAGAGTACCTAAATAGGCTTAAGTGGCCGTTTGCGCTGAGCATATAGCTGGGGGCACGAAAGCCCGATTTCACTTAAACAGGAAGGTAGTGTCGGGGTTACGGGGGGCGGGGCCCCCTCCCTCGAATGTTGTCAGGCTCCTTAGGAAAGCGGCAGACAGCAACGGACCCATAGCACAGAGCTTAGCTCTAAATCGAGATACATAGCGCTGTGGACAAATCTGAGTGCGATGTTTCGTTGTAAAATAACAGATAAGTAAAGACGCGGTGCTTCTGACCAACGGAGCACGGGAGGCGCGGGAGACAAGGAGGCAAAACGCTGACGGAACGTCGCGTGCTAACCGAGTATTTAAAGCCACTCACATAAGCATATGGAAAACTTGAACAGTCCGAAAACTCTGGATATCGACTGGACTCACCAACAACATTTGGTGGAAGAGTAGCTGATTGGATACTTCGAAGTGAATAACCTCACGTTTATTTCGTCCTGTTTGGTCTGAGCGCCACTATTTTTCAACGCTCTTTTTTAAAATCTGGATTTTAATTACATGGCACGGAAATTCTAAAATCATGGACCGGGGCATAGCGGTGCAGAGAACTGATGGAGGCGATGGTGTTCAGACGCTGATGAGTCGAGAGGGAGCCGCTGCATGTCCCGCTGCGGGATTCCAGGCTGCAATGACAAGCGAAGAACCAGTTCCGAGCTTTAACGAGGAAGGAGTCCGACCTAGGCCCAGCCCGGATAATTTGGACACATCGAATGGAGCAGCTGTGGGTGAAAAACGGATGTTCTCCAGTTTATTCTTCGGGATCAGAGACAGTCATGCACAAAACAACTCAGAATCTCCACCGACGAACCCGGTGTTGGCTCCACCACAACAGGTAGATACAGAGGAGCGCTTCATTTCTAAAAATATCATGATGCACTTGCCACAGCATGGTGGAATGAATAACATCTAAACTAAACTAAACTAAACTAAACTAAACTAAACTAAACTAAACTAAACTAAACAACAATTATAAAAACCCATTCGACTTTATCTAGGCCTACTAATTGTGGAAACAAATAAGCCAAGGCTGCATTTGCCAGACTTCACAAAATCAAGAAGAAGAATTAGGATTTGCGTCATTACATTTTTAAATTATTTAGATTTGGCAGGACAGTTGTTAACTTTCTTACAGAAATGATAGTGAACCGCACTGGCTGTTTGCGTCGGTAACACGAAAGACTATAATTTATCCGTGGAGTCTGGTGATACAGATCACGAGTGATTTATTGTTCATATTTGATGTAGTTAAGTCATTCATTCATGAACGGCCAAAATGCGAATCGTCCATTATTTTATATATCTTAATTAAAAGCATTCCTTGATGCGTTGACATATAGCGTTAGTGAATGTGTATTTTGGCAAAAATCTGAACATTTTTTAAAAAGCGGTGACGATATTCGTCATAATTTGTCATTATTTCAGTTACTCATTCACTTAGACACGCTGTCCAAATTGACATATTGTCCTTAATTATATGTTACGGTGGAAAACCTCGAAAGCTAATTCCAATTGTACCACTTTATTGACGGCGCGTGTGTGATTAATGATTTTTATTTCTTTAGTTACACATAAAAATGATCAGTTTAATTAAATATTTCTAATTATATATGCAGATTTTAATGCGCAAAGTTGTTTTGTAGATTTAATGTAAATGCCGTAAGGACTCGGAACACATGCACATAAATCAATTGTACAGCCTGACGAGAGAATTCTTGCCAAATACTTTATTTCTGTGATGTTCACGATCCATAGTCAATTTAGGGCTCCTGATGATTTGTGCATTAATTTAGTTATTTATTTAAAATTCAGTGTTAAAAAGCGTCAATGAGTTCTCATTCAAGTCTTGTTTCTCAATCAACTCGGCGCAAAGTTAGTTCACTTATTTTGTGCTTTTGCAGGGTCTCACCGGTCATCGGACTACCTCATTCTCCGTCTTGGACATTTTGGACCCCAACAAATTCACCAGCAGTCGGAGACTGCAGGTACAGCAGAGCAGCCACGCGGATGACCACAACGTCGTTGCACAAGGTGGAGACATCGCTGGTGAATGCGAAGCGGGTCTGGAACCCAATAATGGCAGTTATGGCGGACAGGAATACCCAAGCAGTAAGACAAGTTTATAATAGTCATCTTTATTATTCTATTATTTTACAAAGTTTAAATTTAATTTGCTCATTTCATTTTGCAAACATTACTTCAGATGTTTAAATATTCTGTAGTTTAAAATGGCAATCAATCCTTATCTATGTGTAACATTTAAAAAAATGATCAAACTTGCGTTTGAAGTTTTTACCATCTTAATCTTCCTATTAATTTATTTGATCAAAATATGCGAATTACTTTAGAAAAAAAAAACACTTTTATCGATTTTTAGGAAAATATTATATACTGACAGAAACAATCCTTTGGATTAATTTATTTGCACATGATCAGAATGTGTTAAACAATGTGATTTGATTCTTTTTTCCTCAAAATATAAACGAATATGTTAATTAAACACATTTTAATCATGTGGAACTGAAAATTTAGTCTAATTTTTTTACTGTGTAATTGCTGATGTCGTTTGAAATATTGTATGATATTTCCAACTTTGTCATAGTCTTCATTATAGCGTTGACCCATTGTCTTAAATAGAAAATAGAGTAAGTGGAATGACTACCACTATTTCTGTATTTTTATTGTTTCCACTAATCCGCTAGTCATGGAGGCTTTAATTTTTATTTAATGTTATTCATTTTTACGTATCAAAAAATAAAAATACCTACACATAGGCCTATAGTTCTCATTCTGAAAAGAATTTCCACGATTCTTTACTTTTATATCATATTTAAACATCACAAATTACTTCTATAATCTAATAATCAGTCAATGCAATTATTAGGCCATTTTAATGAAGGTTACGTCAGCATTTACTCTTTCATTTATTTGCAGAAAGATGGACAATTAAGATGGACAATTGCAACGTACAATCGTACAACAGTTTTGTGTTGCCGGATGTTTTATTCAATTTTGAATAGGCCTGCAACGGACTCGAAAATACTATGATGAGGAATTGACAAGTTGAAATACGTATTATTTCATTTATAACGACAAAAATTAGAGCTTAATTTTAGGCCGTCGTTTGCGCCGCTGCTTTACAACAAGGTTTTGGCATAATACGTATGTGTGTCATTATGTGACTTTGTCAAGACAGGCCACAGTGTGGCGTTAAAGATAGATTTTATAACAGGTGTCGGGGTGGTTGCAATTAAATAGTGAAATATCAAGGCCTCTTGTTCTGAAGTTGTCACCCAGTAGATTAACCTACTTGAGAAAAACGTCAGTGTGTTTGTGTGTGAGTGCGCGCACATGCGCGTTTTAGTGTGGCTGTGCGAGTGTGTTTTGATGTGGCCGTGTGCCCTGCGGATATGTGTGTGTGATGGATTTTACTATTTCACTACCATTTTTTTAAAATCTAATTTCAGCGGAACTGGCAAAAAATCATGACAATAAAAAACGTATGTAATCTATATAAAAGTCTATGTAAGTAAGTAAATAAATAAATACTATTCATTCAAGTTTGGCAAATAAATATACAGTCAAACCTCGGTTTTCGAATGTCCCGGTTCTCGAACAAATCGGAATTCGAATAAAAATTCGAGATTGTTTTGCTTCGGTTGTCTGTTCGACAATTATTTCGGAGGTCGACTCTCGAGATGAGCCGAGAGGACCCGAGAAAACCCAACCGCGCGGCCCGGATGCCGACTGACTCCGCTGTTATTGTATGTTCGTTACTTTGAGGATTGTATTAACCCCTAATCATGCCTCCAAAGAAAGCAAGTGGGAGCAGTAAAGCCATCCTAAAACACAAAGACGCTCTTAAAGCAATGCGACAGTGAGCGCCGGTGCGCTGCGGTTGCGCGATTGGACCAAATTTAAGCTCCCTGCGCACTGAGGTCCACTTAAAGTTTGGAAAGTACATCAGGGCTTTAAAAGTATTTTCTAAATTTCAACGACGGCTCTGTCACAATAATGCGATCAGCGCGGTGCAGTTGCGCGGTCGGCAGCGCGCTCCGGTTGCGCGTTCGCTGGTGCGCTGCAGTTGCGCGATCGGACTAATATTAAGCTCCCTTCGCACTGAGGTCCACTTAAATTTTGGAAAGTACATCAGGACTTTAAAAATAATTTATAAATTTCAGCGACGGCGCTGTGACCATAATGCGACCAGTGGTGCAGTTGCGCGGTCGGCGACGCGCTACGGTTGCGCGGTCGGCGGTACGCTGCATTTGCGCGATCAGACAAAAATGCGCAATTGAAAAAATGCTTTAAAAAGCTGTTTTTTTTTGTCTTGGAACGGATTAAATTTGTTGCCATTATTTGTAATGTGAAAAATAGATTTGGAATTCGAACGATTCGCTTCTCGAACCGCCTTCTGGAACGGATTGTTATCGAAAACCGAGGTTTCACTGTGTGTGTGTGTGTGTGTGTGTGTGTGTGTATATATATATATATATATATATAAAGTGTATATATATAAAGTGTATATATATAAAGTGTATATATATAAAGTGTATATATATATATATATATATAAAGTGTATATATATATATATATATATATATATATATATAAAGTGTATATATATATATATATATATATATATATATAAAGTGTATATATATATATATATATATATATATATATATATATATATATATATATATATATATATATATATATATATATATATATATATCCATCGAGCTGGAGCCTATTCCATCGGGCGGTAGGCGTGAAAAAAAAGAAGGAAATACATCTGTTAGAAAACACCATTTTACTAAAAAAAAATTCATTCTTCAATACTATACATATATATATATATATATATATATATATATATATACATAGTATATATATATTTAGTATGTGCATGTAGTATGTATGTGTGCATGTATTTTATATATATATATATATATATATATATATATATATATATATATATATATATATATATATATATATATATATATATATATATGTATATAATGTATATAATATGTATATATAATGTATATAATATACATGCACACATACATACTACATGCACACACTATACTTATATACTCTATGTATATTGTGTCAGTCCCTTCGAAAGCAAATTTGATGGGTTCAGTCATGTACAGTACAATGGCAACATTTGTAATGAAAGTCTACAATGTATAATGTCTTTAAAAATACATCATTTTCCAAAGATGTGAAATTATAAATATTAAATACCAAATAACACCAACTGGATACACTGCATACATTATAAATGTAAATTGAATTAAATAAAGCAAAATACAAATATTTAGCCTGACATTTTTTTCATTTCTGAGTAAGCAGTAAATGTACCCAAGTTAGAATGAAGGCAATATAACAGATACATACAGTATAGTGTTGCATGGGATAAAGGTACCAGTCCGGCACCTTGATATTTCGGCGTCAAAAACTGCTCAATACCATTTATTTTTTCCACCCGTATTTAAAAAAAACAGAAAGAAAATAAAGACAAGCATACGCGCAAATATATGCGTGAGCATTTTGTAGACTGGCATGCAGTTTAAAGAGTGACTGGTTGTGATTTATAACATTTGTTTTTTTGCATTTGAAACAGTATACTCCCCTCAAAAATAAGTAGAATATAAACGTATTTTGTTCCCAATTCATAGATTTTGACAAGGCTTTCGTTAACTCTCAAATTCTGAGACACACGCACACTCTCAGACAGACACTGAACAATGTTATATTGGGTCATTCACAATTAAATGAATATATTTGTTTGCCAGTACTGGTGCAAATGTATTGTCACTATCAACAATGGATGGCATCAAATGCAATAAAATAGGTTAATGGGACATGCAGTGTGAAAGCTTGTGGCTAGAAAAATTTGGTCGGCTGTTCAATGTTTAATAGTTGTCATTACCATCTGTTTTTGGAGCCATCCACCAATTGCATGCCCTTAGACCACAGGTGTCAAACTCAAGGCCAGATACGGCCCACTACATCATTTTATGTGGCCCGCGAAGACAAATTGTGCATCAAATTCGTGTCATTATGAAAATTGCAAATTTTCCTCACTTTTAATAAGATCTTTTTTTTTTAAATATTTGACCAGTTTTTACTCGTCTGATTTGAAAACGAGTTATTTGTCAGTTTGTTTTGTAGCTTTCACTGTATATAATATGAGGTGCTCATACATTTATTTGGGTTGACAGAAGCTATGACTACAATGTGGCCCGCGAAAAAATTGAGTTTGACACCCTTGCCTTAGACAGTATTTACTAACCTTTTTTTTTGTATCCATTTTCCACACCTTTTCATTGGAAAAAATCTCGAGGCCACCACTAAAAATCTGTTAAGTGTTACACCAGATTCTATTTTAAAATAAATTATGTTACAATAAAAGATGTTGTGAAAGTGCTATTTCTCTCTCTCTCTCTCTCTCTCTCTCTCTCTCTCTCTCTCTCTCTCTCTCTCTCTCTCTCTCCTGAATAATTGAATAAAAATAAATATATATATATATATATTTTTTTTTTACTGTATTTCTTTTTTATAATGAAAGTGACAGTTTTAGACAGTGTAAGCAATACTAAATTATTGAAAGTGATTGTGATTAAAATCCAAGACTAGCTCTATAAATATTGCGACAATAAGAACAAAGCCACGTTTAAACACGCCCTGCTGTTCTGGCAGAACCTGAGTGGTTATCACTGTGAAGATGCCTTGACTGTGTTGTGTTGGTGAAAAATGCACAATCCAGGTTCTCCGGTCAAACTACATACTGGGATTTCCGCAAAAAAAAAAAGAAGCACCACGGGCGCCAGAGCTCCACTGTTATTAAAAGCACACAGCAGCACACATAAATTGAATATGTGGCAACGCAGCACAATCAAACCGATAAAACATTAAATCTCAAGATTCTCCGATTAACCACGCAAGTGTGATTAGCAAGTGGCTGACCAGGCCTTGCGCGAACTGACCAGTGGTTTGGCGATCCTGTTTACAAAGCCGTCTGTAATTAATATTGGACTATTGGATGGGAAACACCGTCTAAGGGTTACATATGTAAGATTAGTCACCCTCTATCAAATACGATTCAGAGTTTAAAATTGTTTTAATCATCCTTTACACAGTAGTAGCTGGACCTGGTAGACTACTACTATAATTTCTGGACTATAAACCGCACTCGAATATAAGCCACACCAGCTAAAAGTAGGGAAAAATACAGTTTTGTTCTTATATAAGCCCCACTGGATTATGAGCCGAAAAGGCACAAATCATACAATATGATAGAAATCATGACAAATCCATATATGACGCACTGGCCAGAAAATGCAGGGTTTTTAGCTTGTACAAAAGGTAACGGCTTATAGTCCAGAAAATACGGTACTTAGTACAGCTGAAAATTTGATGACATGTCTCATTATGGAAAAATAAGGGGCATTTAATTCACAATTGCAGACATAAATTGACCAAAAAAGTTTCACATTCATATACAGTAAATGCATAAGAAGAAAATAAAAACAATAAAATAAATACTGTATGTACATAATCATGCACGCACGCACTTACACAGACACACGCACACGCGCGCACACACACACACACACACACACACACACACACACACACACACACACACACACACACACACACACACACACACACACACACACACACACACATCAGAATAGGCCAATTCTGTGTCCGAATTGTATAGAGATTATACAGCTGCATATCTGGTTATGAAAATAATCATCACCTCCTGGCTTAATACTGCATTGCAGTAGCTGTTACACTAATAAGTCAGGCATTATTATTGTCTTCAATAGTGTATTACAATGTTTGTGTGCTAATTTTAACAAGTGATTATGTTTAAAATGTTATGTTCTTATGAAGCATATAGAAAATGGATGGATGGATGGATGGATGGATGGATGGATGGATGGATGGATGGATGGATGGATGGATGGATGGATGGATAATAATAATAAAGTGCTTTTGTCAGTGTTATTCTTCCAACTTTTGCTGATTTTTAGATTTTTCTCAAGGTACCATTTTGGTACTGCTATCAAGGTACTGCAGGCATAATATTGAAGTCAAAATTTTGGGATAGATCATCATCATAGCTTGTCATGCCAAACAGCCAACCATTCTAGGGTGTTCTGATTCACATTCAGCAAATCAGCGTTCAGGCTGCGTGATAAGGGGCACGCTCGGAGGATATGCTCGATGGTCTGGGCGCCCTCTCCACACTCACACGACTGATCCGTCTCGAGGCCCCATCTGACCATATTATCACCTGTCCTACATACTCCTGATCTTGCCCTATTAAGGGCACACCAGCTGCATCTAGGGAGGTGTGCCCCATCAGCAATTTCTTCGGTGGGGTCTTGAACAGCACTGTTGGGGGTATTCCTTCGTTCAGATTCCTTCCATTGGTCCATTCTATACTTTTATCCTGATATATGGGGTGGAAGTTCCTCCTCGCTAACAAAACTCTTTCTAGATTTCGGTCTCCTCGGAACAGGCTCATGGGGATACAATGGGTGTCTTGGGTCCGAGGTTTGCTTGTGCTTTTTTATTTTAGCTGTTGTCTGCCGCCTGATGTTTGGAGGGGCAATACCAGCAAGCTTATGGGCCGTATGTTCCTGTAATTACTCTACAAGCTTCGTTAAGTAATGGGTCTATTTTCTTTGCGCGTGATGCTCTACTCCACACAGGGGCCCAGTACTCTGCTGGTGCATAGCACAAGGCTAGGGCAGATGTTCTAAGCATTTGGGCGTTGGCTCCCCACTTGGTCCCTGCTAGTTTTTTGAGTAAGGACTTGCGGGAGCCAACCTTTCCCCTCAGTTTTTGTATGTGGGTGGCAAATGATAATGTTCTGTCCAGTGTGACCCACAGATACACTGGGAACTGATGATGTTCTAGTTCCTTACCACACCAAAGGATCTTGAGCTTGCAACTGGCATCTCTATTCCTCAGATAAAAGGCATATACTTGAGTTTTAAGGGGATTTGGATTTAGAGACCCCTCCGTGAGTCGTCACCTTATCGTGGTGGAGGGGTTTGCGTGCCCCTATGATCCTAGGAGCCATGTTGTCTGGGGCTTCATGCCCCTGGTAGGGTCACCCATGGCAAAACGGTCCTAGGCGAGGGGCCAGACAAAGCACGGCTCACTCAAGCCCCTTATGACGAAAAACACAAATGGACTTCGTTTTCCCTCGCCCGGATGCGGGTCACCGGGGCCCCCCTGGAGCCAGGCCTGGAGGCGGGGATCGAAGGCGAGCGCCTGGTGGCCGGGCCTGCGCCCATGGTGGTGGGTTGGCTCCAATGGTGGGGGAAGATGCCGGTCCAACATGGCAGACCCAAATGCTCTGTGAGGGTCTGCTGGGAACGTCTGACAGAATCTCCTGTCAGGAAGAGCTTCAACTCCCACCTCCGGCAGAGTTTTTCCTACGTCTTGGGGGAGGCAAGGGACATTGAGTCTGAGTGGACCATGTTCTGCGCCTCCATTTTTGAGGTAGCCGACCGGAGCTGTGGCTGTAAGGTCGTTGGTGCCTGTCGTGGCGGCAATCCCCGAACCCGCTGATGGACACCGGCAGTAAGGGATGCCGTCAAGCTGAAGAAGGAGTCCTATCGGGCCGTTTTAGCCTGCGGGACTCCGGAGGCACCTGACAGGTACCGGATGGCCAAGCGGAACGCAGCTTCGGCAGTTGCTGAGGCAAAAACCCGGGCGTGGGAGGAGTTTGGCGAGGCAATGGAGAATGACTTCCGGACGGCTTCGAGGAAATTCTGGTCCACCATCTGGCGTCTCAGGAGGGGGAAGCAGTACACCGTCAACACTGTTTGGAGTGGAGATGGCGTGCTGCTGACAAGACTCCGGAGTCGGTGGGGAGAAAACTCCGAAGACATCCTCAATTCCACCGACACGCCTTCCATTGTGGAAGCAGGGCCTGGAGACTCTGAGGCGGACTCTCCAATCTATAGGGTCGAAGTCACTGAGGTAGTTAAAAAACTCCTCGGTGGAAGGCCCCGGGGGTGTATAAGATCCGCCCGGAGTTCGTAAAGGCTCTGGATCTTGTGGGGCTGTCATGGCTGACACACCTCTACAACATTGCGTGGACATCGGGGACATTGCCTCTGGATTGGCAGACTGGGGTGATGGTTCACCTCTTTAAGAAGGGGGACCGGAGGGTGTGTTCCAATTACAGGGGAATCACACTCCTCAGCCTCCCTGGTAAGGTCTATTTAGGGGTGCTGGAGAGGAGGGTCCGTCGGGGGGGTCAAATCTTGGATTTAGGAGGAGCAGCGTGGCTTTTGTCCTGGCCGTGGAACAGTGGATTAGCTCTACACCCTCGACAGGATCCTTGAGGGGGCATGGGAGTTTGCCCGACCAGTCCACATGTGTTTTGTGGACTTGGGGAAGGCGTTCGACCGTGTCCCTCGGGAGGTTATGTGGAGGGTGCTTCGGGAGTACGGGGTGCCGAGCCAACTGATAAGGGCTGTTTGGTTCCTGTATCTCTGATGCCAGAGTTTGGTCTGCATTTCCGGCAGTAAGTCGAATTCGTTCCCAGTGAGGTTTGGACTCCGCCAAGGCTGCCCTTTGTCACCGATTCTGTTCATAATTTTTATGGACAGAATTTCTAGGCACAGCCGAGGCGTTGAGGGTGTCCGGTTTGGGGACCTCAGCATCGCGTCTCTGCTTTTTGCAGATGACGTGGTGCTGTTGGCTTCTGCAAGCCGTGATCTCCAGCTCTCACTGGAGCGGTTCGCAGCCAAGTGTGAAGCGGTCGGGATGAGGGTCAGCACTTCCAAATCCCAGTCAATGGTCCTCGGTCGGAAAAGGGTGGAATGCCCTCTCCGGATCAGGGATGAGATCCTGCCCCAAGTGGAGGAGTTCAAATATCTTGGGGTCTTGTTCACGAGTGAGGGCAGGATGGAGCGCGAGATTGACAGGCGGATCGGTGCAGCGTCGGCAGTAATTTGGACCAAAAGGCAAAGCTTTCAATTTACCGGTCGATCTATGCTCCTACCCTCACCTATCGTCAGGAGCTATGGGTCGAGCTATACAAGCGGCCGAAATGAGTTTCCTCCGCAGGGTGTCCGGGCTCTCCCTTAGAGATAAGGTGAGAAGCTCGGTCATCCGGGAGAGACTCGGAGTAGAGCTGCTGCTCCTCCATGTTGAGAGGAGCCAGATGAGGTAGCTCGGGTATCTCATCAGGATGCCTCCTGGACGCCTCCCTGGGGAGGTGTTCCGGGCATGTCCCACCGGTAGAAGACCCCGGGATGACCCATTACGCGCTGGATAGACTATGTCTCTCTGCTGGCTTGGGAACGCCTTGGGATCCCCTGGGATAAGATGGATGAAGTGGTTGGGTAGAGTGAAGTCTGGGAGTCCCTCCTAAAGCTGCTGCCCCCGCGACCCGACCCCGGATAAGCGGAAGAAGATGGATGGATGGATGGATGGATGGATGGATGGATGGATGGATGGATGGATGGATGGATGGATGATGGATGGATGGATGGATGGATGGATGGATGGATGGATTTAGAGACCATTTGTCATAATAATTTGGAATCTCCTCAAGGGCTGCTGTTACGTAATTGTGTCTCAACCTCTTGGAAGGTACGAGATTGTGTAGCCAGACATAGGTCATCCGCATAGATGAATCTGTGCTCATTTGTTGGCGAAGGTTGGTCATTGGTGTATAGCGAGGGTGCCAGGATGAACCCTGTGGTAGGCCATTCTTCTGCATCCGCCATTTGCTTTTAACGCCATTTATCTCTACATAGAATTTGCAGTTTTCTATGACACTTCTAATTACTTCTACTATAGTTCTATTTTTCAGTATTTTGGACACTTTCAGAAGTAGACCTCTGTGATTGACGGTATCATATGCTGCTGTTAGGTCTTGAAACCCTGCTCCAGTGACTTGTTGTTAATCAAACCCATCCTCTATGTACTGGGTTAAGTTAAGGACTTGACCGCAGCAAGATCGTCCTGGCCTGAACCCAGCTTGGTCTGGTGTGAGTAAGTTGTCAACTGTGTCGGGTATTCTATTTCGTATAAGTCTCTCATAGAGTTTGTACAAGGTACATAGTAGTGATATTGTAGTGATATCTTTGGGTTGTTTGGGTCTTTATTCGGCTTTAGAAGAGCAGCTACCTTGGCTTTTCTCCACTTCTTTGGGATCTTCTTTGTTCTTAGACATGAGTTAAAGAGGGACAGTAGCCATTGTCTTGCCTTGGGTCCCAGGTGTTTGAGGAACCCATTTAGGATCCCTTCTATTCCTGCAGCCTTGTTTGGTTTTGACTCGTTGATTTCTTTGTCTGTCCAGTTCTAAAGAGAAAGGTGGGAGATTATCATTACCGTCTAAGAGGGGTGCCTTCATCTCCTCTTGTTGCCTTTTCCTTTGATGGTAGTCTTTATTATTTGGACGGCCATTTACAATTAATTGGTGAGCAATTTGGTTTGGATTTACTGCTGCTATTCTTAGAGGTGGTTTATTCTCATAGTTTAGTCTACGAATGGTTGACCATGCCCTTTTGCTGTTGTGAGTCATGTCTAGATTTTCTACGAGGTCAAGCCATTGTTGTTGACTTTCCTGGCTCAGTTGAGATAGAACTGTCTCTCCTATTTCAGTGGCGTCTTTGCTAAATGGGTCTTCATTGTACATGGAGTTATAATTTTCGTACAGTTTTTTAATTCGGTCAGTCATTCCCGGAATGTACTCCTTTCTGCAGCCTCTAGGCATATTTTGTTGAGCTGACCTCTATACTAATTGAACAAATTTATCATAATGATCAGGCTCAGGTGGTATGGCATCAATACGCTGTTCAATAAATTCCATATAACCTGTCCATTTTGCTTTTTTTAAATTGAACTTTGGGAGATATTTTGATTGTGTAGGTCTTACAACTGGATGGAATGTGATTTGTACAGGTCGGTGTTGGGACCTTGGTATAAGTTGTAAGACTGTTCTTATAAGGATATTGGAATTTGTTGAGGTAACAAAAGCTAAGGTTGGGTTGTACCCTTTTCTCCATCTTGCATTGTAGAAGGGGGGAGGGTCTTTTGGGTCATATAATAGCTCAAGATTATTGTTAAGAGCCCATGAAGTTACCTTCTCCCCATTTGCATCTTCATCTTCATAGCCCCAGTTTGGGCTGTGGCTGTTAAAGTCTTCAATGATAAGATGCATTTTTCCTTTGAGGTCTAAGGTGGAAGGCCATCAAATGGTTCATTTGGGGGTTTATAAACAGAGATGATGGTCAGGTGTTTTGTCTCTAATTTGATTATTTCAATGGGGCCAGCTTCAGTCTTGCTGTGCTCAAAACTGATTTGTCCTCAACAAATATGGCACTTCCATATGTTTGGTTAGCGATGTCAATAGCCAAGTGCATTGTGGCGGCTGTGGCTAAGGCAGTAGTGCGGGTCGGTTAGTAACCGGAGGGTTGGCGGTTTGATCCCATCTCTGTAACAGTCACATGTCGTTGTGTCCTTAGGCAAGACACACCTTGCCTCCAGGTCGCCATTGTAAATGAGAAAGTGTTCTCAATTGGCTTGCCTGGTAAAACAATGAATAAAAAAAATAAAAATTCCTGGTACAGAGGGCTGGTTGTTCAACCTATGTATTTCTTGCAGACACAAGACATCTGGCTGGAGATCTGAAAGGATCTTTGCTTTATTATTGCTAAAGCCTTCAATATTTAAACTAATTATGTTCATGTTATCAGTGGGCCGAGGGTTTGTCCTTTTATCACCCACAAGATCGCAATTGGTTGGACTGTTTTGGCGTGTAATGTTAGGATTGGTCTCCTTACGGATGAACAGGGTCACGACGAGAACGTTTCTAACGTGACCCATTGGGATAGAGAAAACACTAATACAGTTTGTACCTGACGCCTCACTCACACCAGGCGCGCAATGGCTGCGGCGCTGTATTGCGCAAGGAAGAGAAAGCATTGGAGTTGACGAGTCAACTCACACTGGCTGCAGTGCGCCAGCGAAATGTCGCCGCAGTCCGCAAGCCTTCTATTTTTTCTGGATGCCGCAAGCGTATTTTCATGAAGCTGAAGTAATTACACGGCTCAGACAAGAAAGTGGGCGTCGGCCTACGAGGTGGCTCCGGTATATTTCAAAATAAAACCGTTTAAGAGAGGTGATATCCATTTACCAAATGTATAATGTAAAAACTATTACAATAAAATATTTACAAGAATTATGCAACAAGTGCTTAAGAGAAATTTCTATTATGCCACATGTATACAAGCCCCACTGTGGCTGATCAAAACAAAACACGTAGCCTGCCCTTCCCCATTCTATGAGGGACCGTTATGCATTTATAGCGTCAAAGGATGATAGGACCCGATGTGTTAAAATAGAATAGGTGCAACTAACAGAAGTTACATCTTATATAATCCAAGTTAATGATTAATCAGAGGATAAATCTAAAAATTTCCAAAGCCTAAAGTGCTACCAGTGGAAATGATGGAGGCACGGGGCTGCCACTCAGAGCTCTGTGCAGCTTTGTCATTTGCTCACGTACGAGGTGATTCTCTGAGGTGGTTAACCAAAGATAATCACAGTGAGCAGCGACCTCGGTCGAGAAACAAGTTTCACACCGTGTGACTGTGTCATTTGGCCACGCAAGCCATCGGGACGAATCCCTGAGTTGAGTGACCAAAGAATGAGCAAAGCAAGTGGCTTCCTCCTCCCACTATCGGCTCACTCCCCCCTACACCCACTGATCGATAAGCAGCTATGACCCACCGTCTGTCCTTGCACTGGCGTTTGGACGGGCGGATCCTTTGGGGTTGTGTTTCACTCTCAAGTTGCGAGTGAGCGCACCAGCACTGCCCGCTCCCCTATCTGGTGCATCTGCCCGACAGTGAGACCAAGAGACCCCTCATCCACCTTGCCACGTAGCCCACCATCACGTTACTACTGCCATTCCCTCCTTGCCCACCCACTGTGACAGAAGCTTAGTGGATGCCCCGCTCGCCTGCTGCGGGCCTTATGGTTAAGCGGCGCTTATCTCTTGGATAAGGTCATCTAAGTTAAGTACACATAGTATGTAACCTAAACTTTGTATGATGGGTAGGACTCACCATTGAGGCCTTCTTTGTTAGAGATTTGCTCACTCCAACTTATTTTGCAAGAACCACACGGGAGACAAGCAAGTCCTTTTAGACACCTGCAGGTGGAGAGTTCACTCGCTCAAGGAATGAAATCTGAAAGTCTCCTTCCTGCAAGGGCATATTTATTAGGAGGAACAGAGTGGGGGTGAGAGTGGACAGGTTTGGTGAACCCCCGGCCTCTGGTAAGATCAGAGCAGGGGGTGTTTTACGATGTTGTGGGAAACAGAACAACTTTGATCGCTTCCTCTGCAGCTGGTCACTCAAGCAGAGGAAGCAACCACTTTATTTTACTGCGTTGTGAGAGCAAGACAAGATTGGTTAATCATTATAGTCTACATTCCAACATAATCCTATGATAAAGATAACCTGGAAAACCCTAACATCTCCCTCCTGTTTTATCATATGATTATGTCACCCCAAACAACAAAGACAAGTAAAACAAACATATATACATGTATAATGAAGAAAGAAGAATAGTAAAAATAAGAAAAAAACAATGATAGCAACACTTTCCAGTGAAGATGAGGTACTACCTTAATACCCCAGATCAAACTCATTGTGTAAGCGAAAAACCTGCCGGCCAGATGTTATTAGCAGGAAAATTCTTACACGGCCCCTCTGCCTTAGGCGACCAGAATGCTATCAAATAAAAAATAAAAAGAAAAACACAGAAACAGTACATTGTATCCATCACTTGCGAAGCATATTTGATGGTCAAATCAACAAGTTTCCGTAAAACATGCTCAACAGAACAACATCTACGCAATCCACGTCTCATTATCATTATCACATCTGTCACGTCTAAGAAGTTGTATATGTGCTCGTGTTTTCGTCAGCTGATGATGTTCTAGTCTGTATGTGAGGTCTGTCACACACACCGGCGCACACACTCGTGTCCAGTTGGCAGGCAGCATCGGACAACTCTTGTGACCACAAAACCACGATCCGTTCTGAACAGGCACGTGCACCCATAGGATGAAGCTGAGGCAGTGCCTCTGAACTTCTGGATGAAGTAGGTCCCGTCCGATGGTGCAGCCATGTTGGTAGTAGAGCCCTTACACCTTGAAAACGGCTCTCTCATCCTGGCACACAGCGGTGATGTCCAATGCTCCCATCCAGTTTCCTCCTGGAGAGCAGTCGTCGTTAATGCATTTGTGGGTCTTGCAACCTTGTGTGCAACATGTGTAGTCAGCAAGACTTGGAATGGTCCCTCCCATCGTGGCTGGCCCAGTTCCTTCTTTTGATGACCTTGATGTAGACCCAGTATCCTGGATTGATGGGGTTGTCGACCTGTGAGGAGGAAAGATCAGGCGGCAGTAAATTTGTCTTTGACACAGTTTGAGCGTCCTGATCATATAATCTGCCAAGGACTGCTCTTCATCTGTTGCTTGCAACTCTCGTAGTCAATTGTAGTGCCCATTTAACTGGCAAATAGGAGTGTTTGCGGGAAGAGTTTGAACACTTCCTAATGATTCCCTTTAACCAAAGACTATTTATGACAGGGGCGTTCCCATTTATTGCCTCCTGGTGTAATAGAGATTGTCTTATCCCTGCCTTCTTTCTCCTCACACGCTCGCACCCACACAGGGTGTGCGCACACACACACACACACACACCCACACATCTGCACGCACGCATACACAAAACGGCATACAAAGTTCAGACGAACGACAACAGACTGTCACAATTTTACAGAGATTACGCACAAACACAGAACACACAGACAAAGGGAGTCTAATCCATCTCTCATGTAGCTTCTTTTGATAGAATCTCCTATTGGTAACTGTATAGCAGACGTTTTAGCATATAATCCCATACTCTGCTCTCTCACTTCTACTTTTTCATGTCGGTGCAGTCGTAGGTGGCCCCTATTGCAGTCATTGTCTTGTTAACTGTCGCCTTGTGACTCCTATGCATGATTGTGTGAATGTCAAAAATTTAACATGCCTAACTTTCTGACCATCCAACCTCCACTGTGGTACAAAAAACCTTACTATCGTATAGAGTAGGTACATTGAGCAACCTAGCTTCCTCCTGACTGCCAAATGTCCTGTTCTAAAATTTATATAACTCGACCTCTACGTCTTAAGCTTGATGAGCCAAAATATAAGATCTTGCTTTTGTTTCCTACCGTTTTAGCCTATTTGTTTTATCCAAATCCGTTCAATCTCTGATTATAATGCTTTTCTCTGTAACCCTACGTATTTTTCAAATTTTTATTTATTTATTCATCAAATCTCCTCAGTTCTGTCAAACTCAGTGCACAATGAACCTCCCTTCCACTTTGAACCAAGCTTCACTAAATTTGGTAACGCCAAGGAGTGCGATTTGGTTGTCGGACACTCCAAGTCCATATCTTTTTGCCGCACTTCACCCTCTCAAGTTGGTGTTCTTTTGTTGTTGCTTCAGAGCGACCCCATCCATCACTCTTGAATGAGTCCATTGTTCAAATGAGTCAATTTTCATCATTGTGAGTCCCTCCGTTTTTCACTGTCTTTTCCGTCCCCGAGGATGTTGTATTTCCTTCGGAGTGTACTTGTCCCCCTCCAAGCACAACAGCAGTCTTTTCTTGTCCTTCGCCAAAGGTCAAAGGTGCTTCAGAGCCAGGCACCATTTTGTAGTTGTTCACGGCTGCAGGCGAAGTCTCGGATTGGGTTTCAGGGACCCTGACACTGAGAATGACAGGCTGGGACATCAAACTTGTAAGACTATCTCCAAATGTAGCTGCTTCCATCAATTTGCTGGTAACGTTTGTTTACCAAACTTCAAATTCTTCTAATAACAGCGGTCTCGTTTTTATCGTAAATCCTGCAACTCATCCTATTTTTGAGCTACATTTTATCTATAGTTCCAATTTAATCGGACAGTATGTTGTCTTCAGTATCATTATTGAAAATCAACTCATCGAGGTCTGCGTTCCACATCAAGCCCTGATCTGTATGTCTTGACCTCTCACATGTTATTGTCATGCTTGCTCAAAAATGTGACTTAGAGTATGGTGCTGTGAATTCTCAATCTCCCCAATGAAATTGGATCCCACCTCGTAGTTCTTATCGTTCTCATGTTCCTGTTAGCCTGCAATTGTCCAAATCAAAAATGTTTTCTTTTAACTGTCTTTCTTTTGAACCTCTAAATCTCTCGTGTTGCTAACCTATCTACACCAGAACAAAAAATTTACCACAGTATAACACCAAATGTATTCGAAAATTCATTGTCATAAAGTGTTGTATTATTACTATCTTCCACTATCTGTCCTACTCACTCCCTCCTTTTGAGGCTTGGCAACGCCCATGCCTCACACCTTGACAAACTTTTTGGGAGAATGCGTCCTTTACTACATACGATTCCATCATCATTTAATTTGACTTTCTTTCCAAAACGCTTCTCAATTTCTCAGTTCACACATCTTCTACATGTGTTACTGGTTCTCCAGTTTTTTTTCTAGTTAATTATCAATCCAAAAGCTTTGTTTCTTTCTAACATTCAACCTGCTCAAAATCACTCTTTCGTCAAAGTCGCTCTACTAATTTTCCATAGTAGTCGCCAACGACTTCAACCATTCAACTTTTCATTCAGGCAATCATTCATCAATGCTCATCATATGTATCTCACACAGTCTCCAAAAAGGAGTCTTCCTATCACATTGGTCCCAATTCATCCAAGCTCACCACACAACATTCATATATCATTTTCAACTCAGGTTTCCTGGTAGAACAATCCACCAATTCAAAAAAAAAACTTAACTAAAACAAACAATTGGCAAATTAATCTGAATTTTTTCTTTGTTTTTAAATTTGAAGAACTCAATCTCTCAGATTTAGCCTGCATTTAGAATTTTGTATAGTCTTATAACACAACCAATAAATTATTCCTATTAAATGTAGCATTGCAAAATCTTAAATTCACAATTTAGCTTCTTCCAATTCCTGAAAGCATGTTCTGTCGTTTTTTTTTTCTTCGAATTTATCATGTGGGCTCGACACTTAACATGCACTAGTATGGATTAGTTTCTGCTCGCAAACAGACTTCTCTCTTTTCCTCTCTTTTTTTTTTGTCAAATTGTTTCTGTTCTGCGGTGTAAATTGAATAGACAACAGTCTAGCAAATTTCTTTATACTAAAAGTTTAGCCAATCTTCATCAATTTGGGACTTTAACTTTAACTTTAACACATACGCACACACATGCACAGCTCTCACGTGCGGAAGGTAGGTCCCAGCACCAATGATTCGTCACAGGCTGGCCATTTCCTGTGGTCGATCATGAGCTGGTCCCTCCCATGCACACGAGGACAGCACATTCTAATTTTATGTATTTATCTTCTAGAAGCAAGTTGCATTTCTTTACCACTTGATTTGCATATTTTAACTTTAGTGTAACACAATTTGATCTCTAGTCATTTGTAATTTGGGCATACAAACAGCATTGTCATACTTCTTGGATGGACAGGACTTCTAATAATCTAAAAATATTTTTGATAACCTGACAATGACATGTTTTGCTGTCATATGGGAGAGGTTTCAGATTTTTTAAATTTCGATACATCATTTGCATAGGACCGGAAACTCCTCTTGCCCCTTGCTTGAGCCGCGGCTTGAGCTGCGGCCTTGCACCAGCTCACAGGGGCCTTATTGTCTCCTGGTCTGACAAACACTTGTGACCGCATCAGTTTTCATCTGTCTAGCTTTTGTCTCTTGAATTCGTTCTCATCTCTTTGTGAAGATTTCAACCACACTCTAGCACTTCTACCACTTCTTCCACATTTCAAATTTCCTTGTACTCCATACATTTTCTTCCACTTCAGCATGTATTGCATACAATTAAGAAATCTACTTGTCATGAACTTCTCATCTCAAAGAAGAGCAGACCAAGAGATTTACCGTTCTTATTTCCCATCTTAATTTTAGTAGTTTAAGGTTTTACAATTTTTTTTTTCCCAATTTTGTGTTTTTTCTTTGAGGATCCTCAATGCAGGTTTAAATTGACCTTTCAACAGATTACTAGCCTGTTTTATTGCCGTGTTTTATTGCCGTGGATCAACGCTAGAACTGCTTTTTATCCTACCAGTCACACACTCAATCACACAAACTCCAGCGCTTTTTTTTTTTTTAGTCCTCATAGCTCGGACAAACCAAAGCCGTATCTCATAGCTCGGACAAACCAAAGCCGTATCTCATAGCTCGGACAAACCAAAGCCGGATCTCATAGCTCGGACAAACCAAAGCCGTATCTCATAGCTCGGATAAACCAAAGCCGTATCTCTCGTGCACCTGTGGCTTTTTTTTTTTTTTTTTTTACGCGTTTCACAAACAACAACACAATCACACAACTTCAGGCCTTTAACTTACTTGTCCCCTGGTTCGTTGCACTGCCGGGTCCCGTCAATCCACCTCTGTCAGACGAAGGCAGACCTAAGATGCTGGCCCAGCGAAGAATTCTCTTCCCAGGACTTTCTTCTCCAGGTCCTCCTAATGGACGCTGGCTTGTCGACAGTGCAGCATGTCCTCCTTCGTCAGCCAGATAGTGGGTATGAGGGATCCCGGGTTTCGGCACCAAAATGTTAGAGATTTGCTCACTCCAACTTATTTTGCAAGAACCACACGGGAGACAAGCAAGTCCTTTTAGACACCTGCAGGTGGAGAGTTCACACGCTCAAGGAATGAAATCTGAAAGTCTCCTTCCTGCAAGGGCATATTTATTAGGAGGAACAGAGTGGGGGTGAGAGTGGACAGGTTTGGTGAACCCCCGGCCTCTGGTAAGATCAGAGCAGGGGGTGTTTTACGATGTTGTGGGAAACAGAACAACTTTGATTGCTTCCTCTGCAGCTGGTCACTCAAGCAGAGGAAGCAACCACTTTATTTTACTGCGTTGTGAGAGCAAGACAAGATTGGTTAATCATTATAGTCTACATTCCAACATAATCCTATGATAAAGATAACCTGGAAAACCCTAACATTCTTCACCCTGTTATCGCCATAGTAGTAAAAGCACTCTTGTTAGGTATCTGTAATATCTAACCTGTCCAGCGAGCAAGTGTCATCTCATTACCAGTATGTGTCCTTTTTATCAACGTGAGATGTGAATTCCTTGGAGGATTTTGACTGACTTTCATTATTTTCCATTATAAAGTCATGTCATGGCCCCAGTTCTATTGGTGGCTTTCGAGAATGCAACCATTTAGTTTTGAAAGAACGAGTGGTGTCACAGTGGAGTAAATTCTAAAGATATCTTTTGTACACACTATAATAAAAGGAACATCTCTCATAATTTTTAAAATTTATTGTTGATAGATTAATTGCCCACTGGAGTGGCAAGAGGGTGGTAAATCATTTGGTAGTGGTGGCATCTGCCACCCCGTAAAACCCCCTATGCTTCCTACTATATATTTGAGAGTCTTAACTAGAAAAGCTTAATATGGGTTGGCAGTTGGTGCACAAAGTTGTTGCAAGATTCAATTTTACTGGCCACTTACAATGTTGTTTGATTGTTTCCTCATTATTCATACGATATCTACAGACATGGAAATTTGAAAAAAGACAATGTGCTTTTCTGAAAACATTAAAAATAAAAGTACAGACAAAGCTCAGATTCGCATGTTGGCTTGACTAGTTTGCAAAAGTAATTTCTCATCCCTCGTCTTGTAGTGAATGATGTCAGGAGGTCAGACTCCAGCACAAATTGGTTGTTCACTTTGCGGTTAGGTTGGTGTCAGCATCTAGTATTTCTTGCTCCTTGCAAATGTATTTATTTATTATGTTTGAGTGTTTGCCCCGTTCAATAAATAGCTGAAAAGTGCATCAGTGACTCAAAAAAATCCAAACAAAATAAAAATAAAAGAATGAGACAGTGCAAAAAAACAAACAAATTAATCCTTGATTACATTTAATTATGTATAGTTGAGGCATGCCAAAGTGGCCCTTGTCTTTGATTTTTCTCTGTGGACCTCAGGAAAATGTTTGGACATCCCTGTTTTAATCTGTCTTGAACATCATATTTTCTCAGGTGATATATGCTCCATTTAACTAGTGATTGATGGTGATAGCGAGAGATTTTTGTCAACATTATTTACACAAAAATATACTGCGATGTACACTTGTTTTTCAGATTGATGAATATATTTGTGATTTCACATGTTTTTTAGATCTATAAATATATGTACAATTTTCATGTTTTTTATTGTGTGTGCATTAATCATGACTTACGTCTAAAATTTCAATTATGTGTGTGACTTGACGGACGCGCGTTTTTGGATCAGGGGACATGCACTTTCATTTTTGACACAAACATCATGTTGTTCCAAAATACCCACATACACAAGACTTAAATATTCACGTTGAAAGGCCGTTCCACTGTCTGCAAGGAGGCAGTGTTGCTGTCCCCACTGACCTGGAACTATGTATCTCCTGTTTCTTGTTCAAAATTTCCAAACTGAAAAATGGACATTGAGCCTTTTCTCAATTGTGTTTCTGTCAAACACAAGTTAGGAAACAAAATACGGCCGTGTTTTTGTTTTGTTTCCCTCAAGCTTGGTTTACCATGATGCAGAAGATGCTCTTCATTTGTTACAAACTCTTTGCTATGCTCATTGCACGGGTGTTTTTTATGACTTGTGAAAACCAGCTTCAAAATGTATGGCATCTCTACTCCAGCCTACTTCAATGTCTGAAAACCTCTTAAATCAATCCACCTTTCCATGGTTGACTTAAAAGAGCAAGAAATGAGCCCTTCAGCTAAGGCACTCTTGCCACGTCTGTTTTCTTTCATGAGTCACCAAGTTACTAAAAAACAATATGTTACGACTAAGACTATTGCTTAAAATTTACAAAAACAGCTATCAATTGGCGCCAAAATTTACGCCAATTAAATTGGTATGACAACTTCAACATATTCAAAGGATTAGCCTCTCCGTGGGTGATTTTAGCAAATCGAGCAGCCGTAATGCAGCTGAAGTGTCCTTTCACGTCTGTCTATTTCCTTTCACCTGTCACCAACATACGCAAATATGGCGTGTTCCAAAAGGCTTTATGTAAGCTGAATCGTTCGTAGAAAGAAAGAAAGAAAGAAAGAAAGAAAGAAAGAAAGAAAGAAAGAAAGAAAGAAAGAAAGGCGGACGGACGGACAGACATCCATCCATCCATCCATCTTCTTCCGCTTATCCGGGGTCGGGTCGCAGGGGCAGCAGCTTTAGGAGGGACTCCCAGACTTCCCTCTCCCCAGCCACTTCATCCAGCTCATCCCGGGGGATCCCAAGGCGTTCCCAGGCCAGCTGAGAGACATAGTCTCTCCAGCGCGTCCTGGGTCGTCCCCGGGGTCTCCTACCGGTGGGACATGCCCGGAACACCTCCCCAGGGAGGCGTCCAGGAGGCATCCTGATAAGATGCCCGAGCCACCTCATCTGGCTCCTCTCAACGTGGAGGAGTAGCGACTCTACTCCGAGTCTCTCCCGGATGACCGAGCTTCTCACCCTATCTCTAAGGGAGAGCCCGGACATCCTGCGGAGAAAACTCATTTCGGCCGCTTGTATCCGAGATCTCGTTCTTTCGGTCACGACCCATAGCTCGTGACCATAGGTGAGGGTAGGAGCGTAAATCGACCGGTAAATTGAGAGCTTTGCCTTTTGGCTCAGCTCTCTCTTCACCACAACGGACCGGTACAGGGTCCGCATTACTGCCGACGCTGCACCGATCCGCCTGTCGATCTCACGCTCCATCCTCCCCTCACTCGTGAACAAGACTCCAAGATACTTGAACTCCTCCACTTGGGGCAGGATCTCATCCCCGATCCGGAGAGGGCATTCCACCCTTTTCCGATCGAGTACCATGGACTCGGATTTGGAGGTGCTGACCCTCATCCCGACCGCTTCACACTCGGCTGCGAACCGTTCCAGCGAGAGCTGGAGATCACGGCCTGAAGAAGCCAACAGCACCACGTCATCTGCAAAAAGCAGGGACGCGATGCTGAGGTCCCCAAACCGGACCCCCTCAACGCCTCGGCTGCGCCTAGAAATTCTGTCCATAAAAATTATGAACAGAATCGGTGACAAAGGGCAGCCTTGGCGGAGTCCAACCCTCACTGGGAACGAATCCGACTTACTGCCGGAAATGCGGACCAGACTCTGGCATCGGTGATACAGGGACCGAACCGCCCTTATCAGTTGGCTCGGCACCCCGTACTCCCGAAGCACCCTCCACAGAACCTCCCGAGGGACACGGTCGAACGCCTTCTCCAAGTCCACAAAACACATGTGGACTGGTTGGGCGAACTCCCATGCACCCTCGAGGATCCTGCCGAGGGTGTAGAGCTAATCCACTGTTCCACGGCCAGGACGAAAGCCACACTGCTCCTCCTGAATCCGAGGTTCGACCTCCCGACGGACCCTCCTCTCCAGCACCCCTGAATAGACCTTACCAGGGAGGCTGAGGAGTGTGATTCCCCTGTAATTGGAACACACCCTCCGGTCCCCCTTCTTAAAGAGGGGAACCACCACCCCAGTCTGCCAATCCAGAGGCACTGTCCCCGATGTCCACGCAACGTTGTAGAGGCGTGTCAGCCATGACAGCCCCACAACATCCAGAGCCTTTAGGAACTCTGGGCGGATCTCATCCACCCCCGGGGCCTTGCCACCGAGGAGTTTTTTAACTACCTCAGTGACTTCGACCCCAGAGATTGGAGAATCCGCCTCAGAGTCTCCAGGCCCTGCTTCCTCAATGGAAGGCGTGTAGGTGGAATTGCACTGCTTCCCCCTCCTGAGACGCCGGATGGTGGACCAGAATTTCCTCGAAGCCGTCCGAAAGTCATTCTCCATGGCCTCACCGAACTCCTCCCACGCCCGGGTTTTTGCCTCAGCAACCGCCGAAGCCGCGTTCCGCTTGGCCATCCGGTACCTGTCAGCTGCCTCCGGAGTCCCGCAGGCCAAAACGGCCCGATAGGACTCCTTCTTCAGCTTGACGGCATCCCTTACCGCCGGTGTCCACCAGCGGGTTCGGGGATTGCCGCCACGACAGGCACCAACGACCTTACGGCCACAGCTCCGGTCGGCCGCCTCAACAATGGAGGCGCGGAACATGGTCCACTCAGACTCAATGTCCCCCGCCTCCCCCGGGACGTGGGAAAAGCTCTGCCGGAGGTGGGAGTTGAAACTCTTCCTGACAGGAGATTCTGCCAGACGTTCCCAGCAGACCCTCACAGAGCGTTTGGGTCTGCCAGGTCGGACCGGCATCTTCCCCCACCATCGGAGCCAACCCACCACCAGGTGGTGATCAGTTGACAGCTCCGCCCCTCTCTTCACCCGAGTGTCCAAAACATGCGGCCGCAAATCCGATGACACGACTACAAAGTCGATCATCGAACTGCGGCCTAGGGTGTCCTGGTGCCAAGTGCACACATGGACACCCTTATGCTTGAACATGGTGTTCATTATTGAAAATCCATGTCGAGCACAGAAGTCCAACAATAGAACACCGCTCGGGTTCAGATCGGGAGGGCCGTTCCTCCCAATCACGCCCTTCCAGGTCTCACTGTCATTGCCCACGTGAGCATTGAAGTCACCCAGTAGAACGATGGAGTCCCCAGAAGGAGCGCTCTCCAGCACTTCCTCCAGGGACCCCAAGAAGGGTGGGTACTCTGAGCTGCTGTTTGGTGCATAGACACAAACAACAGTCAGGACCCGTCCCCCAACCCGAAGGCGGAGGGAGGCTACCCTCTCGTTCACCGGGGTGAACCCCAATGTGCAGGCGCCCAGCCGGGGGGCAATAAGTATACCCACACCTGCTCGACGCCTCTCACCGTGGGCAACTCCAGAGTGGAAGAGAGTCCAGCCCCTCTCGAGAGGGCTTGTACCGGAACCCAAACTGTGCGTGGAGGCTAGTCCGACTATATCTAGTCGGAATTTTTCTGCCTCGCACACCAGCTCGGGCTCCTTTCCAGCCAGAGAGGTGACATTCCATGTCCCAAGAGCCAGCTTCTGCAGCCAGGGATCAGACCGCCAAGGTCCCTGCCTTTGGCTGCCGCCCAGCACACATTGCACCCGACCCCTTTGGCCCCTCCCACAGGTGGTGAGCCCATGGGAAGGGAGACCCACGTTTCCTTTTCGGGCTATGCCCGGCCGGGCCCCATGGGCGAAGGCCCGGCCACCAGACGCTCGCCTTCGAGCCCCGCCTCCAGGCCTGGCTCCAGAGGGAGGCCCCGGTGACCCGCGTCCGGGCGAGGGAAAACGAAGTCCATTTATTTCAATCGTCATAAGGGGCTTCTGTGAGCCGTGCTTTGTCTGGCCCCTCACCTAGGACCCGTTTGCCATGGGTGACCATACCAGGGGCATGAAGCCCCCGACAACATGGCTCCTAGGATCATAAGGGCACGCAAACCCCTCCACCACGATAAGGTGACGACTCACGGAGGGGACGGACAGACAGAAATCTGAAAAGCTGCTGTATAATAAACCCCTGTTTAAATTGAAGGGTGTATTTAGACCTGATTGTTCCACTTTAAAAAGACCAGGGTTCGATTCTAACACTGGTCTGGACCTTATATGCAGGTGTGAATACACGCAAACGAATTCTGGTGTAGATTAAAGAACCGGACCAGACCACAAGTGGGTCTTGGTTTGCTTCCAACCGAACTCTGGTGCGGTTCATTTCAGGTGTGAACACAAACAGCATAGATCCAAACCAACAGCACAAATATGCAGAGCAGAAATGCAGCACGTAGGACTCGCATCTTTTCCTCCATCTCCGGGTCTGTGCTCTGTGTGCCGCCCTGGTCATTGCTGTCCAATGATAACAAAAATCGTCACAAGCGTGGATGTTTTTACAAAATATACTTCACTTGCAAAATGTACAGTCTGAATAGGAACCGCACCAAATCAAAAAAATAAGGCCGATTATGCACCGGACCAAACATCCATCCATCCATCCATCCATCCATCCATCCATCCATCCATCCATCCATCCATCCATCCATCCATCCATCCATCCATCCATCCATCCATCTTCTTCCGCTTATCCGGGGTCGGGTCGCGGAGGCAACAGCTTTAGGAGGGACTCCCAGACTTCCCTCTCCCCAGCCACTTCATCTAGCTCATCCCGGGGGATCCCAAGGCGTTCCCAGGCCAGCTGAGAGACATAGTCTCTCCAGTGCGTCCTGGGTCGTCCCCGGGGTCTCCTACCGGTGGGACATGCCCGGAACACCTCCCCAGGGAGGCGTCCAGGAGGTATCCTGATAAGATGCCCGAGCCACCTCATCTGGCCCCTCTCTACGTGGAGGAGTAGGGACTCTACTCGGAGTCTCTCCCGGATGACTGAGCTTCTCACCCTATCTCTAAGGGAGAGCCCGGACATCCTGCGGAGAAAACTCATTTCGGCCGCTTGTATCCGGGATCTCGTTCTTTCGGTCACGACCCATAGCTCGTGACCATAGGTGAGGGTAGAAGCGTAAATCGACCGGTAAATTGAGAGCTTTGCCTTTTGGCTCAGCTCTCTCTTCACCACAACGGACAGGCACAGGGTCCGCATTACTGCCGACGCTGCACCGATCCGCCTGTCGATCTCGTGTTCCATCCCAAGAGCCAGCTTCTGTAGCCGGGGATCAGACCGCCAAGGTCCCTGCCTTTGGCCGCCGCCCAGCTCACACTGCACCCGACCCCTTTGGCCCCTCCCACAGGTGGTGAGCCCATGGGAAGGGCGACCCGCGTTTCCTTTTCGGGCTGTGCCCGGCCGGGCCCCACGGGCGAAGGCCCGGCCACCCGTTTGCCATGGGTGACCCTACCAGGGGCATGAAGCCCCCGACAACATGGCTCCTAGGATCATAGGGGCACGCAAACCCCTCCACCATGATAAGGTGACGACTCACGGAGGGGCCGGACCAAACAAGCGGACTAAATTACTTTTCTGGTCTGAATACACCCTAAGTGTTGGTTTTTTATGGAGGTAGATTGGGGTCAAAAGTTTTGTACTTGAAAAAACAAAACTCGTACTTGAAAAAAGAAACTTGAATCTGAAAATAAATGTGCTGAGCTTAAAACTTGAAAACTAAAACAATGCATTCAATTTTTGAGTTGTTTGAGCTGCTGAAGACCTTCTACACTGCCATCATCCAGTCTGTCCTCTGCACCTCCATCACTGTCTGGTTTGGATCGGCCTCCAAACAAGACAAGCACAGACTGCAACGGACAATAAGGACTGCAGAAAAGATAATTGGAATCAACCACCCATCTATCCAAGACTTGTACCTGTCCAGGACCAGGAAACGTGCAAGTAACATCTCAACAGACCCTTCGCACCCAGGTTGCAGCCTGTTTGAACTACTCCCCTCCGGACGCCGTTATAGAGCTCTGTACACTAAAACCAGCAGACACAGAGACAGCTTCTTCCCCCAGGCTGTCGCTCTGATGAACTCACACCACTCTTAGAGTCTCAGAGTCATTACTGTGCAATAACATCCCGCTTGCCACACCTTTTTTGTCTACACTGTTTGTACTATGTGTCCTCTCTGCATCCATTGCAGCCTGGTCATCCTAGAAGAGGGACCCTCCCATCTGTGGTCTCTTCTCAAGGTTTCTCATTTCCCCTAGCTGGAGTTTTGAGTTTTTCCTTGCCCTCTTGGGAGTTTAAGATCAGGGGGTGTTTGAGAATATCTTTCGTTCTTCACATGTCCTGAGTGTTGTTGTTAGTCACCTAAATGTTGAACAGAGGCTGTGATTTACCGAAGTCAAATTCCTTGTTTGGCACGCTCAAACATGGCGAATAAAAAACTCTTGAATCTTGAATCTTGAAAATAGATTTGCTTTGCCTTGGCAATTTTTTGGAACTATTTATTTTCAGGTTTCACCTCAAATAATTTTTCACGATTTTAGTTATTTTCAGTTTATAGTTTATATTTTCAGATTCCCTTATTTTTTTTCAGGTTCAACATGTGTTTTTTCAGTCGCACCTTTTTTTTTCAGGTTCAAATCTTTTTGAGTTGCACACTTTAGACCCAAATCTGGCATGGGGGCGTGATACTAGCTGAGCGGGGCGTGGAATCATGAGTGACAGTTGAACTGGAAGGCTTGGAACCACACCCCAGAGAAAGCGCTTTCAGGGAACGTAGGAACTAAAACAAATGGAACTTGACACCTATTACGGCATAGTCATGACATTGGCAGCTTTAGAATTGATGCCCGTGACAAATCTTTATTTAAATATCCATTTTGACAGTATGAGCACCAAAAGACATTTAAGGGTGATTGATTTAGCCACATTTTGCAGTTAAGCAGACACAGTTCAAGTAATGTTATGCTCGATTTTGACACAGCTCTTTGAAAGCAGTGCGGTGTCCCGTTTTCCTGTGGGTGTTTTTGGCATCCCACGCAGCCCAGACAGCACTCGCCTTATTCAAGCGACTAGGTTTGCCTGTGCAAATTTGCTAGGAAAAATGTGTATGTTGTGACAAAAACGACCCCTTACTTTTTGTCATAATTTTCCAAAAACAATGTACGAGGCATCGCCTGTGTGTTGGATGCATGCCCTCCAGTAGTTTGCCCTGATTAGCCGGACGCCATTTGTTATGAGACAAGCCAATTGTATCTGCATTGAGTATGGCTTGTAACTCTTGACCCCACAGCAGAGCGGGACACTGCGTTGCTTTCAAAGAGCCGTGTCAAAATCGGGCATAATAGTACTTGAAATGTGTCTGCTGAGCTGCAAAATGTGGCTAAATCGATGTTTTCTTCATTAACATGGGGGCAATTTTATCCACGTGTCCAGGTTTTTTTTACCTCAAGCAGCTTCAAATGATCAAAACCTTTTCTTACTCAGCAACACTTTCAAACAGTAATCCAAGCCTTTATAACAGCTCAAATTGATTACTATAATGCACTTTACTCGAAGTCAGCCAGTCCTCCCTCAAACATGTTCAGTTTCTGCTACTTACATCTTAACTGGCCTCCCTTCAGTGACTGCCTGTGCATGTTAGAGTCAATTTTACGATTTTGCTATTTGTTTTCAAATCCATTAGAGGTCTTGCCTTACCGTCTTACCAAGGTGCTTGATCCTCATGCCACTTCCTGGCGCATTAGGTGTACTAAAACAAAGAGCTATGCCCTTAGGTACCAAATTCTGAGCTTAGAGGGATTAGAGCAGGGGTGGGCAAACTTTTTGACTTGCGGGCCGAAATGGCTTCTAAATTTTGATCAGGGGGCCGAACCAGGAGCAGATGGATGTAGTGTTTGTGGGAAATAATATAAACAACATGTAAAGGTCATTGCATAAATGGTTTTGGCCTTTAGTAGGGAAGTAAAGCATGGATATTCAAAAAAGGTTTTTGGGAAACAAATGCATTGATTAACAGCATTAAAAACATATTTCACCGAAAAACTACTATCAGTGATTCTCATTAAATAAGACACTGTTAATATGAAAAACAGTTTCCATCACTTCAGCGCCTGCAGGTCATACTTATGAAAGATGTTTATCTAATGAGGTGAAATCACATCAAACGGCAAATATTCGGACCAAATACAACATCTTGAAGAAGCAGTGAAAGAATACATCTAAATAAAGTACTAATATAGAAATTACTAAGAAAGAAATCAAAAAGGCAACACGGTGACAGATTTGCTGAAAATCAGAGCAGAGGTTTAACTCACAAACACCTGGTGACAGAGGTGAGGAAACGGGAAACACTTCCTTAAAGCCGGCCTTAAAAAATTTAAAAGTTACGATTAGTCGAAAATAGATGGTGCATCATAAACTTGCCCCTATACTTGACTTTTGATCCGCAGTTTGTCAGCGAAAAAAGTGGTCTTCAAATTAGCTGTCAACCTCTCCACTGTAGTCGCTCGTTCATGTGTTGACTCCTACCGTAGTTAGTATGCTTCGAAGCAAAGTGACGGCTAATATTGTACTCCTTGCAACCGTTTCTTGGCATATCAGACATAACGGCATTGATCGGACTTCAGCGAAAAAATATTTTTTTGTCAACTCTTTTTTTAAACACTTGGCACTCAGTGTCCACCTTTCTTTTCCCTGGGCCACTCATTTTGATGGAGGGATTCCAGGGGAAGGTTTGTGGGTGGCTTTGGCGTAAAACTGTATCTGAAAGCTCAGTGCGCAAATTACGAGAATGCTGATGTCACAGCCCACACTCGAAATTCGGCACTGATAGAAATAGAGCCCGGAGTGCGCCGGGTCCGTACTACTGAGTACGTACAAGCACTTGTGAGTGTGCACCGCGCTTTCTGACGCGGCTTTCGGGAGTAAATGCGCGGGCGGGCGTTTCTCTATCTACTGGGGAAATGCAGTCATTGAAGGGAAAATAACCCAAAACAATGTATAATAATGCAATTTATTCAGGTTTAGCGGGCCGGATCAAAAGGATGCCCATGTCTGGGTTAGAGCCTTTTCGATTGCTGGTCCTGAATTGTAGAACAACCTCCAACTGCCCATCAGGTAACCAACCTATTCTTTAAAAACAGTCTCAAAACACATTTATATTCCTGAACTTTTAATTTGTCTTCAATATCTGCTGTTGTTTTTTGTTTTTTTGTTTTTTTATTTGCTCAATTTGTTTATTTAAGTGGTTATTTTATTTGTATTCTTATTTATGTTATGTTAAACCCTCAAAATTAGTATTGTTTTCTTAGCTATGTGTGTGTTGTCATAGCAGTGTTTATTTTATTTTCTAATAACAGTCTCAAAACATATTTATATTTCTTCACTTTTACCTCAGCTTGAATACCTGCCCTTGTTCTAGACACTTACCGTATTTTTCGGGCTATGAGTCGCGTTTTTTTTCATAGTTTGGGTGAGGGGGTGACTTATACTGAGGAGCAACTTATATGTGGATTTTTTTCACAAATTTTAAAAATAAAAAAAAATAAAAAAGTGAAACTGCGATAAACGAACAGCGATGTAGCAAGGGATTACTGTAATTTGAACTGCAAGTGACGTCAGCGGCACGGCGCGACGGTTGTTTACATAAAGGACAAAGATTCGATCACGGGATGACAAAGATGACGAAGGGCCCCACGTACTACCGGCATCATTAGCGGCTTTGTTTGTAAGTGACACGGAGGACGAAGCGTTTGAAGGATTTAATGATTTGGAGTGACACAGAAGGTTTGAAGAACTATTATGGCTTTTACGCACGCCCGGTCCTCCTCTACGGAGCTCTCTTTCACCTGCGTGTCGGGGGCCAGCGCTCGGCCGGGTGGCTGTCCGGTGACAGTGACTGGGGCTCGGACATGACTTTTACGCACGCCCGGTCCTATTCTACGGAGCTCTCTTCCACCTCTGTGGCTGGAAGTCGGGGGCCGGCGCTCGACAGCTGGCTGTTAGGGGACGGTGGATGGGGGTCGGACACTGCTCCTATGCACGCCCGGTCCTACTCTACGGAGGTCCCAGCCACCTCCGTGGCTGGAAGTGCCACCTCCGGGGATGGAAGTCCACGCCGCCACACGCCTGGAAGTCCACGCCGGTACTAGGAACCGTGTGGCGGTGAACTATTTATGTTATAGTTATTTGATATATTTTATTTCGTGTAACAACTTGTATATGTTTTTATCGTTACAGTTCAGTAGTTGTTGGCTCGTTGAACTCTTGTTTTATTAAAAATAGAGCCGTTTACCAAACCCACGTCTTTCCTGGTACTTTGTTAACGCTACAATATAGTTATGTACTAGATCTGTGGAATAACAATGAGGCTGACGTCAGCGGCGCATGTGCGGCGTTGTTGACAAAGGGCAAGGAATTTGATCGATGTATTTAATGATTTGGAGTGACACAGATGGTTTGATAATATTGTTGTTTATATGACAGTTATTTGATATATACTTCATATATCGTTATATGGGTCTGTGGAATATTTAGAACTGCAACTCACGACGAGTCCGACGTCAGCGGTGCGGCGCATACGCGGCATCGTTTACATAAAGAACGATCCATGGATTTAATGAATTGGAGTGCCATAGATGGTTTTATAAACATGTTATTTATGTAATAGTTATTTGAATAACTGAATGTTACGTCAGGCCCGTTCTCAGCTCTTTGTTTGTGTTTATGTCACGTTAGCATATCTATCGTTTAGCCTGTTGTTGCTCGTTCATGTCTGTTCTTGGTGTTGGATTTTGTCAAATAAATTTCCCCCAAAATGCGACTTATACTCCGGCGCGACTTGTATGTTTTTTTTTTTTTTTTACTTTATTGTGCATTTTATGGCTAATGCGACATATATTCCGGAGCGACTTTTAGTCCGAAAAATACGGTATTTGTTTTTATTAACTCCCTTTGTTTGCGCAGAATGTTACAGTAACAGATAGATAGATAGATAGATAGATAGATAGATAGATAGATAGATAGATAGATAGATAGATAGATAGATAGATAGATAGATAGATAGATAGATAGATCAAGAAGAGAATCAAGAATTAAGAATCAGCTTTATTGGCCAACTTTGTGCATGCCAAACAAGGAATTTGACTCCGGCTGATCTCAGCCGCTATACAACATTTAAGTGACGAGCAACATTTAGGTGACTAACAACATTTAAGTGGCAAGAATAGGTTATTATTGCCCAGTGATGTCTCTGAGACTCTATGAGTGGTGTGAGTTCATCAGAGCGACAGCCTGGGGAAAGAAGCTGTGTCTGTGTCTGCTGGTTTTGACGTAACGCTGTCTGGAGGGGATTATTTCGAGCACACTGTGACCTGGGTGAGAAGGGTCTGTAGAGATGTTACATGCACGTTTCCTGGTCCTGGACAGGTGGAAATCTTGGATAGATGGGAGGTTGGTCCCGGTTATCTTTTCCGCAGTCCTGATTGTCCGTTGCAGTCTGTGCTTGTCTTGTTTTGAGGCCGATCCAAACCAGACAGTGATGGAGGTGCAGAGGATATACTGGATGATGTCAGTGTAGAAGGTCTTCAGCAGCTCCTGTGGCAGGTTGAACTTCCTGAGCTGTCTCAGAAAGTACAGCCTCTACTGGGCCTTCTTCCGGACAGAGTCTATGTGGCCGATCTATTTCAGGTCCCGAGAGATTGTGGATCCCAGGAACTTGAAGGTGTCTGTGGAGGGAATAGCATTACTGAGGATAGTGAGGGGTGTAAGTGGTGAAGGGTCTCTCCTGAAGTCCACTGTCATCTCTACGGTCTTGAGCGGATTCAGCTCCAGGTGGTTTTGGCTGCACCAGTGGACCAGCTGCTTCGCCTCCTGTGTGTACGCAGTCTCGTCACCATCCTGGATCAGTCTGATGAGAGTGGTGTCGTCCGCATACTTCAGGAGCTTCGCAGCTTCGCCTGAGGAGCAATCGTTGGTATAGAGACAAAAGAGCAGTGGGGATAGTACACACCCCTGGGGGGCGCTAGTGCTGGTGGTTCGGGTGTCGGATGTGATGGTCCACAGCCTCACATGCTGACTGACTCCTGTTGGTCAGGAAGCTGGTGATCCACTGACAGGTAGAGGCAGGTACCGCGAGCTGGGCGAGCTTCTGGTGTAGGATGTCGGGAGCAATGGTGTTGAACGCCAAGCTGAAGTCCACAAAGAGGATCTTGGCATACGTTCCTGGGGTGTCTCGGTGGTGCAGGATGTAGTGCAGTCCCATGTTGACCGCATCATCCACCAGGCCGGTGGGCAAACTGCAGGGGGTCGAGCAGGGGGCCCGCGAAGTGGCTCAACACTGACCACAGATGTCAGGGCAAGGTCTATAATCATTCAAACCTGTGATGGCGGGCTTCTTGGCGATGGTGGAGCTCTTATCTGGATGGATGGATGGATGGATGGATGGATGGATGGATGGATGGATGGATGGATGGATGGATGGATGGAGAGAGAGAGAGAGAGAGAGAGACAGACAGACAGACAGACAGACAGACAGACAGACAGAGACAGACAGACAGACAGAGAAAGAGAGAGAAAGATGCAACATGTTGGCAATAGCATTCTCCACTCCTACCTCCTAATAGGCAAACTAGCGGGTCGAGAGCATGTCGTACCTGAAGGTTGAGGTGGTGAATAAACAATCGCTCCAAATCACATGGGAAGTTAGCAAAACTGGCCTGAAGTTGTTCAGCTCTGCAGGACGTGATATCTTTGGGACAGGGATAATAGTCAATGTTTTCCACAGCTGAGGCACCATACCCTTTTCCAGACTCAGGTTGAAGATGTGCTCTGGTGGGTCACAGCTCCAATGCGCAGGCCTTCAACAGACAAGGAGATTCTCCATCTGGACCCGCTGCCTTCCTGAGGCGGAGTCTCCTCAGCTGGGCACTCACTTGAGCTGCTGTCATTCTGGGTATGACAGGTCCATTGTGCTGCAGCTGAGTGATGGAGCGGGGTGGGTGCACACAACTGTGGTGATGATGGTTGGGGAGCAAAAGGGGATGTTGGGGGAGTGAGGGTGATGGCAAGTGGGAGTGGTCTGCTCCAAGTTCTTTTTATAATGCATTTTTGCCTCCGTGCACTGGACCCTGAGCTCCCTCTGCACGCGCTTAAGCTCCCGCTGATCACCATCCTTGAAGGCCCGCTTAATGCTATTCAGGAGGCTTATAATCCAAAGCTTTTTGTTAGCATAGCAGTGAGAGAGAGAGAGAGAGAGAGAGAGAGAGAGAGAGAGAGAGAGAGAGAGAGAGAGAGGGAGAGAGAGAGAGATACTTTATTGATCCCCAGGGCGAAATTCAGGTTCCAGCAGTTAAATACAGAAATACACAGATATAGTGGGGAGAACAAGTATTTGATACACTGCTGATTTTTCAGGTTTTCCCACTTGAAAAGCATGTAGAAGTCTGTAATTTCTATCATAGGTACTCTTCAACTGTGAGTGATGGAATCTAAAGCAAAAATCCAGAAAATCACATTGTATGATTTTTAAATAATTAATTTCCATTCTATTGCAGGAAATAAGTATTTGATACATCAGAAAAACAGAACTTAATATTTGGTGCAGAAAAACTTTGTTTGCAATTACAGAGATCAGACGTTTCGTTCTTGACCAGGTTTGCACACACTGCAGCAGGGATTTTGGTACACTCCTCCATACAGATCTCCTCCAGAACCTTCAGGTTTCAGGGCTGTCGCTGGGCCACATGGACTTTAAGCTCCCTCCAATGATTCTCCATTGGATTCAGTTCTGGAGACTGGTTAGGCCACTCCAGGACCTTGAGATGTTACCTACGGGGCCACTCTTTAGTTGCCCTGGCTGTGTGTTTTGGGTCGTTGTCATGCTGGAAGACCCAGCTGCGACCCATCTTTAATGCTTTTACTAAGGGAAGGAGATTGTTGGCCAAGATCTCTCGATACATGGCCCCATCTATCCGTCCCTGAATACGGTACAGCCGTCCTGTTCCCTTTGCAGAAAAGCATCCCCAAAGAATGATGTTTCAACCTCCATGCTTCACAGTTGGGATGGTGTTCTTGGGGTTGTACTCATCATTCTTCTTCCTCCAAACACGACGAATGGAGTTTAAACCAAAAAGTTATAATTTTGTCTCATCAGAGCACATGACCTTCTCCCATTCCTCCTCTAGATCATCCAGATGGTCATTTGTAAACTTCAGACGGGTCTTGACATGCGTTGGCTTGAGCAAGGGCACCTTGCGTGTACTGCAGAATATTAATCCTTGACGTCGTAGTGTGTTGCTGATGGTTTTCTTTGAGACTGTGGTCCCAGCTCTATTCAGGTCATTGACCAGGTCCTGCTGTGTAGTTCTGCGCTCATTACTCACCTTTCTCATGATCATTGATGCCCCACGAGGTGAGATCTTGCTTGGCGCCCCAGACCGAGGGAGACAGAGGGTCCTCACTTGCTTTAGAGGTACCTGGGACTACTGGTCATGACAGTATACAGTCAAACCTCGGTTTTCGACCACAATCCGTTCCAGAAGGCGGTTCGAGAAGTGAATCGTTTGAATTCTGAATCTATTTTTCCCATTACAAATAATGGAAAGAAATTTAATCCCTTCCAAGACTAAAAAAAAAAAAAAAAAGCCTTTTTTAAGCATTTTTTCATTTTCTCATTTTTGTCCGATCGCGCAACTGCAGCGCACCGTCGAACGCGCAACCGTAGCGCGTCGCCAACCGCGCAACTGCACCGTGCTGGTCGCATTATTGTGACAGAGCCGCTGAAATTTAGAAAATATTTTTAAAGTCCTGATGTACTTTCCAAAATTTAAGTGGACCTCAGTGCGCAGGGAGCTTAATTTGGTCCGATCGCGCAACCGCAGCGCGCCGGGCGCTCACTGTCGCATTGTTTTAAGAGCGTCTTTGTGTATTAGGATGGCTTTACTGCTCCCACTTGCTTTCTTTGGAGGCATGATTAGGGGTTAATACAATCCTCAAAGTAACAAAAATACAATAACGAACGGAGTCAGTCGGCATCTGGGCCACGCGGTTGGGTTTTCTCGGGTCCTTTCGGCTCATCTCGTGAGGTTCGACCTCTGAATTTTGTTTGACAACCGAAGCAAAAAAATCTAAAATTTTTTGTTCAAATTCCGATTTGTTTGAGAACCGGGACGTTCGAAAACTGAGGTTTGACTGTACGTACTTTTGAAAAATCTTTCATTTTTCTGACAAGCAAACCGGGCCATTGTCAGTTATCAGTATCTCTGGCATCCGGTTTAAAAATTTACAATAATATTTGCTGAACAAATTGGACTGAGCTGAGCAAAATCTATATACCTAGAGAAGTCGACCACTTTCAAAGTGAACAAGTAAGCACCTAACTTCTGCCATGGCCTTTCTGGTAGCTCTGTAGGCAGTAATGGCTCTCTGATATTTGCTCTTTCCTGTATGCACTGTCTGCATCTGAGGACAACTTCACTAATCTGGTTGCTTAAACCTCGCCCACTGCTTGACGGGCGCGCTCTCTGCATTTATCCACTGGTGACCCTTGTGTATTTCCCCCATAATGGCAATTCTCATGTTAGCAGGAATAACCAACCTTGTACCTTTCCGTAAAAGTCCATTATGTACACTTTGGCGTGCCCTCTCTGGCCAGTAATGCTTTTCTGCTTCTTCTAACTGGTTATGATCAGGCCAGACTTCCAGGCAGTACTTCATGATTTGATAGCAGATGCTGTTCGACTGTAGCTGATTTTTAAGGTCTGTCAGTTATTTATTATTTGCAGAGAAACTTTCCAACATAAATATGAGTGTATTCCACCTGTGTCACTGCCAGTAACACTGTGAATGGTAAGTGTGAAAGTGTATCAGCAGTAGTGAGGCTTTTGCCAGGGATGTGCTTTATAGTGTACAAGTACCTCATCAATTGCATACAAAATGTCAGTATTTGTGGCGGAAGCACATCTAAAGCTTGTCCTTCCAAAAGACTAACCAGCGGTTTGTGGTCCGTCTCAAGTTCAAAATGCAGTCAGAGGATAAAGTCCGAGAACATCTCGCATTTCTCTCACTTTCTGTAGCATGACTGCCCCCAGCCTGTATGATGAGGCGTCTGGAGATATTTTTTGTGGCTTGTTTGGGTCACAAACAGAGTAATCTGAAGTGTACTCTGTACACTTCAGAGTACAGGAGCAGAGGATAGTTTTTGTTTAAGATTGCAAAAAGCCTTTAGCTGTTCGTGCCCCCCAGTACCACATGTCTTTAGTCAAAAGCAAGACTCAATGGTTTGTCCTTTTCTGAGAGATTTGGAATAAGCTTCCCGATTTGGTTCACCATTCTGGAAAAAGCTCCTGAGCTCACTCCCGTTGCTTAGCACTTTTATGCCTTGAACAACTTTGGTTTTGTCCGGCTCATGGCTAATCCCTACTGCTGAGACAATGTACCCGAGTAATTTGACATGTTTTTTGCCAAACTCACATTTCGACATATTCGTTGTAACACCTGCTTTCTCCATAACAGCATTTAACCTTTTGTCATGCTGCTCGACGGTGGATTCCCAAACAAGAATATCGTGGCAGATGACACCTCCAGGGCCAGCTGTATCCTCTGTCACTATAATGTTTAGGAAATACTCAGGTGCACTGGAAATACCAACTGGTAATCGGTTGAAGTGATATCTGCCAAATGGTGTAATGAATGTGGTGTGGAGGGCTGACTCTTTGGAAAGTGGTATTTGCCAAAAGCCCATACTATTTGCAATGAGCTTTTGAAAAATACTGGGCCCCTGTGAGCATACCTAGTGTTTGGTCCACAGAAGGAAGAATGTATCTTTCACGACACACTGACTCTTTTAGGTGTCATGTCCACACCTACATATTTATCTATGGAGCTCATCATCCTGATGTTTTTTCTCTTCTTGGCACAAAAAACTCAATACGCAATGTAGAATAAAATATTTTACAAATCCTCTCATGTACATATGATATCCTTTTTGGAAGCTACAACTATTCCACAGCTTCAATCCATAGGCTCTTCCATACAACTAATGACTCCCAACTTTTCCATCCTCTGCAGCTCCTCTTTCACTTTGCCAAAAAGAGCAGAAGGGGCACAAACCGTGGTACCTTCAGTGAAAAAGGTTTTGTGTCGAGCTTTAGTTATATCATGTATGTTTTTTGAACAAGTCTAAGTCCATCAAACAACTTGGGATACACTTTTCTTACAGTGTCTTGGTTGACAGTGTCAACTTGTGAGATAAGTTTCAGTCTCACAGAAGGTGTTCTCAGCAATGCCACACGCAGGTTTCTGACTACATAAATCTCCCCAGTTGTGCCCATCACCATACCTGTTAGTCTCGCTGGCAGATTCCAACACCTTACAAGTTTTTGTGCTTTCTGAAGCAGCTAGTGTTTTGGTTTGATTTTTTCAAATGTCTTTTATGACAATGTCTGCACCGGAATCTAACTTGAAAGTCACTTTATTTCCTCTCATGTTTATGTCCGCCTGCCATGGCTCTTCTCCAGAATCCACTTTTCTGAGAAACAGTCCATCAGCACTGTCAAGGACCTCACTCACTGTTGGGTTAGACCTACAAACCCTTACGCAATGTCCATTCTGCATTTTTAGCTGTGCTCCATGTACCGGGGCTTTGGTACACTTGGAACAGTATTAGTATTTTGTTTTGTATGCCGATATTTTGGGCACTTAAACAGTTTTTGTTCTTTGTTTTTTAACTTGGTCTTAGCTTTTCTGATATGCACTCTATCCACAACGGGTTTACTTGTGCTAATTTCACTTTTGAGGTCAATCTGCTGTCTTTTTATTTCTTCAGACTGCCTTGCCATTGTGATAGCTTTAGCCAGAGTAAGATCTTTATCAATCTGCATTTGTTCTGACAGCGAAGAATCTTTAAGACCCACTACAAGCCTATCTCTTAGAAGATCATCATGAAGCGTACCGTACTCACAATTTCCTGCCAGTGCATAAGGTGCTGTTATGAGGTTCTGAAGTCTATTGCACTCTTCGTTGAATTTTGCTCGTTCATAAATCCCATTCTTTCTTGGGACAAAATGTCTGTCAAACACTGTTTTAACGGCATTGTATTGCTGGCGCTGCACATCTGTTATTGTTAGCCCTCTTAGCACGTTGTCAGCATCATCTCCCATCTCTCACAAGTGTGTTAACTTGATTTTGTTTGAGGAATTGCTTAGGTTATTTACCAATCTAAGACGCTCGAAAGGCTCCGGCGGTTTGAAGGTAGTTGCTCGGGAAGCCCCCGCCATAACAGTTCCCTGGGCTCTTGTTGGTGCTGTCCCCACTGCTGGAGCTGCCTCTGCCTGTGCTTGCCCCTCTATAGTCATTAGCTAGTTGCAAAGCTGATTTTTTTTCTCCTCTCAAAGCACACTAACTCCTGGCACCTTGTTGTGTTGGGTTATTTGGGCATTGTCTTAATTTGCTGCTTTGAGTTCACATGGAGCCTCCTCATTACCTGGCTTCATCAACGTTGTTCTGACGTTCCTCTGCAGTACTCAAACTGAAATAGACAGTCTGCATTTGACATTTGATCTACAATGCTAAGGATTAGACCAGTGGTCCCCAACCACCGGGCCGAGGACAGGTACCAGTCCATGGGTCACTTGGTACCGGGCCGCCAAGCCGCACAGAAAAAAATGTATATACCGTATTGGCCCGAATATAAGACCACCCTGATTATAAGACGACCCCCTCCTTTTCAAGACTCAAGTTTGAAAAAATACTTTTTAACACCAAATTTAATTTTATACAGAAAATAATTACAGTACATCTGAAACAAATGATTATAACAATATATTTGAGAGAAAACGCATGTTATTTTGCCGCACTCAAATCATGCAAAAACTGTCTATCACATCTTAATATCGGAAAATTTAAATATGTAAACTAAAGTGCAATCACATTTGTAAATGAATGGCTTCTGGTTTTTCCATTTTCTGCTATCTTTTTTCTTATTTTCTTCTCTTTTCTTTCTTACCGCTATTTTTTATTTGTCTTCTTCGTGCTACCGTTATTTTTCTTCTTCTTCTTCATGACAGGGGTTCGCTTTGGCCTGGGGAATTAAGTTCAACATTCACTTTAAAGATATCTGACGCCATCTAGCGTTGTGAATGGGTATAATGTCTAGACCCCGAAAGTAAGATGACCCCCACTTTTTCAGTCTTATTTAAATGCAAAAAACACCATCTTATATTCGGGCCAATACGGTATATATTTTTTTTATCGACGATCAATTAATTCGGGTCAAGACGCTCGTCCCGGTCACATGACATGTTTCTGCAATCGAGCCCACAAAGCTAGCAAAAATGAGTACGAATTTATTTTAAAAATATAAAAAATTTGGCAATTCTTTCCCAATTACATCCTTCGGTGCATCTGTGTCCCTTGACACAGGTTAATTCAGGTCAAGACGCTCGTCCCGGTCACGTGACATGTTACCCCAGTCGAGCCCGCGAAGCAAGCAAAAATGAGCAAGCAACAGAGATGTTTGGAAAGCTCCTTCGGAAAGGGAAAAAAGCCCAATGAGGAGACGTAAGAAGAAGAGGCTACGACAGGCATGTCCAAAATCCGGCGGTCAAATTTCGCAGCTTCAAAAGAAACTTGAAACTATAATTCCTCCTTTTACCAAAAGGTGGCAGCACCACTTTAATAATGTCAGTCTGCGTCTGTACTGCGCACCCCTCTCCGCTCATTTCTGCCATGCCGACTGCGAAGAAAACGAGGAAAGTTGACATTGAGGGCCGTCGCTTTCAAGAGAGATGGGAATTACAGTACTTCTTCACTGAAAATCAAGGCAATTGTGTTTGTCTAATTTGTAAAGAGACAGTTGCCTTGTTTAAGGATTGCAACATAAAGAGACACGGCTAGACTAAACATGCTAACACATACGACAAGCTAACAGGGAGTGACCGCGCTGATAAAGTGAAGCAGCTCGAAGCTGAACTGGCATCACAAAAGCGAGTCAAAAGTAAATACTATTAAAGCAAGCTACGAAGTGGCCATGTTAATACTGTTGATGTTATGAACCTGTAGACATGACACAAATAATTACTTTCTGAATGATATTGTAAAATTCTCTTGTTTTAAGTTTTAATAACAGACAACTTTGCATTACTTATAACTCCTATTTAAAATGTTCATGAGGCTAAAATAATTTCAAACTCGTGTAAATTTAAGGTATTTCATACAGTTTGTTCAATGTTATCTCACTCTTCAAATATGAACGAAAGGCAATTTGTGTTTTTAGAGTTTTTCACATCTGCCTGAGTGGCTTTTATTTGGTTATTTTGTCATTTGAAAAATAAAGACAATTGTGACAATGAAAATTGTTTTATAACAGTGTGTATTTGCATGAACTTTATATAGTTAAAAAATGTCAGAAAAAACTATTGGCCCCCGGGCCCCTTCACTTTATCAAATCTGGCCCTCCTTGCAAAATGTTTGGACACCCCTGGGCTACGACTTCTAAGAAAAGGAAAGCTGCATTTAAACGAACATTTCCGGAGTCCCCCTCCGTGAGTCGTCACCTTATCGTGGTGGAGGGGTTTGTGTGCCCCTATGATCCTAGGAGCCATGTTGTCGGGGGCTTCATGCCCCTGGTAGGGTCACCCATGGCAAACGGGTCCTAGGTGAGGGGCCAGACAAAGCACGGCTCACAGAAGCCCCTTATGATGAGTGATATAAATGGACTTAGTTTTCCCTCGCCCGGACGCGGGTCACCGGGGCCTCCCTCTGGAGCCAGGCCTGGAGGCGGGGCTCGAAGGCGAGCGTCTGGTGGCCGGGCCTTCGCCCATGGGGCCCGGCCGGGCATAGCCCGAAAAGGAAACGTGGGTCCCCCTTCACATGGGCTCACCACCTGTGGGAGGGGCCGAAGGGGTCGGGTGCAATGTGAGCTGGGCGGCAGCCAAAGGCAGGGACCTTGGCGGTCTGATCCCCGGCTGCAGAAGCTGGCTCTTGGGACATATAATGTCACCTCTCTGGCTGGAAAGGAGCCCGAGCTGGTGTGCGAGGCAGAAAAATTCCGACTAGATATAGTCGGACTAGCCTCCACACACAGTTTGGGCTCCGGTACAAGCCCTCTCGAGAGGGGCTGGACTCTCTTCCACTCTGGAGTTGCCCACTGTGAGAGGCGTCGAGCAGGTGTGGGTATACTTATTGCCCCCCGGCTGGGCGCCTGCACATTGGGGTTCACCGCGGTGAACGAGAGGGTAGCCTCCCTCCGCCTTCGGGTGGGGGGACGGGTCCTGACTGTTGTTTGTGTCTATGCACCAAACGGCAGCTCAGAGTACCCACCCTTCTTGGGGTCCCTGGAGGAAGTGCTGGAGAGCGCTTCTTCTGGGGACTCCATCGTTCTACTGGGTGACTTCAATGCTCACGTGGGCAATGACAGTGAGACCTGGAAGGGCGTGATTGGGAGGAACGCCCCCCCCCGATCTGAACCCGAGCGGTGTTCTATTGTTGGACTTCTGTGCTTGACACGGATTTTCAATAATGAACACCATGTTCAAGCATAAGGGTGTCCATGTGTGCACTTGGCACCAGGACACCCTAGGCCGCAGTTCGATGATCGACTTTGTAGTCGTGTCATCGGATTTGCGGCCGCATGTTTTGGACACTCGGGTGAAGAGAGGGGCAGAGCTGTCAACTGATCACCACCTGGTGGTGGGTTGGCTCCGATGGTGGGGAAGATGCCGGTCCGACCTGGCAGACCCAAACGCTCTGTGAGGGTCTGCTGGGAACGTCTGGCAGAATCTCCTGTCAGGAAGAGCTTCAACTCCCACCTCCGGCAGAGCTTTTCCCACGTCCCGGGGGAGGCGGCGGGGGACATTGAGTCTGAGTGGACCATGTTCCGCGCCTCCATTGTTGAGGCGGCCGACCGGAGCTGTGGCCGTAAGGTCGTTGGTGCCTGTCGTGGCGGCAATCCCCGAACCCGCTGGTAGACACCGGCGGTAAGGGATGCCGTCAAGCTGAAGAAGGAGTCCTATCGGGCCGTTTTTGCCTGCAGGACTCCGGAGGCAGCTGACAGGTACCGGATGGCCAAGCGGAACGCGGCTTCGGCGGTTGCTGAGGCAAAAACCCAGGTGTGGGAGGAGTTTGGTGAGGCCATGGAGAATGACTTTTGGACGGCTTCGAGGAAATTCTGGTCCACCATCCGGCGTCTCAGGAGGGGGAAGCAGTGCAACGTCAACACTGTTTACAGTGGGGATGGCGTGCTGCTGACCTCGACTCGGGACGTCGTGAGTCGGTGGGGAGAATACTTCGAAGACCTCCTCAATTCCACCTACACGCCTTCCATTGAGGAAGCAGGGCCTGGAGACTCTGAGGCAGATTCTCCAATCTCTGGGGTCGAAGTCACTGAGGTAGTTAAAAAACTCCTCGGTGGCAAGGCCCCGGGGGTGGATGAGATCCGCCCCGAGTTCTTAAAGGCTCTGGATGTTGTGGGGCTGTCATGGCTGACACGCCTCTATAACGTTGCGTGGACATCGGGGACAGGGCCTCTGGATTGGCAGACTGGGGGACCGGAGTGTGTGTTCCAATTACAGGGGAATCACACTCCTCAGCCTAACTGGTAAGGTCTATTCAGGGTTGCTGGAGAGGAGGGTCCGTCGGGAGGTCGAACCTCAGATTCAGGAGGAGCAGTGTGGCTTTCGTCCTGGCCGTGGAACAGTGGACCAGCTCTACACCCTCGGCAGCATCCTTGAGGGTGCATGGGAGTTCGCCCAACCGGTCCACATGTGTTTTGTGGATTTGGAGAAGGCGTTCGACCGTGTCCCTCGGGAGGTTCTGTGGAGGGTGCTTCGGGAGTACAGGGTGCCGAGCCAACTGATAAGGGCGGTTCGGTCCCTGTATCACCGATGCCAGAGTCTGGTCCGCATATCCGGCAGTAAGTCGAATTCGTTCCCAGTGAGGGTTGGACTCCGCCAAGGCTGCCCTTTGTCACCGATTCTGTTCATAATTTTTATGGACAGAATTTCTAGGCGCAGCCAAGGCGTTGAGGGGATCCGGTTTGGGGACCTCAGCATCGCGTCTCTGCTTTTGGTGCTGTTGGCTTCTTCAGGCCGTGATCTCCAGCTCTCTCTGGAACGGTTCGCAGCCGAGTGTGAAGCGGTCGGGATGAGGGTCAGCATCTCCAAATCCGAGTCCATGGTCCTCAATCGGAAAAGGGTGGAATGCCCTCTCCGGATCGGGGATGAGATCCTGCCCCAAGTGGAGGAGTTCAAGTATCTTGGAGTCTTGTTCACGAGTGAGGGGAGGATGGAGCGCGAGATCGACAGGCGGATCGGTGCAGCGTCGGCAGTAATGCGGACCCTGTACCGGTCCGTTGTGGTGAAGAGAGAGCTGAGCCAAAAGGCAAAGCTCTCATTTTACCGGTCGATTTACGCTCCTACCCTCACCTATGGTCACGAGCTATGGGCCGTGACCGAAAGAACGAGATCCCGGATACAAGCGGCCGAAATGAGTTTTCTCCGCAGGATGTCCGGGCTCTCCCTTAGAGGTAGGGTGAGAAGCTCGGTCATCCGGGAGAGACTTGGAGTAGAGTCGCTACTCCTCCACGTTGAGAGGAGCCAGATGAGGTGGCTCGGGCATCTTATCAGGATGCCTCCTGGACGCTTCTCTGGGGAGGTGTTCAGGGCATGTCCCACCGGTAGGAGACCCCGGGGACGACTCAGGATGCGCTGGAGAGACTATGTCTCTCAGCTGGCCTGGGAACGCCTTGGGATCCCCCGGGATGAGCTAGATGAAGTGGCTGGGGAGAGGGAAGTCTGGGAGTCCCTCCTAAAGCTGCTGCCCCCGCGACCCGACCCCGGATAAGCGGAAGAAGATGGATGGATGGATGGATGGATGGATGGATGGATTTCCGGAGTCATACTTAAAATATGGATTTATCGCCACAGGTGACTGACATGCCAAGCCCACTGCACAATATGAGGTGACAGGCTAGCTAACGAGGCAATGAAGCCTTCAGAAGTGCTTTGGCACATGGAGACCAAGCATCCTGCATTAAAAGACAAACCTTTGGAATTTTTTGAATGAAAAAAACGTGAACAAGAAGGGCATTGTCTCCGATTACGCCTATATGGGACCAACTCGTTTCTGAGAAACTAGCTGAGTGCTCCCACCAATTCAACGTAATGGTGAGTTTTATTTTTATGTGGTCTATTTGTCGTATCATTTTATTTCATCGTATTTATATATTTATTCTAAATATATTTTATATTTTCATATATATATATATACATCCATTTTCTGTACCACTTTATCCCCACGGGGGTCGCGGGCGTGCTGGAGCCTATCCCAGCTGTCATCGGGCAGTAGGCGGGGGACACCCTGAACTGATTGCCAGTCAATCGCAGGGCACACAGAGACGAACAACCACCCGCACTCGCACTTTGGAGTGCTCAATCAGGCCTACCAAGCATGTTTTTGGGAATGTGGGAGGGAACCGGAGTGCCCAGAGAAAACTCACGGGGACACGGGGAGAACATGCAAACTCCACAGAGGGAGGGCCGGAGGTGGAATCGAACCCGCACCCTCCTAACTGTGAGGCGGACGTGCTAGCCAGTGCACCACCGAGCCGCCTATATATACGTATATACACTGCTCAAAAAAAATTAAAGGAACAGTTTTTTATCAGGGTATGGCATGAATTCAATTAGACTTTTCTGATAAGGTTTTGGTCAGGTACGTGGGAGAGTGGGTTGTTAATCAGTTTCAGCTGCATTGGTGTTGATGGAATTAACAATAGGTGCACTAGAGGGGCAACAACGAGATGGTCCCCAAAACAGGACTGATTTTGCAGGTGGAGGCCATTTCAAGGTCCTCCCTCTTGATCTTTTTTGACTGTTTTTCCACAAGTGTTGGCTTTAGCTAGAGTCATTATCACGATTGGGAGCATGAGGCGATTTTTTAACCCTCCTGAAGTTGCGCAGATTGTCCAACTCCTCCAGGATGTCACATCCATGCATGCTGTTGCAAGAAGATTTGATATGTCTCCCAGTACAATCTCCAGAGCATGGAGGAGATTCCAGGAGACAGACAGTTACTCTAGGAGAGCTGCACAGGGCCGTAGACGGTCCTCATTCCATCAGCAGGACCGATATCTGCTGCTTTGTGCAAGGAGGAACAAGTTTAGCACTGCCCGAGCCCTACAGAATGACCTCCAGCAGGCTACTGGTGTGAATGTCTCTGCCCAAACATTCAGAAACGAGGGTGGCCTCAGGGCACGACGTCCTGTAGTGTTTCCTGTGCTCATTGCTCAATACCGTGGAGCTCGATTGGCATTTTCCATAGAACACCAGAATTGGCAAGTCCGCCACTGGTGCCCTGTGCTTTTTACAGATGAGAGCAGGTTTACCCTGAGCACCTGTGATAGACGTGATAGCAGAAGAGAGACATAAAGCTGCCATACAATCACTTCAGTACACGTCCTTGCTGCCTGGTAAACCCTCAACAACAACCGAGGTATGCACATGGCTGACTATGGCTGACTGCGTGTGCAACCTGAAAGTGCGCACGTGTGCTTTTATAGCGGAGCATAACTTGCCATTGACCATGTAGCAGATACTAGTTGAGTTTGTACAGTTGGTTGCTGAAGATTGAAGCGCACTTTCCAGATTGTCAATATCCAATGCACACACCTCCTACATCTGCACACATGGCATAGCTGGCCAGCTCAAACCAGAATTGTCAGCCAGACTGCAAGCAAAGATTTTGTCTTTAAATGTTGATGAGTCAACAAATGTGAACATGGACAGGATCCTCAGTGTTCTGGTTAGATAGTTTGATGAGGATATGAGTAAAGGATATGGCCTCAAGAAAAGTTAATATTGCAAATGTCACGACACTCACGCATACTTGGACCGATATGCTCAATTTAAACAGATTAAACTGGAATCAGGTTGTTTTGTTCTGTTGGTTAACTATAATGTCATTAGAGGAAAAAGGTCTGGTGTGGGGACACAGATAAGAAAAGAAAATTAATTTATTCTGCCTCCACTAGTGTTTAGGAACTTGCTTTACAGTTTCCTCCAAGCCTCTTCCTGTTTTGGTACTTTACTAGATGTGAGTGTAAAACCGTAACTGTAAGAAAGCATAATGATTCATTACAATCAGACAATTACAATATAAACTAGACCCACCCACCGACAGTATCTTAGTTAGTTAGTTAGTTAGTTAGTTAGTTAGTTAGTTAGTTAGTTAGTTAGTTAGTTAGTTAGTTAGTTACCATAATTTCTGGACTATAAGCCGCACCTGATTATAAACCTCACCAGCAAAATTTAGGAGAAAATATTTTTTTTTAATACGGCACCATAGCCACATGTACCCACGAGTTCTTTACAAAGAAAGACGGTACACAGGAAGAGTTAATAACATACCTTAACTTTTCTGCCAAACAATGTCTGTGATGTGGCAGTAACACAGCAGCAACACTGAAGTAAAACCGCACTAATAGGGCTGGATAATAGGGCTCTAATTTTTCAAGTGTCTGTGCAAACACACAAGCTCCCTGTACACACTATGGACCACTGTGTGCATCACTTGATGAAATAAATAAATAAATAAATAAACAAAAAAACAAACAAACAAACAAACACGCACACACACACACACACACACACACACACACACACACACATATACATGCGTACATAAATAAACTATTGTTAATGAGAACAATATTGCTCGGGGTCGGATTTTGTTTTGTGTGACAGCTCATTCCTTTTCTGTCGGTCTTTTGCGTTCTCCCACAATAGTGTACCAATACCCTGTCCCATCTTGAGTCTTTGCACAATTCCAACACCTTTCAAATGACATTGAACGTGACACTTGAGGTAGCCAAACCTCCATTCAGTCCATATTTTTTCCTCCGTAAACACTTTGGCTTCACTGCATGTTTTGCATAGTAGACCATTCTCATTCGAAAAAGAGAAAATCACACCCAGTTTCACCGTTTGCTCTTTTATTTGGACACAGTCCGACAACCATTCCATATTAAAAGGACCGCCGCATCGCTTATTTACTTTGGCTGGTGAGTGGATGTGTCGCTGCTCGTTCGTTTCGCCATGATAAGGGGTTAGCTAACTTAGCATTTGCATCTCTTGACTCCGCCGCACTGTTGTTAGCTAGCTAACCTGCACGGCATGTATAGGCAGGACACATTTTCAGGCTCTGTCAATGCTATGCTTGGCTATGTAGCGTAAGTGAACCATATCATATCATTGGCTGGACACCTGTCAATCACTGATTAACACTACAACAAGAACAGAAAGAAAATCATTCGTCCGCTTGATTAGATTAGATTAGATTAGATTAGATTACGTCTAACATTAGATGTTTATCAATCAGTTTATGCTCAATTCTATTTTGTGTGCAGCATGGAGTTTCTTGTGCGCAGAGACTGCGCAAGCAGTGCACTGTTGCGCAGCTGCGAAGCTTAGAGGGAACACTGCATATCGGTGAAAGTCACTGAGATGCAGCAGTAACACAGCAGCAACACGGTAGCACAGCACTAACAGGGCTGGTTAAAAAAATACCAGTGAAAGTCACTGAGAGCCGTCTTCATCTTCCTCCTGTGCACTGAAACCATCGAAGTCTTCCTCCTCAGTGTCGGATTGGAATAGCGTCAGATATACTTTGCCACACACTTTCTTAGTCTCTCTTTTGTTGTAGCATTTATGCATTTCTTCTAGCATTTCCATGATGAGGGTCTATGCTAATTTTATTCATTCACAAAGCACTAAGTTACATTAAACTGACGAGCTACACGTATAGATCCAGAGTAGACGTGACCGAGAAGAAAGAAATGGGTGACGCAACAAGATGTCATCAACAATAGCCCAGTGCCCCCTAGTGACTGGAAGAAACCTCTAAATCAGTGGTTCTTAACCATGTTGGAGGTACCGAACCCCACCAGTTTCATATGTGCATTCACCGAACCCCTCTTTAGGGAAAAATAAAATTATTTTTTTGAAATTCACGACATCGATGTTTTTTAATAAGCCGTGCATGAACATCCCCTTGTTCAAATAACTAAATCAACACAATGCATGAACTCACAACAAATTACATACTGGCAAATCAGAATTTACACAATAAATCAGGTTTGTTCGGATCTCCTCAGTGGAGGCTCTGCCAAACCCCTGAGACCGACTCACCGAACCCCTAGGGTTCGATCAAACCACTGCTCTAAATGCATGCATGAGCAGCTGTAGTTCCTACGCTAAGAGCCAAATCGACTGCCTTTAACTTAAGTTAAACTTTGTCCCCCATAATGAGGGTTTGTGTATGTTTCCTTTCTTCATTAATGTCCGTCTTGATCTTGCTCTCTCTTCTTTGTGTCAATTATATGTCACTATTTGCCTGGCGGATGGACACGCGATCAACACTCCCCAGTGACCATGTCACATATCCCTCCACCCAGCAAAGAGGTGCCGCACAACAGCGGTCCCCAGCCTTTTTACGAGTGTATAAGTGTATTAGTCATCACAAAAATCAAGAAATATTCATAAATACGCACAACGGCGGTCCCCAGCCTTTTTACGAGTGTATAAGTGTATTAGTCATCACAAAAATCAAGAAATATTCATAAATACGCCGCACCGGATGACAAGCCGCAGGGTTCAAAACTTGAGCAAAAAGAAGCGCCTCATAATCCAGAAATAACGTTTAGTTAGTTAGTTAGTTAGTTAGTTAGTTAGTTAGTTAGTTAGTTAGTTCTTCCCATTCCTATTGGAACATTGGGCGACGAGTTCTCTCCATTTGCTTCGGTCACTGACAATCTTGATCAAAGTCAAAGTCAGCTTTATTGTCAATTTCTCCACATGCCAAAGACACACAAAGAAACCGAAATTTCGTTCCCCCCTATCCCACGGTGACAAGACATGGCTCACAACAGACAAACAAGTAAACAAGTATAACAAAAGCGTGCTGAATAAATAATGAATAAATAACAACAATAAATAAATAAATAAGAGGAGCAGAAAAAAAAGGAGCAAGTGAGCGTACAGCAGACATTCCAGAAAATAGCGGAACAGTGCCGCACGCTACGCAGACGGGGGTAGCGAGTTCAGGGCCCTAACAGCCTGGAGAAAGAAGCTGTTGGCGAGTCTGGTGGTGCGGGAGCGCAGGCTCCTGTACCTCTTCCCAGAGGGCAGAAGGTCAAACAAAGAGTGAGCCGGGTGACTCACATCTCTGGCAATCGAGGTTGCCTTGTGGGCGAGATGGGAGGTGTAAATGTCCTTCAGGGAGGGGAGCGAAGCACCAATAATCTTACCAGCCGTATTCACTATGCGCTGCAGGGCCTTCAAGTTCTGTTCAGTGCAGTTACCACCCCAGACGGCGACGCAACTGGTGAGGACGCTCTCAATGGTGCCACGGTAGAATGTAGACATGACTGCCTGAGGAGCACATGCACGCCTGAGCTTCCGCAGCTGACTCCCATCTCTCTCAAGTCTTCCTTGGCTGTTTGTCTCCACATCTTCTCTCTTCCTGTTTACCGCTTCTGTCCATTGCCATACTCGCTGGTCTCTCTCTTGGCAGTTGGAGTACGTGCCCAGCCATTCTACTTCTCCCTTTCGAGACTATGTCGGACAGTATCGCTACCCCTGCTCTTCACATCACCTCTTCGTTGGTGATGTGGTCTCTCCATGAGATCCTCAAGATGTATCTGGAGCACCGTCGGTGGAAGACATCCAGGTTGTTGGTGATGCTTGATGTCTTCATCCACGTCTCGCAGGCGTAGGTGAATGTAAGGATGACCCCTGACATGTAGAGGGACAGCTTTGTGAACGTACTGATGGATTTTGACGACCAGATATTCCGAAGGCATTGGAACACCGCTGCGGCTTTGCCGATTCTGGTCTGCTCCTCCTTCTCTACATCTCCGATGTTTGAGATGTTGCTCCCAAAATATGTGAAGTTCTCAACGTAATCTATGCCTGTTCGCCTACAATGAGTGGTGGAAGATTTTGGTATTGTACGACGGTCATGGCCTTGGTCTTCTCTTGGTTAATACGTAGGCCGACCTTTTCCCCCCTGCTCATGCAGATTGTTGGTTAGTTCTTAGAGTGCAAGGTGGGTATGGCTAAGTAAAGCCAAGTTGTCTGCAAAGTCCAGATCTGCAAATCCTAAAAATAAAAAGGAAAGTTTGTTACGTTTGCATTATGCTAATTTTTAGGCGTTGTAATACGGAGCCTAGCTAGCACTTAGAATTTTATACCAATTCAAAACTTAATCACGATTCAAGGAACAATTCGGTAACCTGGTGCAAGCAAATGTTTTGCACAGTAGTGTACTTACAGATATCTTTGGAACCAAATTACAATCTACAGGCTTCAAACGCAGGATTGGCTGTGTAGAAAGAAGCATTACCTGAACTACAATGCGCTATGGCAGAGCGAAGGGCCAAAACACACAGAACTGAAAAACACAACTTTCTCCACAAGAGGGCAGTACAAACCCACAAGAAGACAGTACACCGTCACTCTCGGAAATCAGTGGGGACACAGTCCACATGGTCTTAAATGCAGCAAAGGCCCTTTTGATTTCATTCTCGGGATACGTAGAGGAATTTTGTGCTGATGTCTACTATGACAGAAAAATCCCCGAAACAGTGACATTTTTGGAGAGTTTCAGTCCTTGTTTTATTTTGAGAACAACAGGAGCCTATTGGGTCCCATCATCAGCAGGTTCCTGCGAATCCTCACAGTGTGCAACAGAATACAGGACCTTATAGATCTACTGATTCTGCACTTCTACAGCAGGTAAATAAAAGCATTAAGACTCTTTATATACTATGACATGTGGTGGTTCAGGAAAATTATTCACATGATACTGCCAGGACAAAACAAAAATATTCATTACTTTTACATAAGAATGCTATCACTGTCACTCATAAGACTATACATAGGAGAATTTATTATATATGAAAATGTAAAAAATGTAAATACCGTATTCATTCTAATAATCGCCCATATCCTAATAATCGCCCAGTGTGTGTTAGCGATGACATAAATAAAAAACATTGATACCTCTAATTATCACCCTCTAATTATATGCTGCTAAAAATTCCCCCCAAAACTTACGTTTTCCTACGCGACCGCATGCAGACGTCATTACGCAAGTTTAAATAGGAGTGATTTGATAGCACGTCGAATGTCCCTTTTAAATTGTTTTTCTCTATAAACTATGATACAATTACACTCGTCACTCCGCTACAATATCCTCACACAAATACGTTATCGGTGCGTGCGCTCGAACAAGATGATAGCGATAACATGACATGCGCAACATGTGATGTGCGACGGTAACATGTTGCATCGATGCATTGACGCACCTGCTGTTAGAGGTAGATCAAAACAGCCGCTGTTCTAGTGTTAAGAACACCAGTGAGATGCAGGTATTGCATACTACATAAGGAAAATATACATATTATCGCCCATTTCAGTGCTCCTTGGCGATCGGACAAAAGGTGTTCTCTATTAATCGCCCTGGGCGATAATTACAATAAATATGGTACCTATTCCTCAATGTAAATGGTTTCCTCAGGTTACCACATATTTTCTCTGCATTAAACTCACTTTCTAAAATCTAAACTCTCAAGCAGGCCAGAAAATATATAGCAATATCTGTTGTCCCTCTCAAATCTTGTGTATATGCCTTAATGATTGTTTTACAGAGAACTCCTGAATCAAATGAAAATATAAATGCAGTTACATCTGATGAGAAGGCCAGAATCAGTGTTTTGCAACAGGAAATGGCTAAATCTGCAGAGATCGTAACTGATGTCATCAAAAACTGAAAGGCATGCATCTGCATGCTTTTCTCAAACTTAGACAAGCTCAAAGCCTTGATTGATTTATACAGAGGTATGCTCACTTTAACTAAAAATAAATGTACTCAAACTTTTTTCCCTTTCAATATTTTGATGTACCGTAATTGCCGGACTATAAGCCGCACCGGATTATAAGCCGCACCAGCTAATATTCATGAATATTTCAGTTTTTTTCTTACATAAGCCGCACCGGTCTATAAGCCGCACGTGCACACGAGTTTTTTACAAAGAAAGACAGTACATAGAAAGCCTTTTTAACGTTTTAATAACATACTTGAACATGTCTTTCTAAACATTGCCTGTGACGCAGCAGTAGTACCGCAGCAACGCGGAAGTGTGCACGCGAGTTATTAGCAAAGAAAGACTGGACACAGAAAGTTTTTTTAAAGCTTTAATAACATACCTTAACATTTCTTTCCAAACACTGCCTGTGACGCGGCAGTAATACCGCAGCAACACGGACGTAACACAGCAAAGTCAGAGACGCGGCGGTAACGCAGCAGCAAAACGGTAGCACAGCACTAACAGGGCTGGTTAAAAAAAAAACGTACCAGTAAAAGTAAAAAAGAGCCGTCTTCATCTTCCTCCTGTGCACTGAAACCATCAAAGTCTTCCTTGTTAGTGTCCGATTGGAATAGCGTTTGATATCCTTCGCCTCACTTTCTCAGTCTCTCTTTCGTCGTCGCTTTTATGCATTGCTTCGAGTTCTTCATGCTTATCTTATTCATGCACGAAGCGCTAAATTACATTAAACTAGCGATATAACGTATAACTTAAAAGCGGCATCATGCATTTCTTTTGTCCCCCATAATGACGGTTTGTGTATAAAAGCTTCCTTTCAGTAATGTCCGTGTTCATCTCATTATGTATCTTCTTTGTGAGTGTGAGTGTGTGCGTGATGCGCGAGAAGATCAAAACACAAGCGAGCACGTCTTCTTCGGCGCATTATCTCTTCTTCGTCTGTCTCGCTCTTGCTTCCTGCTCGAGCGCTCCTTGGAGGCCGTAAAAATCCATAAATACGCTCCAGAGTAGACACAACACAATGACATCAACATCGACTGCCTTTGGCTTAAAAGCGGCATCATATGCATTTCTTTTGTCCCCCATAATGACGGTTTGTGTATAAAGGCTTCTTTTCAGTAATGTTCGTCTTGATCTCGTTCTGTCTCTTATTTGAGTGAATTATACTGCACTATTCGCCTGGCGGATGGACATGCGATCAACGCACCACTTTTCTCCCCAGTGACGTGTATAAAAGCAGGTGTCCACGTTGTAACATGAGATATTTACACAGAAAGATGATACACAGAATTTTTTTTTACAGTAATTTTTAATTACTGTAATTATATGCATTTTTTCCAAAAAGTGCACGGCAGTAACAGCAGCAACAAGGCAGTACAACGACAGTAAAACTGCAGTAACACATCTGGTTAAAAAAATAACCAGCCTACCAGAAAAGTAATCGATCGCTTACTGTAAATAAATGTCTTTTTCCAAAAAGTGCCTGTAACACGGCAACAACACGGCAATAACACAGCAGTACAACGGCAGTAACACCGCTGGTTAAAAAAAATAACCAGCCTACCAGAAAAGTCATTGATCGCTATCTTCATCTTCCTCCTGTGCACTAAAACCACTGAAGTTGTCTTCTTCAGTGTCAGACTTGAACAGACTCAGGATGACTTCGTCAGACACTTTTACACCGTCTCTCTCTTTTTCGTTGTCGCTGTCACTGTCACTGTCACTTTCGTCTCGAGGCGAAGATGTGCTCGCACCGTTCTCTTCCTCACGCAGCAGTCCAGCCTTTCGAAAGCCGTTGGTGATCGTGGATTTTTTCACACTGCCCCACGCAGTCAGGATCCACTGGCAGACTTGAGCAAAAGTTGCTCTTCGCATGCGGCCAGTTTTGGTGAATGATTTCTCGCCGCTGGTCATCCACGCCTCCCACTCAACTCGGAGTGCCACTTTAAATGCACGATTCACACTGATATCGAGTGGCTGCAAATACTTTGTTGTTCCCCCAGGAATCACAGCTGGAATTGAGTTTGTCCTCTTGATGGCAGCTTTCACAGAATCTGTGATATGGGCCCTCATGCTGTCCAAAACGAGCAGTGTTTTTTTTCTGTGAAAAAATCCTCCTGGTCGCTTGACGTAGCACTCCGCCAGCCATTCCTTCATTAGGCTTTCCATCATCCACCCTTTCGTGTTTACTTTCACGACGATGCCTTTCGGGAGGTTTTCTTTTGGCATAGTCATTCGCTTAAAAATCACCATTGGTGGGAGCTTTTGTCCGGATGCTGTGCAGCTCAGAACACAAGTGAAATGCGTTCTCTCATGGCCAGTTGTTTTCAGCGTGACGGAGGATTCACCTTTCCTGTTTACAGTCCTAGTGAGAGGTAAGTCAAACGTCAAAGGCACTTCATCCATATTTATGATCTCGTCCGGTCCGATGGAATTCTCAGCTATCTTTGTTTGTGTGAATTTGTGGAAGTTTGTAACTTTTTCCTCGTAGTCGGGAGGGAGTTGCTGACACACAGTCGTGCGTGCCCTGATTGACAGGCCCTTTCGTCTCATAAATCTGAGACACCACGATGGTCCACCTTTAAAATCTTCAATCTTCTTTTCGGTGGCGATTGTTTTGGCTTTCAGTCGGATCTGCACGGTGGAAACACCTCGGCCGTCTGCTCTCTGTGTGTTCACCCAGTCTTCAAGAATGTTTTCAACTTCGGGCCATCTGCCTTTGTTGCCTCTGAAAGCTTTTGTCGTCTTTTTGCATTGTGTCAGTTCTTCACTCTGCCGTCTCCAACGTCTCACCATCGATTCATTGATGCCAAGCTTACGTGCCGCCGCTCTATTTCCGTCTTTGACAGCCAAATTGATTGCTTTTAATTTAAAAGCTGCATCAAATGAATTTCTTCGCGTGCTTTCCATGGTGAGGGTGTGTGCGTGATGCGCAAACTAGCACGTTTTCTTTGTCTGTCTCGCTCTTGCTTCCTGCTAGAGCGCCCCCTGGAGGCCGTAAAATCCATAAATACGCCGCGCCGCCATTTAAACCTCAGGGTTCAAAGTAACTTTCTGAATAAAATGCATTAAAAGTTCACATTCATTACTTGTTTTTGGTGAGCAAAATGTCAGAAGAATTGAATTCAAATGCTGATTGATTGGGTTTTAATACAATGCAGATGGTCCAAACAGCGCCACTGCTTTGTGTAATCTCTGAGTCACATGGCAGTGTAAGAGAAAGGGTTTAGAGCACAGGTGTCGAACTCAAGGCCCCACATCATTGTATGTGGCCCGCGAAGACAAATTGTGCATCAAATTCGTTGTTCATTACTAGAATTGCAAATTGTCTTCACTTTTAATAATAGCTTTTTTTTTTAAATATTTGACCAGTTTTTACTCGTCTAATTTGAAAACGAGTTATTTGTCAGTTTGTTTTCTAGCTTTTACTGTATATAATAGTGTTAAGAGTAAAACTGATCAAGTCATCACAAAAATCACGAAAAAAATCTTATATAAGCCGCACCTGACTATAAGCCGCAGGGTCCAAAATTTTGGAAAAAAGCCGCGGCTTATAGTCCGGCAATTACGGTATATTTTTTGTCTAGAATCTGAGTAAATAAAATAGCAGCAAAAATAATCATCCTTTGGTTAACTGAATTGATAAGGATTTCAGTATACCTTCAAGAGTGTATATGATCAGGAAGTGATGGTTCAAAATAATCATCTACTTTTAAATTAATTTTGTGTTTTTTTCAGTTTACTTTCAGGTGTTCCTGAAGAAGTTGCAGCATGATCAACTCATGGTCTATGAGTTGCATGCTGAGGTAGTGCTACTGTTCAGGGAACTCCCCTCCGAGTTTCAAAGTCAAAGTCAGTCTGCTTTATTGTCGATTTCTTCACATGCCAAGACACACAAAGAGATTGAAATTATGTTCTCACTATCCCATGGTGGCAAGACATAGTACACAATATACAAACAAGGAAACAACACAAAAAAAAATAAAAACAAGAAGGCACAAACAATGAATAAATAGGAGTGATGAATAAATAATAAACAAATAACATGATAAATAAGAGGAGCAAAAATTGAGCAAGTGTGCAAAAAGCAGACAGTCAAAATATTGCGCAAAAGTACAGGATGCTACGCAGAAGGGAGGAGAGAGTTCAGGAAGCCTGCTCGCAATCCCTTGAGTGTGAATGACTTGTTGAAGATTGATATTCAGAACAGAGATCTGCTGTAACCTGACAAGAAGTTGTCTGTGGGAAGATTCAGCTAATGTGCCTTGACCAAAGCAAAAGTGGCGAAGAAGCCCTGGGTGTAGAATATGTATAGCTTGCTCAGAGAGGGCTACATCAAGGCAGCAACGTTTTTTCAGAAAAACCTTCCATTCAAAAGTAAGATCATCACCTCTTTGTCTGTTAGCACCATCACCGATTCTTCATAAAACAGTCCAGAAGGCATATATCACCTTGCCAAATGTAGTGAAGTCAGAAGAGCTGGGTCAACTGGATGGTGCGAGCTTACCAGGTTGACTCAGATATAGGAGAAAAGGCATAAGACTTTAACACTGCAAGAATTTATGTTGACTGGTGGAGTGGTATCCTTGCCATGAAAACACCAGAGGGAGGGCTGAGGTTCCCCATCTTAGAGAGATTGGTGAAGGCTTTTTGGTCACTGTTCACTGGCTGTCTTGTCAAAGGATAATTTAATATCATGGATGACATAGTTGAAAACGAAAGGGTCAGGCTGAACATTGAGACGTACGTAGCCATTATCAGGGCCCACATTAAAGCAGTAGGGAAAAAAAGCCTCCAATATAGAAATCAGTCTTGCAAAGAGAAGCAAGATTTCTTTAAAGCCCATTCAAAGGAGAAGAAGAAGAAGAATATTGAAAAAACAAAAGAAGAAAAACTAAAAGAAGCTGTAAAGGTCATCTCAGCCATTAGAAAGGCAACAAAAGCTTCCATCTTTTCTTCTACTAGATCCTGCTCCACTGCTGGAGTTAGAGCACCTGGACATGCTGCAGCCTCCTCCTTCACTCCTGGAGTCAGTGCTGTTGCACCTGCAGCTCCATTTTCAGGAAACTCTGAAATGGGTGTTAAGTACTCCCATGCTCAAGGTATTTGGGTTTACTGCAAAAAAGCATAAAAAGTGAAAGACAGTAGGGACATTTACAAATTATTTCAGTACACTTTTGTGGTTTTAAAAGTTAACAAAGTTTTACTTTTATGTTCTTCAGTGCTTGCAGAGCTTCAGTTAGTATTTGTTCCTTAATGCTGATGCTGTTTTTCTCTGTTATAACAGGCTCATGTAATGTCTGAAAAATAAAAACATTGAATAGAAAGTTATGTGGATGATTGATTTTGTATTACCACAATACAGTAAAGGCTTGCCAAGAAATCGTTTTATTGACTCGGGTGAAAACACTGAAATTGCCGTAATTTCCGGACTATAAACGCACCTGAAAATAAGACGCACCTAAAAATAAGCCGCACCAGCTAAAATTAGGGGGAAATCCTGTTTTATCCATATATAAACCACACTGGACTAACCCCAGGAGTTTTATTGTTTAATTTCCATATGTAAGACAATATGCACAAATCCATACAATACAGTAAAGATCCATAGATAAACTGCACCGGTCTAAAAGCTGCAGGCAAAAAGTAGTGGCTTATACTCTGTAAAATACGGTACATAAGAGCAAACTGCAATAGAGATCTGTTCAACATTGCCCTCTTCTTTTAATAATGGTCTGGGATGTTATTATTGGTTAGATTTAAACTTTAGTATTTGAATGCTATATTAAAAAACTAGGTCTATTTGGCCAATGGCATGTACACACTATACTCCTTTTTACATTAAAACTTTCAAGAAGCAAAACAAGAAAAATAAGAACTGCTGTCAATGTGTTTGATTGTACTTACATGAGCTGGGGAATATGATTTGGCCTGAAAAACCTTTCAGACATTTTTTTTTTTTTTTTGCTTTAATGGTCATTTATCTTTCCCATTTCCCTCTTACTATTTGTTTTCATTTGTGTGCAATAAACCTCATTAAACAGCCAGACATGTGGTCGAATACACTTTTGACTGACCATTGTAAAAAAAATATATATAAAAAAATGGCGTAAGGATCTTTTCTCAGGTAATTTGATCTCAGCCGCACGTGTCGGGATCATAAAAGGAATTTCAAAGTCTGTCACTCACTCGTGAATCTTCGCAAACGACCAATCTACAGCCAGCATCAGATGGCGGAGGGACATTGAACATACTGCCGCATTATTTGCGTTCACAAGGAGTCAGTAAACTTCCTCTTCGCAAACGATTCAGTGAGTGAAAGGACTGTGCTACCTCTCGTTCATAACATGAGAGCTGCAATGTTTTTGACGGGAATATTAAATACACATCCACTATTTACATTAACGGCAATATCAGACTGAGCGCAATGTTTTTTTTAAGCTCATTTTAACCTCATTGTCTGAGGGGGTCGGAGGGGACGATTCAAATTTTTTGAATAATTGTTTTTAGTGAACTAATTCTGATTCAGTTCACTCAAAAGAACAAAATAACTGTTATGCCAATCACTACGGACGTCAAATACAATAAGATCTTGAATTTAAATTATTTCAATAAGATCCTGAATTTAAATTATTACAAGACATATGACATTTGCCAAAAAATGTAGTTATCAGATGATGGTAATGTGGCAGTAGTAAGTTATTAAGTTGTTCTGTGACTGACTGCTAACAAGTCAGACAAGACCTGTGATCAAAGCAACAAAGACAATATGATCCAACAAAGAACATACATATGACCTCGACCCTAACTACTGGGTGAGAGGTCTGGTCCTAAAGTCTGCCACACATCCCCTACCTCCCCACACACACCCCTTGAACACCTGGAAGGACACACAAAACAAAACAAAATGGTTGCGAGAGGTGCTTGCAATCGTCCTGGCCGATAGACTGTGGGTTTCAATCATCACAAAAAACAGCGTATGTGTTCACAGTGTCCTGGGCAATCAGGCAGGGTGGATGCTGGCTGGTGGTGTGCATCTGCACCACTAATTTGGTACGGCGAAAGGCAGCCACATTCGGGGTTTGACAAAGACGAGGGTGTGGATCTCTCACAGAGGTTGCCGCTGCAAGGATAAGGGCACAGCTCTCTCACTGAGGGCGCAGCTGCGAAGATGAGGGTGCGGATTGCTTACAGGGGGCGCCCTTGCGAGGGTGAGAGGTGTGGTACGACAGTGGTCGGCCAGGTGGGTAGCTGCGTCCAACACAGGCAGCACGGCTGGTGAGAAGGCCTGGAGAGGTACAACAGATCTGACTGTGGCGTGCGGCTGTCCTAACGGCTTGGGCCCGACTCAGCAAACACACGTTGAGGCACGGGCTAGGTTTCGGAGGGCGCTGGCTGGGTGAGCAGGACGAACGACTAAGTTGGGCCAGTCCTGACTGTGGTGTGCAGCTGTCCTGATGGCTTGTGCCTTCGCAGATGAAGGACATGCACGTCTTTACCTAGAATCTTTCTTTCCAAAGTCCATTCCTACAGCAACAAGATGGATGACTTGGTGCTGTTGATGAGAAGAAATACCTTTCCTCCTCTGGAACTCTGTGCTTGAGGGAGAGGTGGCTCTGCGGACAGATCCCGGACAGTGCGCTACACATGGAGGGATTCCAGCTGCTCCAAGCAAACCGTGACGCAGAGCTCTCGGGCATAACCAATGGCGGTGGAGTCTGTTACTACATCAACAGCTGTTGCACCGATGTAACTGTGATCTCTCAACACTGCTTTCCTGCTCTTCATAAACTGTAAGCCATTTTACTTCCTGGGTGAGTTGGCTTCTTTTATCCTGGCGGCTTTATAGTATATCCTGCCCGCCGAGGACACACATGAGGCTCAGCGCGTGCTTGCAGAGCACATTTTACATGTGGAGCAGACTTTCCCTGAATCTTTTGTTGTCGTGCTTGGTGACTTTAACTAGATAAATCTGAGCCAGAAACTACCCAAATACAGACAGTTTATTAAATGCCCTACCAGAGAGGAGACCACTTGGGATCACTGTAGCTGTTACACAACAGTAAAAAGCACCTACCACGCTGTGCCCCAAGACTTGAAGCTGATGGTATTTCCCCTTCCACCCTGAAACACTGTGCCCCAAACTGTCTCCTGTTTTCACTGATATTTTGAACACCTCCATGGAGTCATTTTTGTAATCATTTTGTTGTATGCTTATAGTGTTTTAGATATTCCTATAATTTATCCTTATTTTATTATTCATGTTGCACAGTTGTACCACAAAAAAATCCCTGGTTTTTGAACTACTTGACTGACAATGGTAATAAAGTGAATTCTAATTCTGATTTGTCTGAAGATGACAAATAAGAAAACGAAGAAAAAAAAGAAGGCGAAAAAGAAGATGACCATAGACCTAATGTTTGTGTTTTACTTTGTTCACTAAAACTCATTGAATTATTAAGCAATCATGATGTGGATTGGTTTATTACAAACATTAAATATCCAACAAGCCGCATGTCATTTTATAATCTGGGTTTTAACAAATAAACCATCGCAGTAAAACCGCTATGCTGCCCATGCCGGCAGCCGCCTGACTGCATTGTTAGTGTGAGTTTTAAGGTAAAAATAGGTTGGTTCGTAAGTAGACGCAAAAAAAAAAAGAAAATCGCGAGACTCTGGTCTGTATCTATAGACGTTTGTAAGTAGAGGTACCATTGTCAAAGCAGAAGTGATCAAGGCATTGTAAATCGCCTGAGCTGCCCTTGCGCCGGTTCGTGGACTCCTTGGAGGCTTTTTTGTGTGTTTTAGAGTGTTCTTTTGTTTTTGTTTTTTTATTTTGGGGGGGGGGGGGGGGGAGCTGTGTGACGGACCTCTGAGACTTTGCGTCTATGTCAATATTATGTGGACTTCTCACCAGCAGGCCTACAGTTAGTTGTTTAGTTGTTTTTTTTTCCCTTTGTTACAGTGTGGGGTGTTTGTGTGCATACTGACATAATTTTTTAATAGTCATACCACATAAATGCCAATGTTGGTCTCGCTTTACTTAAGACTAATAAAGGCATTTCAGTCACAGCATTTTTGTTAGAAATATGAATAATTTGAACTGCTCATGTGGTAAATATTTTTTTTTTGTTTTTGTCCTTTCTGTCTTTAAAAGCATGCGCCTCAACACAGCCATAAATGATGTCAAGATTGATTAAGCATGGATACTAAACTAAGTACTAAACTCAAGGAAAACTACTTATTTTCAAGCAATAAATAGCTTGTGACTCTGCAACACTATTAAAAAATTGGTCAAATTAAAATTAAAAATCTACTAAAAATAAAATATGTGAAAAATATAAATAATATAAATTAAATATGTGAATAAACCTAAGCGCCCCTTGTCCCTTTAAACTATTCTGTATATACGTAACATCCAATATATATAACTATTATTACTATATACTACATTTTTGTGAAGAAGAGGTCTCATAATGTAAAATATGTAATCTTCATTGTCATGTTTCAGAAAACTTTGGGTATAGAAGTCCAGATGAGGATGACCGCAACAGAAATTGTACTCCAGATTCAGAGGCACCAGATGGTTCCTATAGCAGTGAGGAGAGCAGTTCGACACTGCACTTTAGTGGGAACAGAGATGTCAACCAGCAAAGCCTCCAGGACCCGACCAAACAGGCAAAGAGTCCCAGAAGGGGGCCCACAGGTCAGATCACCAATGTGCAGCCCAATGGGGGTCAAGGCCCACAAGGAAAGCCTAAGAGAAAACGTACAGGCTCAGACTCAAAGTCAGGGAAACCCCGCAGAGCTCGTACTGCGTTCACCTATGAGCAGTTGGTTGCACTGGAGAACAAGTTCAAGTCGACAAGGTACCTATCTGTGTGTGAGCGGCTCAACCTTGCACTGTCACTCTCCCTTACTGAGACACAGGTCAAGATCTGGTTCCAGAACCGCCGGACCAAGTGGAAGAAACAGAACCCTGGTGCAGACACTTCTGCTCCCTCTGGTGCAGGAGGTACATCTGGTACTGCGGGAGGAATAGGAGGCGCTCTTGGGAACCTCAGTCCACTCAGCCCATCACCTCCAATCAGTGGACATCTAGCCATGCACACAGGCTATGCATCAGGTCACCATCACCCTTCGGCAGGCAGCCTGGTCCAGCTGCCTTTTCTCACTACAAGCCATGTTCTATCTCCATTCATGTTGGGGACACAGAGCTATGCTGCACCTACCTTTTACAGCTCCCACCTGTAAACAGATACAGAATACACATGCACACACTGAGCCAAGAGATTGACATATTTCAACATCCTGAATGATTATATACGTATGTCATTAATTCAACTAAGCTTGGGTGTTCAATTGCTGTAATGTCAAAGTTTGATTTTGATAGATAATTTTGACTGACAATGTCAATCTCTATGTAAAAGTGTACATCATTTTATGATCTAACTTTACATTCTGAATTCTAAGTTAAAGAAATAGCTGATTCATCCATAAAACTTTTTGGAACCTGGATGTTAGAAATCACTGAATGAAAAGCCCAATCTACTAGTACTGTGAAGATTCAGCAGTGAGTGTTTGTGTTTGGCCGTTTTGGCCATGAAGCCACAGACGAACTAATACGCGACTCATATGGTTGTTTTTGATAATAAACAGTGACTAATAAAATAATATAGTCAGTGTATAAACTGTATATACATTTTTAATTTTCAGAACATTCTGAATTAAGTGCATATTTTCAATAAAATGATTTTGATGATTGAACTACTTGTGTACAAATAGTTGGATCACAGGGAACTTTCTCACCCACCATGTGTAAAAGTAATTTTTTGTCATTTGCCTATTTCTGAAAATGTTCTAAATTGTAGCCCCACTTTTACATCAGTAATAATAATGATAATGTGTCTGCTGCATGTGCCACAAACATGGATATGCACACAAATTTCCACCTACGGTGAATTAGTTCACCGCCCTTGTGATGAGGTCCCACCACCATGATTGAAACTATCCATGGTGATTTTGGATCTGCAGTTGTACACCTCTCTAACACTATAGTGGGAAAGAGGACAGTAGAAAGTGCATCCATTATTTGAAACGCTTATTCTCACGAGGGTCGTCTGGAGTCTATCCCGGGTGACTTTAAGCAGTAGGCGGGATACACCCTGAACTGGTTACCAGCCAATTGCAAGGCCCATATACAAACAATCATTCACACTCACACCTAAAGACAATTTTGAGTGTTTAATTAATCAACCAAATAATTTTACCGCACAAAATTCTACATTAAATACCCAATCATCACAATTTGGAAGAAGTTTTTTTTTGTAAGTTTATAAATATAAAAACCAAGTAATTACCAAAGATAAGCAATTTATCCTATTGTGCTGGTCCGTTCTATCACCTTACAAGCCTAAATACAGCCAAACCTCGGTTTTCGACCACAATCCGTTCCAGAAGGCGGTTCGAGAAGCGAATCGTTCGAATTCCAAATCTATTTTTCCCATTACAAATAATGGAAAAAATAATAATCTGTTCCAAAACAAAAAAACGCCTTTTTAAAAATATATATTATTTGCGCATTTTTGTCTGATCGCGTAACTGCAGCGCACCGTTGAAGGCGCAACCGTAGCGTTGCCGACCGTGCAACTGCACCAAGCTGGTCGCATTATTGTGAAATTTAGAAAATATTTTTAAAGTCCTGATGTACTTTCCAAACTTTAAGTGGACCTCAGTGCGCAGGGAGCTTAATTTGGTCTGATCGCGGAGCGCACCGGGCGCTCACTGTCGCATTGCTTTAAGACCGTCTTTGTGTTTTAGGATGGCTTTACTGCTCCCACTTGCTTTCTTTGGAGGCATGATTAGGGGTTTATACAATAATAAAAGTAACGAAAATACAATAAAAACGAACAGAGTCAGTTGGCATCCGGGCCGCGCAGTCGAGTTTTCTCGGGTCCTCTCGGCTCATCTCGCGAGGTTCGACCTTCGAAATTTGTTCGACAACCGAAGCAAAAAAAAATCATGAATTTTTTGCTCGAATTCCAATTTATTCAAGAACCGGGACGTTCGAAAACCAAGGTTTGACTGTATATTTATTTGCTAAAACTTGAATGAATAGTATTTATTTATTTACTTACTTACACAAACTTTTAGTATATAGATTACATACGTTTATTATTGTCATGATGTTTGCTAGTTCCGCTGAGATTAGATGAAAAAAAAAAATGGTGGTGAAATAGTAAAATCCACCACACACATGTCCAATCGCGCAAATGCAGCGTACCGCCAAACGCGCAACCGTAGCGTGCTGCCGACCGCGCAACTGCACCGCGCTGGTCGCATTATGGTGACAGAGCCATCGCTGAAATTTAGAAAATATTTTTAAAGTCCTGATGTACTTTCCAAAATTTAATTGGACCTCAGTGCGGAGGCAGCTTAATTTTTGTCCGATCGCGCAACTGCAGCGCACCGCCGAACGCGCAACCGTAGCGCGCCGCCGACCGCGCAACTGCGCGGCATTGGTCGCATTATTGTGACAGAGCCGTCGCTGGAATCTAGAAAATATTTTAAAGTCCTAATGTACTTTCCAAAATTTAAGTTGACCTCAGTGTGCAGGGAGCTTAATTTGGTCCGATCGCGCAACCGCAGCGCGCCGGGCGCTCACTGTCGCATTGCTTTAAGAGCGTCTTTGTGTTTTAGGATGGCTTTACTGCTCCCACTTGCTTTCTTTGGAGGCATGATTAGGGGTTAATACAATCGTTGTCATGCTGGAAGACCCAGCCGCGACCCATCTTTAAAGCTTTTACTGAGGGAAGGAGATTGTTGGCCAAGATCTCTCGATACATGGCCCCATCTATCCGTCCCTGAATACAGTGCAGTCGTCCTGTTTCCTTTGCAGAAAAGCATCCCCAAAGAATGATGTTTCCACCTCCATGCTTCACAGTTGGGATGGTGTTCTTGGGGTTGTACTCATCATTCTTCTTCCTCCAAACACGACGAGTGGAGCTTAAACAAAAAAGTTCTATTTTTGTCTCATCAGACCATATGACCCATTCCTCCTCTGGATCATCCAGATGGTCATTTGCAAACTTCAGACGGGCCTTGACATGCGTTGGCTTGAGCAAGGGCACCTTGCGTGTACTGCAGGATTTTTACGTCCACCCTATAGTGGTGAAATTACGGTATATACTCTACAGCAGGGGTGCTCAAACTTTTTCAGCTTACAAGCTACTTTTAAAATGACCAAGTCACAAAGATCTACCCACTACAATAAATAAAATAAACAAATAAATAAATAAATAATATAGTGTGTGTATTTTTGTAACGCACTTAGAAAATGATATTGTGAGAAAAAAGTCCAACTCTCATTCCGTATAAAAGTGATACGTTTTTGGCTTCTTGGTCCAGCAACCCCACTCATTTTTGATGGTCATAAACTTTCTTTTGTTTAAAAGTGCGTTGATACGCTTATAAACGTTGGCGGTTTGTGTGTGCGCGGCCATTAAACATGCTGCGGTGTGGGGGTTGTAGTCAATGTCTATTGCCCATGTGCGGTTCACTGTGATTGCCTCCCGACAGGCCTACCTGTATGTCAATCAAGCGATGGGCTGGATTCTAGCAGACAGCATTTATTTATTTATTTTTTATTATTTTTTTTTAACGTCATGCGATTGACCAGTAGTACCTTGGCGATCGACTGGTCGATCGCGATCGACGTATTGAGTACCCCTGCTCTAGAGCGTATACTCATCTGGCTTCTTTCAATATGGAGGAGCACCAGCTCGACTCTGAGTCTCTCATAGATGACCCAGCTTCTCACCCTTGATCTAAGGAAGAGCCCGGAAACACTGCGAAGGAAATTCAGTTCAGCTGCTTGTATTCGGGACCTTGTTCTTTCTATCACGACACACAGCTTGTGACCTATACGAGAATAAGTACGTAAATTGATCAGTAGGCGCTTTGCCTTCCCCAATAAGGCTGTACTAACCGATTCAAGTAGCGATAGAATCGATACTAATGTGAGTATCGGTATCACATCAATACCACGTTTTATGTTAATAGGTTTTGTTTTATTTTTTTCTGTTGACCAGCTAACCGTTTATTAGCCTCTGGAAGTAAAATAGGTCCATAAGAAGCTATGTTGGGCTTTATCAGCAAGTCAGTGAGGTGGTCCTGTATGCCAATAGTGCACGGTATAGAGCACTTGCCTTCTTGAGGAGGTTTTTGACTGTACAGACAGCCCTCTCCGCCTCACTTGCTTTGGAGGTACCTGGGACTACAGGTCATGACAGTATACAGTCAAACCTCGGTTTTCGACCACAATCCATTCCAGAAGGTGGTTCGAGGAGTGAATCGTTTGAATTCCGAATTATATTTTTCCCATTGCAAATAATGGGAAAAAAAATCCGTTCTAAGACTAAAAAAAAGAAGCCTTTTTTAAGCATTTTTTTAATTTGCGCATTTTTGTCCGATCACGCAACAGCAGCGCACCGCCGACCGCGCAACTGCACTGCGCTGGTCGCATTATTGGGACAGAGCCATCGCTGAAATCTAAAAAATATTTTTAAAGTCCTCATGTACTTTCCAAAATTTAAGCGGACCTCAGTGCGCAGGGAGCTTAATTTGGTCCGATTGCGCAACCGCAGCGCGCCGGGCGCTCACTGTCACATTGCTTTAAGAGCGTCTTTGTGTTTTAGGATGGCTTTACTGCTCCCACTTGTTTTCTTTGGAGGCATGATTAGGGGTTAATACATTGCTCAAAGTTACGAAAATACAATAACAACGGAGTCAGTCGGCATCTGGGCCGCGCGGTCGGGTTTTCTCGGGTCCTCCTGGCTCATCTGTTCGACCTCCGAAGCAAATAAATCACGAATTTTTTCTTCGAATTCCGATTTGTTTGAGAACCGGGACGTTCGAAAACCGAGGGTTGACTGTACAAGAGAAAATTGCTTGAATTGTCTTTTTCTTTAATAAATTGAAACAAAAACATGACTATGGTCCAGAATGTGCAAACCCAAACAATCTGCTGTAGGAAACAAAGGATGTACAAAACATCTAAACATTTGAAGTGACATTCTATTTGTTTTAATTAACTTTTAATTTATAGTGAATGTATTATTTCTTAACTTGTTTGCTCAAAGAAACAGAAAACGGTTATAATTTGGGACACAAAAGTGCAAAGGGTGCAAAGCCCAAATAAATGAATAAAACAACAAAAAACAGTAGTGACGAAACACAGCAGGATCTCACATTGGTTTTGTTTCATATTGGCTCAATCACAAAAGCTGACAAGTATGGCAAAAAACAAAGCCCTCCCATCAATTGTGGTGAGACGTGTCCTTCCCACATGGACATCAACAGAAAAAAAGGCAATTATATTGCACTCACTAACACAACATACCTGACGATGACAGCAAAAAAACAAAGTCCTCCCGTCAATTGCGGCGATACAATGTGCCCCCATACGGATTAAATGACACAACAATGCATTAAAGTAACAAACAACAGAAGTTGGGCAGTCTCATTAATTAATGAATTATTATTATTATACAGCTTTCGTACCACCCTTTGATATCGGGGGAGACAGTTAATGAACATGGTAGGTATTCATCATGCTACAGATTTTGTGTAATTATACATAACACAGCTCACCAAGTATTTTAAAGTTTTTCGCCTTCTCTCATAGAATGATTTCCAGTTTGCCACGTAGAGTGCGTCACAGCGATGCCGGAGACAACCTACAATTTTTTGTTCTAGTTCCCATCACCCCCTTCTTTTCTTTTTACTTGACTTTTTAGAGATTACTATTTCTGCTTTTGTAAGCAGCGAACCGTCAATCCTTGCCAGTTTCGGTCACATCCCTGCTCAGAATCCAGCGGGGCTCTGTGGTTGCTTGTCTCCCGTCGTTCACCGAGCAACAAGTATAGCTTCGGAAACACGTTTGTATGAATCAGAGCACCACTTGCACCCTTCTTCTACAGAGGAGGTCCCTGCTTGAGGGACGTGTCCACCAGGTAGAGCAGAATAACGTGATAACTGTAGATGTGGCGGACAAAAATGTGGGCTGTCGCCAGCCCGCTAGCCCAGTTAGCATTAGCCCTAAGCAGTTTGCTAACAGCAATGAGACTGTTAAAACCATTTCAATCCACCTTGGTCTACTGGTTCTCGCACCCTACTCATAGGTGACTCCATAACACACTTAAAACCTAAAATTACACTAAAAATCCAGCCACAGTAATGTTATTCCTGGAGCCAGAGCACCAAACATTGAAGCTAACCTTAGGGAGATGACTCGCTACAGGTCTGGCTGCGCTACCAACAACACTCGCTACTCAAATATAGTGATACACGTTGGCTCCAATGATATGAGGATGAGGCAATCAGAGATCACAAAGAAAAACAGCAAAGATCTCACCAGAAAGATGAGTCAGCATCGAGTAATTGTCTCTGGCCCCTTGCCTGTGAGAGGCAATGATGAGTGAGTTAACAGATTATTTTCACTTAATTGATGGCTGGTGACTCACAGGTAGGAGGGTGCGGGTTCAATTCCCTGTGTGGAATTTACATGTTCTCCCCGTGCCCGCGTGGGTTTTCTCCGGGCATTCCGGTTTCCACCCGCATCCCAAAAGCATGCTTGGTAGTCCGATTGAGCACTCTAAATTGCCCCTAGGTGTGAGTGTGAGTGCAGATGGTTGTTCGTGTCTGTCTGCCCTGTGACTGGCTGGTAACCGGTTCAGGGTGTCCCGCTTACTGCCTGATGACCGGCGGGATAGGCTCCAGCACACCCGCGAGCGGTACAGAAAATGGATGGATGGACGGTGGCTGGCGAGTACATATCTGTAAAGTGCATTTTTTCTCCCGAGAGAGATAACCGTTGTGATATGCACGGCTGTGTATATCCCACCCAATGCCTGTGTAAACACAGCACTCTCACCTGCGTGAAGTTGGCCCTCCCAACCTCGCAAAATTTAAGGAAAATAGTCTGATTCGTTTGTGCTTCGTTTGTGCCGGTTTGTGCAGCAAAAATCATCGTTTGTGCTGCTATGGTTTTTTAGTTATGAACGATTATTTTATAGGTCATCCAGAGTTCACCCAGCCCCCCCTTTCCCCCCAAATGGACCCAAAATGGTACCGTCCGTTTGTGCTTCGTTTGTGCTGGTTTGTGCAGCAAAAATTTTCGTTTGTGCTGCTTTCGTTTCGGAGATATTACACATTTATTTTTTAGCGATGACATCATCGAGCCCCCCCTTTTCCTCCAAATGGACCCAAAATGGTACCGTTCGTTTGTGCTTCGTTTGTGCTGGTTTGTGCAGCAAAAAGTTTCGTTCGTGCTGCTTCCGTTTCGGAGATATTGGGCATTTAATTTCTAGTGATGACGTCACCGTGAACTTGGCCCCCCCTTTTTCTCCAAATGGACCCAAAATGGTACCGTTCGTTTGTGCTTCGTTTGTGCTGGTTTGTGCAGCAAAAAGTTCCGTTTGTGCTGCTTCCGTTTCGGAGATATTAGGCATTTAATTTCTAGCGATGACGTCACCGTGAACTTGGCCCCCCCTTTTTCTCCAAATGGACCCAAAATGGTACCGTTTGTTTGTGCTTCGTTTGTGCTTGTTTGTGCAGCAAAAACTTTCGTTTGTGCTGCCTCCGTTTCGTAGATATTACACATTTATTTAATAGCGATGACATCACGTAGCTCCGCCCCCGTATTTACTTACAAATGGACCCAAAATAAAATAGTGCCGTTCGTTTGGGCTTCGTTTGTGCTTGTTTGTGCTGCAAAAAGTTTCTTTTGTGCTGCTTCCGTTTCGGATATATTAGGCATTTAATTTCTAGCGATGACGTAACCGTATTTCGTCGCGAATTTCAAGCTCCTGGACTGGAATGCTCCTGATGTAGGACGAATACAAGGTAAATATGTTCTTCGTCTTTTTTTCTTCTTTTTATCTTGCAAAAAACACTGCGGGAAACGGCTTTTATTGTGCTTATCGATTAATTCCCTTGTTATCATTACGCCTATATGATCATTATTTTCAATTAAATCTGACGTGTAAAAGGTTCACTGCAACCTAAATACCTGGTGAGTCTATGTTTGTTCCAAAACATTGATTAATGCAACAATTAATACATGTATGTGAAGTTGATGACAGCCAGAAAAAGAAACTTGAAAACGTGAAAAAATAACTTTCTTTGTCAAAGGGAACATCATCAACATTTTTTACAACAATTCAAACAATGTATTACTGCAATGTGTAGAACACAGCATGCGGGAAGATTTTAGTGTTTACTGATGCTGCTTTTACTCCACTTCCCAGGTCATTATAGATCTCCCAGGCATATGCAGTCCTCCTGCTGTATGCCACATAATGGCCAAGAGAATCCTGGGTCAGTCCTGGTTCAAAGCCAATGACAGCTCTTAAAGTAAATGTCTTCTCTTTTAGCTCCAGACTGGAGGGAAATTCAAGCAAGGCAACTTCCTTGCAACTGCTACCAAGGTCAGTGCCAATCCACACAAACTCTCCCAGATTGTAGCTGTGAGTGACATTACCTGAACACAGAGCCTTGCCTGTACTGTCGTCCTGTGTTTCGAATGAAGACGGACACTGGGAAGGGTTTTCTATTGGCCTGAGGCAGAGAGAGTCAGGAAGACTGAGTCCCTCTTCAGCAGCAGTCTGAAGAGAAGCCATGCCACAGGTCTGCAGGACAGCAATGTTTACACAAACAAATGAAACTTGCCTCGTTACTTGTTGGCTTAAACTGCAGTACTGTGAGGAGCATTGTTTTATCAAATGCACACTTGGGATATTCCTCATTGCGCTCTCAATTACAGTGGAGATGTGGCATTGTGCATCAATTTGGAGAGCACCAGAGGTCAGGAGGACAGGTTTGAATATTTGCCCCAGCAGTTCTGCCCTCTGTGAGTATACCTGTTGGTTCACACCCTGTGTTGTGATGGTTTTCACCAGGTGGAGGAATTGGTTCCCATGTTCATAGTTCAGAACAGTCTTTTCCAATGAAAAACTTTCACAGAAAGAACAGCATAAGCATTGCAAGACAGAATCAAATGCACAGGTATTGAGCACAAACACTTTTGATGTGCGAAGTTTAACAGGCTGTTGATGATTCCCGTTTTTCAACAATGGTACCTTGACTTTTTTCCAGCCCACTCGTGTATCAATATGCAGCCATTCAGGACAAGGAGAAAGATATGACGTGATCTTTCTTTTCTTCGGTGGGACCGCTAAACCTCTCCAGTTTTCAACTGCACTGTCAGTAGATGCATCTGGCGCCGCTTCTTCAGGATGAGATTTTTTTTCCCTTTTGTTTACTACTTCAGTTTGAGAAGTACTGCAGACGTTGTCAGGCTCTTTGACAGTCGTGGCATCACACTCATCCTTTTCACTTTTTTGTTTTGCAAAGCAAATCCACATGTTTCCTTCAATGAAGGAAAGATGACGAGCAACAAACCGGTCCACATGCATGGGTAGGCTTTCATGCTTGAAAAGGCCTTTTTTTTATGTTTTTGAACTCTGCTTCAACAGCTGCGGAACTTGCAGTGATGCTGGTGCTTTTGAAGAGAGGGACCATTATTGCTGTCCAGAGTGGCAAGTAACTTCCAAGTCCTGTTATTTGGGGAATAATCTCAGGGAGGAAGTGGATGTTGTCTCTATCCCCATCAGCCATGGCAAGTGACCTGCTCTCCTCACATATTTCTGTCACCCACTGTCCGACATTAGTCTGGATGTGTTGGTTTAATGCATCACCTGGTTCTTGTCCCTCATCTTCCTCATCTGAAATGGGGACAAATTCCTCCGCGATTTGCGCTCTCAAGTATTTCTTGCACTTTTCTGATGGAATAGGGGCTCCAGAACTGTCATTACCCTCTGTCTCACTCAGTGCCACAATGGTGATAGCACGGAGAAGTTCTTTTGCATGTTGCAAACATTGTGACTTAAGAAGCGGTGCAATTGACCTGACAAAGAAATCCTTAACACGAGGTCTTTTGTTTTTCAGGCAGTCCCATCGGCAGATCATCTTAATACAGTGTGCTACATCTACCCTGACAAAACATGGGGGTAGCTGTCCAGGCTGATTCCCATGTGAAATGTTAAAGCACTCATTGATATAGCTCTTCAAATCAGGATGAGGGGTAAAAGCTTTGACTAGAGCTCCAAGAATCGCCAGCGAAAAGTCACTTACTGCTTCTTTAGGAACAGATGCACCTGCCAAGTTCACGGTGATGTCATCGCTAGAAATTAAATGCCTAATATCTCCGAAACGGAAGCAGCACAAACGAAAGTTTTTGCTGCACAAACCAGCACAAACGAAGCACAAACGAACGGTACCATTTTGGGTCCATTTGGAGAAAAAGAGGGGGCTCGATGACGTCATCGCTAAAAAATAAATGTGTAATATCTCTGAAACGAAAGCAGCACAAACGAAAATTTTTGCTGCACAAACCAGCACAAACGAAGCACAAACGGACGCTACATTTTGGGTCCATTTGGGGGGAAAGGGGGGGCTGGGTGAACTCTGGATGACCTATAAAATAATCGTTCATAACTAAAAAACTATAGCTGCACAAACGATGATTTTTGCTGCACAAACCGGCGAAAAAAGAAGCACAAACGAATCGGACTATTTTCCTTAAATTTTGCGAGGTTGGGGGGGCCAACTTCACGCAGGTCATTATGTGGCATACTGCAGGAGGACTGCATATGCCTGGGAGATCTATAATGACCTGGGAAGTGGAGTGAAAGCAGCATCAGTAAACACTGAAATCTTCCCGCATGCTGTGTTCTACACATTGCAGTGATACATTGTTTGAATTGTTGTAAAAAAATGTTGATGATGTTCCCTTTGACAAAGAAAGTTATTTTTTCACGTTTTCAAGTTTCTTTTTCTGGCTGTCATCAATTTCACATACATGTATTAATTGTTGCATTAATTAATGTTTTGGAACAAACATAGACTCACCAGGTATTTAGGTTGCAGTGAACCTTTTACACGTCAGATTTAATTGAAAATAATGATCATATAGGCGTAATGATAACAAGGGAATTAATCGATAACCACAATAAAAAAAAATAAGAACAGAAATATCCTCGTACCAAAAGCCATCTCCCGCAGTGAAAGTTCAGTGCAAGATAAAAAGAAGAAAAAAAGACGAAGAACATATTTACCTTGTATTCGTCCTACATCAGGAGCATTCCAGTCCAGGAACTTGAAATTCGCGACGAAATACGGTTACGTCATCGCTAGAAATTAAATGCCTAATATATCCGAAACGGAAGCAGCACAAACGAAACTTTTTGCAGCACAAACCAGCACAAACGAAGCCCAAACGAACGGCACTATTTTATTTTGGGTCCATTTGGAAGTAAATACGGGGGCGGAGCTACGTGATGTCATCGCTATTAAATAAATGTGTAATATCTACGAAACGGAGGCAGCACAAACGAAGGTTTTTGCTGCACAAACCAGCACAAACGAAGCACAAACGAAAGGTACCAATTTGGGTCCATTTGGAGAAAAAGGGGGGGCCAAGTTCACGGTTACGTCATCGCTAGAAATTAAATGTCTAATATCTCCGAAACGGAAGCAGCACAAACGAAACTTTTTGCTGCACAAACCAGCACAAACGAAGCACAAACGAACGGTACCAATTTGGGTCCATTTGGAGAAAAAGGAGGGGCCAAGTTCACGGTGACGTCATCGCTAGAAATTAAATGCCTAATATCTCCGAAACGGAAGCAGCACAAACGAAACTTTTTGCTGCACAAACCAGCACAAACGAAGCACAAACGAAAGGTACCAATTTGGGTCCATTTGGAGAAAAAGGGGGGGGCTCGATGACGTCATCGCTAGAAATTAAATGTCTAATATCTCCGAAACGGAAGCAGCACAAACGAAACTTTTTGCTGCACAAACCAGCACAAACGAAGCACAAACGAACGGTACCATTTTGGGTCCATTTGGGGGGAAAGGGGGGGCTGGGTGAACTCTGGATGACCTATAAAATAATCGTTCATAACTAAAAAACCATAGCAGCACAAACGATGATTTTTGCTGCACAAACCGGCACAAACGAAGAACAAACGAATCGGACTATTTTCCTTAAATTTTGCGAGGTTGGGGGGGGCAAGTTCACGCAGGTGAAAAAGGGGGGGCCAAGTTCACGGTGACGTCATCGCTAGAAATTTAATGCCTAATATCTCCGAAACGGAAGCAGCACAAACGAAACTTTTTGCTGCACAAACGAGCACAAACGGAGCACAAACGAACAGTACCATTTTGGGTCCATTTGGAGAAAAAGGGGGGCCAAGTTCACGGTGACGTCATCGCTAGAAATTAAATGCCTAATATCTCCGAAACGGAAGCAGCACAAACGGAAATTTTTGCTGCACAAACGAGCACAAACGAAGCACAAACGAACGTTACCAATTTGGGTCCATTTGCAGGAAAAGGGGGGGCTCGATGACGTCATCGCTAAAAAATAAATGTGTAATATCTCCGAAACGAAAGCAGCACAAACGAAAATTTTTGCTGCACAAACCAGCACAAACGAAGCACAAACGGACGGTACCACTTTGGGTCCATTTGGGGGGAAAGGGGGGGCTGGGTGAACTCTGCATGACCTATAAAATAATCGTTCATAACTAAAAAACCATAGCAGCACAAACGATGATTTTTGCTGCACAAACCGGCACAAACGAAGCACAAACGAATCAGACTATTTTCCTTAAATTTTGCGAGGTTGGGGGGGCCAACTTCACGCAGGTGCACTCTCTCTCCTGCTGAACATTGTAAACGAACAGCAGCGGGCTCACATCATTGCATGGGACTTTAACAAGGCCAACCTAAATACTGTACTGCCGAGCTGCCATCAGCATATAAAATGTGCCACAAGGGGAGAGAACACTCTGGATCATGTCTGTTAGGGTTTTCCAGGTTATCTTTATCGTAGGATTATGTTGGAATGCAACAGGTAATAAATACCTTACCTTGTCCTCCTTATCACAAGGTCGTAAAACATCCCCTGACATGTTTAGACTAGAGGACAAGGGCTTTAGCCAGCCTACCCATACCCCCACTCTGTTTCTCTTAATAAATATCCACGTGCAGGAAGGAGGGCAGACTTCATTCGATCATCGCTGTTCAGACAGCGACGAATGGACTCTCCACCTGCAGGTGTCTAAAAGAACTTGCTTGTCTCCCTTGTGGTTCTTGCAAAATAAGTTGGAGTGAGCAAATCTCTAACATTTTGGTGCCGAAACCCGGGACCCTCATACCCGCTATCTGGCTGACGAAGGAGGACGTGCTGCATTGTCGACAAGCCAGCGTCCATTAAGAGGACCTGGAGGAGAAAGTCCTGGGAAGAGAATTCTTCGCTGGGCCAGCATCTTAGGTCTGCCTTCGTCTGACAGAGGTGGATTGACGGGACCCGGCAGTGCAACGAACCAGGGGACAAGTAAGTTAAAGGCCTGAAGTTGTGTGATTGTGTTGTTGTTTGTGAAACGCGTAAAAAGGAAGAAGTGCACAGGAATAAGTTTTGTGGAAGGAGGGGGTGTTGTAGAGTCCCCCTCTGGATGAGGTGTCTCTTTTGGAGCAGTGGTTCTCAAACTGTTTTAAAATCTCAGTACCTCCGTGGATCATTATTTGACGGCCACTGTTCTAAGGAGTACAACCTCGCGTTGGCAGGGCTGGGGACAGGGACTTTTGTCTTTAGTTCCCAGGGAAGGTGGGGGGTGTTGTAGAGTCCCCTCACTGGATGAAGCAGCTCCTTTTTTTTTTTAAAAGGAGGACTTCGCGTAGGCAGGGATAACTTGTGTGATTGAGTGTGTGACTGGTAGGATAAATTGACTAAAAAGCAGTTCTAGCGTTGATCCACGGCAATAAAACAGGCTAGTAATCTGTCGAAAGGTCAATTTAAACCTGCATTGACGATCCTCAAAGAAAAAAAATTGAAAAAAATTCTAAAACCTTAAACTACTAAAATTAAGATGTGAAATAAGAATGGTAAATCTCTTGCTCTGCTCGTCTTTAAAATGAGAAGTTCATGGCAAGTAGATTTCTTAATTGTATGCAATAGATGCTGGAGTGGAAGAAAATGTATGGAGTACAAGGAAATTTGAAATGTGGAAGAAGTGGTAGAAGTGCTAGGGTGTGGTTGAAATCTTCACAAAGAGATGAGAACGAATTCAAGAGACAAAAGCTAGAAAGATGAAAACTGATGCGTTCACAAGTGTTTGTCAGACCAGGAGACAATAAGGCCCCTGTGAGCAGGTGCAAGGCCGCAGCTCAAGCCGCGGCTCAAGCAAGGGGCAAGAGGAGTTTCCGGTCCTATGCAAATCCATCCATCCATCCATTTTCTGAACCGCTTAGTCCCCACGGGGGTCGCGGGCGTGCTGGAGCCTATACCAGCCGTCATCGGGCAGTAGGCGGGGGACACCCTGAACTGGTTGCCAGCCAATCGCAGGGCACACAGAGACAGACAACCAATCTCACTCACACTCACACCTAGGGACAATTTTGGAGTCTTCAATCAGCCTACCAAGCATGTTTTTGGAATGTGGGAGGAAACCGGCGTGCCCGGAGAAAACCCACGCGGGCCCGGGGAGAGCATGCAAACTCCACACAGGGAGGGCCGGAGGTGGAATCGAACCCGCACCCTCCTAACTGTGAGGCGGACGTGCTACCCAGTGCGTCACCGAGCCGCCCCCTATGCAAATCATGTATCGAAATTTAAAAGATCTGAAACCTCTCCCATATGACAGCAAAACATGTCATTGTCAGGTTATCGCAAATCGTTTTAGATTGTTAGAGCCCCTGTCCACACAAGAAGTATGACAATGCTGTTTGTAGGCCCAATTACAAATGAATAGGGATCAAATTGGGTTACACTGAAGTTAAAATATGCAAATCAAGTGGTAAAGAAGTGCAACTTGCTTCTAGAAGATAAATAAATAAAATTAGAATGTGCTGTCCTAGTGTGCATGGGAGGGACCAGCTCATGATCGACCACAGGAAATGGCCAGCCTGTGACGAATCATTGTTGCTGAGACCTACCTTTTGCATGCGAGAGCTGTGCATGTGTGTGCGTATATGTTAAAATGATGAACATTGGCTAAAGTTTTAGTATAAAAAAATTTTTGCTAGACTGTGGTCTATCCAATTTACATCGCAGAACAGAAACAATTTTGACAGATAAAAATGAAAGAAAAAGAGAGAAATCTGTTTGCGAGCAGAAACTAATCCACACTAGTGCATGTTAGTGTCAAGCCCTCATGAGAAATTCGGAGTTAACAAAACAACAGAACATGCTTTCAGGAATTGGGAGAAGCTAAATTGTGAATTTAAGATTTTGCAATGCTACATTTAATAGGAATAATTGATTGGTTGTGTTATAAGATTATGCAAAATTCTAAATGCAAGCTAAATCTGAGAGATTGAGTTCTTCAAATTTAAAAACAAAGAAAACATTTAGATTCATTTGCCAGTTGTTTGTTTTAGTTAAGTTTTTTTGAATTGGTGGATTGTTCTACCAGGAAACCTGAGTTGAAAATGATATATGAATGTTGTGTGGTGAGCTTGGATGAATTGGGACCAATGTGATGGGAAGACTCCTTTTTGGAGACTGTGTGAGATGCATATGATGAGCATTGATGAATGATTGCCTGAATGAAAGGTTGAATGGTTGAAGTCGTTGGTGACAACTATAGAAAATTAGTAGAGCGTCTTTGATGAAAGAGTGATTTTGAGTAGGTTGAATGTTAGAAAGAAACACGTAGCTTTTGGATTGATAATTAACTAGAGAAAAAAACTGGAGAACCAGTAACACATGTAGAAGATGTGTGAACTGAGAAATTGAGAAGCGTTTTGGAAAGAAAGTCAAATTAAATGATGATGGAATCGTATGTAGTAAAGAACGCATTCTCCCAAAAAGTTGGTCAAGGTGTGAGGCATGGGCGTTGCCAAGCCTCAAAAGGGGGGAGTGAGTAGGACAGATAGTGGAAGATAGTAATAATACAACACTTTATGACAATGAATTTTCGAATACATTTGGTGTTATATTGTGGTAATTTTTTTGTTCTGGTGTAGATAGGTTAGCAACACGAGAGATTTAGAGGTTCAAAAGAAAGACAGTTAAAAGAAAACATTTTTGATTTGGACAATTGCAGGCTAACAGGAACATGAGAACGATAAGAACTACGAGGTGGGATCCAATTTCATTGGGGAGATTGAGAATTCACAGCACCATACTCTAAGTCACATTTTTGAGCAAGCATGACAATAACATGTGAGAGGTCAAGACATACAGATCAGGGCTTGATGTGGAACGCAGACCTCGATGAGTTGATTTTCAATAATGATACTGAAGACAACATACTGTCCGATTAAATTGGAACTATAGATAAAATGTGGCTCAAAAATAGGATGAGTTGCAGGATTTACGATATAAAAACGAGACCGCTGTTATTAGAAGAATTTGAAGTTTGGTAAACAAACGTTACCAGCAAATTGATGGAAGCAGCTGTTAGGTTCAAAGTGCTAACTGAATATCTGAATAAGAGAAAAGGGTCAGCAGACAAAAAACAAGTGAGGCAGAATATTGAGTCTTTTCTCGCGAGGAGTGCAATCAGACTTACAGCAATCCGACTACACTAAAAATCTGTTTTACACTCCTCGCTCTTTTTATTTGGAATGCCCTACCCACAGTGTGAGACGATTAGCCCTTAAGGGGGGGGGGAAAGAGATTGTGGCTTCGTCTCGTAAGAAACAAAAAGTAACGCACAAAGTGTTGCGTGCAGATATGGCTATATCAGCAAAACAGTTTAAGCGATATTCTGAGAGATAAAAAGAGAAAGTGACGTTCTTTAAGGAAGATCAGAAGGTTCGTGACGCATTGTTTGACGTGTTGTTTTCACGATCTGTTCTGGTGGACGCTGAGCTGTCAGCAGCATCTTGTTTGACACAACCGTCATCTCGCCCCTGACCCAGCCGTAATCCTTCTGTTCTGTTGTACAAGATAAGAATAAGCAAGGCAAAGCAGCAAGCATACTGAACAGTAATATTGTGAATAAGTACTCATTAGAGAACGCATGATAACATATATATACAATTTTTCTAACAGCAGCTACATTTGGAGATAGTCTTACAAGTTTGATGTCCCAGCCTGTCATTCTCAGTGTCAGAGTCCCTGAAACCCAATCCGAGACTTCGCCTGCAGCCGTGAACAACCACAAAATGGTGCCTGGCTCTGAAGCACCTTTGACCTTTGGCGAAGGACAAGAAAAGACTGCTGTTGTGCTTGGAGGAGGACAAGTACACTCCGGAGGACAGACAACATCCTCGGGGACGAGAAAAGACAGTGAAAAGCGGAGGAACTCACAATGATGAAAATTGACTCATTTGAACAATGGACTCATTCAAGAGTGATGGATGGGGTCGCTCTGAAGCAACAACAAAAGAACACCAACTTGATAGGGTGAAGTGCGGCAAAAAGATATGGACTTGGAGTGTCCGACAACCAAATCGCAGTCCTTGCTACGGCGTTCCCAAATTTGGTGAAGCTTGGTTCAAAGTGGAAGGGAGGTTCATTGTGCACTGAGTTTGACAGAACTGAGGAGATTTGATAAATAAATAAATAAAAATTTGAAAAATACGTAGGGCTACAGATTATAATCAGAGATTGAACGGATTTGGATAAAACAAATAGGCTAAAATGGTAGGAAACAAGAGCAAGATCTGATATTTTGGCTCATCAAGCTTAAGACGTAGAGGTCGAGTTATATAAATTTTAGAACAGGACATTTGGCAGTCAGGAGGAAGCTAGGTTGCTCAATGCAATAGTAAGTTTTTTTATACCACAGTGGAGGTTGGATGGTCAGAAAGTTAGGTACGTTCAATTTTTGACATTCACACAATCATGCATAAGAGTCACAAGGCGACAGTTAACAAGACAATGACTGCAATAGGGGCCACCTACGACTGCACCGACATGAAAAAGTAGAAGCGAGAGAGCAGAGTATGGGATTATATGCTAAAACGTCTGCTATACAGTTACTGATAGGAGATTCTATCAAAAGAAGCTACATGAGAGATGGATTAGAATCTCTTTGTCTGTGTGTTCTGTTTGTGAGTAATCTCTGTAAAATTGTGACAGTCTTGTTGTCGTTCGTCTGAACTTTGTATGCCGTTTTGTGTATGTGTGCGTGCAGAGGTGTGTGTGTGTGTGTGTGTTCACACCCTGTGTGGGTGCGAGCGTGTGAGGAGAAAGAAGGCATGGGTAAGACAATCTCTTTTAAACCAGGAGGCAATAAATGGGAACGCCCCTGTCATAAATAGTCTTTGGTTAAAGGGAATCATTAGGAAGTGTTCAAACTCTTCCCGCAAACATTCCTATTTGCCAGTTAAATGGGCACTACAATTGACTACGAGAGTTGCAAGCAACAGATGAAGAGCAGTCCTTGGCAGATTATATGATCAGGACGCTCAAACTGTGTCAAAGACAAATTTACTGCCCCTTGATCTTTCCTCCTCACAGGTCGACAACCCCATCAATCCAGGAGACTGGGTCTACATCGAGGTCATCAAAAGAAGGAACTGGGCCAGCCACGACGGGAGGGACCATTCCAAGTCTTGCTGACTACATATGTTGCATCCAAGGTTGCAGGACCCACAAATGCATTAACGACGACTGCTCTCCAGGAGGAAACTGGATGGGAGCTTTGGACATCACCGCTGTGTGCCAGGATGAGAGAGCCGTTTTCAAGGTGTAAGGGCTCTACTACCAACATGGCTGCACCATCGGACGGGACCTACTTCATCCAGAAGTTCAGAGGCACTGCCTCACCTGCATCCTATGAGTGCACGTGCCTGTTCAGAACGGATCGTGGTTTTGTGGTCACAGGAGTTGTCCGATGCTGCCTGCCAACTGGACACGCCGTGTGCGCCAGTGTGTGTGACAGACCTCACCTACAGACTAGAACATCAGCAGCTGACGAAAACGCGAGCACATATACAACTTCTTAGACGTGACAGATGTGATAATGATAATGAGACGTGGATTGCGTAGATGCTGTTCTGTTGAGCATGTATTACGGAAATTTGTTGATTTGACCATCAAATATGCTTCGCAAGTAATGGATACGCTGATGTACTGTTTCTTTGTTTTTCTTTTTGTTTTTTATTGATAACATTCTGGTCGCCTGTGGCACAGGGGCCGTGTAAGAATTTTCCTGCTAATAACATCTGGCCAGGAGGTTTTTCGCTTACACAATAAGTTTGATCTGGGGTATTGAGGTAATGCCTCATCTTCACTGGAAAGTGTTGCTATCATTGTTTGTTGTTTTTATTTTTACCATTCTACTTTCTTCATTATACGTATATATATATATATATATATATATATATATATATATATATGTTTTTTTCTTGCTTGTTGTTGTTTGGGGTGGCATAATCATATGATAAATCAGGAGGGAGATGTTAGGGTTTTCCAGGTTATCTTTATCGTAGGATTATGTTGGAATGCAACAGGTAATAAATACCTTACCTTGTCCTCCTTATCACAAGGTCGTAAAACATCCCCTGACATGTTTAGACTAGAGGACAAAGGCTTTAGCCAGCCTACCCATACCCCCACTCTGTTTCTCTTAATAAATATCCACGTGCAGGAAGGAGGGCAGACTTCATTCGATCATCGCTGTTCAGACAGCGACGAATGGACTCTCCACCTGCAGGTGTCTAAAAGAACTTGCTTGTCTCCCTTGTGGTTCTTGCAAAATAAATCGGAGTGAGCAAATCTCTAACAATGTCTACACCTACATCAAAAACGCTTACAGAGCCATACCTCTCCCCCACCTTGGACTGTCAGACCATCTTAACCTCCTGCTCTCCCCAGCCCACACCCCCTCAGACACAGGGCTAGGCCCATCATAAAGACTATTGCGACCTGGCCTGACGATGCACTCACCAAACTCCAAGACTGTTTCCTACAGACAGATTGGGATTTATTTGGACACCAGAAGCTGGATATACACACAAACGGTTCTGATCTATATTCAGTTCTGCATTGGGAATGTGACTGTGGAAGAAAAACATCAGGGTTTTTCCAAATCAGAAACCCTGGATGACCAGTCCACACACTCCTCAGGGTCCGCGCCGCCGCCTTCATGTCAGGATGCAGAGCTTGGTACAGTGCAGCCAGAGCTGACCTGAGAAGATGAGTGAAAATAGCGAAAGCAGACCACAGAATGCAGATAGAGTCCGATCTGTCCAGCAACAATGCACGGAAGGAGTGGCAGGGGATTTATGACATCACCAACTACAGAGGTTGTGATATGTCAACAGCAGATCTGAGTGCACCACTGGCAGAGGAGCGAAACTGCTTCTTTGCTCGGTTTGATTCATCCCAGCAGCACTCATCTGTCCTTGCCCTGCCCCCACCCTGTCCTGGTTCCTGCACCACTCCACTCACTGTCCAGGTGCACAACATCGAAAAAGTGCTCCTTGCTTTGAACCCCAGGAAATACCCCGGCCCAGACGGAGTGCCTGGTAGAGTGCTCAAAGCGTGTGCCAACCAACTAAAACCGCCGCAATAATCCCAGTGCCAAAGACGTCTCCCATCACCAGCCTGAACGACTACCGTCCGGTGGCTCTCACTCCGATAATCATGAAGTGCTTTGAGAGATTGGTTCTTCAGCACATCAATATCTCCCCCCCAGACCTCGACCCCCACCAGTTGACGTACCGGGCGAACAGATCCACAGCGGACGCCATTGCCATAGCTCTCCACTCTGCACTGAACCACCTGGAGCAGCAGAGGAGCTACATCCGGATGCTTGTTGTAGATTACAGTTCCGCATTTAACACAATAATTCTGGACAGACTCACCACAAAACTGGTCACTCTTGGCCTCCCCCCTCTCACATGTGCCTAGATTAAGGACTTTCTTTCCAACCGACCTTAGACTGTGGGTTTTGGCCCCTACTTCTCCTCCACTCACACGCTGAGCATCGGCTCCCCTCAGGGCTGTGTGCTGTGCCCCCTCCTCTACACCCACGACTGCAGACCGGCTCACAAGGACAACCTTATTGTTAAGTTCGCTGACCATACCACAGTGGTCGGTCTCATCTCCAAGGATGATGAGGGTGCCTACAGAAAGGCGGTCCTGAGGTTGGCAGCTTGGTGCTCAGAGAACAAACTTGCCCTGAACACCAAAAAAACTAGAGAAATTATCTTTGACTTCAGGAGGCACAACATTGACATAGCCCCCCTACACCCTACACGTCAATGGCTAGCGCGTTGAAAGGGTCCAGTATCTCGGTGTCATCTCAGACAACACCTCCTGGTCAGAGAACATCACCTCCATCACCAAGAAGGCTCAGCAGCGGCTACACTTCCTGAGAGTTCTCAGGAAGCACAACCTCAACTCCAACCTACTGCTGACCTTCTACCGCTCATCCATCGAGAGCTTGCTGACATACTGCATCACAGTATGGTTCTGCAGCTCCATTACTACTGACAGTAAGAGACTGCAGAGAGTTGACAAGGCAGCACAGAAGATGATCGGCTGCCCTCTCCCCTCTCTGATGGACATTTACACCTCCCGCTGTCTCAACAAAGCCAAGGCAATCTCAGAAGACAGCTCCCACCCTGGCTCTGTCCTGTTTGACCTGTTGCCCTTTGTGAGGCGCTTCAAGAACACCAGGACAAGGACAAACAGATATAAAAACAGCTTTTTTCCAAGACCCATAAATAGTCTCAACTCAAACATGCAATAAGCCTGTAATATGTAGAAGCCACATATTCTTCTACGTCCAATGCATTTATACTTCAACCACCACAACTGTGCAGTTGTCACTTTTGCAAACTTGGTTTACATTATATATATATATATATATATATATATATATATATATATATATATATATATATATATATATATTCAAGATTCAAGAGTTTTTTATTCGCCATGTTTGAGCGTGCCAAACAAGGAATTTGACTTCGGTAAATCACAGCCTCTGTTCAACATTTAGGTGACTAACAACAACACTCAGGACATGTGAAGAACGAAAGATATTCTCAAACACCCCCTGATCTTAAACTCCCAAGAGGGCAAGGAAAAACTCAAAACTCCAGGGGAAATGAGAAACCTTGAGAAGAGACCACAGATGGGAGGGTCCCTCTTCTAGGATGACCAGGCTGCAATGGATGCAGAGAGGACACAGTACAAACAGTGTAGACAAAAAAGGTGTGGCAAGCGGGATGTTATTGCACAGTAATGACTCTGAGACTCTAAGAGTGGTGTGAGTTCATCAGAGCGACAGCCTGGGGGAAGAAGCTGTCTCTGTGTCTGCTGGTTTTAGTGTACAGAGCTCTATAACGGCGTCCGGAGGGGAGTAGTTCAAACAGGCTGCAACCTGGGTGCGAAGGGTCTGTTGAGATGTTACTTGCACGTTTCCTGGTCCTGGACAGGTACAAGTCTTGGATAGATGGGAGGTTGATTCCAATTATCTTTTCTGCAGTCCTTATTGTCCGTTGCAGTCTGTGCTTGTCTTGTTTGGAGGCCGATCCAAACCAGACAGTGATGGAGGTGCAGAGGACAGACTGGATGATGGCAGTGTAGAAGGTCTTCAGCAGCTCCCGTGGCAGGTTGAACTTCTTGAGCTGTCTCAGGAAGTACAGCCTCTGCTGGGCCTTCTTCCGGACAGAGTCTATGTGGCCGGTCCATTTCAGGTCCCGAGAGATTGTGGTTCCCAAGAACTTGAAGGTGTCTGATGAGAGAATAGTATTACTGCGGATAGTGAGGGGTGAAAGTGGTGAAGGGCCTCGCCTGAAGTCCACTGTCATCTCCACGGTCTTGAGCGGGTTCAGGTCCAGGTGGTTTTGGCTGCACCAGTGGACCAGCCGCTCCACCTCCTGTCTGTACGCAGTCTCATCACCGTTCTGGATCAGTCCGATGAGAGTGGTGTCGTCTGCATACTTCAGGAGCTTCACGGAAGAGTCACTTGCGGAGAAATCGTTGGTGTAGAGGGAGAAGAGCAGTGGGGAGAGGACGCATCCCTGAGGGGCTCCAGTGTTGGTGGTCAGGGTGTCAGATGTGATGCTCCCCAGCCTCACACGCTGTCTCCTGTTGGTCAGGAAGCTGGTGATCCACTGACAGGTGGAGGCAGGCACCGCAAGCTGGATGAGCTTCTGTTGGAGGATGTCAGGAGCGATGGTGTTGAACGCCGAGCTGAAGTCCACAAACAGGATCCTGGCGTACTTTCCTGGGGTGTCCAGGTGTTGCAGGATGTAGTGCAGTCCCATGTTGACCGCATCATCCACCGACCTGTTTGCCCGGTAGGCAAACTGGAGGGGGTCCAGCAGGGGGCCCGTGACATCCTTCAGGTGGTTCAGTACTAACCTCTCGAAAGATTTCATGACCACAGATGTCAGTGCAACAGGTCTATAGTCATTCATACCTGTGATGGCGGGCTTCTTGGCCACTGGAACGATGGTGGAGCTCTTGAAGCACGAGGGCACCTCACACAGCTCCAGGGAACGGTTGAAGATCCGTGCAAAGGTGGGCGCCAGCTGCTCAGCGCAGACTTTCAAGCAGGAAGGTGACACGCCGTCTGGGCCCGGTGCCTTCCTGATCTTTTGTCTCCGGAACATCTTGCGCACTTCCTCCTCGCGAATCTGGAGTGCGGGCGCGGCCTCTGCAAGAGAGAGAGTCGGTGACCACGGTGGTGGAGGTGTGGACAGAGCAGTTGTGGGGGGAGGTGAGTATGTGGATTGTGTGGATTGTGCTGCAGGAGGTCCCGTTGTGTGGGAGGACCGATCAAACCTGCAGTAGAACCTGTTTAGCTGGTCAGCGAGCCTTGGGCTCTCCACAGGACGGGGGGTTCGTTTCTTGAAGCCCGTGATGCTCTGCAGGCCTTTCCACACTGTTGAGGGATCAGGATTGGCAGAGAGGTGTCTCTCCAGGCTCTCCCCGTAACACCTCCTGGCTTTCCTGACCTCTCGGTTCAGTGTGTTTCTGGTCTGCTTGAACAGGTCCCGGTCGCCGCTCCTGTAGGCCTCCTCCTTGACTTTGCGCAGCCTCCTAAGGTTCGGTGTAAACCAAGGTTTGTCGTTGTTGTACGTGCAGAAGGTCTTAGTCTGCACACACAGATCCTCACAAAAACTGATGTATGATGTGACAGTGTCAGTGAGTTCATGCAAGTCTGAATTTGCAGCTTCAAAAACACTCCAATCGGTGCAGTCAAAGCAGGCTTGGAGGTCCTGCCTTGACTCCACTGTCCACTTCCTGACAGTCCTCACCACAGGCTTAGAAGTTTTTAGTTTCTGTCTGTAGGCAGGGACCAGATGAACTAGACAGTGGTCCGAGAGTCCTAAAGCTGCACGAGCCACAGAGTGGTATGCATCCTTAATTACGGTGTAGCAGTGGTCCAGTGTCTGTGCCCCTCTGGTGGGACACGTTATGTGCTGTCTGTATCTGGGGAGTTCGTGTGCGAGGTTCGCCCTGTTAAGATCACCCAGAACAATGATTAGTGAATTTGGTAGAAGTTTCTCCATGTCTGTCACCTGGTCAGCCAGCATCTGCGTGGCTTCACTCGCACGTGCGTGTGGTGGGATGTAAACAGCCGCCATGACGATCGAGGAGAACTCCCGTGGTGAATAGAACGGCCGGCAGTTTATGAAAAGTGTTTCTAGGAGAGGGCTGCAAAACTCTTTCAACACCATGACATCGGTACACCAACGTTCATTAATGTAGAAACAGAGACCACCTCCCTTTGATTTTCCGGAGAGCTCCGCGCTGCGATCTGCACGCGTTAGCCGAAACCCAGCTAACTCCATGGCGTGGTGGGGGGTTCGTTCGCTAAGCCACGTCTCAAGAAAACACAGCGCGGCGGATCTGCTGAAGTCCGTGTTCCTTGAAGTGAGGAGCAGCAGTTCGTCCATCTTGTTCGCCAGGGAGCGGACATTCGCCAGATGAATTGACGGTAGGGCAGAACGGAACCCTCTCTGCCTCAGATTTACGACGGCTCCCGCTCGTTTTCCGCGTCGCCGCCGTCGCGCTAGCTTGTATAGCACCGCCGCTCCGGCTAAAATCTCCGACAAACAGTCTGAGTCAGAGAGAACAGGAGAGAAAATACCAGAAGAAGACTGACCGATGTTTAACAGTGCTTCTCTAGTAAAAGTGATCCGGGATGGACAGCAGAAGACACAGAAAACACACAAAATAAGACAAAGAAACAGAGAGCGACTCACCGTGGCAGCCATCCGCGGCGCCATCAGATGACATGAGTCATCATATATATATATATATATATATATATATATATAGTTTTACTTCTATAATTGTTTTAATACTTTATAGTTTTATTTTGCGCTGTTGGGCAGCCCTAATCTCGTTATACGATGTATAGTGGCAATAAAAGGCATTCTGATTTTGATTCTGAGGAAGCACGCCCAAACTTCCCTCTTCCAGCCACTTCGTCCAGCTCATTTCAGGGGACCCAAGGCAATTTCCAGGCCAGCCGAGAGACATAGTCTCTCCAGCACGTCGTGGGTCGTCCCGGGGTCTCCTGCCGGTGGGACATGCCTGGAACACCTACCCGAGGAGAAGTCCAGGAGGCATCCTGAGGAGATACCCGAGCCACTTCATCTGGCTCCTCTCAACGTGGTGGAGCAGCGGCTCGACCCCGGGTCCCTTACGATGACGGATCTTCTCACCCCATCTCTTAGGGAGAACCAGGACACCCTGTGGAAGAAACTCATTTCGGCTGTTTGTATCCGGGATCTTGTTCTTTCGATCGACCCATAGTTCACGACCATAGGTGAGGGTATGAGCGTAGATCAACCTGTTCACCACGACGGACCATTACAGAGTCCGCATCACAGCATATGCTGCACTGATCTGACTGCCGATCTCACACTCCATCCTGCTCTTGCTTGTGAACAAGATACTTGAACTCCACCACTTGGGGCAGGATCTCATCCCCGACCCGGAGAAGGCATTCCACCCTTTTCCAACTGAGGACCATGGTCTCAGATTTGGAGGCGCTGACTTTCATCCCCACCGCTTCACACTCGGCTGCGAACTGCTCCAGTGAGATATGGAGATCACGGCTTGAAGAAGCCAACAGCACCACATCGTCTGCAAAAAGTAGAGATGCAATGCTGAGGTCACCAAACCGGACCCCCTCAACGCCTCGGCTGCGCCTAGAAATTCTGTCCATAAAAAATATGAACAGAATCGTTGACAAAGGGCAGCCTTGGTGGAGTCCAACCCTCACTGGGAACGAATCCGACTTACTGCCGGAAATGCGGACCAGACTCTGGCATCGGTGATACAGGGACCGAACCGCCCTTATCAGTCCCCGTACTCCCGAAGCACGCTCCACAGAACCTCGCGAGGGACACGGTCGAACGCCTTATCCAAGTCCACAAAATGTGGACTGGTTGGGCGAACTCCCATGCACCCTCGAGAATCCTGCCGAGGGTGTAGAGGCTGTCCACTGTTCCACGGCCAGGACGAAAGCCACACTGCTCCTCCTGAATCCGAGGTTCGACTTCCCGACGGACCCTCCTCTCCAGCACCCCTGAATAGACCTTACCGGGGAGGCTGAGGAGTGTGATTCCCCTGTAATTGGAACACACCCTCCGGTCCCCCTTCTTAAAGAGGGGAACCACCACCCCAGTCTGCCAATCCAGAGGCACTGTCCCCGATGTCCACGCAATGTTGTAGAGGCGTGCCAGCCATGACAGCCCCACAACATCCAGAGCCTTTAAGAACTCCGGACGGATCTCATCCACCCCCGGGGCCTTGCCAGCTGCCTCTGGAGTCCCGCAGGCCAAAACGGCCCGATAGGACTCCTTCTTCAGCTTGACGGCATCCCTTACCGCCGGTGTCCACCAGCGGGTTCGGGGATTGCCGCCACGACAGGCACCAACGACCTTATGGCCACAGCTTCGGTCGGCCGCCTCAACAATGGAGGCGCGGAACATTGTCCACTCAGAATCAATGTCCCCCGCCTCCCCCGGGACGTGGGAAAAGCTCTGCCGGAGGTGGGAGTCGAAGCTCTTCCTGACAGGAGATTCTGCCAGACGTTCCCAGCAGACCCTCACAGAGCGTTTGTGTTAGATAAATTGTATATATATATATATATATATATATGAGTACTTATTAATAAGATTATTGCACAGAATGCTTGCTGTTTCGCCTTGCAGACGTCCACCAGTCAACAACAAGTCAAACGATGCTGTCTGGAGCTTCCTGACCTTCTACACCTCTGGGAATCCAAGAAAGTTGTTGATAGCTCAATCTATTTTGTTGATGTCTGCACATGGCATTTTGTCCTTGCATTCTTTTCTCATGGCGTCTTGTGTGTGACTTTTTGTTTCACATAGCATTTTGTCCTTGCACTCTTTTTGTTTCTCATGACATCTTGTCTGCGACTTCTTGGTTCACATAGAATCTCGTTTCTTCTCTAATGAGACAAAGCGCCTTCTCCCAACCTATTAGGGGCTAGTCTCACATTGTGGGTAGGGCATTCCAAATAAAAAGAGCGAAGAGTGCAAACAGATTTTGAGTGTGGTCAGATTGCTGTAAATCTGGATGCACTCCTCGCCAGAAATACTAAATATTCTGCCTCACTTGTTTTGTCTGCTGATCCTTTTCTTTTATACAGATATTCAGTCAGAGAAAATACCTGACAGTTTGGGTCTGCAAGGTCGGACTGGCATCTTCCCCCACCATCGGAGCCAACCCACCACCAGGTGGTGATCAGTTGGCAGCTCCGCCCCTCTCTTCACCCGAGTGTCCAAAACATGCGGCCGCAAATCCGATGGCACGACTACAAAGTCGATCATCAAACTGCGGCCTAGTGCACACATGGACACCCTTATGTTTGAACATGGTGTTCATTTTTGAAAATCCGTGTCGAGCACAGAAGTCCAATAATAGAACACCGCTCGGGTTCAGATCGGGGGCGCCGTTCCTCCCAATCACGCCCTTCCAGGTCTCACTGTCATTGCCCACGTGAGCATCGAAGTCACCCAGTAGAACGATGGAGTCCCCAGAAGGAGCGCTCTCCAGCACTTCTTCCAGGGACCCCAAGAAGGGTGGGTACTCTGAACTGCCGTTTGGTGCATAGACACAAACAACAGTCAGGAACCGTCCCCCCCACCCGAAGGCGGAGCTAGGCTACCCTCTCGTTCACCGGGGTGAACCCCAATGTGCAGGCGCCCAGCCGGGGGGCAATAAGTATACCCACACCTGCTCGACGCCTCTCACCGTGGGCAACTCCAGAGTGGAAGAGAGTCCAACTCCTCTCGAGAGGGCTTGTACCGGAACCCAAACAGTGCGTGGAGGCTAGCCCGACTATATCTAGTCAGAATTTTTCTGCCTCGCACACCAGCTCGGGCTCCTTTCCAGCCAGAGAGGTGACATTCCATGTCCCAAGAGCCAGCTTCTGCAGCCGGGGATCAGACCGCCAAGGTCCCTGCCTTTGGCCGCCGCCCAGCTCACATTGCACCCGACCCCTTTGGCCCCTCCCACAGGTGGTGAGCCCATGAGAAGGGGGACCCACGTTTCCTTTTTGGGCTGTGCCCGGCCGGGCCCCATGGCCCCAGCCACCAGACGCTCGCCTTCGAGCCCTGCCTCCAGGCCTGGCTCCAGAGGGAGGCCCCAGTGACCCGCGTCTGGGCGAGGGAAAACGAAGTCCATTTATTTTAATCATCATAAGGGGCTTCTGTGAGCCGTGCTTTGTCTGGCCCCTCACCTAGGACCCGTTTGCCATGGGTGACCCTACCAGGGGCATGAAGCCCCGACAACATGGCTCCTAGGATCATAGGGGCACGCAAACCCCTCCACCACGATAAGGTGACAACTCACGGAGGGGAGGATGGAAAATAAATAAATAAATAAATAAATAAATAAATAAATAAATAAATAAATAAATAAATAAATACTAGCCCAAATGTGGCATGTCTTGTAAATTGGGCAATGAGACATTCACTTTCAAGCACTATCCTTTAGCGCTGCTGACAACAGTAACTTATGAGATGGTAAATCAAGGAGAAGTGTCATATTTGGAACACAGGTGCTGTATGACCTATAGATTGAACAATAACATTTGCCGCATATACAACCATGTTGGTAGAATGTTGAATTACATTACAGTTTATTACAAAGGATTTTGGAACTTAATTTGATGATAAACACTGGAAGTAAAAAAACAAAAAAAGCAATGTAGAAGGGGGTGTGAGTGACGTGTGAAGGGAGAAATGGGAAGAAGAAAAATTATTTACGTGAGACCAGTTTATGATCGAAGGAAAAAAGAATCAAAGATTAAAATCAGGATGAAGGAAATATGTGGGTTGAATATTTGAATTTGCATGTTCGAAACTGTTATTGAAAGGTTGTGTAACAACTGTGAAGAAAGACGATTTTAGCCACGTTAATGGGTAGGGTGGATGGATTACTCGAAAAAAAAAGCATTTGATAAGGGCGGCTTGATAGTAAGATGATTTGCAACTGATAGGATACAAAATGTTAATAAGAGGATTTGGATCTGATAGAAGAGCTGTAGCTCACTAGATGTTGGACATTGATAGTACAGCACAATAGAAGTCACTATTTACTGCATAAACACATGCTGGATCTTCTAAACTGGTCAATAAACAATCGGCCGGATCTTTTCTACAGGACGTGTTGGGACAAGGGAGAAAGCCTGACCCGATGGTACCTTCTTGGATACACGATGGATGGGTGAAAAAAGTGGCGTGTTCTGTGTCTTGGATTTCTGGACATCAAAAACGTGGAAGAAGTGTACATATTCGCATTCCTGACACTTCGATGAATCGGTCTGATCCTTGTTGTGTTGCTGGTGTACCCAAAGCTGAGGAAAATGGGGTCTAGCTCCTCAGGAAACGAAGAATTCTTGGCCACACTGAAAACGATGAAGGCTGACACTTAAGAGAGGAGAAACTCAATGGTCACACTCTGTGTGGAGATGATAGAAATCAAGATGATATTGATGTACAGACCTCATGAACTAGAATGGTGGGTGACAATTAACAAGCTATACCTTCAGAAACCACAATTCACAATTAAATGTTCTGCACCTCACGTTAGACAACCAAATTAGGATCAAAAACTCAAAAATACATCAAAGTCAAAGTCTGCTTTATTGTCAATATCTTCACATGCCAAGACATACAAAGAGATCAAAATTTCGTTTCCCACTATCCCACGGTGACAAGACATAGGACACAATATACATACAAGTAAACAACAGAAAAAGTAAAAACAAGATGCCACAAACAGTGAATAAATAAGAGCGATGAATAAATAATAAATAAACAAATAACATAATAAATACGAGGAGCAAAAATGGCGCAAGTGTGCATACAGCAAACAGTCAAAATATAGCACAAAAGTACAGGACGTTACGCGGGGGGCGGGGTTCAGGATCCTAACAGCCTGGAGTATGAAGCTGTTGGCGAGTCTGGTGGTGTGGGAGTGCAGGCTCCTGTACCTCTTCCCAGAGGGCAGAAGATCAAACAAAGAGTGAGTGGGGTGACTCACATCACACACAATCGTGGTCGCCTTGTGGGTGAGATGGGAGGTGTAAATGTCCATCAGGGAGGGGAGTGAAGCACCAATACTCTTACCAGCTGTGGTCACTATGCGCTGCAGGGCCTTCATGTTGTATTCAGTGCAGCTACCACCCCACACAGCGATACAACTGGAGATGACGCTCTCAATGGTGCCACGGTAGAATGAGGTCATGATGGCCGGAGGAGCACTTGCTCGCCTGAGTTTCCGCAGGAAGTACAGGCGGCGCTGAGCTTTCTTTGCCAGTGAAGCAGTGTTGGTGGTCCAGGAGAGGTCCTCACTGATGTGCACCCCCAGGAATCTGGTGCTGCCCACTCTCTCCACCACAGCACCGTCGATGGTCAGTGGCAGGTGCTGGGTGCGACCCTTCCGGAAGTCAACAACAATCTCCTTGATCTTGTTGACGTTCAGCAGGAGGTTGTTGTCCCTGCACCACGTGGCCAGAAGGTCGACTTCCGACCTGTATTGAGTGTCGTCGCCCTCTGTGATGAGACCCACCAGAGTCGTGTCATCGGCATATTTCAGCACGCGGTTGCTGCTGTAAGTCGCAGTGCAGTCATGTGTCAGCAGGGTGAAGAGCAGCGGACTGAGCACACAGCCTTGGGGGGCCTCCGTGCTCAGCGTGATGCTGGCGGAGATATTGTCGCCAACACGTACTACCCGAGGCCTCTTACAGAGGAAGTCCAGTAGCCAGTTGCAGAGGTAGGTAGCCAGTGAGGCCCAGCTTGTCGAGTTTGCAGATGAGTCGCTGTGGTACAACGGTGTTGAATGCAGAACTGAAGTCCACAAACAGCAATCTCACATACGAGTCCCTCCTCTCCAGGTGGGTGAGGGTTGAGTGGAGGGCAGAGCAGATGGCATCCTCAGAGGACCGTTTGGCTCGGTACGCAAACTAGAAGGGGTCTATGGTGGGGGGGTGGGGTGGGGGGGGAGAATGGACCTGAGGTGACAAGAGGACACTTGTTGAAATGAACTAAATGAAAATGAATATAAGCGATTAAAGGATTTTATACATGATAGCTATTGTGTATATTAGAACTTGGAATATTGCTGTTATTGGTTGTACGTAAAGGTGAACTGTCATTTTTGTTTTCTGTGGACAAATTACAATTGAATGTGTAGATTAATGTGTCACGCAAATAATGTCCATGGTTGTAATTGGGGCGGGACACGATAAGCAAGTTTGCTTCATCCTGTTTACCATTTCGGCAAATTCTGTGTTTAGTCAGTGCATATAATGAAAACTGTGATGAAGTGTGACTGTGTACTTGTTAAAATAAACCAATCAATCAAAAAGGGTGGAAGCGCAAATTTTTTGACAGTTTATGGAGCAGTGGGCGCTTGGCTTCTGCATGATTATTGGATGATATGTCTGCGTTTTGATTCAGAATGAAATAATAAGAGATCATGTAGCATAAACTCCACTAATTGGTGGACTAAAAGTGTCCTTTGTTGGCGCCATTGTGACAGCCTTTTCTCTGAGCCTATTAAGTTTGCACTCATGTCGTCTGTTTATTTTACTACATAGTCCCACTATGCGAATGATAGCTGCTGCCTCTCTCTCTCTCTCTCTCTCTCTCTCTTAAATAAAAATTTGTAAAAAAAACAAATCCCAGTGCACAAGCATCCTCTTTCACAACACGTTCACTTAGATTTTCAAGTTATGATACATGTTCACATTATTGATTAACGAAAAAAGAAAATGTACTTTAAATTTAAAGAGTACAATATAAAATATAATTACTTAAATTAATTAATGTATATACTAGGTCATCAAATCAGTGTCAGTTGAGTCTGTTAACTCAGTTGCCTGTAGTATTTTTAAGGTCCAGCAGGTGTCAGCACTCATTGACACAGTATCGACACAGTATCAATACAGTTTGGCAATGTGTCGAAACGCTTCATGACGCCTCATCCACCCATCACTAATATACATATATATATGAATGATTGAATGAAATCTTTATTTCGAACATGATTTAAAGAATAAAAACAATAAAAAACAAACAACAAACATTATATATCACTGTTCAAAAAGGAGTAGGAAGAAGCCTAAGCTTATCATGTCCTACCCCTATCCATCACTTAGTTCCAAGTGAGGAATGGGCTAAGGGAGTCAACCCCTACAGAAAATCAATTTCCCCTTGGGTTAGGAAGGGAAAGGAGAAGGAAAACTCTGATTTCAAACCTCCGCTGCCTTGCGGCAACACCCGTTCATGGGAAAAGGCTTCGGGAGTCAACCCTGAGGAAAAATCCGGAGCTGGAGAGTCCCTAAGGCGGATCCTGTGTTGATTCAACCTCTTTCCGGCAACTCCTGCGACTTCGCCGGCACTCAGACAGTATTGGCCCTGCCCTTCCCCTGGTGTGTCCAGCGGAGTGGAGTGGGGGAATCTGCTACATGGGCAACAGCTTGTTCTCCATAGAAACATGCCCAGGCTCTGCGCCCTGAAGAGTCCACTACAGCATCGCGTCACAGCGTTGGAACAAAAACAGAAAGCAGCAGATTTACCGGTTATAAGCCACCGCTCGATTGGCGAAGAGCGAGGCGCCAGGGGTTGCTTTCGACAGTGGGAGAGATCTTCACGTCTCATTGGGCAGCTACCGCCCGCTTCAAGCTGAGCAGTCCCCAGCCAGTAAGGTGCTGCCTCGCCACGGTCTACTTGCCCCACTGGGTGTGTGGGTCATAGGGGAAACCTGACAAGTAGCCCAACAAAGTCTTACACCAGGCCGAAAATGCAAACAAAACGGGAAAACTAAAGGAAAACCCCCCTCATACTTGAAAATTGGCACATGGAATGTACGAACTTTAACCACTGGCCTTTCTGAAGACCTTCAAGCCATCAATGATGCCCGAAAGACCGCCGTTATCAACAACTAACTTCTGAGGTTACAGCTAGACATTGTTGCTCTTCAGGAAACAAGACTCCTCTCTTCTGGTTGCATCAGGGAGAAAGATTACACCTTTATCTGGCAAGGAAAACAGCCTGGTAAACCAAAAGAACACAGCGTGGGATTCGCCTATCGGAACAGCCTATCTGGTTCCATCTTGCCATGCGAGGGAACAGAGAGACTCCTGAAACTTCAGTTCCGAACATCAACAGGCATGGTGAACTTTATCAGTGCCTACGCACCAAGACTTCCGTCATCTCAAGAAGCCAAGGACAAGTTTTATGATGAGCTCAACAACACAATTCAGAGCATACCTCCCAACGAAAAGCTGCTCATCCTTGGAGATTTCAACGCCCGTGTTGGCCAGGACTACAACAGCTGGCCATCCTGTCTAGGACACTTCGGAATTGGCAAGATCAATGAAAATGGACAGATATTATTGGAACTGTGCTGCCAACAAAACCTCTGCATCACCAACACATTTTTCAGCACCAAGACCCAGCACAAGGTTTCATGGAGGCACCCAAGATCAAAACACTGGCACCTGATCGATTTCGTGCTAACCAGACGAAACGATCTGTCTGACGTCAAGCTGACTCGAAGCTACCAGAGTGCTGACCGCAACACTGACCATTCCCTCGTATGCAGCAGAGTGAAGCTACAGCCGAGAAAAGTCCATCACTCGAAGAAAGTCGGCAGAGCTCGCATCAACACCAATGGTACATCTGATCCTCGAAAAGTAGAACTATTCGCAGCCGCAGTAGACAAAGCCCTTGAAGAGACCCCTGAGGGCAGCGCCTCCAAAAGATGGGAACACTTCAGAGATGCTGTCTACAACACCACCATGCAAACATTCGGACGGAAAACAACAAAATCCACAGACTGGTTCGAGGCACACTCTTTAGAGCTACTCCCTCTGGTAGAACATGTCACGTCTCGCCCCCAACTGCTCCACTATGTGTCTGTCTTGGTTTCTGTCTGTGTGCTCGCCCCTCCACTCCTGTGTGCCCATGATCAGTGTGATTGTTCCCACCTGCCTCTCGTTACCTGTCGTGTATAAAAGTCCTGTCTGCCCCTCTCTCCCTGTCGGATCATTGGTTTTGGTTTTGGTATTGGTTGGTATTGGTTTTGGTTTTGGTTGCTGTCGTTCGGTGTTGGCGTACTGTCTTGATGCCGTCATGTCCTGCTGTCTTCTTGTTTCACGTCCCGGTCAGTCAAGTTATTGTTTAAGTCATGTCAGTTTACCGAGTCTGTATTTTGAGTTGCTTCAATAAACCCTGGTCCAAGCTGCACTTGGTCGTCCTGCTCCATGCTCCACAACCGATCCTGACAGAACAAAAGAGGCAAGCCCTGAGACAATATAAATCCTCCCCCAACGACAAAAACCTGCAGACACTGAGAACAGCCCGCAGCAAAGTGCAAAAAGCTTGCAAAAGATGTGCCAATGATTACTGGATCCAACTTTGCGTCAAGATTCAAACTGCAGCAGACACAGGAAACATCCGTGGCATGTATGAAGGAATAAAACTTGTCATTGGGCCAACGAAGAAAACCACTGCCCCACTGAAGTCAGCCCAAGGGGACATCATCACCAATAAAGGTCAGCAAATGGAGCGCTGAGCAGAGCACTACTCACAACTGTGCAGCAGTGAGACAAACGTTAGCCAAGATGCTCTCGACTCAATTGAAGAACTGCCGATCATGAGGGAGCTAGACGAAAATCCCAGCCTGGAAGAAACAATAAGCGCGCTAGAAGACCTTGTGTCTGGCAAAGTACCAGGAAAAGATGGCACCCCTCCAGAAGTTCTGAAATGCGCAAAGGGTACACTCATCCAACATCTTCACGAGATCCTCTCTTTGTGCTGGAAGGAAGGCGAAGTGCCACAGGACATGCGAGATGCAAACATAGTCACTCTATACAAGAACAAGGGTGATAGAAGTGACTGCAACAATTACCGCGGAATCTCACTCCTCAGCATTGTCGGCAAACTCTTCGCGCGCGTAGTGTTAAGAAGACTGCAGGTCCTGGCCGACAGAGTCTACCCAGAATCACAATGCGGATTCAGAGCGGAAAGATCCACCATAGATATGGTCTTCTCTGTGAGGCAACTACAAGAGAAATGCAGAGAACAAAGAAAACCACTTTACCTTGCCTTCATCGATCTAACCAAGACGTTTGATCTCGTGAGCAGAAAAGGACTTTTCAACATTTTGGAAAAAATTGGCTGCCCCCCCACCATGCTGAGCATTGTCAAATCATTCCATGACAACATGCAAGGAACTATCATACACGACGGCAATGCATCCAAACCATTTAACATCAGCAGCGGGGTAAAACAAGGATGTGTTCTGGCTCCAACCCTGTTCAGTATATTCTTCTCCGTCATGCTGAAGTTTGCATTTGGAAACGCCACAGAAGGAATCTACTTACGAACTAGACACGACGGCAACCTCTTTAAAATCACAAGACTAAAGGCCAAGACCAAAGTTCGAACCAGGTGCCTCCGAGAATTCTTGTTCGCTGATGACGCAGCTGTTGCAACCCACACAGAAGAGGAACTCCAGGCACTCATGTCTCGCTTCGCATACGCCTGTGAACAATTTGGTCTAACCATCAGCCTAAAAAAGACACAAGTGATGGGCCAGGATGTTGTAACACCACCGGCAATCACAATCTCAAACCACACGCTGGAGTCTGTCCATGACTTTATCTACCTGGGCTCTACCATTTCAGACAAGGTGATTATTGACAAGGAACTCGCTTGGCGGATCGGCAAAGCTGCATCAACTTTTGCTCGCCTCACAGAAAGAGTCTGGTCCAACAACAACCTGACGAGAAACACCAGGGTTCAGGTCTACAAAGCTTGTGTCTTGAGCACCCTACTCTATGGCAGCGAAACCTGGACGCTCCATGCAAGACAAGAGAAGAAACTGAATGCCTTCCACCTTCGATGTCTACGTCGCATCCTCGGGATCACCTGGAAAGATCATGTAACCAACAACGCAGTGCTGGAAATGACCAAAATACCTTCCATGTTCTCCCTGCTCAAGCAGAGACGCCTGCGCTGGCTGGGCCACGTGACCCGTATGGGCGAGGGAAGAATCCCCAAAGATCTCCTGTTCGGCGAATTGTCGTCTGGTTCGAGGCCAGTAGGACGACCCCAGCTGCGCTACAAGGACACCTGTAAACGTGATATGAAAGCCGCAGGCATCGGACTGAACACATGGCAAACTATCGCCCAAGACAGAAGCTACTGGAGACAGAAAACGAGAAGGTCTTGTCGCCTACGAAGACATCCTAAGGCAGCAGGCCAACAGCAAAAGACTGAGAAATAAAAATCAGCATTTTCAAGATTTCAATAACACCTCTGACCACCGCTGTGCAAGATGCGGCAGAAGCTGTGCCTCCTAGATCGGACTGTACAGCCACACGAAGCACTGTTGTGGAGTGACACCAACGGGCGCAAACCCATGATCTCTCGGGATCAACGGCTGCCTACGACGACGACGATACATTTTTTAAAATAGAACTATATTTCTGCTTTCCTTCATTTTATCTTCCAACCCATTCCACACAGTTACTCGATAGGATGATATGCACCTGCTCCTGAGATTAGTGGGAGCATACCCCTTATCAAAGTTACCTTTTCCTCTCAAATTATAGCCCTTATCTTTTTCAATATTACTTTTTGAATGTTCCCTGGGAGTTTTTAAGTCTTTGCTCGATCTGTGCCAGTCTAAATTTGAATAAGTCCATTAGCTTTAAAGTGTTTGATTTTAAAAACAAATTATTTGTATGATCTCGAAATCCACCCTTGTGTACAATTCTCATAGCTTTTTTCTGTAGTATAATGAATGGATTTAAAGTGCTTATGTATGCATTTGCCCATATCTCCACACAGTAAGTCAAATATGGTAAAACAAGACAACAATACAGAGTACCGTAATTTTCGGACTATAAATCGCGTTTTTTTTCATAGTTTGGGTGGGGGGGGGGGGGGGGGGGGGGGGGAATTTATACTGAGGAGCGACATATGTGAATTTTTTCACAAATTTTCAAAATTCAAAAAAAAAGTTAAACTGCGATAAATGAACCGCAATGCAGCAAGGGATTACTGTAATTTGAATTTCAAGTGACGTCAGTGGCGCAGCGCGGCGGTTGTTTACATAAAGGACAAAGATTCGATCACGGGATGACGAAGATGACGAAGGGCCCCACGTACTACCGGCATCATTAGCGGCTTTGTTTGTAAGCGACACGGAGGATGAAGAGTGTTAGGTTCAAAATCAGCAAAAGGATCAGCAGACAAAACCAGTGAGGCAGAATGTTGAGTATTTTCTCGCGAGGAGTGCAATCAGATTTTTGGGGGCTCGTTCCGGGGTCTCAATAGACCTATTTCGGGGTTCCGGCCGACTTTTCGACGCAGGAAAAGTCCTTGGCCAAGGCATATAGATAGAGAAACCCTTTTCACGGGGCTGTCTCGATCAGTCGGTTGGACACCGGAGTGGTTGACGAGATCATCCGAGGAGAAGGCCCAGCAGACTGTGAGTACGAATCTTGATTCTGTTGAAGTAATGAAAGTGCAGTGACAAGAGGTCACTTAAAACCTTGACAATTCTAGACCCTATCAAGTGCAATTAGGAACAGTAAATTCCGCTGGGATGATGGAGTCCCCTGACTGATAAGTCAGTTAAATTCCATGGGAGAGCGGACCCATCTGTTTTCTAAAGAAGTACAGGTAATTTGGAGCGGTTAAATTCCGCTGAGGTGTCGTGGGGCCTCCTAGTTAACCTTCCTAATGTGTTAGCTTTCTGCTGCCATCTGGGGTGTTTTTTTTTTTAACTCTTGTTTAGCTGGTTTGGCTTCTTTATCCATGAAAAGATAGGTTTTATATCTACTTTAAGAAAAAGGCAAAAATAAGTTTTTCTTACACAATAGGAAGGTTAAAGAGTTTAGAGTTTGTTAAAATCCACGGGAGGGCGGGCTCCCCTGCTTGCCTGTGGGACGATAAGAATGCGCATTGTGTGTGTATGGTTTGACTGAGAGTGATCTCATTTGAGCTCTCCTTTATGTAAACAGTGGCTTTGTGTGGAAGCAGAGGACAGGAGACTTACCACTGAATATTTTACCACTGTCCTGTGAATTAAGTTGGCTTTAGGACACTGTAGGTGCCATTCAAATTGCCAACTCCGTAAACTAAACAAATAAACCATAGGGACAGCAAATAGCAAGCAAAAGCCGCTGCCCCGACATGAATTAAAATGCAAAGATTGGAAATTGATGGAAGAAGTTGACCCCGAAAATGTAAAATATCTTGACAAATGCATATTTTGGACAGAGGGGGTTGCATTATGCGACGTGGCGGTGGCGAGGCTCTCCGCACTTCAGTTGCTCCCCCCACCCTTGTTATCGCTGGGAAGATTGTCATGTCTATGTTGTGGGCCCGTGTGTTTGTTTCTGTGTATGTTTGTCTTTGTGTATCAGTTCGTTATAAAGGATGGAATTGCGTTAAATTGGTGCACGAAAGCGGTGTGCTAGACAATGGTTTATCAGATTTGCATTGTTAAATGTAAAAATTAGAAATGATAGAATAATCTGAGGGTTGTGGTCAGAAACTCGTCCAACGAGGAGAGTGCCCAGCCCTCATAAAAATGTGAGAGTAGGAGAGAACATACATTGTAGTATTGGATAAAATTAAATTATTGATTCGTTATGACATAAGACACATGTAAGGACAAGTCAAAGATTTGAATCACTTAGAGTTAAAAACAACATTGCAAGGGGGGCACTTTTTATCAAAAGAACACCAAGTAAAGTATTAAGTAGTGGGCATTCGTGATTGGGATTGAATTAAGGATAAAATTAGGTCAATGATTAGAAATCAATGGTGCTCTACACAATAGAGCTTACATTTTAATGGGGAAATATTTGGAGTACTGTGTTGGTCTACATAGGTCATGGGCCTAGTTTATTTGGTTTTGATTGTGGTTTGGGTTTATTTTGTTTATTGTTATTCTCTTATCCCCTGCATTGCAAATGTCTTCTTGATGCAGATAGGTTAACAGCCAGATCAGGCTGGGACTTTAGTGAGGAGATAATTTGTCGATTGGTGGGGGTTAGTAATTGTCCAAATTCTAGTCACATGTTTTGAGGGACCACAGCAACAACATTATATTTAATTTCCAGGTCATTATTTAGTATGATATGACGGTGTCTAGCTAAGTAGACTGTTCTATCAAAAAATGTGAGAGTGAAGGAGGAGGTTTGATTTGTAATCTGACATTTGGGTCCCATTTTGAAGAGCATAGATTGTTTTTGTTTGTTTATTTTTTAAGATATGTTTAACAGTTTATCTCGGTGCAGTAAGGATATAGACATTTTGCAAGACTTAAAATTAAAAATTAAAAAGCAAAATTACATTCTCATTTTCCCAGATGTGAGGGAAATTGAAAGATAAGGAAGACGAAGAAAAGATAAAAAAGAACTTGCTGTTGCACAGACAGGAAAATGATGACACAGTGTCAGCGCGAGCTCGCTTAAGAACCGCAGCTGAGAATGTGATGAGTGAAGATGAGAAAAATGATCAAATTACAAAGACAGATGTTGTGGCACGGCAAAGCGAACTATCCTTTCCGTCTTTGTACCCCAAATTAAACAACTCATCGCTTCCTATAATTTGAGAGGTGATGAAGTACAACAGGTTTTCATGGCATCCTTAACCAAACATTGGGCAAGCGTTAAAGGCACCTGGAGTCCTTTTGATCTCCAGGGCCGTCCATTGGAATATAACGGGGTGCCATTACAAATACAAATTGACCAACTATTGCAGGATAAAAATAAAATTTCAACGTAGAGCAAATTACACAGACATTGGCCGGACTAAACAAAAACAAGATAAGTTGTTTGAAGACTTTAGACACAGACCAGAAAGAGTGTTCAACTGATGTCTATGATCAACAACTCAAAAATGCTCTACATGCAAATTTGCGACCAGTATTATGTCGACAACGAATAAATTTAACAATTTTTTTCCCTATAAAATGGTGCCGTTTGGGTTTGAAGTACATAGTCGCTTCAAAGGAGGAAAAGCATGATTTAAGATACGCGATTGATCAATGAGAAGGCCCTTGTGCCAGGGGTGTCAAACTCATTTGTTCGCGGGCCGCGGTTTAGTCATGGCTTCTTTTGGAGGGCCGGTATGACTGCCATACCCGAGTAGATGTGTGAGCACCTCATATTGTGGGGGCTGCGGAACAAGCTGACGAGTACCTCGCTTTCAAATCAGACAAGTAAAAACTGGTCTAATATTTGAAATTTAACATATTACTAAAAGTGAAGATAATTTGCGATTTGAGTGATGGCACATGTATATGAAGCACAATTTGACACCTGTGCCTTATACAAAGGTAAAGTTGGATTGGAATTTGATGAAACGGATATGGACATCCACATATTCCATTAGAGTTTAAATTGCTTGCAATGTAATTGCGATTTAATTAACACCTGTGTGATTGATTGATTGATTGATTGATTGATTGAGTGAGTGAGTGAGTGAGTGAGTGAGTGAGTGAGTGAGTGAGTGAGTGAGTGAGTGAGTGAGTGAGTGAGTGAGTGAGTGAGTGAGTGAGTGAGTGAGTGAGTGAGTGAGTGACTTTTCTGTCGCCTGCACGTCATCTTTCCTGCATGGCTACGTTGCTGTCTCAGCTGCATCTGACCGTTGAAAGATGCACGACACTCATTCCTGCCACTCTCATTCCCCTTCCTGACGACGGCGAATTCCATGATTGTGTCGATGCTGCCCAACAAATTGCAAAGGCTCGGCCTGATTTGGAAGATACGCCTCTGCCAGATGGTCATGTGGTTTTGGTTGATGGGTCTTCTAGGAAAAATGAATCTTGTGTGACCCTTACTGGGTATGCCATTGTTACTGCCGACGTGGTTTTGGAGGCTGCTAAACAGCCATCCAATATGTCTGCACAGGCCGCTGAGCTCATTGCTTTGACTGGGGCCTGCAAATTGTTTGCAAACAAATCCGTCACTATCTGGGCTGATAGTCATGTATGCTTTTGCTACAGTGCACGTGTTTGCTCAGCAGTGGAGCAACCGTGGCATGATAACTTCTGCAGGGAAGCCCGTCACCCATTCCACATTACTGACTCAACTTTTGGACGCTGTCCAGCTACCTTTAAAGGTAGCGGTTTGCAAGTGTGCTGCTCACACTGCGAGCTCTGATCCTGTTTCTCTCGGTAATGCTTTTGCTGACAAATCCGCGAAGGCCGCTGCAGAAGGCCTGCTCCGTGTCCTCTCGTCTCTCACAGCTCATGATTCGATGTCACACATCTCCCCTGATGTGTTGCTTGACATGCAGTCTCAGAGCCCCTCCCAGGAACGGCTCTCTTGGGAAAAACGGGGTGCAACTAAACCTGTCTTGCCTCATAACTTGTTCAAATGGGCTGCTATTTCGAGTCATGGGGTCACCCATGTCTCGACGGGGGGTATGGTGAAACAAGTTGAGGCTATTTATACAACATACGGCTTTGCAGCTTTTTCAAAACAATTTTGCAGAGCGTGTTTGATCTGTGCTAAACATAACCCACAAGGCAATTTAAGACCTCAGAGAGGGAAATTCCCGACTCCATTGTATCCGTTTCAGACAATACATATGGATTATATCCAATTACATAAATGTGAAGGGAAAGAATATTGTTTAGTCATAATAGACGCATTTTCTAAATGGGTAGAAACATTTCCTACCAAACATGCTGATGCACTCACAGTGGCAAAAGCCTTATGCAAAGACATCATTCCAAGATACGGTATTCCGGAAACAATTTACAGCGACAATGGTCCACATTTTGTAAATCAAATAGTGCATAACATTGGGAGAATGTTCCACATAAATTTAAAGAACCATTGTTCTTATCATCCACAATCAGCTGGCCTTGTTGAGAGATTTAACGCGACTATAAAAAACAGATTAAAGAAATGTATGGAGGAAACCAAACGACCATGGACTCAGTGCTTAGACCTGGTCAAAATGTACATAAATATTACAAGTACAACAGGGCTAACTCCCTATGAAACAATGTTTGGAAGGCCTTACAGGCTTCCTCAGTTCAAGAAGACATGGGAGATCCCCGAGGAAGCCACGTTAGCTGATTACATGAGAAAAATGTTGGAACGTCAAAAGAATCTAACCAATAACACTGATGATGAACCCATTTCTCCGCAGGAAGACCCCAAAGTGGTACCGGGAGACTGGGTTTTGATCAAGAGTATCAAGAGGAAGAATTGGCATTCACCCAAGTAAGAAGGTCCTTTTTTGGTACTACTCACGACACCTAATGCTTTGAAAATAGCCGAACGCAACACGTGGATTCATTTATCTCATTGTAAAAAGGTGATCTCTGCAGACCCAACCTAAAGTACGGAAGGTGAGCAAAGTCTGGTAATAGTGCCTGATCCTGGTGCCAAGATGCAGGGTTGACAGGAAAGCTAGCAGAAGCCAATTTCCAAGACACCAACCCGAAGCTCAGGGTGTTGACTCTGAGGAGATCCAAAATATGAGCATTAGAGAGTCATTTGGTGAGTGCTTTAATCGAGCTGTAGCCTGCGCAAAGTCTACCATGTGCTTTTGGTTGCTTTTGCTGGTTTGTGTTACCATTATATTTTTTTCGGGGGTTATTTTATTTGTATGGATAGAGTACCATGAGCCTCGAACATTCTTCTCTCAGGCAGCTACCAACGCTAATTCTAATTGATATGGCTCATGGGGGGAAAATTGCTAGACATAAGCGCGACACTAAATCCCCTTTTGATCAGGTTGTTTGTATTCCAGGAACCGTCTGCGTTCCAACTTGCGTACCATGGCTTTTGTCTTGGACTTACAATAAGTCATTAATGTTTACTGTGGCTCCTAATACATCTTCTTCTATTATTTTACCTATGAAGAGTTTGAAAGGTTTCGAAATGGTCACCCCGCTCTCTGGTTCCAGTGAAGAGGCTGTGTTCTTTACTAAACGAGTGACTTTGAAAAATCAGGGCAAAAGCCTCCTTTTGTCTCTTACACTCACTGATGGTCAAATTCTTCCTCCAAATGCCACCTTGTTTAACACTTCTTGTTGGGGTTTTCAACTGTGGGCTTGGTCCTCTGGAATCGATCCTCACTTTCCTATTGCTATTTGCATTAATAAAACAATGTCGGTCGCAGACCGTCCCGTTACAAATAATTACACCCTGTCAGCAGGAGCAAAAATCACAAGTATGCTCCTCACTGATGTAGACAGCTATTTTGTGGCCTCCACGGGGATAAGCGGTCATACCAACAACTGGCTTCTTATGGCTGAGCAGGCCGCAAAGATGGCTGACACCAGTTGCATTGCATGCATGGGTCCAAGACCTCTTTTGAAAATCATACCTGCGAATATAGTTCCTAAGTGTGCTGTTACTTTAATGTTAAGGCTATCCATTTCACCCACTCATGATTGTTTTAGATGGGATAAGGTTTACCCTGTTGCCTCTATGACAAAATATAAACCCCTTTTTTCGTCCGATGTAGCTAAGGGTAATTTTACATGTATTAGATTACCTGGTACCGGTGAGAAGCTCGGCGCCCTACATCCTCTATGGTGTGGGTCCATGACCAATGTCACTGCCCCTTTTTTGCCCATTGCTCGTAGTGATGTTTGGTTTTGGTGTAATAGTAACAAACTTTATGATAGGTTGCCTTTCGACAGCTCCGGAATTTGCGCTTTGGTAAGCCTATTGCTACCTGTTCATTTGATACCGATGTCCTCTTATGATCTAACATCTTTTGCTAAGTCCGTGGTTCCCGTATTCTGGCCGAGAACGAAACGAAACGCCGAATGGCGGGGCGCGGCTAATCCGACTTACATTGACGCCATTGGTGTTCCTAGAGGAGTACCGGATGAGTATAAGCTGGTGAATCAGATAGCAGCTGGTTTTGAATCCACCCTGTGTTGGTGGTGTACTATTAACAAAAATGTTGACAGGATTAACTACGTCCATTACAACGTGCAGAGGCTTGGAAACTGGTCCGAGGCGGGTTTCAAGGCGGTCCACTCCCAACTGGCCGCTACTTCCCTCATGGCTTTCCAGAATCGAATGGCCCTTGACATGCTACTCTCAAAAGAGGGCGGTGTCTACGCCATGTTCGGTGAGCAATGTTGCACGTTTATTCCAAATAATACTGCAGCCGGCGGAAGCCTGTCCCAGGCCCTTGAGGGCCTGCGGACCTTGAACGGGAAGATGAAGGAACACGGTGGGGTGAACACAGAGGTTTGGACCGACTGGTTGAACGTGTTCGGAAAGTACCGCACCCTGGTTTCCTCTGCCCTGGTCTCCATTGCCGTTTTCTCTCCCATTTTGACCTTGTGTGGATGTTGTTGCATTCCTTGTCTCCGATCCCTAATTAACAGGCTAATTACAACTGCTATCTCTCCACCAGCTGAGACTTTCCCGTTGCTCCAAAGGGATGACCTTTCGATCGACGCGGGTTCCTTCTCTAGTGACGACCCGGTCGGCGACTCTATTGTGGTAAACCTGTCCGGTTTGTTTCCTGACCCTAGTTTTGCCGAATATGACTCAGTTTCCTCCCGAGTGTAAGTTAGTTCTTGCAAAGTGTGATCCCTTGGCTGAAAATCTTTTTGAAGTGGCCATATGGGTGATGTGTTGGTCTCCGGCAACTTATGATAAAACAGGGGGGAATTGTTAGATAAATTGTATATATATGTTATCATGCGTTCCCTAATGAGTACTTATTAATAAAGTTATTGCGCAGAATGCTTGCTGTTTCTTCTTGCAGACATCACCCAGTCCACAACAAGTCAAACGATGCTGTCTGGAGCTTCCTGACCTTCTACACATCTGGGAATCCAAGAAAGTTGTTGATGTCTGCACATGTCATTTTGTCTATGCACTCTTTTCACATGACTACTTTGTTTCCCATAACATTTTATCCTTGCACACTTTTCGTTTCTCATGGGATCCTGTCTGCGACTTCTAGTTTCACATAGAATCTCGTTTCTTCTCTCATGAGACAAAGCCCATGCTTCCCCCCCCCCCCCCCCCCCCCCCACCTATCAGGGACTAGTCTTACATTGTAGGTAGGGCATTCCTGAATAAAAAGAGAGGAGTGTAAACAAGACCTTTAGTGTATTTCGGGACTGCTGTAAGTCTGATTGCACTCCTCGCGAGAAAAGACTCAACATTCTGCCTCACTGGTTTTGTCTGCTGATCCTTTTGCTGATTTCTAAACAGATTTTTATGAAGTTTACAAAATGACTGGGTGATGTCTGCAAGAAGAAACAGCAAGCATTCTGCGCAATAACTTTATTAATAAGTACTCATTAGGGAACGCATGATAACATATATATACAATTTATCTAACAAAGAGTTTGAAGGATTTAATGATTTGGAGTGACATAGAAGGTTTGAAAAACTATTATGGCTTTTACGCACGCCTAGTCCTACTCTACGGAGCTTTTTTTCACCTCCGTGGATTGAAGTCGGGGGCCGGCGCTTGGCCGGGTGGCTGTCCAGGGACGGTGGATGGGGCTCGGACATGGCTTTTACGCACGCCCGGTCCTACTCTACGGAGCTCTCTTTCACCTCCGTGGATGGAAGTCGTGGGCCAGCGCTCGGCCGGGTGGCTGTCCGGGGACGGTGGATGGGGCTCGGACATGGCTTTTACGCATGCCCGGTCCTATTCTATGGGGCTCTCTTCCACTTCCGTGGCTGGAAGTGCCACCTCTGGGGATGGAAGTCCACGCCGCCACACACCTGGAAGTCGACGCCGGTGCTTGGGGCCGTGTGGTGGAACTATTTATGTTATAGTTATTTGATATATTTTATTTCGTATAGCAACTTGTATGTATATGTTTTTATCATTACAGTTCAGTACTTGTTAGCTCGTTGAACTCTTGTTTTGTTAAATAAAGAGACGGTGGAGTACAGCCAGGCCACCGCCACGGCCAGTGCTGTGAGGTTTAGTTATGTATTTATAATCAGAGGGACAGGCTTCATTGAGCTATTGATAGACATCCGGTGGTTGCCAGGTCTCAGGCACATTATGTGCCCGACTGGGACCTGGCTCAAGCCTTTGTCCAGGATGAGGTCGTGAATAAATGATGATTTACGGGTGAGTGCTTGGATGTTGAGGAGATCCATTATGATTGTGGCTGTGGGGCTGTGTTTAGGTAGGGGGCGAAGTAGAGAGAAATCCACTCCACGTTTTCTGTGCCACATGAAGTGCAGTCCACTCTGTGTTGGAGTGAAATCCAATTCATGTTGTCCTGGCCACCCGGGGTCCGCTCCGTGTTGGAGTCCGTTCCGTGTTGGAGAAATATTGACACACAGCAAGTGTGGCTGAGATTCGCGCCCTTCCTCCAGTTTGGTCGTGCCTTTTATTGAATAAAAACAATGGGGGGAGTTTACATAAATGCATAGTCTCTCAAACAGCAAGGACATCTCATGATTACATCTCATGACTTCAGAACAATAGGGATGCTATTATAAAAGGAGCAGTATGGTCGTCTCATGACTTTAGCTTAACAAAGACGTAGTCTTAGTGCCCCTGGGATGCATACGTCTCGTGGTGTACTCATGACTTTAGCTTAAATAAGACGTTTGTCTGCTTCAGCCATCTCATAATAAACTCATGATCCGGTCATGACTAGCTAACTAAGGAGTTTATTGCGCGACTCATGACTCCAGTCATGTGCTCCTTAGCCAGCCACACGCTCCCAAGTCATGATCACGAGGTCGAACTGTCACATACTGTGGAAGATCTTGCACACATACGTAGATACATAGAATCCAATGATAATATAAAAATAATATTTTTCCCAACAGTTGATTAAAATTAAAATCAGTAAAAATCAAATAAAACAGGAACGGAGTTACAGTGCAGTATAAGTTAAGGTCAGCAATAGGCCGCAGCAAACAAAGAAGTCTTTGGTTCTGTCTTAAATACATTGAGAGTTACAGCAGACCTGCGTGTCTCGGGGAGTTTGTTCCAAATATTTGGAGCATAGAAGCTGAACCCTGCTTCTCCCTGTTTGATTCTGACTCTGGGAACAGAGAGCAGACCTGTGCCAGACGATCTGAGAGGTCTGGATTGTTCGTAAGGAATCAGCAGGTCAGAAATATACTTAGGTCCTTGACCATTCAGAGCCTTATAAACCAATAAAAGTAGTTTAAAATTAATTCTTTGGCAGACAGGAAGCCAGTGTAAGGACCTCAGAACTGGAGTGATATGATCTCATTTTTTGTTTTAGTGAGAACTCGAGCTGCACCATTCTAAATCAGCTGCAGCTGTCTGACTGATTTTTTAGAAAGGCCTGTAAAAACCCCGTTACAATAGTCAAGTTTACTAAAAACAAAAGCATGGACAAGCTTTTCCAAGTCTTGCTGAGACGTAAGGCCTTTAATCCTTGATATGGTATTCAGGTGGTAGTAGGCTGACTTTGTAATAGTTTTAATGTGACTGTTAAAATTAAATTCTGAGTCCATAATTACACCAAGATTTCTAGCTGGGTTTGTGGGCTTTAACATCACTGAGTGAAGCTGAGTGATGACTTTTAATCGTTCATCTTTGGCTCCAAAAACAATTACTTCAGTTTTCTCTTTGTTTAATAGGAGAAAGTTCTGGCACATCCAGTCATTGATTTGTTCAATGCATTTAATCAGTGTCCGTATGGGATTATACTCTCCTGGTGATATGGTGATATAAATTTGTGTGTCATCCGCATAATCATGGTAACATATTTTGTTTTCTTCCATAATCTTAGCTAGTGGGAGCATGTAAATATTAAATAGTAGAGGCCCCAGGATTGAACCTTGGCGGACCCCACAGGTTATGTTTGTATGTTCAGATGTGTAGTTACCTATAGACACAAAGTAGTCTCTGCCCTTTAAGTAAGATTCAAACCACTTACCGTATTTATTCTAATCATCGCCCATATTCTAATAATCGCCTAGTGTGTGTTAGCGATGACATAAATAAAAAACATTGATACCTCTAATTATTGCCCATGCTGTTAGGGTTTTCCAGGTTATCTTTATCGTAGGATTATGTTGGAATGTAAACTATAATGATTAAATCAATCTTGTCTTGCCCTCACAATGCAGAGTAAGATGAAGTGGTTGCTTCCTCTGCTTGATTGACCAGCTGCAGGGGAAGCAATCAAAGTTGTTCTGTTTCCCACAACAGTGTAAAACACCCCCTGCTCTGATCTTATCAGAGGCCGGGGGTTCACCAAACCTGTCCACTCTCACCCCCACTCTGTTCTTCCTAATAAATATGCCCTTGCAGGGAGGAGACTTTTAGATTTCATTCCTGTAGCGAGTGATCTCTCCACCTGCAGGTGTCTAAAAGAACTTGCCTTGTCTCCCGTGTGGTTCTTGCAAAATAAGTTGGAGTGAGCAAATCTCTAACACATGCTGCTAAAAATTCCCCCCAAAACTTACGTTTTCCTCTGCGATCTCATGCCGACGTCATTGCGCAAGTTTAAATATGACTAATTTGACAGCACGTCGAATGTCCCTTTTAAATTGTTTTTCTCCATAAACTATGATACAAGTACACTCGTCATTACGTTATCGGGGCGTGCGCGCGAACAAAACGATCGCGATAACGTGACGTGCGCAACATGTGATGTGCGCAACAGGTGATGTGCGACGGTAACGTGTCGCATCGATGGAGCGTCAATTGACGCACCCCGCTGTTAGAGGTAGATCAGAACAGCCGCTGTTCTAGTGTTAAGAACACCAGTGATATGCGGATATTACATACTACATAAGGAAAATATACATATTATCGCCCATTTCAGTGCCCCTTGGCGATCGGACAAAAAGTGTTCTCTATTAATCACCCCTTTTTTTAGGAGTGGCTTGATTGATTTTTTGCTTTCCACTTCTTTCCAAACAAGGCGTGCGCGCTCCCACGGCAGGGGAAACAAATCTTCATGGGGAACCTAGTACTTTGGCACAATACCTGCAATGAGCACTAATAGCAGAGGGCGTGCCTGTGAGCAATGTACGGATGCCCTCACGCTGACGTCAAGAGCAGAGTGGAGCCATGACACATTCACAGTTTAAAATATTTAGATGTTTAAAAATACAATAAAGTGTTAAGAAATAAAATTATAAATGTCTTGTGCGGATGCCCTCATGCTGGGCTGCAGGTACGCGTCAGCCAGTCAGCACGGCAAGAGCAGAGCATAGCCATGACACCTTTACGCTTTAAAATGTTTAAAGAAGTGTTTAAAATACAATAATGTATTTTAAAGTACAATAGAGTGTATTAAATTAAAATTATAAACGTCTTGTGCGGATGCAGAGAGGAGCATTTCATTGTATAACTAGAAAATGCAATTTATGGAGAAATTATGTGTGAAGGCTAAGAGGTTGAATAAATACTTGGGGATATCTATGTTTAAAGTTGGAACGGGTTGAATTGGTTGAAAAATGTAGCAATTAGAAGGGAAAAATAAAATTTTGGAAAATTTGGCGTGAATTTGAAAATTGAAATCGCCTTCACACAATAAAGTACAGCAATAACATATGCGTGAAGGCCATTGCCTTCACACAACTAGAAAATGAAATTTCTGGAGAAATTGCTTGTGAAGGTGAAGAAGCTGAAAAAATCTCAGTTAATGATTTTTTGCGTTAAGCACGGAAAACGAAAACCACGAAAAATGGTAAGCGCGAAAATGATAAGCGCGAAAAACGGTAAGTGAGAAAACGATAAGCGGGAAAAACAGTATGCGGGAAAAGCAGTAAGTGGGAAAAACGGTAAGCAGGAAAATATTAAGCGCGAAAAACGATAAGCACAAAAAAAGTACGCGAAAAAATGATAGGCGTGAAAAACCGTAAGCGGGAAAGCAATAAGCGCGAAAAAGGATGAGCGTGAAAAACGGTACGCGAGAAAACACTAAGCGGGAAAAACAGTAACTGTAAAAAACTGTAAGCAGGAAAACAAGTGCGAAAAAGCATAAGCTTGTAAAATGGTACGTGAAAAAATGATAAGCGCAAAAAACGGTAAGCGTGAAAAATGGTAAACGCGAAAACGGTAAACGTGAAATGTAAGCGTGAAAAACGGTAAGCGCAAAAAACGGTAAGCGAGAAAAAGATAAGAGCGAAAAACGGTAAGCGCAATAAACATAAGCGTGAATAACGGTAAGCGAGAAAACGATAAGCAAGAAAACAAAAAGCGCGAAAAACGGTAAATGTTGAATGTGCCATTAAGAATGAATGGGGAAATTTTCACTGCAAATTTACGAATTTTGCTAAAACGGTAAATTTTTTGAATGAAAAAAAATGGCTTATATTTGGTTATTTTGTTATTTGAAAAATAAAGACAACTGTGACAATTAAATTAGTTTTATAACTGTGTATTTGCATGAAATTTTTCTAGTTAAAAGATTTCCGAAAAAAATATTGGCCCCCCCGGCCCCTTCATTTTATCAAATCTGGCCCTCCTTGCAAAAAGTTTGGACACCCCTGGTGTAAAATAACATAAGTGTGAAGGCCTTCGCTTTCACACTAATAATTGTAAAAAGTCAAAGTCAAAGTCAAAGTCAGCTTTATTGTCAATTTCTCCACATGCCAAAGACACACAAAGAAACTGAAATTTCGTTCCCCCCTATCCCACGGTGACAAAAAGGTTACTACATTACGGATTTCGCCTATCACGGATTCATTTTGGAACATAACCCCCAGGAAAAACGAGGGTTTACTGTATACATTTTAAATAGTGCATATGTAATGAGTGGCCTTTAGCACATTAAGTGTACCAGGTTTAGTAAAGTGCAGGAAGGATGGTAACAGAAGTGCATCAGCAGTGGTTATTTCTGGTTTATTTGTTTTTTGCTGTTGTTCAGCGCACTTATAGCTCTGGGAAAGAAGCTGTTCTTGAGTCTGTTTGTGCGGGTTTTGTGAATTTTATAATGTCGTCCTGAGGGCAATAGTTCGAAGATATGATGTTCGGGGTATGTTGGGTCCGCGGCAATGTTCGTCTATCTGCTGAGGTTGCTGGTGTTGGCGCTACCTTCCAGGGAGGGGAAAGGGCAGCCCGTGATATTCTGAGCGGTGTTAATCACTCTCTGCATCGCTCTCCTGTTCGCGACGGTGCTCCCAGCGTATCACACCGTCATGCAGTACACTAGGATGCTCTCAATGGTTGTTCGGTAGAAAGTCACCAGCAGCTGCTTCTCAAGATGGATTTTCCTGTGCACTCTTGGAAAGTAGAGTTGCTTTTCAACTAAAACTGTTTTGTAAAATTAGTAGATAACAAAAATTATGTAGTACAGTTACTGATAATACATGCATTTAATGAAAAACAAATGAAAGTCAATTGAGCGCATAGTTGAACTGGTTGGAAAACTTTTCATGTTTTTTGCTGTCAACTTTGGTCATCATCTGAGCAACTCTGCGCACAGCACTCCTACAGGGAAAAAGTAGAGGTTGAGAAAATAAGTCAAAACAACAAGAAAAACAAGCTGTGCTATAGAAACCATGTTAAACTTATGAGAAAAAACAGGATACTTGTTGAATATTCGCTTCTCAAGCCGAGCTCGTGATGTGTTGGCACGGTCCTTGAGATTGCTGAGGTTGGGGTATTGATTCTTCTTTCTTTTACCCCATTTATCCATTCCATCAGATCCTAGGTTTTGCCCTGTTTCAACTTCAATGTCTCGAACTAGACCTGCATCATGCCAGTCTACAATGTACAACACAGATAAGGCAGACACAATAAAAATTCGATGTAAGTACATAACACTTTCAAGAATAATCTCAGTCGTATCTATTTTGACTTCCTATCATTACAATGCTTTCTGGATGTGACAAATATGTTGGTAAATTTGTACCCAACCTGTCGTCATCATATACTCAGATGAGAAGCTTTTTATGCAAAACCACTGAATGGTGCTGGAAAAGTCATTATTAAAAGGAGTTTGGGGGACTTCCGGGTTGACAGACGGAGAAATGGAAGTCATGGAGAACATGCTTCCGACCATAAAGTTTGAATCTGCTCATAACAACTCAGCTCAGCGGCCTAGTGGTAGAGTGTCCGCCCTGAGACTGGAAGGTTGTGGGTTCAAACCCCGGCCAGGTCATACCAAAGACTATAAAAAAATGGGACCCATTGCCTCCCTGCTTGGGACTCAGCATTAAGGGTTGGAATTGGAGGGTTAGATCACCAAATGATCAATCATGCCAACCTGAAGTCTGTTTTCCCGAGGCTTCACCAGCATGTTCCCTTTCCGACACGTGGAGACAGCTTCCTGGACCTAGTCTACTCGGCGCAAAAGGGAGCTTTCAAAGCCACCCCTCTCCCCCATCTGGGGCTTTCTGACCATCTCACCGTTTTGCTTTTGCCCGCATACAGACAATTGGTAAAGGCATCCAGGCCAGTTCGGAGGCAGGTTCGAGTGTGGCCTGAGGGTGCCTCCGATGCACTTCGTGACTGCTTCGACACCACTGACTGGGACTTATTTAAGCAGGCAGCCACCTACAACGATTGGACGGACATAGAGGAGTATACTGACTCTGTTACCTCTTACATCACAAAGTGCATCGATGATGTGACTTGCTCAAAATCCGTCGTCACTCGCGCGAACTGGAAGCCGTGGCTGACGGGGGCTGTCCTCAGACTGTTGAGGGCCAGGGACAAGGCTTTCAGAGCGGGGGATGAGGCTGGCTTGAGGACAGCGAGGGCCGACCTGTCCCGAGGCATCAAAGAAGCGAAGAAGGCGTTCTCGTGCAAGGTCTCCACCCACTTCAAGGACAGCAAGGACGCACGTAGCCTTTGGCGGGGCATTCAGACCATCACGGACTACAAGCCCGCGCCGAGGAGCTGTGAGGGCGACGTCCGTCTGCTGAACGATCTGAACCGCTTCTTTGCTCGCTTCGACGCCCAGAACAGCACTTGCCCACTGAAGTCCACTCCCCCCCGCACGAGCAGCCCCTGCGCCTCTCTGCCGACGGTGTGAGGAGGGCGCTTGCCGCTATTGACACCCGTAAGGCGGCGGGCCCTGACAACATCCCGGGTCGAGCGCTGAAGGACTGTGCTGGGGAGCTGTCGGGTGTCTTCACGGACATCTTTAACGTTTCCCTGCAGCAGGCCATCGTCCCCTCGTGTTTCAAGGCTGCCACCATCGTTCCTGTGCCAAAGAAACCTGCACCGTCCTGCTTCAATGACTACCGCCCTGTGGCACTGACGCCCATCATCATGAAGTGCTTTGAGCGGCTGGTCATGGAGCACATCAAGTCCGTTCTCCCCCCCACCATTGACCCTTTCCAGTTTGCGTACCGTGCCAAGCGGTCCTCTGAGGATGCCATCTGCTCTGCCCTCCACTCGGCCCTCACCCACCTGGAGAGAAAGGACTCATATGTGAGGTTGCTGTTTGTGGACTTCAGCTCTGCCTTCAACACCATTGTGCCGCAGCGACTCATCTGCAAACTCGACGAGCTGGGCCTCAGTACCTCCCTCTGCAACTGGATACTGGACTTCCTCTGTCAGAGGCCTCAGGTGGTGCGTGTTGGCGACAAAATCTCCGCCAGCATCACGCTGAGCACGGGAGCCCCCCAGGGCTGCTTGCTCAGTCCATTGCTCTTCACCCTGCTGACGCATGACTGCACTGCGACCTACAGCGACAACCGCATAGTGAAGTTTGCTGACGACACGACTCTGGTGGGTCTCATCACGAAGGGCGACGAGACTCGGTACAGGTCGGAAGTTGACCTTCTGACCACGTGGTGCAGGGACAACAACCTCCTGCTGAACGTCAATAAGACCAAGGAAATGATTGTTGACTTCCGGAAGGGTCACACAACACACCTGCCGCTGATCATCGACGGTGCTGTGGTGGAGAGGGTGAGCTGCACCAAGTTCCTGGGGGTGCACATCAGTGAGGACCTCTCCTGGTCCGAAAACACCTCGTCACTGGCAAAGAAAGCTCAGCGCCGCTTGTACTTCCTGCGGAAGCTCAGGCGTGCATGTGCTCCTCAGGCAGTCCTGTCTACATTTTACCGTGGCACCATTGAGAGCGTCCTCACCAGTTGCATCGCTGTCTGGGGTGGTAACTGCACTGAACAGAACTTGAAGGCCCTGCAGCGCATAGTGAATACGGCTGGTAAGATTACTGGTGCTTCGCTACCCTCCCTGAAGGACATTTACACCTCCCATGTCGCCCGCAAGGCAACCTCGATTGCCAGAGATGTGAGTCACCCGGCTCACTCTTTGTTTGACCTTCTGCCCTCTGGGAAGAGGTACAGGAGCCTGCGCTCCCGCACCACCAGACTCGCCAACAGCTTCTTTCTCCAGGCTGTTAGGGCCCTGAACTCGCTACCCCCTTCTGCGTAGCGTGCGGCACTGTTGCGCTACTTTCGGGAATGTCTGCTGTACGCGCACTTGCTCCTTTTTTTTTCTGCTCCTCCTATTTATTTATTTATTTATTGTTGTGTTATTTATTCATTATTTATTCAGCACGCTTTTGTTATACTTGTTTACTGTTTGTCTGTTGTGCGCCATGTCTTGTCACCGTGGGATAGGGGGGAACGAAATTTCGGTTTCTTTGTGTGTCTTTGGCATGTGGAGAAATTGACAATAAAGCTGACTTTGACTTTGACTTTGACTTTGATTCCCGAGTGCGGCACCGCTGCTGCTCACTGCTCCCCTCTCCCCCAGGGGATGGATCAAAATCACACGGGGATGGGTTAAATGCAGAGACAAATTTCGCCACACCCAGATGTGTGTGTGACAATCATTGCGACTTTAACTTTAAATAAGTGGTAAATGGAAATAAAAGACGCAGCGGGGGTGTTGGGCAACAATAATTCCTAAAGCAAAGTGTTAAGAGTCATTGGACGAATGTTATCATGTAAAAACACACGCTTGTTGTAACTTCTCAAAGCAAGACAGCATTCTTGACACAGGCACGTGCACCCCCAAATACACACACATAAACATTTCCATATGGTAGGGTATTGTGAGACCCCTACCAGGTTGACTGCAATAAAAGGCAGTACAGGGGAAGTGGAACTTCGAAAGATCTTGGGGCGCTGAAAGCTCTATTTTTCCTTGTGGCGCAACAAGTGTTGCTGGCTAAGGTTGTGTTCTTGGTCTCCTCTCTCTTATTGTTACTTAATAGAATAACCCTATCACGAAGAATACGAAAAATCATCACAGATTAAGTTTTTAGAGTAGGATGCAGTTAGACAAAGCTCCTCTATTAGCAACATGGTGAAGAGTGACGATGTGGGTGTGCAAGAATTGAGGAAGCGTAAAAAAATGGGTGGCTGCCAAGACTCACTTTCGTCTCAGGGGGAGACGGGGCCGACTACAGAGATGAGGTCAACAGATTGACTGTGTAGTGTTCAGTTAACAACCTTCAACTGAACACCACATACAACAAAATAAATCATCATAGACTTCAGAAAGGGCAGAGCGGAACCGGCCCCACTTCACATCCACAGGGACTGTGCAGAAAGGGTCCATACCATAAGATTCCTGGGAGTATAGATATCCAAGGACCATTCCTGGACCGTGAACATCTTGGTGGTGGTGAGGAAAGGCCAGCAGTGTCTCCACTTCCTGAGTGCTCAGGAGGAACAACCTGGAGGACAGGCTGCTGGTGACCTTTGACAGAGCCATCATAGAGAGCATCCTGGCGTAATACTTCACAGCATGGTACGCGGGGTGTTCTACAGCTGACAGGAGAGTGCTAGAGGGTCATCTGCACAGCCCAAAAGATCACAGGCGGCCCTCTGCCCAGTCTGGAGGACATTGCTAACTCTCGCTACCTGACCAGAGCTGGTAACAGCACCAAGGACACTTACCACCCCAGTAATCACCTGTTTGACCTGTTACCATCAGGCCGAAGGTACAGCTTACACAAAACAAGTACAAGCAGACTCAGGGATAGCTTCTTCCCGAGAGCTATCACTATAGTCAACAAAAACAGATGAACTTGCCCCCTTAACCCATAAATATACATACACACACAACACACACACGCACAAACGCGCACACGCACGCACGCACACACGCACACACACACGCACACACACACACGTATAAGATACAAATACGTAATAGGAAGTGGAGAAAATAATGGAGTAAAAAATAGCCCCCAAACAGATCACAAAAGTATCTTTGCAACACCTGGAGGGATAGATTTATGGTCAAAGTCAAAGTCAAAGTCAGCTTTATTGTCAATTTCTCCACATGCCAAAGACACACAAAGAAACCGAAATTTCGTTCCCCCCCTATCCCACGGTGACAAGACATGGCCCACAACAGACAAACAAGTAAACAAGTATAACAACAGCGTGCTGAATAAATAACACAATAAATAAATAAGTAAATAAATAAATAAGAGGAGCAAAAAAGGAGCAAGTGCGCGTACAGCAGACATTCCAGAAAATAGCGCAACAGTGCCGCACGCTACGCAGAAGGGGGTAGCGAGTTCAGGGTCCTAACAGCCTGGAGAAAGAAGCTGTTGGCGAGTCTGGTGGTGCGGGAGCGCAGGCTCCTGTACCTCTTCCCAGAGGGCAGAAGGTCAAACAAAGAGTGAGCCGGGTGACTCTCTCGCAATCGAGGTTGCCTTGCGGGCGAGATGGGAAGTGTAAATGTCCTTCAGGGAGGGGAGCGAAGCACCAATAATCTTACCAGCCATATTCACTATGCGCTGCAGGGCCTTCAAGTTCTGTTCAGTGCAGTTACCACCCCAGACAGCGATGCAACTGGTGAGGACGCTCTCAACGGTGCCACGGTAGAATGTAGACAGGACTGCCTGAGGAGCACATGCACCCCTGAGCTTCCGCAGGAAGTACAGGCGGCGCTGAGCTTTCTTTGCCAGTGACGAGGTGTTTGCGGACCAGGAGAGGTCCTCACTGATGTGCACCCCCAGGAACTTGGTGCAGCTCACCCTCTCCACCACAGCACCATCGATGATCAGCGGCAGGTGTTTTGTGTGACCCTTCCGGAAGTCAACAACGATTTCCTTGGTCTTGTTGACGTTCAGCAGGAGGTTGTTGTCCCTGCACCACGTGGTCAGAAGGTCAACTTCCGACCTGTACCGAGTCTCATCCCCCTTCGTGATGAGACCCACCAGAGTCGTGTCATCAGCAAACTTCACTATGCGGTTGTCGCTGTAGGTCGCAGTGCAATCATGCGTCAGCAGGCTGAAGAGCAATGGACTGAGCACGCAGCCCTGGGGGGCCCCTGTGCTCAGCGTGATGCTGGCGGAGATTTTGTCGCCAACACGCACCACCTAAGGCCTCTGACAGAGGAAGTCCAGTAGCCAGTTGCAGAGGGAGGTACTGAGGCCCAGCTCGTCGAGTTTGCAGATGAGTCGCTGCGGCACAATGGTGTTGAAGGCAGAGCTGAAGTCCACAAACAGCAACCTCACATATGAGTCCTTTCTCTCCAGGTGGGTGAGGGCCGAGTGGAGGGCAGAGCAGATGGCATCCTCAGAGGACCGCTTGGCACGGTACGCGAACTGGAAAGGGTCAATGGTGGGGGGGGGGGGGAGAATAGATTTGATCTGCTCCATGAGAAGCCGCTCAAAGCACTTCATGATGATGGGCGTCAGTGCCACGGGGCGGTAGTCATTGAAGCAGGACGGTGCAGGTTTCTTCGGCACAGGAACGATGGTGGCAGCCTTGAAACACGAGGGGACGATGGCCTGCTGCAGGGAAACGTTAAAGATGTCCGTGAAGACACCCGACAACTCCCCAGCGCAGTCCTTCAGCGCTCGACCCGGGATGTTGTCAGGGCCCGCCGCCTTACGGGTGTCAATAGCGGCAAGCGCCCTCCTCACACCGTCGGCAGAGAGGCGCAGGGGCTGCTCGTGTGGGGGGGAGTGTTCTTCAGCGGGCAAGTGCTGTTCTGGGCGTCGAAGCGAGCAAAGAAGCGGTTCAGATCGTTCAGCAGACGAACGTCGCCCTCACAGCTCCTCGGCGCGGGCTTGTAGTCCGTAATGGTCTGAATGCCCCGCCAAAGGCTACGTGCGTCCTTGCTGTCCTTGAAGTGGGTGGAGACCTTGCACGAGAACGCCTTCTTCGCTTCTTTGATGCCTCGGGACAGGTCGGCCCTCGCTGTCCTCAAGCCAGCCTCATCCCCCGCTCTGAAAGCCTTGTCCCTGGCCCTCAGCAGTCTGAGGACAGCCCCTGTCAGCCACGGCTTCCAGTTCGCTCGAGTGACGACGGATTTCGAGCAAGTCACATCATCGATGCACTTCGTGATGTAAGAAGTAACAGAGAGTATACTCCTCTATGTCCGTCCGATTGTTGTAGGTGGCTGCCTGCTTAAACAAGTCCCAGTCAGTGGTGTTAAAGCAGTCACGAAGTGCATCGGAGGCACCCTCAGGCCACACCCGAACTCGCCTCCGAACCGGCCTGGATGCCTTTACCAATTGTCTGTATGCGGGCAAAAGCAAAATGGTGAGATGGTCAGAAAGATGGGGGTGGCTTTAAAAGCTCCCTTTTGCGCAGCGTAGACCAGGTCCAGGAAGCTGTCTCCACGTGTCGGAAAAGTAACATGCTGGTGAAGCCTCGGGAAAACAGACTTCAGGTTGGCATGATTGAAGTCTCCAGCGAAGACGGTGAAACCGTCAGGGTGCGCTGTCTGCTGTTCACTGACAGCCTGGTACAGTTCACCAAGCGCCGCGATCCTGTCGCCTTCGATGTTGGTAGGCGGGATGTATACCGCGACTAGCAGAATCGCGGTAAATTCCCTCGGCAGGTAAAAAGGACGGCACAAACTCCGCAAGTGGCGAGCAGTGCTTACATACCACCACAGAGTCCCGGCACCATTCCTCTCGGATGTAGACGCATATTTCACCTCCTCGCGACTTTCCCCCTCGTACAATGGCACGGTCCGCCCGATAGCACGCTAGCCGCTCCAGATGCACGGCAGAGTCCGGAATGTTGTCAGTCAACCAGGTCTCGGTGAACACGAGCACACAGCAGTTCCGCACCGTCCGATTCGTAGACCTCAGCAGGCGAACGTAATCCATTTTGTTGTCCAGCGATCGAACATTCGCCAGAAGAATGGATTATTCATAGCGCATGTGTGAATAGTGCACAGTAGTTTCTGGCTCCATTTTATAATACACCAAACCATTACAACTAAAAATGCTGTCTCGCCTTCAATTTACATTGCACTTAAATTTATAAACATGTTAGGAATGCTGGTACATGTTGTTAAGGTTAATAAACATTGACTGTAGTCATCTTTGTTTGTCATTGTTTTTATTTGCACATACCTCAAATAATTCAGTCTGTAATATACTGATGCTTATAAAAGAAGAGTTGCTTGCTGTTGCGACACATTTTGATATGATTTGTTGACTAATAGCAACTGCTATCGATGACATGTTGACTAGCAAAATAAGGTGAGAGTTATTGCACAGCCCACCACACTGTTAGTGCGCAACATTAAGTTACTTTTGTCACATGACATGCATTAAATTAATTAAAAAAATGTCTAGCACATGTTGAATAAAAATGCAATCACTCAACACTGCTAAAGTGCGTGATTGCTTGTTGCTATCTGTTGCAATCCTGTACTCTAATCATCATCATCACACTTTAAACCTAAATGCATCGTTTATATCATTCGCAATCAGTCATGATAGGGAAAAAAAGCTCAATTTACTGTTAATAGAGATTTTTTTTTCTGATGTTGTCAAGGTATATAAATGGTATGAAACATGTGTGAATGTGTACGGATAGTCACAGAACTGGAAAGCGAGGAAACAAAAAGCAGGAAATAACAGAAAAACGTTGAAAGATGTATTGATTTTTCAGGGTTAAGCCTGCCCTGTAATTAAGATGTTAATTTGAAGAGTAATGTGTCTTGGCCGTGCAGGGATAAAAGGACTGATAATCAATCCAACAGAATCGGACATAGGAAAGAGTGGGGATGACATATACGTAGTATACAAGTTTCCACATAATATATATATATATATATATATGTCTTACTATATATTCTTAATTGGTAAAGGGTGAGAATGCATCACTTACCAAACACTGAATAGTACGTGAACAAAGAAGTCAGGAATTGCTTTGATATGTAGCGTATGCAGCGTTGATAAGTGAGGCCACTGGGCTTTTTTCACATTTGCCATATTAAAGAAAAACAAACTTCACGCAAGTGAAGTAAATAGCTTCAATGAAGATTCTTCATGCTTTCCTCTAAAAGTCAGAGCGCAAAGTTCTTCTTGAGATCTCTAGAGACCCTTTACAATGCATAACTGTCAATAACACTAGCAAGTCTAGGGTTTTCTTACCCCTCCTATAAAGTCCACAGGGCATCACGAAGGCTGTGTGGTTTAAAATGACCATTAATTGCCGGAATAGTTGCTCTCAGACACAGACACAGTCCACTGCTAGTTCCGTACTGCTTTCCAACTGAATGTGATATTCATTAGGAATTTGTTTTCTCCGGGCGCTCCGGTTTCCTCCCACATTCCAAAAACATGCTTGGTAGGCCGATTGAAGACTCCAAATTGTCCCTAGGTGTGAGTGTGAGTGCGAATGGTTGTCTGTCTCTGTGTGCCCTACGATTGGCTGGCAACCGGTTCAGGGTGTCCCCCGCCTACTGCCCGATGACGGCTGGGATAGGCTCCAGCACGCCCGCGACCCCCGTGGGGACTAAGCGGTTCAGAAAATGGATGGATGGAAAGCAACTTGACAATGCCACATCGTGTGATGTTAAAACTATCATGAGCAAGTTGATGTTTATTTTTTAACAAAATAATGGCTAAGCAGTTAATGTATGGACGGACAGAACGACGGACGGCGGGATGGCAAGCGGGCGGTCGAACAAACGGACGGATGGACAGACAAGCAGGCAGACAGAAAGATGACATGTACCCTGCATCAGCATTATATAAATACATTTAAAAAAATGTCCTCGTTCATCTATTTTTTTGCACTGTCTATTCTGCAAATAACGCGAAAAAGTGTTCAGGCTGAATAGAAAATAGGCTGAATAGAAAATGGTGACAGTGGATACCCACACAATTTTTTTGTACAACAGACTGCATATTGTCATAGACTGAAGGGCAATTTTAAATATGTAACTGTGATAACAAATTCTACTTTTTCTGTATTCCATATTCAAGGGGTCTAGTACCAAACATTCTCAAGCGGCTCAATGATTTTACCTAATGAAATAAAAACAGCCACTGTTAGTGAGTTTTGAATTATAGTTTTTTACTTTTCAATGTGGTTTAATCTTATTTAATTGAAAGTATTTTATTGATAGGTACCGGATGGCCAAGCGGAACGCGGCTTCGGCGGTTGCTGAGGCAAAAACCTGGGCGTGGGAGGAGTTTGACGAGGCCATGGAGAATAACTTCCAGACGGCTTCGAGGAAATTCTGATCCACCATCCGGCATCTCAGGAGGGGGAAGCAGTGCACCGTCAACACTGTTTACAGTGGAGATGGCGTACTGCTGACCTCGACTCGGGACGTCGTGAGTCGGATGGGGAGAATACTTCAAAGACTTCCTCAATTCTACCGACACGCCTTCCATTGTGGAAGCAGGGTCTGGAGACTCTGAGGTGGATCTCCAATCTCTGGGGTCGAAGTCACTGAGGCAGTTAAAAAACTCCTCGGGGGCAAGACCCCAGGGGTGGATGAGATCCGCCCGGAGTTCTTAAAGGCTCTGGATGTTGTGGGGCTGTCATGGCTGACACGCCTCTGCAACATTGCGTGGACATCGGGGGCGGTGCCTCCGGATTGGCAGACTGGGGTGGTGGTTCCCCTCTTTAAGAAGAGGGACCGGAGGTTGTGTTCCAACTACAGAGGAATCACACTCCTCAGACTCCCTGGTAAGGTCTATTCAGGGGTGCTGGAGAGGAGGGTCCGTCGGGAGGTCGAACCTCGGATTCAGGAGGAGCAGTGTGGCTTTCGTCCTGGCCATGGAACAGTGGACCAGCTATACACAGGATCCTCGAGGGGGCATGGGAGTTCGTTCAATCTGTCCACATATGTGTGTGTGTTTTCTATCAGCACACATCAGCACGCCATGATGCGTCAGTGCAGTAGTGTTGGAGTAGTAGTGCCTGTAGTTTGTGAATGCTGCATGCTGCCTCTGCTTGCCACTTTTCTGCTTTCAGCTACCGCCACGGGCTAGCCCTCTGTTTCCGGGGTGAAAAGAGGAGCCGAGTGCATAAGCCTTCTCAGCCGAACACAGCCTCTCCATTGCCAAGACTTGCACACGCCTCCTCGTGGCCACACACGGCAACTGGCACCCTGCGGTCCCAGGCTAAGTTGTGCAGGATCTCGGAGCAGCAGTGGGCCCCAGAGATGCGGCATGTAGGCCCACGGCATGTGTGTGCACACACCCTACTGCCCATCAACCACTGTCCCGGCTGTGGGTAAACAGCTCCAGCTATGGGTAAATAGTGAAGACCTCAATGGTGGACCAGGCGAAGGATGATGGCTGACCTAAGGGGAGGCGTCACAACGGCTGGGAAGGTGGATGAAGGTTGCAGAAGAAAACGGTCACCAGTCGTCTTGGTCTCCATGCCACTGGAATCTGACCCCGATCTGTTAAGAACAGTGTGGTGACTGTCTGTGCATCAGTCTCCCCACTTTAAACAAAGTCACACACAGGCTCTTTTTCCGGGAATCCACCTTACATCCTGGATTAAAGTCCTGTGGCGACCAGTAAGTGGCGACGGGGGCAGGATTGTGAAGTCTGGAAGCCCCTAGTCACAAGCTGGGACATCAGGCGGTGGATGTTAAATGATCGTTGGGCTCTTGGACCGAGGCAGAAAGAGCTCTTTGGTAGCTGCATCCATGACTGAGCAGCCCTTTTTAGGATCCACTCTGCTCACCCCTGACGGGGAAGGGGCTTGAAAAGGTGCCCAAAACATAGCCTGCCTCAAACCTCGCAACTAGGTTACCGCGTTCAGAGGGATCACTAATATACAGTCAAAAAGCACAGAAACATGAATTTTGAACCCTGGAATGTGCGCACACTAATAGACAGTGCAACCAGTGATAGACTGGAGAGGAGAACCGCCATCATTGCCAGGGAACTCCGAAGATGCCGGATTGACATAGCTGCTCTTTCAGAAACCCGACGGACAGAGGAAGGTCATCTGAAGGAGGAAAAGGGTGGATACACTTTTGGAAAGGAAAGGCCACAGATGAGCCTAGGATCCATGGGGTTGGTTTTGCCATCAACAACCAACTGATCAGTCAGCTCTCTGAACTCCCTGTGGGAATCAGTGAGCGCCTGATGACCCTCCGTCTGGTGCTGGCCAACAACCAGACGGCAACAGTTCTTAGTGGTTATGCACCTACCCTCGTTTCCGATGAGGAAGAAAAAGATACCTTCTATGCCTGTCTGGATGAGATATTGTCAAAAATCCCCAAGGAGAACAAGATCATTATGTTGGGAGATTTCAATGTCAGAGTGGGCCGAGACCACCTCCTCTGGAAGGGCACCATTGCAAAGGAAGGCATTGGAAACATCAACTCCAACGGGGTTTTGCTTCTTAGCAAATGTGCTCAATACGACCTTACCATCACCAATACCTTCTTTCGCCAGAAGAACAAACTCAAGGGTTCATGGAGACACCCTCGCTCTAAACAATGGTATCTTATTGCCTATGTAATTGTCAGAGCCAGGGATCAGCAAAGTGAGCATCACAAAAGCCATGATGGATTCAGAGGCCTGCTGGAGAGATCACCGCCTGATACGATCCACAATGTCCATCAGACTCAAGAGGAATAGGAGACTGCAAAATAAGCACAGCTGGCAGAGACTAAACCTTGAGAGCCTGAACAAAACTGCCACCCTGCAGCTGCTTCAGGCCTCTCATGGACAAAGCCTCAATCAGGAATACCCTGAGGACATTGAAGAACACTGGAGCCTGCTCAAGTCTTCCATCCTTGATACCTGCAGTGCCACTCTCGGGTTCAAGTCCAGAAAGCATCAGGACTGGTTTGATGAGAACGACACAGAGATATAACAGCTCATCTCCAAGAAAAGGGAAACCTTTCGTGTCTGGCAAAATGACATCACCTGCAAAGCAAAGAGACAGGCTCACTCTAGAGCCAAGGCTGACGTCCAGAGCCGGGTGAGGCAGATTAAAAACTCCTGGTGGACAGAAAGGGCACTGGAAATCCAGAGTTTGGCAGACTGGTGACACCAGAGGCTTTTTCAGCGCCATTAAGGCTGTCTACGGCCCAAGCCATCGCGGCCAAAAACCCCTACGCTCTAAGGATGGGCAGGAGCTGTTGAAGGACAACGAGTCCATAAACAACCGGTGGAGAGAGCACTTTCAGGAACTCCTCAATCGTGACAGCGCAACTCAGTCAGATTTCCTCAGTCACATCCCTCAGAGTCCCATAAGGGAAGACATGGGTGAACCTCCCACTTTAGCAGCGGTCCAAGATGCCATCAGGAGCCTGAAGAACAACAAGGCCTCTGGGCCAGATGGGATCCCAGCTGAGGTCCTAGAGGAAGGTGGACCAGAGCTCCAGCACCGCCTCCATGCCCTCCTTCTGAAGGTCTGGGAAAAAGAAGAACTCCCCTCGGAGCACAGGGACGCTCTGATAGTGACCATTTTCAAGAAAGAGGACAAAGCTGATTGCGGAAAATAAAGGGGCAACTCACTCCTTTCAACAGTTGGCAAATGACTCGCTCATGTTCTTGCCAATCACCTACTGCCACTGTCTGAGGAAGTTCTCCCAGAATCGCAGTGCGGTTTTCGTCCATCTAGAAGCACTGCAGACATGATTTTTACAGTACGCCAACTCCAGGAGAAATACCGTGAGCATAAACAGCCTTTGTTCATGGCTTTTATAGACCTGACAAAAGCCTTTGACACGGTGGATCGCCAGGCCCTATGGAGCATCCTTCTGAGGTATGGTTGCCCGCATAAATACGTCAGAATACTGCGATTATTAGATGACGGAATGACAGCCACAGTGCTCAGCAACAGCTCCTTGACTTAGCCTTTCACTGTAGAGACAGGGGTCAAACAGGGATGCATCATTGCACCCACCCTGTTCTCTGTCTTCATTGCCGCCATACTCCACCTCATTGACGAAGAACTACCACAGGGAATCCCAATTTGGTACAGAACTGATGGCAGGCTCTTCAAACTTAACAGGTTCAAAGCCAAAACCAAGATCAGAACCACCACGATCATGGAGCTCCAGTATGCGGACGATAATGTCATTGCAGCACACTCTGCAGAAGACCTCCAGAGCATCCTGAACACCTTTGCTAACGCATACAGAGCCCTGGGTCTGACCGTGGACATCAAGAAGACCCAGGTGCTACATCAACCCCCTCCCAACCAGCCATCTACTCTGCCCATCATAAATGTGGACAACACTGCACTTGAAAATGTTGACCACTTCCCCTACCTCGGCAGCCTTCTCTCCTCCAAAGCGGACATTGATTCTGAGGTCAACCATCGCCTGAGCTGTGCCAGTGGAGCGTATGCCAGACTCCGGAAAAGAGTCTTTGAAGACAGAGACCTCCAGGTTGACACCAAGTTCCTAGTTTACAAAGCTGTGGTTCTCCCCACCTTACTTTATGGAGCAGAATCATGGACAACCTACAGCAGGCACCTAAGATCTCTTGAACAACACCACCAAACAACCTTGAGGAAATACTAAGGATCAAATGGGAGGACAGATGCACAAACATCAGCGTTCTGGAGGAAGCCAGGATACCGAGCATCACCACCTTAATAATGCGGCACAAACTCCGATGGACAGGACATCTCATCCGCATGGCTGACACATGCCTCCCCAAACAGATGTTATACTCCCAGCTGGAGAGAGGTCCCCGAGCCCCAGGTGGGCAAAAGAAAGATTTCAAGGACAACTTCTAGGTCAATCTCAAGAAATTCCAAATAACATCTCAGGACAGGGAGCGCATCGCCTTGAACAGGAACAGCTGGAGGGCAGCGGTGCAAGAAGGTGCAGCAAATCACGAAAAGGAACTCCGCCGTGTCGCAGAAACCAAACGACACCTCCGTAAGGAAAGGCAAAAACAGGCTCCAGCACGACCACAACCCACCACCACTTTCCCCTGCCCATACTACACAAAAATATGTGCATCCTGGATCGGCCTCTACGCCCACCTGCTGACCCACAAGTAGACGACCCCGAGAAGAAGACAGTTATACTCATCCCGAGTGACCGCCGATGATGAGTCCACGTGTTTTGTGGACTTGGAGAAGGCGTTCAACCGTGTCACTCAGGAAGTTCTGTGGAGGGTGCTTCGGGAGTACTGGGTGCCGAGTCAACTGATAAGGGCGGTTCGGTCCCTGTATCACCGATGCCAGAGTTTGGTCCGCATTTCCGGCAGTAAGTCAGATTCGTTCCCAGTGAGGGTTGGACTCCGCCAAGGCTGCCCTTTGTCACCGAATCTGTTCATAACTTTGATGGACGGAATTTCTAGCCGCAGCCGAGGCGTTGAGGGTGTCCAGTTTGGGGACCTCAGCATTGCGTCTCTGCTTTTTGCAGACGACGTGGTGCTGTTGGCTTCTTCAAGCCGTGATCTCCAGCTCTCACTGGAGCGGTTTGCAGCCGAGTGTGAAGCGGTCGGGATGAGGGTCAGCACCTCCAAATCCGAATCCATGGTCCTCGGTCGGAAAAGGGTGGAATGCCCTCTCCGGATCGGGATAAGATCCTGCCCCAAGTAGAGGAGTTCAAGTATCTTGGGGTCTTGTTCACAAGTAAGGGCAGGATGGAGCGCAGGATCGACAGGCGGATCGGTGCAGCTTTGGCAGTAAGTATTTCAGTAGTACTATTCAAGGATTTATCTGCATCAAGTCAGAACCATTAACAATGAAATGAAAGAAAAGCAAAGCAAATGTAAATCTTACCTCCGCAAGTTACAATTTACAATATTGTGATAACATAAAATTTAAACCTAAACGGTGTCAATCCCAATTCATGATGCTGAGACAATATACTGTAAATAGTTGATGCAAACAGTGACGTTCATTCTTTTGAGAGGCTCTCATGACTAGCGATGTGTTAGGGTTTTCCAGGTTATCTTTATCATAGGATTATGTTGGAATGTAGACTATAATGATTAACCAATCTTGTCTTGCTCTCACAATGCAGTAAAATGAAGTGGTTGCTTCCTCTGCTTGAGTGACCAGCTGCAGAGGAAGCAATCAAAGTTGTTCTGTTTCCTAGCCGCAGCCGAGGCGTTGAGGGTGTCCAGTTTGGGGACCTCAGCATTGCGTCTCTGCTTTTTGCAGACGACGTGGTGCTGTTGGCTTCTTCAAGCCGTGATCTCCAGCTCTCACTGGAGCGGTTTGCAGCCGAGTGTGAAGCGGTCGGGATGAGGGTCAGCACCTCCAAATCCGAATCCATGGTCCTCGGTCGGAAAAGGGTGGAATGCCCTCTCCGGATCGGGATAAGATCCTGCCCCAAGTAGAGGAGTTCAAGTATCTTGGGGTCTTGTTCACAAGTAAGGGCAGGATGGAGCGCAGGATCGACAGGCGGATCGGTGCAGCTTTGGCAGTAAGTATTTCAGTAGTACTATTCAAGGATTTATCTGCATCAAGTCAGAACCATTAACAATGAAATGAAAGAAAAGCAAAGCAAATGTAAATCTTACCTCCGCAAGTTACAATTTACAATATTGTGATAACATAAAATTTAAACCTAAACGGTGTCAATCCCAATTCATGATGCTGAGACAATATACTGTAAATAGTTGATGCAAACAGTGACGTTCATTCTTTTGAGAGGCTCTCATGACTAGCGATGTGTTAGGGTTTTCCAGGTTATCTTTATCATAGGATTATGTTGGAATGTAGACTATAATGATTAACCAATCTTGTCTTGCTCTCACAATGCAGTAAAATGAAGTGGTTGCTTCCTCTGCTTGAGTGACCAGCTGCAGAGGAAGCAATCAAAGTTGTTCTGTTTCCTAGCCGCAGCCGAGGCGTTGAGGGTGTCCAGTTTGGGGACCTCAGCATTGCGTCTCTGCTTTTTGCAGACGACGTGGTGCTGTTGGCTTCTTCAAGCCGTGATCTCCAGCTCTCACTGGAGCGGTTTGCAGCCGAGTGTGAAGCGGTCGGGATGAGGGTCAGCACCTCCAAATCCGAATCCATGGTCCTCGGTCGGAAAAGGGTGGAATGCCCTCTCCGGATCGGGATAAGATCCTGCCCCAAGTAGAGGAGTTCAAGTATCTTGGGGTCTTGTTCACAAGTAAGGGCAGGATGGAGCGCAGGATCGACAGGCGGATCGGTGCAGCTTTGGCAGTAAGTATTTCAGTAGTACTATTCAAGGATTTATCTGCATCAAGTCAGAACCATTAACAATGAAATGAAAGAAAAGCAAAGCAAATGTAAATCTTACCTCCGCAAGTTACAATTTACAATATTGTGATAACATAAAATTTAAACCTAAACGGTGTCAATCCCAATTCATGATGCTGAGACAATATACTGTAAATAGTTGATGCAAACAGTGACGTTCATTCTTTTGAGAGGCTCTCATGACTAGCGATGTGTTAGGGTTTTCCAGGTTATCTTTATCATAGGATTATGTTGGAATGTAGACTATAATGATTAACCAATCTTGTCTTGCTCTCACAATGCAGTAAAATGAAGTGGTTGCTTCCTCTGCTTGAGTGACCAGCTGCAGAGGAAGCAATCAAAGTTGTTCTGTTTCCCACAACATCGTAAAACACCCCCTGCTCTGGTCTTACCAGAGGCCGGTTCACCAAACCTGTCCATTCTCACCCCCACTCTGCTTCTCCTAATAAATATGCCCTTACAGGAGGGAGAGAGTCAGAGCTCTATTCGAACATCGCTGCACGCACAGCGACGAATGGACTCTCCACCTGCAGGTGTCCAAAAGGACTTACTTGTCTCCCGTGTGGTTCTTGCAAAATAAGTTGGAGTGAGCAAATCTCTAACAGGATGGGAATTGATAAGATTTTTACGATTCCAAAAGCACTGTGGATTCCGTTTAACGATTCAATTCTTCATCAATTCTCATTTAGGAAAAAGAAGCACACAGAATTATGATCATTTTGTTTTATATATTGCAACTTTGTGTAAATATGACATTACAAACCTAAAAGTGAAGAATGCAAAAGGCTTTAACTACAAACTCTGTCACTTTGTTCGCAAAATAGCAAACGATTCCAAGGAATTGGTAACTCAATTCCCATTCCTACTCGACTCCATACACGGACCCTATCTTAAAATGCACAATAACAGTGTTTCAGTGAAAAAATAACTGAAGTTGGCAGTAACAGTGGCAACATAAGACGGCTGCGAGGGGCCTACAGATAGGGGAGAGTGGGGTAAGTAGTGGCAATTTTTACTTAAAGTGCCCTTAAAGCAAGGGGATAACAGTAATGCCTCCAACTAAGATATCTACATATAGTTTAGGATGTTGTGCATCTCTGGGGACAAATACTTTGGATCTTAAACAAACTGTTCGAGAAATACAGCTTTAGAAAAAAAGTGCTTTTATGGCATAACTTGCCCCAGGTAGGTAAGTTGTGCCATTAGAGAAAATACACTGGGGTAAATTGTGCCATTGATAATTGAAGTAAAACAGATCATTTTAATCTCATAAATGATAATGCTATATAAAAGAAAGACAAATTCAATAAAAATGACATCTTTAACTTTTATTTAAAGTTTTAGCAACATCAAAGGCCACTTTTCTATAACAAGGCCTATACAGTCACATGAACACCTAATTGAGTCTTGGAAATATGAACTTCAGCTCCTTTCTGGCTGTACCACCAAGTTTTGTGGTGTGGTGTGAACATGTAGGCTACTCAGAACAAAATCAAAATTCCAAAATGAGCACCTAATCATCTGCAGCTGAATCTCTTCCCAGATTCGGCCTACTACTGAAAATCCCACGTGTCAATGCTGCAGGGGAATGTAAATGTATGCTCCCTTCTGGCTGTGCCACCAAGTTTTTGGGGTGTGGGTAATTTCTTGAGCACATCACCTCTAGGGATGACTCCTTCATCATTCTCTCTAGATGTGAAAATGAGCTTACCATCAAGAGACCTCTTAGAACTTTGCTTCAGAAACTTTGCACTAATCCCGTCGCCTTCAACATTCTCCACCAATCCAACATAGTTATAGGATTTGGATTTTTTACCCACAAACCTCACAATGACAAAGTCACCAGCAGACAGATTCTTGTCACCATCATCATCATCTCTCTGGACACCTGAACTGTCATATTCAGTGACATCACTAAGTGGAAGCGGAACTCTCTTCTGAGCTACTGGGGAGCACTTTATTTTTTGATTCATTTTGTTTTGACCCTTTCAGGCTTCCCTTTTTATTTCCACTCCTTTTCAGCCTGTTTCTTTTCTCTGCTGTGCATCTTGTCCAGGCCATCTTCTGCCTCATCATTGGTGGTGGAATTTTCTTCTGAGCTACTGTACACGGTCATTTTCTTCTTGGTTTTGTTTTGATTTGCAGCTTTCATAGCCCTTTTCTTCTCTCTTTCATTCTTTTTCTTTTCCTGTTCAGCTTTTTTATCTTTATCTTCTGCCAGTGGCACAACTTACCCCAGGCCATTTGGCACAAATTACCCCCAGACCCACCATTTTGAAAAAAATGCATCCCCCTGCTGTTTTGAGCAAGCATCATGCTAAATGTATGGACTCATGCTGTAGCTTACTAAAGCACTAAAACATGTGGGAACTGTTTTCAAAGTTGTTTATAATTTTTCAAACACAGCAATAAAAAAACCTTAATCATAGAAATTTTATTTTCGAGGGCAAAACATTTTTTTTTTAACTTAAATGTGCTTACCTCTCAAGCCACGCCCCTTCTCTGCAGGATGAGTGAAATGGATGCCCCTTCAAAAATAGGTGGTCACATGACCAACTTCTTCTATGGTTTTCTGGAAAACAGGGGTGGAACTACTTGCCCCTTGGCACAAATTACCCCACTCTACCCTACTCAATTTACTGTATATACTACATATAAGAAGGCAAATAAGGTTCCTTTGCCAGCCTCCCACACCTGGCAAAGGGAAAGGGCAATTCACTAGGTAACTATGAGTACAAGAACAATTAAACCACTATGTGCTGTGTTTCTTACTATAAAGTACACATGTGGCAAATGCAGCCTCCCACACCTGGCAAAGGGAAAAGGCAATTCACTAGGTAACTATGAGTACAAGAACAATTAAACCACTATGTGCTGTGTTTCTTACTATAAAGTACACATGTGGCAAATGCAGAAAAGTGATGGTGTGGTCATGCCTATTACATTCAAACAAAGATGATTTTTGCTCAAATCTGGACAAAGATTTCAAATAGTGCTAATAAAAAAAAGAAAAAGCAGTGAAAAAGCTAGATGTCAACCGAGGCAGCACGGCGGGCCGGCCCGGGCAGGATTGCTCCGCCCACAAAAGGTGACCGCTGCCATCTCCCACCGCATTTTAATCATCCCAAAAGTCAGGACACACACTCATGGCGAGGCATTGTTTTAGTTTTACAGCCCCCGTTTGTGGACTAGTCTGCCGGAGAACCTCAGAGCTGCAGAAAATGTTCATGTTTTTAAGAACCCGCTCAAGACATACCTTTTCAATTTAGCTTTTAATTGAAATGTATTTAATACATTTATTTTGTCATCAACCTTTGTTATATGTGTTATTTTAAATGTCTTTCAATTTAACTCATTCTGCTTTATTTATAGTCCCCCTTCTGTATCTATTATGTTAGTTTTACTCATAGGTCGGCAACCCATGGCTCCGGAGCCACATGTGGCTCTTTCATCCTTCTGTTGTGGCTCCCTGTGACTTTGGAAAATAATGAGTATTTTATAAAAATTAAATTTTATTTTAGTTTGTTCATTTTAAAATATAATTCTGAATTTGAAGATTATGGTAAACTTGTAACTTTAAAATTAAACGTTTTTAATATTTTTACCGCCCAAAATATGCGTCACATCCGCCGATGTGCGACGTTCGAATTCCTGGCGTCCCTCACATGTGTGTGCGTGCATACGTGCGTGCATGCATGTATGTGAAATATAAAAGTGACATTAATACACAACTACTATATATTAAGTGAAGTAGTCCTTTTTTTTTTTTAATTCAGGAGGACAACTGGCTGCACACTCCAGGACACGTGATGGGACAGAAGCAGACTGCGCATTTTTTTGGTTTGCATTGTTCGTTCAGTGCTGGTGGATAATATTTGGATAAGTTTAGATTTTTATCTCATAAATAAGAGGACAGGTGACTGCAGGCTGTTTGCATTTTTTGTTCAGTGGGTTGGATAAGTTTGGATTTTTATTTCTTAAATACGAGGACTCAAATAGACACCGTATTTTATTTGAAATTAAGCATCAACCAAGTGTAAAATGCTTTTTGTTACATGCAGAAATAAAAGTCAGTGTTCTCTGCAGCAGTTTGTTGATTTCATTTTCATAAATGCAATAGTTTTTTGTACGTAGCATAATATATACATGCATAATATATATAATGATGTCAAAATGGGTTGTGGCTCCGGGTGCTTTCTTTTCATTGGGGGGCGGTCCCAAATGGCTCTGAGTAAAAAAGGTTGCCGACCCCTGGTTTTACTTAAGCATTCATGGTTTAGGATGTTTATTTTACTTTCTAGTTTTCTACTGACAAATAATTTTAGGCTTTTGAAATATTGTTCACTTTCACTTAGTTCACTTTCCTCAGTGTTTCCTCAAAGGAAGCCTTCTGGGGCGGGTGCTGCTCTGGGACGTGGTTGTGGCTTTAACACACAGGGTCCTCGACTGCAATTGATGCAAGTACTTGTAATGCTGCTGGATTGGGGACTCCGTGGTGATGGCCTCCGGCAGCGGCTGATGGTACAGTCCTGCTTAATGGCTCCTTAAGGTGGTGCATTCGTCCCCTGGATGCCCTCTTTAGGCTTCTCAGTCTGGTTGTTTTCATTTATGATTACTGATGTGTGTGTGTGTGTGTGTGTGTGTGTGTGTGTGTGTGTGTGTGTGTGTGTGTGTGTGTGCGTGCGTGCGTGCGTGCGTGCGTGCGTGCGTGCGTGCATGTGTGTTTGTTTGACCCGGAACCTTTTATGTGTGTGAACTCGCGAAGAACACAATCTACAAGAGTACAGTAATCCCTCGTTTATCGCGGATTCCTTTCACCCCTCCAGAATGCTGCTCCAGGTGGTAGAGACAGCAGAGGGCGTGATTATTTTTCATGAACATGCTTGTCCCAGAGTTCCTACACATGTGAAATTTCAAAATTCAATACTTTTTACATTTGATATTGATATTAATGCTAATTTCCAGACTTCTTCACCTAATCAGATGCTTATATATCAGAGTTATTGCTCGACCAGGTGTACTGTAGATGTGAGTTCAAAAAAGTCAGATTAGCTAGAAAACAATAAATGCATATGGTCGTATACACTAATTAGTTTAACTCCCAAGTATTCAGATTTATATACATGAATATGTGTTCTGAATAATCATTAAACGCTAGTGAAACACAATGTTCAATGGCTTGCAATAGAGATTCTTAAACGTTGTTGCACAATGACAATCTGAAGGAGGGGGTAATGTTTCATACAAAAAAAATGGGCAGCAAGGAAAAGTAGCTCCGATTATGTTGAGATAGAACAAAACTACAAGGCATCAATATTGAGTTCATAATCAGGAGGGGAGAAAGCATGAACCACCTTGGGACTAACAAATAAGGTTATTGTAATCAATATTGAAAGAGGCTGTTCGAATGATGTTTGCAGGAATTAACGCTATCCAAGAGACAGGCAGGATGATCATAGCGCAAAGTTTACGAAAAAGGACAAGAAGACCAATAGCCCCCACCTTCTTAGAATTGTACTAAAAGTAGGCATAGCTATATATTGTAAGGACCGCCTGAATTAGCATCCACTTTTCTGATCTCTGCCTGAGTGGTGGAAATGATGCGAGATTGAAAGGCGGTCCAGCGCTGATTGTAACTCTTTTCTGAACACAAACTAATAATATAATCTGATAAAATTCAACTCTTTTTGTGTAAGCTTGATTTTTGTGTCAGTGTGCACCATCCTTAATAGAACAAAAATGACAACGCATTAAGTAAATTGGTTGTGTGACATGGAGGGTGAATGGCGTTCTCCTGCTCATACTAAATCTTCCAACAGTACAATTATCATTGGTTAACAAAAGACGTGTAGGTGTGAACCGACATGGAGGGGAAGACGATTGGTGACGCAAAGTCCATTAATACAGATAACTGTAGACTTCAAAGTGCACTAACTGCCTATATTAATTTCACTTGGCAAAATAAAATATGAATGGAACAAAACAAAGAAATGTTTTTGAGAAAACAAAAGCTGAGTCATAACTGTAAAGATTATGACTGACAACGACTGTGAACCACCGAGTTTTTACTCCCTGATTGCCTTTTAAACCTGATTGCAACAACGTGAAAGAGCCTTACCTCAGACAAAAACTCTTATTCAGTGCTCTCCTGCTTTCTTTGCAAAACTGAATGCTTTTTATGGCAGGTTTGCTAAGCCCCAATCCAAAAACACCTGGACTCCCAACACCAACAGCTGTCCATCAGTCAAAGTTGACAAGCAGAGGGTATTATCCATATTAGGTCGCATAAATAGATCTAAATCCTGTGGTCCAGATGGCTGGGGGGGGGGGGGGGCAAGGTGCTGAAGGAATGCGCAGCTCATCTGGGAGATGGGATTACTCGCCTCAAATCTTTCCAGCTCCTTCCATCAGGACATCGAGACAGGGTCCCTCGTGCCAGGAAAAATGTCTACAAAATGTATGTGTTCCTTCTGATGTAACTGTTTTAAACAAATTGCATTTTTAGCTACACTTACTATTTATTGAGATCTTTATATGCTGTTGTTGTTTTTTTTTATGTGTGCGATTGTGACTTATGGAGCATACCAAAATATAAATTCTGTTTCTTTTCAGACAATAAAGCTTTTTGAATTCCAATTCACAATTTCCTACATTTTGGAGTCATACTATTTCTTTCCTGTGGCAACCTCTCAGGGCGTGATGTTGAAGGGTAAATCCAATTCCATAAGTTTCAAAGAGAATCTAAATTCTATTCAGTACTACAGCAAAAACATTTTTCTAGTTTCATATTCTTAAAGCAAATTCCCAGTTATTGCATTAAATTTGTTTTAGTAATAGAGCAGCAGATGTAAGCCATTAGGCTGGCAACACTGTACTTGCTGTCAAATCTTCAATAACTGTGGATTGTGACAAAAAAATTGTGACAGGGTATCAAGATGGTTGCTGTTTTTTCCTAAAAAAAAGTTAAAAAATTGTTTCAGTTACACTAAAAAAAAAAGATGTTTAGTAAGTACGATTAAAAAAATTGTCAACATTATCATATTATTACCATAACATTTGGAATTATATTTGTACTACTATTCCTTTAATAGTTATTATGCTAATGTTTTTTTATTTCTATATTATTATTTCTATTGTTACCGGGTGACATTTGATTTACCGTAATTTCCGGACTATAAACCGCACCGGACTATAAACCGCACCAGCTAAAATTCGGGGATATTTTAATTTTTTTCTTACATAAGCCGCACCGGACTATAAGCTGCATGTGCACACGAGTTTTTTTTACAAAGAAAGACAGTACACAGAAAGCCTTTTTAAAGTTTTAATAACATACTTTAACATGTCTTTCTAAACATTGCCTGTGACGCAGCAGTAGTACCGCAGCAACACGGAAGTGTGCACTGCTTTGTGTAATCTCTGAGTCACATGGCAGAGTAAGAGAAAGGGTTTAGAGCCCTTTGACGCAGGTCACCTAGCGTGCATTCCTACTAAAGCTCATAATAGTCACAAGCAACACAGCCAGAATAAGCAGCAGCCATAGTAGTGTTTCAAAATAGTATTTTTGTTGTTGTTTTTTCTTCAAGATACCGCACAACAGTGGTCCACAGCCTTTTTATGAGTGTATAAAAGTGATCAAGTCATCACAAAAATCACAAAAAAAATCGTATATAAGCCGCACCTGACTATAAGCTGCAGGGTTCAAAATTTTGGGAAAAAGTCGCGGCTTATAGTCCGGAAATTACGGTAGTTTGTCTGAACACATCTGTTACTCCCACATCATTCCTTTATGCATTTGCCACATGTGAACTTGTTACAATAAACACAAAATGATATTGTATTTGTCATATGCACAGTGCAGTAGTGCGCGACATTGCTTACAGATTGTCTGAACACATATGGCACTCCCAAAAAATCTCCTTTCTGTATTTTCAACAATTTAACTTGTTGTTATAAACACAATGCTTAGTGGCATGGTTATTCTTGCAGCAACACTTAACCTGGCACAATGCCCTTTTACCTGTGTCAGGTGCAGGTTGTTGCTGCTGAAGGTTTTCCTTATACACCTCCTTGGCTGTCATCAGGTCTCCTCATCTACAGGGTGACCCTATGTTTGCGATTTGATTTGTGACATGTCGAAATAATGTGCAATTGACAAAGATACTATTCGAATTATATACGAAAATAGGAAATTTAGTCAATTTTACCAGAATCAGAATTCCGCACAAGAGTTATTTCTACTCCATCGGAAACACACATCCTGTCTAAAGCTTGCTGTGTGCTGTAAACCTTTGGCATCTTTGCTTTAACCCCCCACGCCCTTCCTCATTTACCGCATAAGGAAAGGAGGCCTAATGATATGTAAAGTACCCCACCACGCTGCCATTTTGCCACGCTTGGTAGAAAAAGGAGCAGTGTGAAAATGCTGGTCGTCCTAGTGTTAAAAACAACCATGTGAAGGACTTGGTATGTATTTGCCAGTTTTTTTGTCATGATGTTACTTTTTAATTGTCAATTTTGTTATTTGAATTATCAGTTGATAATGAACACTGATGTAATTATATGAGCCAAGCAGAATCCAATATTCACCAAGACCGTATCATGATACTGTGTCACACAAACATTGTGCAGTAGTTGAAGTGGCTTGAAAAAGCATGGATAAATCAATATATTTCTTTAAAGCTTCATATGTTTTTGTTTTGGAAAATAGAGCTGTTGTAAAGAGTCTTGAAAACATGAATATTTATATATTTTTTAATAGTTCAATTTCCATACTTTTTCAGACATGGAAATGTATGAATCCAAATTTGATACTTTTCCATACTAGTCTAGGAAGCCTGAGGTCCACAGGCTGCAGATCTGGAATTCTTTATTCACATGCTTAGCACTGTTGCTGAAGATTTTATCTTGCGTGACATTATGCATTGTAGCAGTTCAATTTCAGTTTGGTTTTTTTTGGGGTTGAGATTAAAGGTAATTTTTTTCAGATAAATGTGGTCAGCTTCTTAAATGTACAATCTGTGGTGCATTTGATGGCTCTACTATAACTATAGATCTTAAAAGTGATGGTGCAGCCAGAAATTTGAAATCATCAGGACATGCAAACTTGATAGAATTATTATGTGTTTAACGTGAGTGTTCAACTAACCATTTTCCATTTGTAGATTATTTTGATGTGACTTGCATCCTTTTTCTGGTACCACAATAAAATCACTGCAATCATCATCATCATCATCATCCTCTTCAACTGATGAGGCCTTAATGACAGAAGGAAATGTGTTTTTAGTGTAAATAATAAATAGAAAACAACATACATTCCTAAGTTGTAGCCCTTTTCAAACTCATTAAGAGTGAAAAAGTCAGCAGCTCAAATTTACCGGTTGTCAGTGTGCACATATTTGCTTCTGACGTAGCAATCAGCAGTAAAAACAGAGATTTTGACACGGGTTAAACTGCATCTCGGCAACATGTATCTCATGGTTGCAAAACAAAGACCCTGCATGACTCGTTTTAAGATGGTGAAGGAACAGAGAAACAGAGAAAAACTAATGGCTCGGCAGAAAATGGGCTAGTTTAATCATGCCGTGAATTGTAATTGGAAGTGCTTGTCTGACATCACGCTGCTGCTGCTCTAGAATAGAGCACTTTCAAATTTGAGGCGCCTTGCTGTTACGGCATTACAAGTTGCTGGACCGCTCTGTCACCCAACAAGCCTTAATTCAGTTGCCGCCACCCCTAACCAAATACACAAACAGAAAATATTTCGGGGTAATTATAATTGGATGTTTTTACAATTTACAGATTGTGCATAGAGCACGAAGGTCTTTCCCACCCACATTGGCAGAACAGAGATAGTTGTTAAAAAAATATATATTCTCTGCTTCACACTGCAGCAAACAAACAAAAAATTGTTTATGGGAATTGTTTGCAGAATTTGACTCTGACCGTCCTATTGACCTCTGGGAGCTGTTTCTCAGATGAAAGAATTAAGTCTACTGCTACTAACCTAGTTTGGATAGGTTGTCAACCTCTGAAAAACCAATTGTCTCTGTTTATCACTACAAGGTTAGTTGTATTTAATATTAGATCACCGGTTAACAAATCATGGATGATGAATGAAATTCTTATGACATATGATCAAGACTTCTCCTCAGTGAAACATGGGTGACAGAGGCAGCACCAACTACGTAAGTGGAACTTCATGAACACATTTCACGTTGAGAAAAAAGGTAGGGTAATTTGATGTAATTTTTGAATGATTAATTTATCCATCCATCTATTTTCTGAACTGCTTATCCGCACGAGGGTGGAGTCTATCCAAGCTTACAAGCTTGGCAGTCGGCGGGGGACACCCTGAACTAGTTTCCAGCCAATTGCAGGGAACATATAGACCAGGGGTGCCCAATACGTCGATCGCGATCGACCGATCGCCTAGCAACTACTGGTCGATCGCGTGACATTAAAATGTTTTTGGGTTTTTTTCGCACTTGACGCGTGCGCAAACAGCGGCGCTAACAACACAACACTAACGCTCGCGAGTTCCCTCCAATTGTCAGATCCCTGTTTTTTCTCTTAAACTTAAGAAAGGGTATAAAAAGGGCAGCTGGACATAATAAAAAGATTTTAAAAAACGTATCACTTTCATAGGGAATGGGAGGACTTTTGTGCGCTACTGACGTCAAGTCAAGTTTATTTATATAGCCCTAAATCACAAGCAGTCTCAAAGGGCTTCACATAGACAAAACAAATTGGCAATTATTCTCAAAGCATCCCCTGATCTTAAGCTCCCAAGAGGGCAAGGAAACACTCAAAAAAGCCCTACTAGGGGAAAAATGAGAAACCTTGAGAAGGGACCACAGATGGGAGGATCCCCCTTTCAGGATCACCAGGCTGCAATGGATGCAGAGAGGGCACATAAAATACATACTGTATTTGCCGGTGTATTGGTCGACCTTTTTCGATCCAAAATCGACCGAAAAAAATCGACCTCGACTTATACACCGAGTCATAAAATTTAACTTCGTATTCATCGCTTCAAATGTGATGGTAACCAAGGCCGTTTCTCATGCATCTCATTGTGCGTTGCACTTAGAAAATTTGAACCGGGCGGCGTGCGCGAGTGCGCGGCCCGCTGGAAGTCGAATGAGGCTCAGCGATCTCCTCCGCGGTGCTTCTAAACAGCCGATCCGCTCGGCGGGGGCTATTTTCGCCCACTCGGCGCGTGCGCACGGCCTCCCGGATGTGCCGGGCGGCGTGCGCGAGTGCGCGGCCCGCTGGAAGTCGAATGAGGCTCAGCGATCTCCTCCGCGGTGCTTATAAACAGCCGATCCGCTCGGCGGGGGCTATTTTCGGCCACTTGGCGCGTGCGCACGGCCTCCCGGATGTGCCGGGCGGGTGCGCGAGCTCGCCGGCCGCTGGAAGTCGAATGAGGCTCCGCGATCTCCTCCGCGGTGCTTATAAACAGCCGATCCGCTCGGCGGGGGCCATTTTCGGCCACTTGGCGCGTGCGCACGGCCTCCCGGATGTGCCGGGCGGGTGCGCGAGCTCGCCGGCCGCTGGAAGTCGAATGAGGCTCCGCGATCTCCTCCGTGGTGCTTATAAAGTGCCGATCCGCTCGGCTTGGAGCTATTTCCGGCCTCCCGTTGGTGCCGGGCGGCGTGCGCGAGCTCGCCGGCCGCTGGAAGTCGAATGAGGCTCCGCGATCTCCTCCGCGGTGCTTATAAACAGCCGCATGCGCACGGCCTCCCGGAATTTGAACACATTTCGTCAATAAATTTCGCATATTGAATTTTGAAGTTTAATATAATGCAACAATTGAGCTCGACTTATACAAAGGATATATCATAAAATCGTAAATTTCCGTCGAATTTTAGGGGGTCGACTTATACACCGAGTCGACCTGTACACCGGCACTATAAAAAAAATCAAAGAAAAAGTGGATGTTCAAGTCAAAGTGAAGAGCTGCAGGAGGTGCCCTCGATTGTCCTGGCAGTGTCTTCGAGGAGGGTAATCCGCTGCAGTTCCCTCATCTTGATTGGTCCACGAGAATTCAGACATCCGCTGTCAGCTTGGGTGTCACCTAACCACCTCCCCAGCTGGGGAGTGGTGGGAGGGGATGGGGGGAGGGAGCGAAAACACAAACTCCAGCCGAATTGGCCACTACAGGTTAATTAAAGGCGATATCATAGAAATGTGTCTTTAAATGTGTCTTAAATGTTTCTCCTGAGGTAGCAGTTCTAATATCGATTGGTAGGGCATTCGCAAGCTCTGGAGCCCGAATAGAAAATGTTCTAGACCCATACATTTTTTTGGCCCTCGGGGTCACTAAGAGACAAGTGTTTTGCAAGTGGAGGTTACGAGACGGAACGTGAGGAACAACTAGGTCGACGAGATATGAAGGCGCTAAGCCATGCAATGATTTATAGAGAACCTTCAAGAACCTTAAATGGACCGGGAGCCAATGTAAGTTGGCTAATATTGGGGTATTGTGATCAAATTTTCTTGTCTGTGAGAGTAGCCTTGCAGCAGCATTTTTTACTAACTGTAGACTTTTGATACTGGACTTAGGAAGACCAGAGAATAAAGCATTACAGTAGTCCAGGCGCAACGTAATAAACGCATGAATAATAGTTTCCGCATCACCGGTCGAAAGGATCGGACGAATCTTAGCAATATTACGAAGATGAAAAAAAACACAATTCTAGTTATGTTCTTAATGTGCTTTGGAAAGGAGAGCGTTTGGTCAAATATTACCCCGAGATTAGTTACAGTATCGCTCTGAGTGATAGTACGGTTATCAATAGTTATAGTGGTTTCCTTAAATAAGTGGTGATAACATGCTGGACCAATTATCAACATCTGAGTTTTATCTGGGTTAAGACGAAGGAAATTGAGACATCTATTGCTAGATCTCCGCAAGACTCGCCTCAAGATTACAACAGTCCCGCGATAACGGCATATATAATTGAGTGTCATCCGCGTGACATTGAAAACTAATATTATATTTACGTATTACAGTCAAACCTCGGTTTTCGAACGTCCCGGTTCTCGAACAAATCGGAATTCGAACGAAAAATTAAAGATTTTTTTGCTTCGGTTGTCGAACAAATTTCAGAGGTCGAACCTCGCGAGATGAGCCGAGAGGACCCGAGAAAACCCGATGCCGACTGACTCCGTTGTTATTGTATTTTCGTTACTTTGAGGACTGTGGTGGAGAGAGTGAGCAGAACCAGATTCCTGGGGGTGCACATCAGTGAGAACCTCTCCTGGTCCACCAACACCGCATCACTGGTGAAGAAAGCTCAGCGCCGCCTGTACCCCCTGTGGAAACTCAGGCATGCAAGTGCTCCTCCGGCGGTCATGACTACATTCTACAGTGGCACCATTGAGAGCGTCCTCTCCAGTTGTATCGCTGTTTGGGGTGGTAGCTGCACTGAATACAACATGAAGGCCCTGCAACGCATAGTGAACACCGCTGGTAAGATTATTGGTGTTTCCCTCCCCTCCCTGAAGGACATTTACACCTCCCATCTCACCCGCAAGGCGACCACGATTGTGAGTGATGTGAGTCACCCTGCTCTCTCTTTGTTTGATCTTCTGCCCTCTGGGAAGAGGTACAGGAGCTTGCGCTCCCGCACCACCAGACTCACCAACAGCTTCATACTCCAGGCTGTTAGGATCCTGAACTCTCTCCCCCCTTCTGCGTAGCATCCTGTACATTTGTGCTATATTCTGACTGTCCGCTGTATGAACACTTGCTCCATTTTTGCTCCTCTTATTTATTATGTTATTTGTTTATTTATTATTTATTCATCACTCTTATTTATTCATTGTTTGTGCCTTCTTGTTTTTATTTTTTGTGTTGTTTACTTGTAGTATGTACGTACATATATTGTGTACTATGTCTTGCCACCGTGGGATAGTGGGAACGTAATTTCGATCTCTTTGTGTGTCTTGGCATGTGAAGAAATTGACAATAAAGCAGACTTTGACTTTGACGTCCTGTGAAACCTCACTGAAAGCTAACGAGGCAGCCTTTGCTTGCTCTGAACCCCTCGGCACCCTCCCCCTCTCTCTCCATTCTCCTTTTTGCAGTAATATTTTTCTCTCTGCTGCCACTTCTCAATGACAATGACAACACAATTAGGGGTCATTCACAATTTATCAACATTTTCCAAACTGTACAAAGTGGACTTTTTCGAGGCATTTCGCCTGGTATATTATCCTCTACGTATATCTTACAGTGAATAGACCATCCATCCATCCATCCATCCATCCATCCATCCATCCATCCATCCATCCATCCATCCATCCATCCGATACCAATTGTCACGGGCGTGCTGGAGCCTATCCCAGCAGTCATCGAGCAGTAGGCACGGGACACCCTGAACTAGTTGCCAGCCAATCGCAGGGCAGTGAGTAGACTACATAAAGAAAATGTTTTTACTTTCTTGTCAAAAACATTGTGTATTGTTTTACTCAATAAACATGTAGATATTAAAGTACAATATTTTCTTATTTTCTTTAGCGCCTGTAAGCAGCAGGAGCCACCTTGAAATCTTTCCAAAGCAATTCAATGTTTAGTATGTATCCATCACACCCTCAACACCAAGAATAAGATCTAATCACAATGGAACAAAACACCCAACAGAGGTTATAGTTCACAGATATCCAAGAACTGTTCCGATGAACGAACGCCATAAGGCACACTTAAAAGCCTTTAATTTTCTCAAAAAACGAAGGTGCACCTTTTAATAAGGTGCGCTGTGTGTGGACCAAATTCTGTAAAGTTGTTTAGTGTGGCTTCTATAATATACAGGTGTATGAATAAATAATAAACAAGATGGCGGCGGAGTGGTTGCACAGCGAAGCCAGAGGTCCGATCAGATTTCACAAATACGTACGTAGTTATTTACCTTACAGTTGTAAGTCTACTAATCCAAAATAGTCGTGTGTTGTTATCCTACACTCGGCAACATCCCCTGTATATAGGATTACAACATCAACACGCTGGATTGGAAGGTTTACGAATCGACAACAACATTGCTAGCTCTCCGTGGCTACCCAATGCGACTCAGTCGGCTGGCTGTATCGCGCACCCGGCTAGAAAACGTAAACAAAAGGCGTGGCAAACACACAGGAGCACAGGCTAGGCTGGGGCTAGCGCCTCACCGTCCGGCACTTCCTAGCCTACTCCTGGCCAATGTCCGTTCTCTGGTGGACAAAATGGACAAACTGCGGCTATGGATTTACACCAAGAGATGGATTAAGGACTGCAACGTCATGATTTTCACAGAATGATGGCTCCGTAGCGTTATCTCCGACAGCGCTGTTGAGCATAGTGAATACGGCTGGTAAGATTATTGGTGCTTCGCTCCCCTCCCTGAAGGACATTTACACTTCCCATCTCGCCCGCAAGGCAACCTCGATTGCGAGAGATGCGAGTCACCCGGCTCACTCTTTGTTTGACCTTCTGCCCTCTGGGAAGAGGTACAGGAGCCTGCACTCCCGCACCACCAGACTCGCCAACAGCTTCTTTCACCAGGCTGTTAGGACCCTGAACTCGCTACCCCCTTCTGCGTAGCGTGCGGCACTATTGCGCTATTTTCTGGAATGTCTGCTGTACGCGCACTTGCTCCGTTTTTGCTCCTCTTATTTATTTATTTACTTATTTATTTATTGTGTTATTTATTCATTATTTATTCAGCACACTGTTGTTATACTTGTTTACTTGTTTGTCTGTTGTGGGCCATGTCTTGTCACCGTGGGATTGGGGGGACGAAATTTCGGTTTCTTTGTGTGTCTTTGGCATGTGGAGAAATTGACAATAAAGCTGTAGAGGCTTGTGCGTCTTTATTGACAAGGCTTGGTGTTCAGACAGTTCCACAATTGAGAGTCACTGTTCTGCTGATGCAGAATATCTCGTTGTGAAAAGTAGACCCTTCTACCAGCCCAGGGAATTCACAGCAACTGTAGTCATTGCTTGCTACATAGCCACCAATGCTAACGCTAAGCAAGCTATGAAGGAGCTACATGGTACCATCAGCAAACACCAGAACTTACATCCAGAGGCAGCCTTTATAGTAGCAGGAGACTTCAATCACTCCAATCTAAACACTGTGCTCCCCACGTTCTATCAACATGTCACATGTCCCACTAGGGGAAAGAAGATATTAGACCATGTTTACTCTAACATCAAGGATTCATACAAGGCCGTTTTCCTCCCCCACCTGGGACAATCAAACCAGCTCTCTTTCTTCCTCCTGCCCAGATACACCCCCCTCATTAAACGTGTGAAGCCCTCTGCTAAGTCTGTTTGGATCTGGCCAGAGGGGGCTGACACTGAGATGGGGAGACAGCTGCAGGACACCGAGTGGAAGAGGTTTGCCACCCAGGCCACCAGGGAGTCCGTCATTGATATTGACTCCTACGCCTCCTCTGTGGTGGATCACATCAAATCCATCATTAACAGTGTCACCACCACCAAACGGATTACCACATTTCCAAATCAGAAGCCGTGGATAAACAGTGAGGTCCGTCTACACCTTAAAGCACGTGACGCTGCCTTCAGATCTGGGGACAAGCAGGCCTACTCCTCAGCCAGGGCTGCCCTTAATAAAGCAATAAAACAGGCCAAGCACAGCCACTAGCTAAAGGTGGAGGATCATTTCAACAACAACGATCCCCAGCGCATGTGGCAGGGCATCCGGGCCATCTCTGACTACAAACCCTCCACTGCAACCAACCCCTCCCCCGACGAACTCAACCATCACTATGTCCGCTTCGACAGAGACAATCAGGAGACGGCCACAAGGACTGCCCTCCCCGCTGATCACCAACCCCTCACTCTCTCAACCACTGAAGTGTGTGCGGCACTGAAAAGGACAAATGCACGCAAGGCAGCTGGCCCTGATGGAATCCCCGGCCGGGTGCTCAGGAACTGTGCTGAGCAGCTGACGGAAGTGTTCACCAACATCTGCAACCTGTCTCTGGCCTAGGCAACTGTCCCGTTGTGCTTCAAGACCACCTCCATTGTGCCGTTGCCTAAACACTCCTCTGCGAAGGGCCTCAATGACTACTGCCCAGTTGCACTCGTCTCCCACTTCATAAAGTGCCTCGAGAGGCTGCTCCTGGGTCACGTCAAATCTGGGCTCTCACCTTCTCTGGAAAAACACCAATTTGCCTACCGAGCAAACAGGAGCACGGATGACGCCATCTCCTCTGCACTACATGCAGCCCTCTCCCACCTGGATGAGAGCAACACCCATGTGCGGATGCTGTTCATCAACTTCAGCTCTGCATTCAACACCATCATCCCCTCCAAACTCATCACCAAACTTGGCAACCTTGTGGAGAACAAGGACCTCAACATCAACCCCTCTGTCATCAACTGGATACTTGACTTCCTAACCAACATACCCCAGTCCGTTAGGTCAGACGGCCTCAGCTCCTCCACCCTAACCCTGAGCACCAGCGTCCCACAGGGTTGCGTGCTGAGCCCACTCCTCTACTCCATCTACACCTACGACTACACTCCTGCGCATGGCTCGAACAACATCCTCAAGTTTGCAGACGACACAACAGTGGTGGGCCTCATCAAAAACAACGATGAAACGGCCTACAGGGAGGAAGTACAGCACCTGACACGTCGTGTGCCAACAACAACCTGGCCCTCAACACCAAGAAAACCAAGGAGCTCATCGTTGACTTCAGGAAGACTGAGGCTGACACGCACGCCCCCATCCATATCAACGGGGAGGAGGTTGAGCGGGTCGCCAGCTTCAAATTCCTGGGTGTCCAGATCTCCAATGACCTCTCCTGGTCCCTCAACACCTCGCCACTGGTCAGTAAGGCCCACAATCGTCTCTTCTTCTTGAGGAGACTGAGGAAAGTCCATCTATCTCCTCAAATCCTGGTGAACTTCTACCGGTGTACCATCGAGAGTATCCTCACCAACGGCATCACGGTCTGGTACGGCAACTGCACAGCCGCGGATCAGAAGTCACTGCAGAGCGTGGTGAAGCTGGCCCAACGCATCATCGGCACATCACTTCCTACCATCGAGTCAATTTACCAAAAACGGTGCCTGAAGAAGGCACGCAGCATCATCAAAGGCTCCAGTCATCCCAACCACAGACTGTTTACTCTTCTTCCTTCAAGGAAGTGATACCGGACTCTTCGGGTCAACGAGTAGACTGAGGAAAATATTTTTCCCCTCTGCCGTCATCGCCCTGATCTCCGCAGCACAACACCCCTGTCATCCCCCTGAACTCTTATCATTCTGAACCCTGAAGCACAATAACCCCACCACAACAACACCTGTATTACCTGCATATACTGTCGATATCTGCATATAATTCTATATAATCTATATATTTATTCATCACTCTTACTCCGCTTGCACATATCTGTTTATATCTGGTTATACTGACACTATATATATTTATAACCCTATATTTACAATTAGCATTCTAGTACTGCCTGCAAATATTTGTTCTACTGCACCTTATTGTAAATACTTAGCCAGTCATATCCGCACTCGTCCCTCTTGTATATTATCCCGCATAGTATAACTCACCTCATATTTACCTGATTTCACTGTACCTACTGCTCAGTATTCTTTTTACTCTGCACTTTATTACTTTTTGCACTTCTGGTTGGATGTCAAATTTCTTTTCGCTGTACTGCACTTGTGCTGTACATTGACAATAAATTGGAATCTAATCTAATTTAATCTAATCTAATCTAATCTGTAGACCCGATGACCCAATCAAAGGACATTAGGTTTTACTTAGATCGGGGCAAAAAAAACTATCAGAGGACTGTACATAACATGTAGAGTATGTACCTCCACCGCCATTGATAAATAAATACTCTTGTTTGTGCAAATCTGTAAAGTTGTTTTGTGTGGCTGCCACCACACAGAGATGTAATATACAGACGTAAAATGTAGACCCAATGAACCAATCAGAGGACATTACGTTTTACGTAGATCGGGACGATAAACAAATCAGAGGACTTAACGTATCACGTAGAGTACGTACCTCCGCCGCCATTGATAAATACGTAAATATCGTTTGTGCAAAGCATTAGGACCCTCTAAAATGGCATACACAAAGTGGCATGCTTACGAGGCACAATTAGAGCTTTGACGACGAGACAATGGCGCGAGGGAACTTGGCATGTTCAATGTCAAACTTGCCCAACTGTTTAATTTAATCAGAAGATGAGGATTTCAATGATTTGCATATTAATATCGATTAACAATGTGGCTACAATACAGTACATGTTTCAATAGTAGAATAAAGTACAACAAAACTGACTGCCTTGCTCCTGTGGTGTATTTTTTATTTTATTTTTAACCGTAAATCATGGCATGCATGCGCCCTATAATGCGGTGCGTTTTATGTGTGGATTAAGTACAGAAAAGCCCCCGGAATTGAATCTGCCCCTTTTAACCCAAAGTGCCTTGTGATGCGGAAAATACGGTACATGCAAACGATCACTACGCACACAATGGATAGCACATAATAGCATGATGGAATACAAAGGAGCAAGGACACTACGCAGGTGACGGTGAACAATGGAGGCTTTGGGTGATTGCGTGCACAGGGCAGGCGGCGCTCCAAATGGCTTAATAGGGTCGACAATTTCTGACTTTTGAAAAGTGTACATTTGGTTTCAACCCCCTCACCCCTGGCGTACAGTTTGTACACTTTGGAAAATGTTGATAATTGTGAATGACCCCTTAATTGTTCAGCCCTCGCACAGACAAACACGTACGCACATGCAAACGTGTACACACATGGAGGCATGCACACAGTCACACACATGCACACACACACACACAAACACACGCACACACACACACACACGCGCACACAAACACTCACGCACAAACACACGTACGCACGCACGCACACACACACAAACACCCCCCCCATAAGTTTGTCCAATTTTAAACAAATTAGAAAATTGTCAATAACTTTACTTGCAAATAAAATACTTCAAAGTCAAAATCTCTTTCTCATTGCTGGTTAAGTTGTAAGGAAGGAAAGCCCTATTTAGATATTTGAAATAAAATAAACAAAACCAAAATACATTGGTCGATAATGGTATATAAGTCAAAGTTCTGCTTGAAAGAAATCTTTCTACAAAAAGTTAATTTTCACAGTTTTCTGGAAACAGAAACAATGGTGAAACATATCTACTACGGTTGATTTCTAAAGATTGGAGAAAGGTAGAAAACAATTTTCTGATAAAAGAAGAGAGTAATCTTTTTTTGGTACATTCCATGTTTACACAGCTGTGGAACACAATACTTTGTGGGCCTTGAAAGATCAGTCAAACTACTCTAAAACACCTGGCATTATTGAGTTGGCTGCTTAGAAAAAGGCTGGCAGTGAATATCGTAATTGTTTGGAAAGATTTTAACCCTTCTGAACCTGCTGCATTTATCTGGGCATGGGACCATCATATAGTTTCAATTGCCTTGTGCCCCTGGCCCCTACAAGTGCAAACATTTGCCAATTACTCAACAAGGAATTCATTGTCTAAATAATTGATCATTTTGTTATCAGAGTAATTGTTTAGAGCCTTGTTCAATTTAAAATTGCATTTCATCCTCTCAACAGTAAACATTCTCAGACTTCTGTTGTCCTCTATGAATGCAGACTACTTTGGATAACAATGTTTTCCTATTTTTGCTGCATACCAAACCAGTCACTGAATCAACATTAATGTGTGTGTGGATTTTATGCACTGTAAATTTGAAGCATCATTCTGTTTTTGTGGAAAGGAATGGAAATTATAATTTAATTTATAATTTAATTATTATTTAATTATCATGAATTGCTGCCCTAATTTTTCTTACATATTTGTTTTATAAAAACTGAATTGAATTAATGATATACTCCTACATATTTAACAATTAGATGTACAGAAGGACCTACCCATTGACCTAAATAGCACTTTAAAACAAGACTGATGTTGGGCTGTCTTTAAAACCAGGAAACAATTTGGTGTTGCACTGGACAAATGCTGCCCTGACTTGAATTGTCTGTTGACAAGTTAGATGGGACCACATTTAAAAATCTATTCAATCTTATGAACTGAAATTTAAATGGACAACATTGTGATGGGCATTCAGTGCAGTAGCTATTTATATGGTAATGTAGCTTGGCCTGCCAAGTTCCGGCAAATGATTACCACATTGAATGCGTGAGAGACTGTGTGTGTGTGTGTGTGTGTGTGTGTGTGTGTGTGTGTGTGTGTGTGTGTGTGTGTGTGTGTGTGTGTGTGTGTGTGTGTGTGTGTGTGTGTGTGTGTGCGTGCGTGTCAGTGTGCACGTGTGTGTGTGTGTGTGTGTGCACATGTGTGTGTGTGTGTGTTACGTTTACATACAGTCAATATTCGGATTAAGGTCAGAATTCGGGTTTCTGAAATAGTCGTAATAATCCATAAACGTTTACATGTCTCAACAGGCAGAGATACTCGCACATTTACTGTATTGGCCCGAATATAAGACGACCCTGATTATAAGATGACCCCCTCTTTTTCAAGACTCAAGTTTGGAAAAACACTTTTAGAACACCAAATTCAATTTTTATACAGAAAATGATTACATCTGAAATGATTATAACAATATATTCGAGAGAAAAAGCATGTTATTTTGCCTCGTTCAAATCATGCAAAATCTGTCTATCACATCTTAATATCTGAACATTTAAATATGTGCAAGCACATTTGTAAATGAATGGCTTCTGGTTTTTGAAATGTAAATAAACCAATCTACTGTGATAAACAAAATTGCAATAACTGCATTAACCATCAAAGTGAAGTCTATCTGTAACTGTAGTCTTGAAACAAATCGGAATAAGGAAAAACATTGCAATAAAATAATGCAAACTGCTACCGCTATTGTTGGGGAGCCTGAGGACTGTATAGGGTAGCCATGTCTAAAGTCCGGCCGCGGGCCAAATCCGGCCCCCGGTCAGATTTCATACTGCCTGCAGGTTTGGTCTTATAATGTATTATTTATTATAAGTGTCAAACGGAATAGAAAAAAAAATAATCATGAAACTTGAAACTGTGATTCCTCCTATTACCAAAAGGTGGCAGCACCACCCCTCTCCGCTCATTTCTGCCATGGCGACTGCAAAGAAAACGTGCAAAGTTGACATCGAGGGCCGTTTTCAAGAGAAATGGGAATTACAATACTTCTTCACTGAAAATCAAGCCAATTGCAAAGGCGGTTGTTTTGTTTAAGGATTTCAACCTAGAGAGACACTTTCAGACTAAACATCCTAACACCAGGGATGAGAATGGCAAATGAAAAAAAACACTGAAAAGTAGGTCTGGGGGCCGCATGCCCCACTGGGGCATTCTTTGGGTGTGTGAATGTGATTCTTGTGTGCGTGATTATTGTATGAAGCGTGTGAAGGGTGTGGTGTGTGTGTGTGTGTGTGTGTTGTGTGTGTGTGTGTGTGTGTGTGTGTGTGTGTGTGTGTGTGTGTATGTGTGTGTGTGTGTGTGTGTGTGTGTGTGTGTGTGTGTGTGTGTGTGTGTGTGTGTGTGTGTGTGTGTGTGTGTGATATATGCACGTAAGTCAATGCTCAACTTCTGACGTCACACAACACTAGTAGTCGGCACACATTAAATAACTAACTGCGCGTAACGGTTCTGCTGTACTAAATAACCATAAATGAAATACTCTCAGCAACACACCAAACATAAGTCATCGAGACAACAAAATACATTTGCTGCCGACCGTTAGTCGCCATGCCGCTGCGTAACGGCGACTCGTACGATGCAAGGCAAACTTAAAGGACCGCGCTGGAGCTGTCAATCAAAGGGCTCGCACACGAAGCAAACCGCGATCGGACAAACGGCACAACAGTGGATAGCAGTAACAATGAAATGTATATACTCACTTTGTGTCAAAGACGCACACGATCACAGTCGATCAGTCGATACCAGCAACCTATAACTAACTTACCGCTGCGCACAAGTGAATGGGTATAATGTCTAGACCCCGAATGTAAGACGACCCCCACCTTTTCAGTCTTATTTCAATGCAAAAAAAAACATCGTCTTATACTTGGGCCAATACGATATTTAAATATAGGGACTCAAACGGCGACGCACATCAATGTCATACAGCAGGCATGTCCAAAGTCCGGCATGCGGCTTTGGTCTCATAATTCATTCCTGGGGGTGCACATCAGTGAGGACCTCTCCTGGTCCGCCAACACCGCGTCACTGGCGAAGAAAGCTCAGCGCCGCCTGTACTTCCTGCGGAAACTCAGGCGAGCAAGTGCTCCTCTGGCCGTCATGACTACATTCTACCGTGGCACCATTGAGAGCGTCCTCTCCGGTTGTATCGCTGTCTGGGGTGGTAGCTGCACTGAATACAACATGAAGGCCCTGCAGTGCATAGTGAACACGACTGGTAAGATTATTGGTGCTTCACTCCCCTCCCTGAAGAGCATTCACGCCTCCCATCTCACCCGCAAGGCGGCCACGATTGTGAGTGATGTGAGTCACCCCGCTCACTCTTTGTTTGATCTTCTGCCTTCTGGGAAGAGGTACAGGAGCCTGCGCTCCCGCACCGCCAGACTCACCAACAGCTTCATTCTCCAGGCTGTTAGGATCCTTAACTCTCTTCCCCCTTCTGCGTAGCGTTCTGTACTTATTTATTGTGTTATTTGTTTATTATTTATTCATCACTCTTATTTATTCATTGTTTGTGCCTTCTTGTTTTATTTTCTTGTGTTGTTTACTTGTACGTACATTGTGAACTATGTCTTGTCATCGTGGGATAGTGGGAACGTAATTTCGATCTCTTTGTGTGTCTTGGCATGTGAAGAAATTGACAATAAAGCAGACTTTGACTTTGACAAAGCTTTTTTTTTTTGGAATATCCATGCTTTAAAAGGCCAAAACATTTCATGCAATGACCTTTACATGTTGTTTATATTACTTCACACAAACACTACATCCATCTGCTCCTGGTTCGGCCCTCCGGTCAAAATTTGGAACTCAATTCGGCCCACAAGTCAAAAAGTTTGCCCACCCCTGGTATAAGGTCGATGGAATAACCTAATATAGACTTCTATATCAGGTTACAGAAATAACCACACTTCACACGGATCAATAGTTGTTTAAAAACAAAGCAATACAACTTCTGTACATTATTTATACAACTTATAGCTGGTTTAGGGTTTAATATTTCATATCTGATGGTGGGGACAAGCGGTATAGTAAATGGATGGATGGATGGATGGATGGATGGATGGATGGATGGATGGATGGATGGATGGATGGATTTAATTTTAGTCACAGGTTACAGAAATACCGTAATTTCTGGACTATAAGCCGCGACTTTTTTCCAAAATTTTGGACCCTGCGGCTTATAGTCAGGTGCGGCTTATATAAGATTTTTTTCGAGATTTTTGTGATGACTTGATCACTTTTACTCTTAACACTACATAATACAGTAAAAGCTACAAAACAAACTGACAAATAACTCGTTTTCAAATCAGACGAGTAAAAACTGGTCAAATATTTTTAAAAAAGCTATTATTAAAAGTGAAGACAATTTGCAATTCTAGTAATGACACACGAATTTGATGCACAATTTGTCTTCGCGGGTCACATAGAATGATGTGGCGGGCCGTATCGGGCCCCCGGGCCTTGAGTTTGACACCTAAACCCTTTTTCTTACTCTGCCATATCACTCAGAGATTACACAAAGCAGTGGCGCTGTTTGGACAATCTGCATTGTAATTGTACTAAGTTCATCTTGTTTTTCCTTTTTTTAATCACTTCACTGGTTTCTTTTAAATCAAACAAGTTGTTTGATAACAACTTGTTTGATATAAAAAAAGAGTGAAGTAATCTGCATTGTATTAAAACCCAATCAATCAGCATTTAAATTCAATTCTTCTGACATTTTGCTCACCAAAAACAAGTTGTAATGAATGTGAACTTTTAATGCATTTTATTCAGAAGGTTACTTTGAACCTTAAACGGCGGCGTGGCGTACTTATGGATTTTTACGGCCTCCGGCCTCCAGGGGGCGCTCTAGCAGGAAGCAAGAGCGGGACAGGCGAAGAAGAGATAATGCGCCGAAGAAGACGCGCTAGTTTGTATTTACATTTCGCGCATCACGCGATCAAGACGGACATTACTGAAAGGAAGCCTTTATACACAAACCGTCATCATGGGGGTCAAAAGAAATGCATATGATGCCGCTTTTAAGCCAAAGACAGTCGATGTTGATGACATTATCTTGTGTCTACTCTGGAGCGTACTTATGGATTTCTACGGCCTCCGGTCTCCAGGGGGCGCTCTAGCAGGAAGTAAGAGCGAGACAGACGAAGAAGAGATAATGCGCCGAAGAAGACGGGATCGTCTCGCGCATCACGCACACACCCGCATTCACACAAAGACAGGAAGCTTTTATACACAAACCGTCATTATGGGGGATAAAAGAAATGCATATGATGCCGCTTTTAAGCAATACGTGTCGCTCGCTAGTTTAATATAATTTAGCGCTTCGTGCATGAATAAGATTACCATGAACAGAACCTCTTCACACTCGAAGAAATGCATAAAACCGACGACGAAAGAGAGACTGAGAAAGTGCGAGGCGAAGGATATCTAACGCTATTCCAATCGGACACTAAGGAGGAAGACTTCGATAGTTTCAGTGCACAGGAGGAAGATGAAGACGGCTCTTTTTTTTACTTTTACTGGTATGTTTTTTTTTAACCAGCCCTGTTCGTGCTGTGCTACCGTGTTGCTGCTGTATTGCTGCTGTGTTACTTCCGTGTTGCTGCGGTATTACTGCCGTGCCACAGGCAGTGTTTGGAAAGAAATGTTAAGGTATGTTATTAAAGCTTTAAAAAAAACTTTCTGTGTCCAGTCTTTCTTCGCTAATAACTCGCGTGCACACTTCCGCGTTGCTGCGGTACTACTGCTGCATCACAGGCAATGTTAAGAAAGACATGTTCAAGTATGTTATTAAAACGTTAAAAAGGCTTTCTATGTACTGTCTTTCTTTGTAAAAAAAACTCGTGTGCACGTGCGGCTTATAGTCCGGTGCGCCTTATGTAAGGAAAAAAAATGAAATATCCCTAAATTTTAGCTGGTGCGGTTTATAATCCGGTGCGGTTTATAGTCCGGCAATTACGGTAACCACACTCCACATGGATCAATGGTTGTTTAAAACAAAGCAATACAACTTCAGTACATTATTTATACAACTTGCAGCTGGTTTAGCGTTTGATATTTCATATTTGATTAATTTAATTTTGTCATCTATTTTACGTTATTCCATAGCCCTAATATCAGGTTATAGAAATAACCACACTTCACACTGATCAATGGTTGTTTAAAACAAAGCATCACAACTTATGTACTTTATTTATACAACTAACAGAATGGTTTTGGGTTTAATATTTCATATTTGATGGTTCTCGGGCCCCGCTTGCGGATCTCGATAGCCTCCCTGATCCAACCCTGATGTTTAGAGAACCATCAACAGGGATGAGGGAGCCAATATGCTCTCTCAAACCTGGAACAGCATTCTGGAGAGGTGAATGGACAGCAGAGGGCGAGCAGGTGACAGGTGAGCCGTGCCTTCATCCATCAGCTGATAAAGACGCGTCACCATCACATCTGTGACACTCTGATGAAGGCGGAAGAAACCGCCGAAACATGTCAGGTGAATAACCTAAAACAATTTGTTTGATATAAAAGAAACCAGTGAAGTGATATATATATATATATATATATATATATATATATATATATATATATATATATATATATATCCATCCATCCATTTTCTGAACCGCTTAGTCCCCACGGGGGTCGCGGGCGTGCTGGAGCCTATCCCAGCCGTCATCGGGCAGTAGGCGGGGGACACCCTGAACCGGTTGCCAGCCAATCGCAGGGCACACAGAGACAAACAACCATTCGCACTCACACTCACACCTAGGGACAATTTGGAGTGATCAATCGGCCTACCAAGCATGTTTTTGGGATGTGGGAGGAAACCGGAGTGCCCGGAGAAAACCCACGCGGGCTCGGGGAGAACATGCAAACTCCGCACAGGGAGGGCTGGAGGTGGAATCGAACCCGCACCCTCCTAACTGTGAGGCGGACGTGCTACCCAGTGCGCCACCGAGCCGCCTTATATCATATATATACGTATATATACACACACGTATTTGTTTTCGAACGTCAAGGTTCTCGAACAAATTGGAATTCTAACGAAAAATTCGAGATTTTTTTGCTTCAGTTGTCGAACAAATTTCGGACGTCGAACCTCGCGAGATGAGCCGAGAGGACCCGAGAAAACCCGAACGTGCGGCCCGGATGCCGATTGACGTTATTGTATTTTCGTTACTTTGAGGATTGTATTAACCCCTAATCATGCCTCCAAAAAAAGCAAGTGGGAGCAGTAAAGCCATCCTAAAACACAAAGACGCTCTTAAAGCAATGCGACAGTGAGCGCCCGGGCGTGCTGCAGGCGTGCGATCGGACCAAATTAAGTCCCTGCACACTGAGGTCCACTTAAATTTTGGAAAGTACATCAGGACTTTAAAAATATTTTCTAAATTTCAGCAACGGCTCTGTCACCATAATGCGACCAGCGGTGCAGTTGCGCGGTACGGTAGCGCGTTCGGCGGTGCGCTGCAGCTGCGCGATTGGACAAAAATGCACAAATGAAAAAATGCTTAAATTTTTTTTTTTATTATTATTAAATATTATTCCATTATCTGTAATGGGAAAAATAGATTTCGAAATTCGAACGATTCACTTCTCGAACCGCCTTCTGGAACGGATTGTGGTCGAAAACCGAGGTTTGACTGTACACACACACGCACACACGCACACACACAGGGTCCGGCAAAATGATATGACACATTTGTAGGTTTATCCATCCATCCGTCCGTCCGTCCGTCCGTCCGTCCGTCCGTCCGTCCGTCCATCCATCCATCCATCCATCCATCCATTTTCTGTACCGCTTTGTCCACACGGGAGTTGCGGGCGTGCTGGGGCCTATCCCAGCCGTCATCGGGCAATAGGCGGGAGACACCCTGAACCGGTTACCAGCCAATCGCAGGGCACACAGAGACGGACAATCATTTACACTCGCAGTCACAAAATCTGTTGTGCTCAATCGGCCTACCAAGCATGTTTTTGGGATGTGGGAGGAAACCGGAGTGCCCGGAGAAAACCCTCGCGGAAATGGGGAGAAAATGCAAACTCCCCACAGGGAGGGCCGGAGGTGGAATCGAACCCGCACCCTCCTAACTGTGAGGCGGACGTGCTACCCCAGAGCCGCCTCATTTGTAGGTTTAATAAAATGCAAATAAATTAAAGATTGTTGTTTCGAAAAGTACATATACCGTATTGGCCCGAATATAAGACGACCCCGATTATAAGACGACCCCCTCTTTTTCAAGACTCAAGTTTGAAAAAAGACTTTTTGAACACCAAATTTAATTTTTACACAGAAAATAATTACATCTGAAACAAATGATTAAAACAATATATTCGAGAGAAAAAGCATGTTATTTTGCCTCATTCAAATCATGTAAGAACTGGCTATCACATCTTAATACCTGAACATTTAAATACGTAAACTAAAGTGCAATCACATGTCTAAATGAATGGCTTCTGGTTTTTGCCTCATTCAAATCATGTAAAAACTGTCTATCACATCTTAATACCTGAACATTTAAATATGTAAACTAAAGTGCAATCACATGTCTAAATGAATGGCTTCTGGTTTTTGCCTCATTCAAATCATGTAAAAACTGTCTATCACATCTTAATACCTGAACATTTAAATATGTAAACTAAAGTGCAATCACATTTCTAAATGAATGGCTTCTGGTTTTTGAAAGTTTTTGTTTTTTTGTCACCATGTTTTCCCTCTTTTGAGGCACTTTTGGTTTTTTGCTGACTCCAACCTGTCAGAATAAATTCCTTTTTTGTTGGCACTCTGCATCCGAGTCCTCTCCTTGATCTAAGTCTGACACTAAGTGCAATCGCATTTGTAAATGAATGGCTTCTGGTTTTTGAAATGTAAATAAACAAATCTACTGTGATAAAACAACATTGCAATAACTGCATTAACCATCAAAGTGAAGTCTAACTGTAGTCTTGAAACAAATCTGAATTAGGAAAAACATTGCAATAAAATAATGCAAACTGCTACCGCTATTGTTGGGGAGCCTGAGGACTGTATAGGGGGTTGGCTTGGATGGTTATGCTCTTTTCACCCCCGGGTGTCGGTCAGAACACAGGAGGGAAGAAAATGGTTCAGGTTTGATTGCTTTACTGAATTATTGGCAAAAAAAAAAAATAAAAAAAAGAACCATAAATGAAATACTCTCGACAACACACCAAACATAAGTCATCGATCGAGACAACAAAATACATTTGCTGGCGATCGTTAGTCGCCATGCTGCTGCGTAACGGCTACTCGTACGATGCGAGGCAAACTTAAAGGAGCGCGCTGGAGTTGTCAATCAAAGGGCGCGCACACGAAGCAAACCGCGATCGGACAAACGGCACAACAGTGGAAAGTCGTAACAATGAAATGTGTATACTCACTTTGTGTCAAAGACGCACACGATCACAGCAACATACTCAGTCACTACAAGCAACTTTTTTGGCGACAAAATCTCCGCCAGCATCACGCTGAGCACGGGGGCCCCCCAGGGCTGCGTGCTCAGTCCATTGCTCTTCACCCTGCTGACGCATGACTGCACTGCGACCTACAGCGACAACCGCATAGTGAAGTTTGCTGACAACACGACTCTAGTGGGTCTCATCACGAAGGGCGACGAGACTCGGTACAGGTCGGAAGTTGACCTTCTGACCACGTGGTGCAGGGACAACAACCTCCTGCTGAACGTCAATAAGACCAAGGAAATCATTGTTGACTTCCGGAAGGGTCACACGACACACCTGCCGCTGATCATCGACGGTGCTGTGGTGGAGAGGGTGAGCTGCACCAAGTTCCTGGGGGTGCACATCAGTGAGGACCTCTCCTGGTCCGCAAACACCTCGTCACTGGCAAAGAAAGCTCAGCGCCGCCTGTACTTCCTGCGGAAGCTCAGGCGTGCATGTGCTCCTCAGGCAGTCCTGTCTACATTCTACCGTGGCACCATTGAGAGCGTCCTCACAAATTTCATCGCTGTCTGGGGTGGCAACTGCACTGGACAGAACTTCAAGGCCCTGCAGCGCATAGTGAATACGGCTGGTAAGATTATTGGTGCTTCGCTCCCCTCCCTGAAGGACATTTACACCTCCCATCTCGCCCGCAAGGCAACCTCGATTGCCAGAGATGTGAGTCACCCGGCTCACTATTTGTTTGACCTTCTGTCCTCTGGGAAGAGGTACAGGAGCCTGCGCTCCCGCACCACCAGACTCGCCAACAGCTTCTTTCTCCAGGCTGTTAGGGCCCTGAACTCGCTACCCCCTTCTGCGTAGCGTGTGGCACTGTTGCGCTATTTTCGGGAATGTCTGCTGTACGTGCACTTGCTCCTTTTTTTTTCTGCTCCTCTTATTTATTTATTTATTTATTGTTGTGTTATTTATTCATTATTTATTCAGCACGCTTTTGTTATACTTGTTTACTTGTTTGTCTGTTGTGAGCCATGTCTTGTCACCGTGGGATGGGGGGGAACGAAATTTCGGTTTCTTTGTGTGTCTTTGGCATGTGGAGAAATTGACAATAAAGCTGACTTTGACTTTGACTTTGAACTTTTAATTTACCGCTGCGCACAAGTGAAAATCGGTATAATGTCTAGACCCCGAATATAAGACGACCCCCACTTTTTCAGTCTTATTTCAATGCAAAAAACATCGTCTTATAAACGGGCCAAAACGGTAATGCCGTTTTGTTTTGTTTTGTTTTGTTTTGTTTTGTTTTGTTTTGTTTTGTTTTGTTTTGTTTTGTTTTGTTTTGTTTTGTTCATGCCGGACCCTGTAAATGATCTGACACATTTGTAGCTTTAATAAAATGCAAATAAAATAATTTTTTTCTTTATTTTCAAAAAGTACATATACAGTAATCCCTCGCTACATCGTGGTTCGTTTATCGCGGTTTCACTCTATCGCGGATTTTTTTTCCAAATTATTTTTTTTAAAGTAATAAGAGTTCTAAAAACATATTTAGTGTTGTACCTTGTTATATAAAATTTATTATAATAATAAGAGTTCTAAAAACATTTACAATATGTACACCTGTACCTTGTTATAAAAAAATGTATAATAATAAAAGTTTTTCTAAAAAGTATGTGTTAAGAATTCTCCATGTTATTTATGTTATTTAGCCGTGCTTTGATTTGAGGTAGGGTGATTTACAGTGGAGCCTTAGTTTTCAACCACAATCCGTTCCAGAAGGCTGTTCGAGAAGTGAATCGTTTGAATTCCGAATCATGTTTTCCCATTATAAATAATGGAAAAAAAAATCTGTTTCATGGAAAAAATGCTTTTTTAAAGCATTGTTTCATTATTTTACACCATAAACTGCATGAATAAGTGAGTAGGTAATGTATAAATAAATAATGTAAATAATAAACTGAATTAATAGAGTAGGCAAGGCTGGGGAATGTATTGCCGTATCTGTAGCAACTCGCTTGTGTGTTTCATTCTAATAGTGAAAGATATATTTTTAAATTGTGAGGGGGAAAAAAGCACATCAAAACATTTGTTTCAATTTTACCAATGAAAGACAAGATTTCAAAGATCATGTGAAAGAAAACAGCAAAAACCTTTTCTTAATTTCAAAAAGGTAAGCACAGTTGCCCCTCTCGCAACATCACTTCCTTTAAGAGCGTTTTTTATTTTTCAGGATCAAACTTATTGTCGATTTTTCCATGCAAAACTCCCGCGCCAACTCTGACACACGCACACCAGACTCATATTTTGCGATTAATTTCCTTTTTAAATTCAACCGTTTTGCACACTACTTTCCTCTTTTCGCCATGATCAGCTTTACTGCTCCCACTTGCTTCCTTTGGAGGCATGATTAGAGTTGATGCAATCCTCAGAGTAACGATAATGTAATAACGAACGGAGTCAGTTGGCATAAGGGTCCTCTCGGCTCATCTCGCGAGGTTCGACAACCAAAATTTCGTTCGACATCCGAAGCAAAAAAAATCTCGAATTTTTTGTTCGAATACCGATTTGTTCGAGAACTGGGACGTTCGAAAACCGAGGCTCTACTGTATTTTGAAGGCTGTTTTCAGGCGAATCCACTTCCTATTTTACATTCGTGTACATATGTCGGTTACAGTGGTACAGGAGTCATTGACGATGTAAGTGGGTCTCCTAACAAGAGAAATGAACGATCACATGTGTCTAACCTTTAGGACAATCTGGTATTGCTCCAACTGTTCGTTTAAATTCCTTTAGAGGTCCGTTTTCGCGTGTTAGCACGATCGCAAATTAGCATCTTTGTTACACACACACATGTATAATATTCATACTTTCAATATTTATACAAAATTTTATGTATGTTATTTATACAATTAATGTATTACGTACATGTTTGAAACAATAATTTAATGTTTTAATAATAAAATACGCACTTAAATGGTTTCATATACATTTATTGACACACAAAAAAATTACAGATGAAAAAAAAAAGTACAGATGAGAGGGTGACCGTACTTTGCGTATTTCACTTATCGCGGGTGTTTTTTGTAACCAATTATCCACGATAACCGAGGGATTACTGTAATGCCATTTTGTTTTGTTTTGTTTTGTTTCATTTTCATTTAGTTTTCGAATAATGTTATTTTGTTCCATTGTGGAAACGTTTTTCAAGAATGAATCTTTAACTGCAACACAATGAGCATTCCGTTTGTGCTTCAGACTTGGTAGACATGATCCGTACCTGCTCGAAACACAATCTTGTTATGGGTTACTAGCCAGTGGATCAGCATTGACACGAAAATCAATCAATTAGATAAAAATAAATAAATATATATATATATATAACATATTTTTTAAATTGTATGTTTTTTAATAAAAGGTTTTACACAGTATAAGGAATAAACTATTGAAAGTGATTGGGATTAAAATCCAAAAGAATCAACATGACTTTGTTTACTGTTTTAGACTAGCTCTATAAATATTGCAATAAGAACAAAGTCTCGTTTAAAGACGTTGAGTGGTTATCACATTCAAGGTGTCACGACTTGACTGTGTATTTTATGTTGGTGAAAATGAACAATTCAGGTTCTACGGTTGAATTACATGCTGGGATTTCCGCAAATGCACCACAGCCGTCAGAGCGTCAGTTATCAAAAGCACACAGCAGCAACCATGGGCCAATGCAGCACAATCAGACTGACAACATGAAAATCAAGATTCTCTGATTAGTCACGCATGCACCATTAGCACGTGGCTGACCAGGCCTTGCGCTAACTGACCATTGTTATGGCGATCCTATTTACAATGCGCTCCGTAATTAATAATGGGCAATTTCCTACGGCACAGCTGAATATGTTTCACCGTGGCGCAGTGGTTGGGAAACACTGCTCTAGGCTATTTGTATCCAGATAAAAACCACACAGCCACCAGGAGAAAATGCAAATGCTGCACAGGCTTGAAATGACCAAGAGCTCTTTTCTTGCTTAAATTTGTAGCATGGTATCAATTTATCACCAATCCAGTGTGATTTTGCAGAACTCGGATCTATTTCCATTTGATTTCCCAAATGCTCCATTGTAGCCTACTCTTCTGGCCAAAACACACATGCTTCTTTGTGCAACCTGAAGAAGGTGAGTTTGGGAGTAGGAAGTAGCGGCTTCCGGGTTGTTCTGACAGATCGTCGCTCTTCGGACACGAAGTATGGCAGCGGACCAAGAGGTATGTACGGCTTCGTGCACCAACTGCACCCTTCTCTTAGAGAGGTTGTCTCTGCTAGAGGGACGTGTCCGCCAGTTTGGGCAGAATAGTGCGATAACAGTAGTTGCGGCGGACACAGACGCGGGCTGTAGTCAGCCCGCTAGCCCGGTTAGCATTAGCCCCAAGCGGCTTGCTAATCGCGATGAGCCAGGTAAGACGCATAGCCGTCCAAAGTCATCTCGGTCTACTGGCCCTCGCACTTTGGTCATAGGCGACTCCATTACCCGCAACATTACGCTTAAAAATCCAGCCACGGTAATGTGTATTCCTGGGGGCAGAGCACCCGACATAGAAGCTAATCTTAGGGAGCTGACTCACAATAGGCCTAGTCAACAGCGTAGTTCCAACAACACCAGCTACTCGGACATAGTGATACACGTCGGCTCCAATGATGTTAGGATGAGACAATCAGAGATCACAAAGAAAAACATAGCGAGGACTTGTGATCTTGCCAGAAAGATGAGTCGGCATCGAGTATTTGTCTCTGGCCCCCTGCCTGGGAGAGGCACTGATGAGAGGTTTAGTAGATTAGTCTCCCTTAATCGATGGATGGCTGGGTTCTGTAAAAAGCAGGGACTGTATTTTATAGATAACTGGTCATCCTTCTGGGGCCGCCCCGACCTGCTGAGGAAGGACGGCCTTCACCCTAACCGTGAAGGCGCCTTCACTCTTTCTAGGAATATAGATTACTGTTTGAGCCTCTCATGACAGGTCACTCTAGAGCAGGCCAGGGCACAGGTGATTAGACCACCTGTGAGGATGGGTTTGGAGTCTGTTAAGTTAAAGTTAACTAGCGCTAGGCTAGACTTTCAGCATACACATAGCTCCTCGTGTAGACTAGAGCGCGACAGTTTAAATAGTGCTGCAGTACACATAAACACACTTTCTACTGGGGTAGTAGACAAATCCAATCACTCCGTCCCGACTGGTCTTGCTGATGAAACGGTGCCTGTTTTAGATAACTTCACATGTGTAACAAATATTCATCATCAAATTCCCACGGTCGTTTCATCCCACCCCACTAATAAACTTTTGAGAGGTGATATTAGGCCTAGAGAACACAATTTTACTCGCATCCCGTTTAAAAATCCTTCGATAGATATGCACCCTGATCAACCGATTACACTTAAATTCGGTTTTATGAATATTAGATCACTTCATACGAAAGCAGTTCTCGTTAATGACCTTATCACGGAACATAATCTAAACGTTTTTGGTCTTTGCGAGACCTGGTTAAAACCTAATGAACTGCTGCCACTTAACGAGGCCTCGCCTCCAAATTTTGTGAGCTCGCATGTGGCTCGTCCTCGAAAAAAGGGTGGGGGTGTCGCCCTCATCTCAAATTCTGAGCTTAGATTTAGGCCTCGCTCAATTCACGTATTTAAAACATTTGAAGTTCTCATTGTGCGATCCACTGCGTTACCGTCATTCTATCTTGTTGTTATTTACCGCCCACCCGGGGCTTACTCTGGCTTCCTGGATGAATTTTCAGAAGTTGTGGCTGATCTAGTGACAAATGCAGATAATATAGTTATCATGGGTGATTTCAACATCCACATGAATTCACCGTCAGAACCACTGACTTCGGCATTTCAAACTTTAATCGATACGTTTGGTTTTACGCAAGCTGTACAGGCAGCAACGCATAAGAATGGAAATACCTTAGATCTGGTATTATCCCGGGGACTAGCAACCTCAAATATAGCAGTACTGCCATACACTACTGTTCTGTCTGATCGTTTCTTAATAAAATTTGAAATTTTAGTTCCTTGTCAAAGACAAGAGAGCAATCAGAATTATAGCAACCGTAATTTTAACTCCATGACTGCAACTGCGCTATCTGAGTTACTGTCGCCGGCAACCGCCATATTTCCCGCATACAGCGGCTCTATCGATAATCTTACAAATGAATTCAATGCGACATTATTAAAAGCCATCGACTCTGTGGCACCGCTACGTCTGAAAACTCGCCGTAGATGGCCAACTCCGTGGTTCACAGATGAAACACGTACGTTTAAACAATTATGTAGAAAGCATGAGCGCAGATGGCATTTAACCAAACTTGAGGTTTTCCATCAGGCATGGAAGGACAGCCTCCTGAAATATAAAGATGCGCTTATTTTAGCAAAAACTCGTTATTTTTCGCAAGTCATTAATCTTAATAAAAACAATCCTAAATACCTATTTGATACAGTGGCAAAGCTAACTCTGCGCCAGCCGACCCCCGATAGCTCCTTCCACTCAGCTGACGAGTTTATGAAATTTTTTGCTCAAAAGATTGAGTCCATTAGGGACGAGATCAAGAAAACCATGCCAATCGCTCCGCCGGTTACTAGCGCTGGGGATCATGCAATAACCCTCTCAAATTTTAAAAGCGTGTCCCTTGAAATGCTTACAAAATTGGTTAGTACGGCTAAACAAACAACATGTTTACTCGACCCGCTTCCAGCCAAACTACTTAAAGAATTATTTCCAATTTTAGGACCGTCCGTCTTAAATATAATCAATCTGTCTGTTTCCTCTGGGATAGTGCCAATAGCCTTTAAAACCGCTATTATTAAACCACTACTTAAGCGAGCAAATCTTGACCCGGACTGTCTCAGTAATTATAGGCCAGTTTCAAACCTCCCATTCATAGCAAAACTTCTCGAAAAAGTAGTAGCGCAGCAGCTTATTGATTACATGGTCGCTAATATGACTCTTTTCAGTCTGGTTTTAGAGCTAATCATTCTACAGAGACAACACTTGCTAAAGTGACTAATGATCTCCTCATAGCTATGGATTCAAATACGTCGTCTGTATTGTTACTACTTGATCTTAGTGCTGCCTTTGACACTGTAGACTTCGATATTTTATTAGGGCGTCTTAAAAGTTGTGTTGGTATCTCAGGGTCAGCACTAAGCTGGTTCAATTCCTATCTATCAGGCAGGACGCACCGAGTGGTCCATGGTAATACATCCTCTGAGCTTTATAATGTTACGTGTGGTGTCCCACAGGGATCGGTACTCGGACCGATTTTATTTAATATTTATAATATTATACCGCTTGGGGACATAATACGTAAATATACTATTAGCTTTCAATGCTACGCGGATGACACCCAATTATATATGCCGTTATCAATGACAGATCGACAGGACTGTTGTAATCTCGAGGCGTGCCTTGCGGAGATTAAGCAATGGATGTCTCTCAACTTCCTTCGTCTTAACCCGGATAAAACTGAGATGTTGATAATTGGTCCTACTCGTTATCAACACTTATTTAAGGAAACCACTATAGATAACCGTACTATCACTCAGAGTGATACGGTAACTAATCTCGGGGTAATATTTGACCAAACGCTCTCCTTTCAAAAACACATTAAGAATATAACCAGGATTGCGTTTTTTCACCTTCGTAATATTGCTAAGATTCGTCCTATCCTCTCGACCGGGGATGTGGAAACTATTATACATGCGTTCGTCACGTCGTGCCTGGACTACTGTAATGTATTATTCTCTGGTCTTCCTAAGTCCAGTATCAAAAGTCTACAGTTACTGCAAAATGCCGCTGCGAGGCTGCTCTCACGGTCAAGAAAATTTGATCACATTACCCCAATATTAGCCAAATTACATTGGCTCCCGGTCCATTTAAGATGTGACTTCAAGGTTCTTCTACTAACCTATAAATCACTGCATGGCTTAGCGCCTTCATATCTCGTCGACCTAGTCGTTCCTTATGTTCCGTCTCGTAACCTTCGTTCGCAAAACGCTAGTCTTTTAGCTATACCGAGGGCCAAGAAAATGTCTGCAGGGTCTAGAGCATTCTCTATTCGGGCTCCAGAGATTTGGAATGCCCTACCAATGGATATTAGAACTGCTACCTCAGTAGAAACATTTAAGACACGTTTAAAGACACATTTCTATGAGATGGCCTTTAACTAACTTGTGATGGCCGATTTGGCCGGAGTTTGTTCTGTTCTCTCTGCCCACCTCCTCCCCGGCTGGGGAGGGGGTTAGGTGGCTCAAAAGCTGATAGCGGCTAGCTGGATTCTCGGGGACCAATTCAAGATGGGGGAACTGCGGCTCAACCTCCTTGAAGACACTGCCAGGACAATCGAGTGCACCTCCGACATCAATTTTTGTTTTTCATTGATTTTCGTATTATGTATTACTTGTCCACTCTCTGCATCCATTACAACCTGGTGATCCTGAAAGGGGGATCCTTCCATCAGTGGTCCCTTCTCAAGGTTTCTCATTTCCCCCTGGCAGGGGTTTTTTGAGTTTTTCCTTGCCCTTTTGGGAGCTTATGATCAGGGGATGCTTTGAGAATAATTGTCAATTTTGGCTATGTGAAGCCCTTTGAGACTGTCTGTGATTTAGGGCTATACAAATAAACTTGACTTGACTTTGTCTCAAGGGAGTAGTCAGTTCATATGATCAGTAAAGTGACATCTTTATATCACTAATCTTCCTTGACAGGTCTATTAGCCACCCCAGAGCTTCTCAAATCATTTTCTGCCAAAGAGCGTTTTCTCAGATGTCTTGTTAACTCGGGTGGTATGCAAAATGAACACAGCCTAAGTGCTGTTCAGTTGCATCTACTAACTTTGACGTTTATTACAGTTGCATTTCATTTTTGACAACTGTTTGGTTCAAAATATTTACTTAGGGACACTTTTTGATTTACCTAATGTGCATTATAATTTAATTGAATTATTATTTAAATACAGTTCTTTTTATATCTATATATTCAAGGCAGCGTTAATGTTCAATATGAAAAATGCTACAGTGGCTTAAAACAACATTAGATGTCCTTTATACAAATAAAGTCTGCGCTACTCAATTAGTCACAATGGCAGCGCTGCGAGATTAATATTCAATTTTTTTATTTTTTATTTTAATAAGTATTTTTTACGTGGTACTTTGTGTAAAAAATTTGAAAACCACTAAAACTATCAAAAACTAACCAATTGTTGAGACAAAATAAAATCATGATCTGAATCAAAGTCATATTTAAAATCAACTTACCAAAATGTACATACATAACAATAACTCACCATTTTGTTTACGCCACTCTTAGAGTCAATGTTCAACTCGCTCAGTTTCAGCAGAGAACATTCCAGGGAAATTTTAAGATCCAGTGCTCTTCTCAAGAGGTGCTGATTAGCATCAGACTTGGTGAAGACCTATAAACATACAAACATACAAACAAATGTGCTTTATTTTTCAAGATACCATTTTCCCTTTCAACATACAATTGTAGTTATTAGATTGCAGAGGATGAAAATCACACTGATGCCCTCAATATAAAAAAGATGCTAAAGACAAATCATATATCTATATATATATATATATATATATATATATATATATATATATACCACTATCGTACCACTACCCAAGAAGTCACCAGCATCATCACTGAATGACTACAGACCCATAGCACTCACTTCCATCATGATGAAGTGCTTTGAGAGACTGGTGAAGGCCCACTTAACATCCACCCTCCCCACTACTCTGGACCCATACCAATTTGCCTACCGCCCCAAGCGCTCCACTGATGACGCCATAGCAACAGCACTCCACCTCTGCCTGGCTCATCTGGAGAACAAAAACAGTCACGCGCGGATGTTGTTCATTGACTTCAGCTCTGCGTTCAACACAGTCATCCCCCAACATCTGGTGAATAAGCTGAGTACAATAGGCGTCAGCACTTCACTGTGCAACTGGCTGCTGGACTTTCTAACGAACAGACCGCAGACAGTCAGAGTCGGAAACAACTCCTCAGCGACCACCGTCATAAACACCGGGGTGCCGCAAGGATGTGTGCTATCCCCCCTGCTGTTCACGCTGATGACCCACGACTGCTCTGCCAGATTTGAAACGAATCACATCATCAAATTTGCAGATGACACAACAGTGGTGGGCCTCATCAAAGACAACGATGACTCAGCATACAGAGAGGAGGTACAGCAACTCATCACCTGGTGTGATAGGAACAATCTGCTTCTCAACGTAAACAAAACAAAAGAAATCACTGTGGACTTCAGAAAGAAACAACCAACACACATCCCACTCATCATCAACGGCAGTGCAGTAGAGTCTGTGAAAAGCACAAAGTTCCTGGGAGTGCACATCACTGATGACCTCTCATGGACTACCAACATCACTGCGCTGGTCAAGAAGGCGCAGACACGACTCCACTTCCTGAGAAGGATGAGAAGAGCCGACCTCCCCACCTCTGCTCTCACCACCTTCTACAGAGGTGCTATTGAGAGCATCCTGACCAGCAGCGTCTCTGTTTGGCATGGCAGCTGCCTAGCTGCAGACAAAAAGGCGCTGCAGAGGGTGGTGAGGACAGCAGAAAAGATCATCAGGTCACCCCTTCCAGCCATTCAGGAACTGTACACTTCACACTGTTCCAAGAGGGCAATGAACATCATCAAAGACACTACTCATCCTGCACACAGACTGTTCTCCCTTCTACCATCAGGGAAGCGGTACCGCAACCTGCGGTCCCGCACAAGCAGACTGAGTAACAGCTTCTTTCCTCAAGCCATCAGACTCATGAACACACTGAGGAAAACCACTTGAACATTCCAAAGTCACCATGCCACTTGGCACTTTACTCTTGCGCCTTATATACAGATTTACACTTTTTCACTTTACTTCTATGACGACTGATTGTACTTCTGCTGCTGTGTATGTATGTGTGTGTGTGTGTGTGTGTGTGTGTGGGGGGGGTTGTGTGTTATGTCTGTATTGTCAATACTCTTATTACACACTGTGTGTGTGTGTGTGCGTGTGTGTGAATGTGAGAGAGAGTATTTTATTGTATAGTATTGCACATGTTTTATCAGCATGTTAGTGTTTGAATGACTGCAATGTGTAAGTGTGCATTGTCTGTGTTTATGTTGTGAATGAATATGTCAGAGAAAGAATTGTAAATTCAGTATGAGTAAGTTAGCTGTGTGTGTGTGTGTGTGTTGTGTGTATGTGTGTGTGAGAAAGAAAGAGATTTATGTCAATGTCTATTTAAATGTTTTTAGTTAAACTGCACATTGGAGACTGGTCAAACGCAATTTCAAACTTCTGTGGTAACCCTGTTACATAGGATTTTTGACAATAAAGTAAACTTGAACTTGAACTTGATATATGGCTGGATGTCCCTGTATCACAATAAGTTGCATCAAATACCAAATACTGTAGTTTTCTACCACCAAGCACAATTTGCATAGGGAAAGTTTTTTTTTTTTTTTTTTTTTTTTTTTTTTAAGAATAGAATAGAATAGAATAGAATAGAATAGAATAGAATAGAATAGAATAGAATGCCTTTCGAATCCGCTCTGCTGGTGGGTCGGTCGATAGGTATGTAGATAGATACTACTTTATTGATCCCCGGGGGGAATTTCAGTTGCCAGCAGCATCCACATCCAGGATAAACACACATTATGCCGACATTGATGTTTTAATTTTGTATTTGTTGGCTTGTTGACACATAAATAAAAACTTTAATGTGTAAAGTGAGAGGGACATAAATAAATCGGCATGGATAAAAAAGACAGTATGAAATGTAAAACTTGTGGTTTCCAATCCACTGGTGCAGGATTGAAATTATCGGACAGATGAGTTGCTTTGAAACTAGAATTGCACAAGGTTATAGTAGTAGCAATAGCCGACCGGTGAGTGGGTTTTTCATCTAGAATTGCACATGATTTTATAAATCTGAGTGTATAGCATATTAAATATTATATTGTACATGTTATTAAAGTTCCATGGCATCTTTCAGATGCACCTATTTCATCAATATATCGATGTGGCTGCCCCGCAATCCAGCGACATCGACGAGTGTGTCATAGTGTTGGCTCCTGAGTGAACGATTCGATCAAAAGTACGAATCTTTTCAGTGAACGACAGGTTAACCATCAAAATCGCCACCTGGAACATCAGGACAATGTTCGTATTGGGGAAGACAGTCCAGGTAGCACAAGAGATGAGAAACTACAACTTCTCTCTCTGGGGCTATGTGAGACCCAAGGCGGGAGAAGACAGGGGGACTTCTTTTTTTGGCTGGGGAGAGACACTTCAATTCTGACATCGGTTGAATAAAATCTTTCCCCAATCAGCCGTGTGTCACTGAAGTTTCCCTTCCCTGAGCCAGCCACCTATCCACCGTTTGATCTTGGAGACCAGCAGAACATCGAAGAGAATTCACCACAGATTCAAACACATTCAGTATAATAACACCATCAACAAGCCAACAAATACAAAATTAAAACATCAATGTCGGCATAATGTGTGTTGGCTATGCTGTCTGTCACTGACTCGTGAATCTTCGTGATCGACCAATCAGCAGCGTCAGCGAGCGTTAGATGGAGGAGGGACTTTACGAGTCAGTGGCGTAACTTTCCGTTCACGAACGAGTCGTGAATTTATTATTATTATTTTAATGAACATTTATGTTAAAACTTGTCTAGTGTTTTATTCCTTGTTTTTATATTCGCCAATCAAAACATAAAAATCAGACATTTGGTTTACTGCTTTATATGACAATATGTACAATATGAGTCGTCATCTGATGGCGCCGCGGATGGCTGCCACGGTGAGTCGCTCTCTGTTTCTTTGTCTTATTTTGTGTGTTTTCTGTGTCTTCTGCTGTCCATCCCGGATCACTTTTACAAGAGAAGCACTGTTAAACATCGGTCAGTCTTCTTCTGGTATTTTCTCTCCTGTTCTCTCTGATTCAGATTGTTTGTCGGAGATTTTAGCCGGAGCGGCGGTGCTATACAAGCTAGCGCGACGGCGGCGACGCGGAAAACGAGCGGGAGCCCTCGTAAAGCTGAGGCAAAGAGGGTTCCGTTCTGCCCTACCGTCAATTCATCTGGCGAATGTCCGCTCCCTGGCGAACAAGATGGACGAACTGCTGCTCCTCACTTCAAGGAACACGGACTTCAGCAGATCCGCCGCGCTGTGTTTTGTTGAGACGTGGCTTAGCGAACGAACCCCCCACCACGCCATGGAGTTAGCTGGGTTTCGGCTAACGCGTGCAGATCGCAGCGCGGAGCTCTCCGGAAAATCAAAGGGAGGTGGTCTCTGTTTCTACATTAATGAACGTTGGTGTACCGATGTCATGGTGTTGAAAGAGTTTTGCAGCCCTCTCCTAGAAACACTTTTCATAAACTGCCGGCCGTTCTATTCACCACGGGAGTTCTCCTCGATCGTCATGGCGGCTGTTTACATCCCACCACACGCACGTGCGAGTGAAGCCACGCAGATGCTGGCTGACCAGGTGACAGATATGGAGAAACTTCTACCAAATTCACTAATCATTGTTCTGGGTGATCTTAACAGGGCGAACCTCGCACACGAACTCCCCAGATACAGACAGCACATAACGTGTCCCACCAGAGGGGCACAGACACTGGACCACTGCTACACCGTAATTAAGGATGCATACCACTCTGTGGCTCGTGCAGCTTTAGGACTCTTGGACCACTGTCTAGTTCATCTGATCCCTGCCTACAGACATAAACTAAAAACTTCTAAGCCTGTGGTGAGGACTGTCAGGAAGTGGACAGTGGAGTCAAGGCAGGACCTGCTTTGACTGCACCGATTGGAGTGTTTTTGATGCTGCAAATTCAGACTTGCATGAACTCACTGACACTGTCACATCATACATCAGTTTTTGTGAGGATCTGTGTGTGCAGACTAAGAACTTCTGCACGTACAACAACGACAAACCTTGGTTTACACCGAACCTTAGGAGGCTGCGCAAAGTCAAGGAGGAGGCCTACAGGAGCGGCGACCGGGACCTGTTCAAGCAGACCAGAAACACACTGAACCGAGAGGTCAGGAAAGCCAGGAGGTGTTACGGGGAGAGCCTGGAGAGACACCTCTCTGCCAATCCTGATCCCTCAACAGTGTGGAAAGGCCTGCAGAGCATCACGGGCTTCAAGAAACGAACCCCCCGTCCTGTGGAGAGCCCAAGGCTCGCTGACCAGCTAAACAGGTTCTACTGCAGGTTTGATCGGTCCTCCCACACAACGGGACCTCCTGCAGCACAATCCACACAATCCACATACTCACCTCCCCCCACAACTGCTCTGTCCACACCTCCATCACCGTGGTCACCGACTCTCTCTCTTGCAGAGGCCGCGCCCGCACTCCAGATTCGCGAGGAGGAAGTACGCCAGATGTTCCGGAGACAAAAGATCAGGAAGGCACCGGGCCCAGACGGCGTGTCACCTTCCTGCTTGAAAGTCTGCGCTGAGCAGCTGGCGCCCACCTTTGCACGGATCTTCAACCGTTCCCTGGAGCTGTGTGAGGTGCCCTCGTGCTTCAAGAGCTCCACCATCGTTCCAGTGGCCAAGAAGCCCGCCATCACAGGTATGAATGACTATAGACCTGTTGCACTGACATCTGTGGTCATGAAATCTTTCGAGAGGTTAGTACTGAACCACCTGAAGGATGTCACGGGCCCCCTGCTGGACCCCCTCCAGTTTGCCTACCGGGCAAACAGGTCGGTAGATGATGCAGTCAACATGGGACTGCACTACATCCTGCAACACCTGGACACCCCAGGAAAGTACGCCAGGATCCTGTTTGTGGACTTCAGCTCGGCGTTCAACACCATCGCTCCTGACATCCTCCAACAGAAGCTCATCCAGCTTGCGGTGCCTGCCTCCACCTGTCAGTGGATCACCAGCTTCCTGACCAACAGGAGACAGCGTGTGAGGCTGGGGAGCATCACATCTGACACCCTGACCACCAACACTGGAGCCCCTCAGGGATGCGTCCTCTCCCCACTGCTCTTCTCCCTCTACACCAACGATTTCTCCGCAAGTGACTCTTCCGTGAAGCTCCTGAAGTATGCAGACGACACCACTCTCATCGGACTGATCCAGAACGGTGATGAGACTGCGTACAGACAGGAGGTGGAGCGGCTGGTCCACTGGTGCAGCCAAAACCACCTGGACCTGAACCCGCTCAAGACCGTGGAGATGACAGTGGACTTCAGGCGAGGCCCTTCACCACTTTCACCCCTCACTATCCGCAGTAATAGTATTCTCTCATCAGACACCTTCAAGTTCCTGGGAACCACAATCTCTCGGGACCTGAAATGGACCGGCCACATAGACTCTCTCCGGAAGAAGGCCCAGCAGAGGCTGTACTTCCTGAGACAGCTCAAGAAGTTCAACCTGCCACGGGAGCTGCTGAAGACCTTCTACACTGCCATCATCCAGTCTGTCCTCTGCACCTCCATCACTGTCTGGTTTGGATCGGCCTCCAAACAAGACAAGCACAGACTGCAACGGACAATAAGGACTGCAGAAAAGATAATTGGAATCAACCTCCCATCTATCCAAGACTTGTACCTGTCCAGGACCAGGAAACGTGCAAGTAACATCTCAACAGACCCTTCGCACCCAGGTTGCAGCCTGTTTGAACTACTCCCCTCCGGACGCCGTTATAGAGCTCTGTACACTAAAACCAGCAGACACAGAGACAGCTTCTTCCCCCAGGCTGTCGCTCTGATGAACTCACACCACTCTTAGAGTCTCAGAGTCATTACTGTGCAATAACATCCCGCTTGCCACACCTTTTTTGTCTACACTGTTTGTACTATGTGTCCTCTCTGCATCCATTGCAGCCTGGTCATCCTAGAAGAGGGACCCTCCCATCTGTGGTCTCTTCTCAAGGTTTCTCATTTCCCCTAGCTGGAGTTTTGAGTTTTTCCTTGCCCTCTTGGGAGTTTAAGATCAGGGGGTGTTTGAGAATATCTTTCGTTCTTCACATGTCCTGAGTGTTGTTGTTAGTCACCTAAATGTTGAACAGAGGCTGTGATTTACCGAAGTCAAATTCCTTGTTTGGCACGCTCAAACATGGCGAATAAAAAAAAACTCTTGAATCGTGAATGTATATGTGTTTTACGTTGTTATATGAGTTGGTGTCCCCTTAAATAACAAATGTCGGCATAACGTTTATTTTTTTCAACCTTTTATTCAAACACAAACACATTCGGTATAATAACACCACCAACTACAAGCCGACAAATATAAAATTAAAACATCAATATCGGCATATGGCATAGCAGCAATGCTGTCTTGTCACTCATTCGTGAATTTTCTAGATCGACCAATCAGCAGCGCCAGCGAGCGTTAGATGGAGTAGGGACTTTATGAGTCAGTGACGTAATTTCCCGTTCACGAACGAGTCGTGAATTGCATTTCCCGTTCACCAACGAACGAATCTGTAAGTGAACGAATCAGTGAGTGATTTGCATTTCCGGTTCATCGCGAGAACGAATCAGTGAGGGAACAAGTCCTGACTATCGTTCGCGAACGAGTCAATGAATGAACTGCCTTCCCGTGCATCAACGGATCAGTCAGTGGACATGTTGCGTCTCCTGGCGTGAACTATGTAAGCTAGAATGTCGATTTATGATTTACTTATAGTAGTTTTTAAATAACGTGTATACGCCTAAATATTGTTATCCAATATATCTATTGCAATTTCACATTAGATTGCTGGTTTGAAATGTACTTTTAATATTATTATTATCATTATTAGTATCATTTATAATAAACATCCATCCATCCATCCATTTTCTGAACCGCTTAGTCCCCACGGGGGTCGCGGGCGTGCTGGAGCCTATCCCAGCCGTCATCGGGCAGTAGGCGGGGGACACCCTGAACTGGTTGCCAGCCAATCGCAGGGCACACAGAGACAGACAACCAATCGCACTCACACTCACACCTGGGGACAATTTGGAGTCTTCAATCGGCCTACCAGGCATGTTTTTGGAATGTGGGAGGAAACCGGAGTGCCCGGAGAAAACCCACGCGGGCCCGGGGAGAACATGCAAACTCCACACAGGGAGGGCCGGAGGAATCGAACCCGCACCCTCCTAACTGTGAGGCGGACGTGCTACCCAGTGCGCCACCGAGCCGCCGCTTATAATAAACATTTATGTTAAAACTTGTCTGGTGTTTTATTCCTTGTTTTTATATTCACCAATTAAAACATAAAAATCAGACATTTGGTTAACTGCTTTATATAACAATATGTATATGTGTTTTACATTGTTATATGAGTTGGTGTACCCTTAAATAACAAATGTCGGCATAACGTTTTTTTCCAACCTTTTATTCAAACACAAACACATCCGGTATACACCATCCATAACATACAGTGGGGGAAATAAGTATTTGACCCCTTGCTGATTTTGCAGGTTTGCCCACTTACAAAGAATGCAACGATCTACTATTTTAATCATATGTACATTCTAACAGTGAGAGACAGAATCCCCCAAAAAATTCCAGAAATTCACATCATATGAATTTATAAAAATTGATAACCGTCTGATGAGGAAAAACAAGTATTTGAACCCCTGGACAAACAGCATGTTAATATTTTGTAGAAAAGCCATTATTGGCCAGCACAGATATCAAACGGTTTTTATAGTTGGTGACAAGCTTTGTGCACATTTCGGCAGGGATGTTGGCCCACTCCTCCCTGCAGACAGCCTCCAAATCATTCAGGTTCCGAGGTTGTCGCCTGGCAACTCGAATTTTAAGCTCCCTCCAAAGATTGTACATATGATTAAAATTATAGATCGTTGCATTCTTTGCAAGTGGGCAAACCTGCAAAATCAGCAAGGGGTCAAATACTTATTTCCCCCACTGTATATGCCATAACACCATCAACTACAAGCCAACAAATACAAAATTAAAACATCAATGTCGGCATAACGTGTGTCGGCTGGCATAGCAGCAATGCTGTCTGTCACTTATTTGTGAATCTGCGCGAACGACCAATCAGCAGCAAGCAATAGATGGAGGCGGGACTTTACGAGTCAGTGACGTAATTTCCCGTTCACGAACGAGTCAGTGACGCAACTTCCCGTTCACGACCGGGTGAGAGACTGTTGCCCGCGGATCAGTGTATAGGTGTTGTATTATAGAAAGAAATGTGTGAATTACCCGAGCCAATTATGATTATAATATATAATAAAAAAATGTGTGTGTGTGTGTGTGGGGGGGGGTGTAGTTGTATTGTTTGATGTGTATGGGTTGTTTCTACGAGAGGTCTAAAAAAATATATAAATCTGTGTGTGTGTGTGGGGGGGGAATTGTTGAACGATTCGTTTGAACAAATCTTTAGAGTGAACTGTTTCTAAAGATTTAGTTCACTGAAAAGAACTGGAATGCACATCACTAGTGTGTTAGTAACAGGACAGGACGACCAAATGCGACGTGAACAGATTTATTGAAAATAGGGAAAAGGAAAGTGAGAGACTGGAGCATTGGCAGCGCAGGTGCAGCGGAGAAGCTGCGCAGAATCGGGCTGACAGCAGGTGTCGGAACACGGCTGGTTGCTTGCAGGATGGAAACAAGCAGGCTGGTAGACCGACGGGCAGGTGTTCAAGAGTCGTAGTAGCATGCGTCGTCGAGGCAGACACGGGCAAAGCGAATTCGTGGTAGGGGCAGGCAGCAGGTCGGGCCAGACAGAGTTCGGAGCAGATCGGGCAAACAGGCAGACAAAACGAAAGACAGAGACGTGGTCAGGAACAGGCAGTAGGTCAGGCAGCGTTCAGGGCTGATCGGGCAAAGAAGCAAGCAAGGTTGGCAACGGGAGTCAGTCGGAGTATGGCCAGCATCACTGGTAGCATCACAGGTGAATTGACAAAGCTGTGGCCATCTACATAAGCAGGTGATGAGCTTGATTGCTACAATCAAATGTGTGTAGGAGACAGGTGCTGACCAGGGTGCTAGAGGAGCGGACACGAGACAGAGAGCTGGACTTGATTACACCGATGCTGGCCACACATCGACGCATTCAACGCTCAATAGCTGTGTGTAGAAGCAAAAGAACATCATTCTGCAGTTTACTCCAGGTGCATTCATTGACCACTCACACAGTAGGACATCACTAACATCCACCGAAATACTAAATGCACTAAACATCAATGACTAGTATGTGAGCACATTGCATGGGGTAGGTGGATTATATAATTTATTTGACCTGCCAATATCAGAAGAGGGGGAAAAGAAATTCAATTTGGGTGGGGTGGGGGATAAATGCATTGGGTCAACAGTTTTTACTGCCAGACATGCGACCATATGTTTTTAAACAGAATATCTAAGTCGTTGGCAACATGCTTTACTGTTAAATACAGTTAATTATTTATACAAAACAATCACAGCAGCGGGTAAATTGAGTGTAAAAATATAATTGAACGTCGATTTGACCCTTAACGAAGGAACAGAGCCATTGCATCTACTGTAGAGGTTTCCTCCGGCCACTAGAGGGCATTGGGCTATTGTTGATGACATCTTGTTGCGTCACGCTTTTCAGTATTTTTTTTTTCCGGGTTCATGTCTTCAGAGATTTACGTGTAGCTCGTATCGCATTGCCAACTTTACCCCTGTAAGTGGTCCCATTTTACTTATTGTTACTTGTGTGTTGCTAATATTCCCTGCACATTAAGTTTATTATGGTTGTCGCTGAGATTTAAGCATGTTTGTATGTTTGCAGAGCTCGGCCATCTCTGTCAATAAATGTATGTTAATAAAAGGTATGTGTTAGGGTTGATAGATTAGTTTGATCCTATGCTTATGTTGGAATGTAACCTGTAATAATTAACCTAGCTTGTCCTGTAACAAAAGTAGTAGAACAAAGTGCTAAGGTATTTTCAGCTGATTGACCAGATGCAGAGGAAGCAATCAAAGTTGTTCTGTTTACACGTCGTAAAACACCCCCTGCTATGCTTTGACCAGAGGTCAGGGGCTTCAACCCCATCCTGTCCACTCTCACCCCCACCCTTTTTCTCTCAATAAAAATGCTCTTGCGAGAGGCCTGAGTCAGACCTCATTCGATCATCGCTGTACGCACAGCGATGAATGACTCTCCATTTGCAAGTGCTTAAAAAGGGCATACTGTCTTCGTGTGGTTCTTGCAAAAATAATTTAGAGTGAGCACCACTCTAACAGTATGCGTCCCCAAAGAACTATCTCTTTCCTGACAATCCTCTTTGTGGACATTCTCTTACAAATGGTAATTAAACAATAAAACACCTGTGGCTTATAGTCCGGTGTGCCTTATATAGGATCAAAACAAGATTACAGTCCGGTGCGGTTTATATATGAACAAAACAAGATTTCCCCCTAATTTTATAATCAGGTGTGGCTTATAGTCCAGAAATAATGGTTCTATTATTTTTCTTAATCTCGGGGTAATATTTGACCAAACGCTCTCCTTTCAAAAACACATTAAGAATATAACCAGAATTACATTTTTTCACCTTCGTAATATTGCTAAGATTCGTCCGATCCTCTCGACCGGGGATGCAGAAACTATTATACATGCGTTCGTCACGTCACGCCTGGACTACTGTAATGTATTATTCTCTGGTCTTCCTAAGTCCCACATCAAAAGTCTACAGTTAGTACAAAATGCTGCTGCGAGGCTGCTCTCACGGACAAGAAAATTTTATCACATTACCCCAATATTAGCCAACTTACATTGGCTCCCGGTCCATTTAAGATGTGACTTCAAGGTTCTTCTACTAACCTATAAATCACTGCATGGCTTAGCACCTTCATATCTCGTCGAGATAGTCGTTCCTTATATTCCGTCTTGTAACCTTCGTTCGCAAAACGCTAGTCTTTTAGTTACACCGAGGGCCAAGAAAATGTCTGCAGGTTCTAGAGCATTCTCTATTCGGGCTCCAGAGCTTTGGAATGTCCTACCAATGGATATTAGAACTGCTACCTCAGTAGAAACATTTAAGACACGTTTAAAGACACATTTCTATGAGATGGCCTTTAACTAATTTGTAGTGGCCGATTCGGCCGGAGTTTGTTTTTGTTCTCTCTACCCACACCCCTCCCTGGCTGGGGAGGGGGTTAGGTGGCGCAAAAGCTGATAGTGGCTAGCTGGATTCTCGGGGACCAATTCAAGATGAGGAAACTGCAGCTCAACCTCCTTGAAGACACTGCCAGGACAATCGAGGACACCTCCGACATCCATTTTTTCATTGATTTTCATATTATGTATTACTTGTGCCCTCTCTGCATCCATTACAACCTGGTGATCCTGAAAGGGGGATCCTTCCATCTGTGGTCCCTTCTCAAGGTTTCTCATTTTCCCCTGGTAGTTTTTTTGGGGGAGTTTTTCCTTGCCCTTTTGGGAGCTTAAGATCAGGGGACGCTTTGAGAATAATTGTCAATTTTTGTCTATGTGAAGCCCTTTGAGACTGTTTGTGATTTGGGGCTATACAAATAAACTTGACTTGACTAACCACTGTTCTAGAATATTACGAGAACTAGCTTGGTGTTTGACAGTTTGGAATCAGTAAAGCTGAATTGGTTTCAAAATAAAATCCAATGAAAAAAATACATTGTTGATTTGGACTTGCTTTTAATTAGTATAAATTGATGTACAGATAAGTCACACTGTACATCACGTTATCATATCAAAATTGCCTTTATCACATCGAATTGTATCATTCCAAAAAAGCGATATGTTGCTTTGTGTCATAAAACATATTGTTACACCCCTAATATATAGAAGCAATGCACATGTATTTAAGTGTTGTAGCTTATTGCACATTTGGGTAGGGTACAAGGTTGGATAGAGTGAAGAGTATGACCGTATAAGAAGTGTGTTAGCAGTGGTTATTTTCAGTTTATAGCTCAGGGAAGCTGTCCTTGAATCTATTTGAGTATGTCTTGTGAGCTCTGTAGCACCAATCTCAGGGCAATTGTTCGAAGATATGATGGTCTATGTTTTGAATCCATGGCAATGTTAGTCGCTCTGCTGAGGTAGCGGGAGATGGCGGTCTTCTTAGGGATGGGAGAGGGCAGCCAATGATTTTCGCTGTATCTCTCTCCTGTTAACAATGGTGCACCCAGCAGACAACACCATGATGCACCACGCTAGGATGCTCTTGATGGTGGTTTGGTAGAAACTCACCAGGAGCTACGTCTTGAGATGTATTTTTCCTGAGCACTCTCGGAAAGTGTAGTCGCTGTTGAGCTTTCTTCACTGCTGTAGTGTTGACAGTCCAGCAGAGGTTGTTGCACATCTCTGTGCACGTCCAGGAGGTAGAATGAGTGGATCTTTTTGACGCAGGTCATGACGATGATGCGTGGGGCCAAGGGTCTGTGCTGTGTTTGTAGAAGCCCAGGATTAATTATTTTGTCTTTGTGGTGTTTAGAGTGAGGTTTTGTTTGAGTAAGGTGTTAAAGTAAAATATGAACAAAATTGACTTTCATGCTTGCTTATGGTTGTCCATCGATTCGATGATGACCATCTTCTTTTATTTGTGAGTCTGCTGATGTTTGAATAGTCTGATCCAGGATCCACAGGTGCGGTTACAGACCGGGCATGTGAAGGAGGTGCTGGGGGGAGCAGGGGTGGCTTGGCGAGCGTGCCTCTTCGCACGCTTTGCTGCACGATGTTGTGTGCGCTGTTCCTCCATGTGATCCACTCCCTGTGAGGAGTAGGAGCGCCAGAGGTCTCGGCAGGAAGCGAGTTCTTCCAGTGAAGAGGGGTTGATCTGGCATCTCTTCAGAGTGGTCTTCATTTGATCTTTGAACTGCTTCGTCTGCCCACCAGCACTGCATTGGCCTAGGTGTAACTGACCGTCGAGGATTCTGCGTGGGATTCTATGGCTGGGCATTCGAATGACGTGCCCCATCCACCTGAGTTGACGTTGGGCCAGGGTTGACTCCACGCTACGGCTGCTTGCCCTCGACAGCACTTCTGTGTGCGGCACTTTGTCCTTCCATGTGATGCCAAGGATCTTCTGGAGGCATCTCACATGGAAGGTCTCCAGGCTTCTCAGATGGCGGCTGTAAATAGTCCATGTCTCACATCCATACAGTAGTGCAGTGATGCATACTGCTCTGTAGACCAGCACTTTGGTGTGGAGTTTGAGGTTGCTGTTCTGAAAAACCCTTCTCCTTAGGCGACCAGAAGATGCTGATGCTTGCTTGAGGCGATTTTGAATCTCGTCATCCATTGAGCAGGTGTCAGACATTATGCTCCCCAGGTATTTGAAGGTGGGCACCATGAGCAGCTGTTGCCCTGCTACTGTGAAAGGTATTGTTGGGTTTTGTAAGAGGTCAGCACTGGACCGACAGAGTACCTCTGTCTTCTGGTTGTTGATTGTCAGCCCCATTCTGGTATATGCAGTTACGGCTGCCGAAAGGATGTTTTGCAGAGCCTTTGGTGTGTGAGCAACCAGGGCACAGTCATCGGCGTATTGTAGCTCAATGATGGTTTGCGAGGTCAGCTTGGTAGTTGCCTGTAGCCTCCTGATGTTAAACAGGTTACCATCGAGCCTGAAGTCTATGGTAACTCCAGCCTGCTGCTTTATCCGCCTGCGTAGCAGACGAGGAAGATGTTAAAGAGAACTGGAGGCAGCACACAATCTTTCCGCACTCCAGTCTGAGCTGTGTCTTCCTACTACCACTCGGGCCATCATCCCAGAATGAAACTGCACAAGGATGATGAGAAACTTGGGTGGTCACCCAAATCTCTTCAGGACTTGCCACAGTAGGTCCCTGTTCACTGTGTCAAATGCCTTTGAGAGCTCGACAAAGGTAATGAACAAGTCCTTGTGCTGCTCCCAACATTTCTCTTGAAGCCGACGTGCCACAAAGATCATGTCAACTGTCCCCGTCTTTCCGAAAACCACACTGCGATTCTGGGGTGACCCGTTCTGATATTGCTGAGATGAGTCTGCCGAGATGAGTCTGCGGAGCATGACCTTGGCAAGGACCTTTCAAGCAGTGGCCAAAAGAGAGATGGATGTATCTCCTTTGTTCTTATAGATGGTAACAGTGTTGGCATCTTTCCACTATTGTGGACACATTCTCATCTCTACACCTCTAAAATGTAGAGATGCAGTGTCCATATACAGCGTTTATATTCATCACTCTTATTTATTCATTGATTGTGCCTTCTTGTTTTTTATTTTTCTTGTGTTGTTTACTTGTATGTACATTGTGAACTATGTCTTGTCACCGTGGAATAGTGGGAACGTAATTTCGATATCTTTGTGTGTCTTGGCATCTGAAGAAATTGACAATAAAGCAGACTTTGACTTTTGAGAAGTAGCCTCTTTCCTTGAGGAGATCAGCCGGGATGCTGTCAGGTCCAGGGGATTTATGTTTTTTCAGGGTTTTGACTGCGTGCAGTATTTCCTTGAAGGTTGGGGGAGGTGGAGATCTGGCAAGCTAGGATGTTCAGGGAGCTCTGGAAGGACAGTTGGGTCCACTGGGGTGGGCTGGTTAAGCACGGTGTTAAATACATATACGTATATACATAATAAATATACACAGTAAATATATACAGTAATCACTCGCTACATCGCGGTTCGTTTATCGCGGTTTCACTACATCGCAGATTTTTTTTTTCCAAATTAAAAAGAAATTCAAATTAAAAATAAAACTTCAAAATTGAGGAATTATGGCACGAAAGTTGCCCTCACGCCAGCAGAAGGCAGGGAGTGCCCACACAATTGCAGTGCGTATATTTGTACCTTTTTATATAAAAGTTATAATAATAAGAGTTCTAAAAACACATTTAAAGTGTTGTACCTTGTTGTAAAAAAAATGTTATAAAAATAAAAGTGTTATCAAAACATATTTACAGTATATACACTTGTACCTTGTTATAAAAATAATTATAATAATAAAAGCTGTTCTAAAAACATATTTACAGTATGTGTTAAGAATTCTCCATGTTATTTATGTTATTCAGCCGTGCTTTGGTTGAGGTAGGGTACTTTATTTTGAAGGCCGTTTTCAGGCTATACCACTTCCTGTTTCACGTTCGTGTACATATGTCGGTTACAGTGGTACAGTGGTACATTGAAGATGTAAGTGGGTCTCCTCACAAGAGAAATAAACGATCACATGTGTCTAACCTTTAGACAATATAGTATTGCTCCAAATGTTTGTTTACATTCCTTTAGAGGTCCGTTTTCGCGTGTTAGCACGATCGCGAATTAGCATCTTTCCGCTAACACGTTAGCCTGTCCAGTACTTCTTGTTAACATTTTACACGCACACACGTATATTTATATTTTCAATAATTATACAAACTTTTCTGTATGTTATTTATACTATTTATGTATTATTTACATGTTGAACCAATTATTTAATGTTCTAATCATAAAATATGCACTTAAATGATTTCATATACATTTATTGACACAAAAAATGTACAGATGAGAGGGTGACTGCGGATTTCACTTATCGCAGGTGGTTTTTTGAACCAATTATCCACAATAAACGAGGGATTACTGTATATATACATACATACACATGCACGCACACACGCGCGCGCACACAGTCATATGCAAAAGTTTGGGCACCCCTAATCATTTTCAAGATTTTCCTTTCTAAATCATTGGTTGTTCGGATCAGCAATTTCAGTTAAATATATCATATAGCAGGCAAACACAGTGATAATTGAGAAGTGAAATGAAGTTTATAGGATTTGCAGAAAGTGCAATCATTACTTAAACAAAAGTAGGCAGGTGCATAAATTTGGGCACCCCAATAGAAAAATGACATCAATATTTACTAGATCCTCCTTTTGCAGAAATAACAGCCTCTAAACGCTTCTGTATATAAATTATATATCAAGTAACTATTATATAAGCAATAATTTTATCAAACCATCTATGTCACTCCAATTCATTAAATCCATCGATCGTCTTTTATGTCAACAATGGTGCGCGCAAGCTGACGGCGCTTGCACTTCAAAATATACCAAAGGCCCATATAACGATAAATAAATTATATATCAAATAACTATTACATAAGCAATAATATTCTCAAACCATCTGTGTCACTCCAAATCATTAAATCCATCGATCAAATTCCTCATCCTTTGTCAAGGCCGCGTGTGCGCCATGACGTCAGCCTCGTTGTTATTCCACAGATCTAGTATTTAACTATATTGTAGCGTTAACAAAGTACAAGGAAAGACGTGGATTTGGTAAACGAGTCTTTATTTAACAAAACAAGAGTTCAACAAGCCAACAACTACTGAACTGTAACGATAAAAACATATATAAGTTGCTACACGAAATAAAATATATAAAATAACTATAACATAAATAGTTCACCGCCACACGGCCCCAAGCACTGGCGTGGATTTCCAGGCGTGTGGCGGCGTGGACTTCCATCCCCGGAGGTGGCACTTCCAGCCACGGAGGTGGAAGAGAGCTCCATAGCATAGGACTGGGCGTGCATAAAAGCCATGTCCGAGCCCCATCCACCGTCCCCGGACAGCCACCCGGCTGAGCGCCGGCCCGACTTCCATCCATGGAGGTGAAAGAGAGCGCCGTAGAGTAGGACTGGGCATGCGTAAAAGCCATGTCCGAGCCCCATCCATCGTCCCCGGACAGCCACCCGGCCGAGCTCCGGGCCCCGACTTCCATCCACGGAGGTGAAAGAGAGCTCCGTAGAGTAGGACCGGGCGTGCGTAAAAGCCATAATAGTTTTTCAAACCTTCTGTGTCACTCCAAATAATTAAATCCTTTAAACTCTTCGTCTTCCGTGTCACTTACAAACAAAGCCGCTAATGATGCCGGTAGTACGTGGGGCCCTTCGTCAACTTTGTCATCCGGTGATCGAATCTTTCTCCTTTATGGAAACAACCGCCGCGCCGCCGACGTCACTTGAAATTCAAATTACAGTAATCTCTTGCTACATCGCGGTTCGTTTATCGCGGTTTCACTTTTTTTTTTGGGGGGGGGGGGATTTAGAAAATTTGTGAAAAAAAATCACATATACGTCGCTCCTCGGTATAAGTCGCCCCCCCACCCAAACTATGAAAAAAAACACGATTTATAGTCCGAAAATAAAGAGCCGGTTACCAAACCCACGTCTTGCTTTTTGTTTTTTTTAAGTGACACAGTGGCGCACCGCACACGCTTCCGGGGTTAGAAGCGGCGGTGTTTACACAAAGGACGAAGATTCCAATTGATTTAATGATTTGGAGTGACACAGATGGTTTGATAAAATTGTTGTTTATATTATTATTATTCGATATATAGTTTATATCTAGTTACTGTATTGGCCCGAATATAAGACAATGTTTTTTGCATTGAAATAAGACTGAAAAAGTGGGGGTCGTCTTATATTCGGGCTCTAGACATTATACCCATTTTCACTTGTGCGCAGCGGTAAGTATATACATAAACATATACATTTCATTGTTACTGTATTTTGTTGTCTCAATCGATGACTTATGTTTGGTGTGTTGCCGAGAGTATTTCATTTATGGTTATTTATTATTATTATTTGCCAATAATTCAGTAAAGCAATCAAAACTGAACCACGTCCTTCCTGTGTTCTGACCGACACCCGGGGGTGCAAAGAGCATAACCATCCGAGCCAACCCCCTATACAGTCCTCAGGCTCCCCAACAATAGCGGTAGCAGTTTGCATTATTTTGTTGCAATGCTTTTTCTTATTCAGATTTGTTTCAGTTAGACTTCACTTTGATGGTTAATGCAGTTATTGCGATTTTGTTGTTTTATCACAGTAGGATTGGTTTATTCATACATTTCAAAAACCAAAAGCCATTCATTTACAAATGTGATTGCACTTTAGTTTACATATTTAAATGTTCAGATATTAAGATGTGATAGACAGTTTTTGCATGATTTGAATGAGGCAAAATAACATGCTTTTTCTCTTGAATATATTGTTATAATCATTTTTTTCAGCTGTAATTATTTTCTGTGTAAAATATTAATTTTGTGTTCAAAAAGTCTTTTTTTAAACTTGAGTCTTGAAAAAGAGGGGGTCGTCTTATAATCGGGGTTGTCTTATATTCAGGCGAATACGGTATAAAGGCCTGTGGAATAATTTGAACTGCAACTGACGACAAGTCCGACGTCAGCGGCGCGCCGCACACGTGGCGTTTTTTACACAAAGGACAAAGAACTCACTGGATTTAATGATTTGGAGTGACACAGATGGTTTGATGAATGTGTTCTTCTTGTTATAGTTATTTGAATCACTGTTAATGTTACGTCAGGCCCGTTCTCAGCTCCTCGTTTGTGTTTATGTCACGTTAGCATACCGTATTGTTTAGCCTGTTGTTGCTGGTTCATGTCTGTTCTTGGTGTTGGATTTTGTCAAATAAATTTCCCCCAAAATGTGAGTTAAACTTTTAGGTGCATTTTATGGCTGATGCGACTTGTACTCCGGAGCAACTTTAGTCCGAAAAATACGGTAGGTTGTCAAATGTTGCTGTTTGCGGATGTTATCAAATATGTAAATAAATGTTTTTGCCGTCAAAAACACATTTTCATTATTTTTGTTCATGTTTTTTAGAAGGTGTTGCGTTTTGTTCAAGATGTCCGTCATGGAGCAAGGAAAACAAAGATGTGGAGTAACAGTTGGTTCTTTATTGGCAAGATCTTGGGTTGTTTAATGGCGGTCAGTACACGAGGAACTGCAGCAGATGAAAAAACAACCCCTACTCTCCAGGTCAGAAGGTTTTATACTGTTCGGGTAAGGAAAAGGCGGGAAAGCAAAAGGATGTCCTTATAAGGTAAACCTCTGCTCTGCTGTCACCTGACCATTTGGTATCGTCACCTGACCATTTGGTATCTATTTGTATTGGACAGTCGATTGGAACGTCGCCTCACTTTTACGTCCGCGCTCTCAGCAAGGGATCCTATATAAGCCGAACCAGCCAGTGCTGCTCCCAACTGTTCTCAATGTTCTGATTTGATTCGACTGAGGCCGATTTAGTTGCTTCTAGTTGTTTTTTGTGCATTCCTGCTCCAGTTTGGCAGCTAATTCAGATCTAAGCGGTCACATGAATTAATAGAAAAAATGGACAGCCGGACTCGGACTCGGTGGTCAAGAGGCCGGACTCGGACTCGGTGCGAAAATCCGACCGAGTCCACAGCCCTGGTAGGTAGTAAAGCATGGATATTCAAAAAAAGCTTTTTGAAAACAAATGCATTTATTAACAGCATTAAAAAAATATTTCACCCAAAAACTACTATCAGTGATTCTCATTAAATACGACACTGTTATTATGAATAATAGTTTCCATCCCTCAGCGCCTGCAGGTCAGATTTATGAAATACGTTTATCTAATGAGGCGAAATCACGTCAAACGGCAAACATTCTGACCAAATCCATCATCTTGAAGAATCAGTGGAAGAATACATTCAAATGAAGTAATAAAGAAATCAATAGTATTGTTGGTCTCCCATTTGTGCTAGTGCATCATGGTCTGGAGTGAAATTTGTTGTGGTAATTCTTAGGATAGAGCCGAGGTGTCGGTCCGTTAACCTAGAGCTGTGACGGGCTTTGTTGACGTTCATGTGGCTGAACGTCTGCTCACACACGTAGGTCGAGCCAAATTGTCCTCTCTTTTTTTTTTAACACTTGGCACTCAGTGTCCACCTTTCTTTTCCTCGGGCCACTCATTTTAATGGAAGGATTCCAGGCGAAGGTTTGTGGGTGGCATTAATGTAAAATTGTATCTGAAAGCTCAGCGCGCGAATTACGAGAATGCTGACGTCACAGCCCACACTCGAAATTCGGCACTGATGGAAATAGAGCGCGGAGTACTACTGAGTACGTACACGCACTTGTGAGTGTGCGACGAGCTTTCTGACACGGCTTCCGGGAGTATATGCGCAGGCGAGTGGTTCCCCATCTACTGGGGAAACGTAGCAATTGCAGGGAAAATGACCCCAAAAAAAGTTCAATAATACAATTTATTCAGGTTTGGCGGGCCGGATTAAACAGCCCCGTGGGCCGGATGTGGCCCGTGGGCCGTAGTTTGCCCATGTCTGGGCTAAACGATAGGTATGCTAACGTGACAAACACAAAGAGCTGAGAACGGGCCTGACGTAACATATACCGTATTTTCCGGACTATAAGTCGCTCCGGAGTATAAGTCGCACCAGCCATAAAATGCCCCAAAAAGTGAAAAAAAAAACATATATAAGTCGCTCCGGAGTATAAGTCGCATTTTGGGGGCAATTTATTCGACAAAATCCCACACCAAAAACAGTCATGAACGAGCAACAACAGGCTAAACGATAGCAACAACAGGCTAAACGATAGGTATGCTAATGTGACAAACACAAACAAAGAGCTGAGAACGGGCCTGACGTAACATATAGAGTGATTAAGGACAACTATTACATGAATAACATGTTTATAAAACCATCAGTGTCACTCCAATTCATTAAATAGCAACAACAGGCTAAACGATAGGTATGCTAACGTGACAAACTCAAACAAAGAGCTGAGAACGGGCCTGACGTAACATATAGAGTGATTAATGACAACTATTACATGAATAACATGTTTATAAAACCATCGGTGTCACTCCAATTCATTAAATAGCAACAACAGGCTAAACGATAGGTATGCTAACGTGACAAACACAAACAAAGAGCTGAGAACGGGCCTGACGTAACATATAGAGTGATTAAGGACAACTATTACATGAATAACATGTTTATAAAACCATCGGTGTCACTCCAATTCATTAAATCCATCGATCGTTCTTTGTCAACAATGGGTGCGCACGGCTGAGGGCGCTTGCGCTTCAAAATATTCCACAGGCTCATATAACGATAGATAAACTATATTTTAAATAACTATAATACAAGCCAATAATATTATCAAACCATCCGTGCACTTTAATTCCATTAAATCCATCGATCAAATTCCTCGTCCTTTGTCAACATCGCCGCGCGTGTGCCCTGATGTCAGCCTCGTCTTTACTCCACAGATCTAGCATATAACTATATTGTAGCGTTAACAAAGTACAAGGATAGACGTGGATTTGGTAAACGGCTCTTTATTAAACAAAACAAACTTCCAAGCGTGTGGCGGCGTGGACTTCCAGACAAGAGAGCTCCATGGCATAGGACCGGGCGTGCGTAATGGCCATGTCCGAGCCCCATGCACCGTTCGCGGATAGCCACTCGGCCGAACGCCGGCCCCCGACTCAGTAGAATAGGACCGGGCATGCGTAAAAGCCATAATAGTTTTTCAAACCTTCTATGTCACTCCAAACCTCTTTGTCCTCCGTGTCCCTTAGAAATGATCACCGCTAATGATGCCGGTAGTCCTTACGGGTACGTTTGTCCTTTATGTAAACAACCGCCACTGACGTCACTTGAAATAGTAATCCATTGGTACATCACGGTTCTCCAAACTTTCTTTCTGCTGCTCGATTACTGTTTTCAGCCGCATATTTTACAACTTGAAGTTTGTAACCTGCAAAATATGAGTTTCTTTTTGGTGCCATTTTTCTTAAGCCCACCCAGTTAATGAGTCACGGCCAACGGTGAAATTTAGAGTGCCCTCATCCAGTTTCGTCTGAAAATATAATTTTTTTTCATATGTAGCTTTTTGTTTTGTTTATTTGGTTGTTTTATCAAAGTCAAAGTCTGCTTTATTATCGATTTTTTTTCATATACCAAGACACACAAAGAGATTGAAATTATGTTCCCACTATCCCTCGGTGAGATAGTACACATATGCATACAAGCAACACAAAAAAAACCCAAGAAGGCACAAACAATGAATAAATAAGAGTGTTGAATATTTATTATTTATGATAAATAAACAAATAATAATAAATAATAATAATAAATATAAGAGGAGCAAAAATGGAGCAAGTGTACATACAGCAGACAGTGGACTTGGATATGGTGCTTTGAAGGCCCAGCGACACCGGTATATGTATAAATCGGTTTTAGTTAGCTTATGGGCTTATAAATATAAATTGACGATCGAAACAACGAAAAGGAAGCTGTTGCTTTGAAAAATATAATTTAAATTTGTCGCGCAGACCAGTTTGACTGCACCGAGCCGCCAGCCGGAAGTGACGTCTCATGACGTCTCAAGTTGTACGCGTTTAGCTTCAGTGAATGTAAACAAAAAGAGAAGAGGGGCCAGCGCGGAGACGTCGGGCCAGGCTTGCGGCCAACCCAGCTCGCCCAGCCGTGCCTTCCATTCTCCTGGCGTACGTTCGTTCGCGGGACGACAAGATGGGTTGCGTTCACCTGATAGGATCCACGAACCGGACAGTGCCTGCCTGCTGTGTGCTTGTGTTCACAGTGGCCTGGTTGACTGTCATCTTTCCGGACTCTGCTGTGCATCTGGAGCGGCTAGCGTGCTATCACTCTTATTGTCCATTGATGTTGACTTCTTGTTTTATTTTTCCTGTGTTGTTTACTTGTATGTGCGTTGTGAACTCTGTCTTGTCACCCTGGGATAGTGGGAACGTAATTTCCAAAGGCGATTTAAGCAATAAAATTAAAAATGCGCCTAAAACCTAAACCAAACGCTGCAGATGTTCATTTCTTGATGCGCAGTGGTCAACTCGGCACTCTAAAGCCCCCTGAGAACGTTTTACTATGCCAACCTAACCACAGTGACGGGAGAGGCACAATTAAGAAAACGTGCTCAGCTCGTCGAGAAAATGCGATTTAAGCAATACAATTAAAAAAGCGCAAAAAACCTAAACCAAACGTTGCAGGTGGTTATTTCTTCATGCGCAGTGGTCAACGCGGCACTCTCTAGCTGCCAAGAGCACTTTTTACTATGCGCACCCAACCAGAGTGACGGGAGGAGCACATTTCAGAAAACGTGCTCAGCTCGTCGAGAAAATGCCATTTAAGCTATAAAATTAAAAATGCACCCAAAACCTAAACCAAACGTTGCAGGTGGTCATTTCTTCATGAGCCGAGATCAACTCGGCACTCTAAAGCCCCCAAGAGCACTTTTTACTATGCCAACCTAACCAGAGTGACGGGAGGGGCACAATTCAGAAAATGTGCTCAGCTCAGCCCAAGTGAACTGCTAGATTCATCATATTCTGCGTCAAAAGAGGTTTGTGAATCGGATAAAATGATGCCAATATTGCCGCTAGAAACGGAGCTGTCGCTATCATCTGACATGTTGTTTGGGTTTGTTGAGATCCGGATGTACAACTTGTGACGTCACAGTAATGGCGCCACCAGTGTGGCTGCGTGTGGAACCCAATCGATAAACTGGCATTTAATTTTAGCTTTATTCTTAGTAATCGGTGTCCATTTTTAATTTCCAATGCGGCGAATGTGTTCTTTTTATACATTCTATCAAATGCCATTCTAATTGAAAAAAAAGGGATGTCTCTAGGCCTTTAGTGTTAATTGCTTTATTTGATGTTTTCTCCTTTTTCTATGTTTTGAATATGTTCAAGATAAAGATATAAAAGCATGTTAAGTGATCAACTATACTAAAAAGAACATGGGAAGTGATCAACTATACTTGTAAGTAAGTGATGTCTTAATGATCAAGTAAAAATTTGAGAAAAAAAACATATATAAGTCGCTCCTGAGTATAAGTCGCCCCCCCACCCAAACTATGAAAAAAAACGCGACTTATAGTCCGGAAATTACATCTACTTAACGTTTGTTGGAGTGTATGCACGAGAGGTATCTGATTATTTACTCATTATTATTGTGTGATACTTAGCAAGAAAGTCTAGAGCATTGTTTTACAGGGACACGGCACCCAACACGTTTGGAGATCACAGCCTAGGACGAGGCTGACAACCAACTAAGGACAGACTCTGCATTGCTGGGGTCATGAATCGTCCAAGGCCTCGCACCACACAACATCCTTTAGTTAGTTAATCAGCGTTGCTACAGCCACAATCTCTCCTCCCTTTAGTGTAGCAACGCCTTTTGTAACCAGGGCAACCCAAAATAAAAAGAGGAAATAGCGGAAGAGGTGTCATGCGGTCGCGTTTATTTTTTCAGTTTTTTGTCTCGTCAATTGTCGTAACTTTACTTCCGGTTTTATTTTGTCATTCCTTCCGTTTCAGTTCGTGTTTCCTTCCTCGGTGTTGGTTGTCTTGTCTTCCCTGATCCCGATTGTGTGCACCCGCGTAATCGATACTAATTGTCATCACCTGTGTCCCCGCCCGTTTGTGTGTATTTAGTCCGTGTCTTCCCCTTGTCTTGTGCCAGTGTGTCTAGCCTCGTCCCGACCACCAGCGATTCCTTGATGTCCGAACTCTCTGAAAGAACTCTCCTTTTTGTCTCGCCGCCGAGCGACGCTTTTGGTTGTGCCTGGGTCTCCAGCGCCTTTTTGTCTCGTTCCAGTGCGACTCCTTTTGTTGGTACTTTTTGCTACACGTTTTCCCTCGAAAGAGGCGTTTTGATTTGTACTTTTAGCCTTTTGACTCGCCACAGTGCGACGCCTTTTGTTTGTACTTTTTGCCCCGTGTTTTCCCTCGCAAGAGGCGCTTTGTTTTGTACTTTTGCTCTGAGTGCTTGCTGGAATAAATCCCAGATAGATACGACTCTGCATCCGAGTCCTTCGCCTTGTCCCCTGCCTGACAGTACACACTGGCCAGACATGGACTCGGCAGAGTCGGAGCACCTGTGCGCCACAGTGCGCTCTCATGCCTCACTGCTCGCCCAGCACCAGAGGGAGGTGGGCGACTTGGGAGAAGAGATCCGAGGACTCGCTAGGAATCAAGAAAATTTCAGAGGAGCGGTCGCCACCCAAGTAGCAAAGCTGGGTCAGCAAATGCAGGAAGTGCTCTCGCTCTTGAACGCGGGACCAGCAGCGACCTCCAGTACACCCGTCGCTTCCCCCGTTCCTTCCCTTGCAAGAGGTCCCATGACTGGCAGTGCCAGACTGGCTCCTCCAGAGCGCTACTCCGGAGAACCCGGCCTTAGCCGGGCTTTTATTACAGAATGCGAGATGAACTTTGAGAGTTCCCCAGCAGAATTCCCCACCGAGCGCTCCAAGGTGGCCTACATGGTATCCTACCTGACGGGAAGGGCCCGCACATGGGCCACCGCGGAATGGGCCAGGGATTCCATCTCCTGTCACTCTCTCCCCGCTTTCATCCAGGCCCTGCGAACGGTGTTCGATCCCATTTCCGCTGACCGAGACAAGGCTCGCCAACTCTGTCAGATAGACCAGGGACAAGACACCGTCGGAGACTACGCCATCCGGTTCCGCACGCTGGCCGCGGCGAGCGGGTGGAATGCGGCGGCACTATATGACAACTTCCTCCGGGGCCTGTCAGGACCCATCCAAGATCAGCTAATCCCCTTAGATCTTCCCACCGACCTCGACGCCCTCATCGCTCTGGCTATCCGCACTGACAACCGGCTGCAAGAGTGGAGAAAGCACCGACGCAGCAACGCTCCCGCCTTCGTTCCAGTAGCCGGCCCTGACGCTCACCACTCCAGGCCGTACGGGGATCGGCAGCGCCAGGAGCCAGAACCGATGCAGTTGGGCAGAGCCAAGTTAACAGAGGAGGAGAAGTTACGGCGGCGCCGAGAGGGAAGATGCTACTACTGCGGCGAGCTCGGACACCTCCTTCTCTCCTGTCCAGTGAGGAGGACCCTGAAGGTAAGCGCCTTCTCGGCGGCTCTGTCCCCGGGGCGAGTGCTTCCCAAGGGCAGGATCACCCAGTCGGGAAGAGAGATAGAACTCGAAGTATTAATAGACTCAGGAGCAGACGAAAGCTTGATAGACTGGGCATTTGCTCGCCGGTGCGGGGTAAAGACTGAGCTACTGAACACTCCCGTGAAAGCTAAGGCACTCAATGGACAGGCACTCTTTGAGATAACTCACATAACCGAACCAGTCTCGTTGTCAATTGGCCTCCACCAGGAGAACATACGTCTACATGTCGTGACCTCACCAATGAACCCTCTCGTTCTCGGGTATCCATGGCTTCAACGCCACAACCCCGCTATAGACTGGGGATCAGGGGAAATAACGGGATGGGGGTCCGACTGTCATGATTCCTGTATCAAGTCTAACCCGCGCCCTGTGCCTTCCGCTCCAGACGCGCCAACCCCAGACTTAACCGGGGTCCCTGCGTGTTACCACCAATGGGCCGAGGTATTCAGCAAGGCCAAGGCTACCTCTCTGCCTCCCCACCGTCCGTATGATTGCGCCATTGACCTGCTGCCGGGATCAACGATACCCAAGGGGAGGCTGTATTCTCTCTCGGAACCTGAGAAGCAAGCCTTGAATGAATATATAGACTCCTCCTTGCAAGCAGGGCTGATTCGACCGTCGTCGTCGCCTGCGGGGGCGGGGTTCTTTTTCGTGGGCAAGAAGGACGGCACCCTACGTCCCTGCATTGATTATAGTCCCCTCAATCAGATCACCATCAAGAATCGGTATCCGCTCCCACTGATGTCGACCGTGTTCGACCAATTACAGCAAGCCCGGGTGTTCACCAAGTTAGATCTGCGCAACGCCTACCATCTGGTGCGCATCCGGGAAGGGGACGAATGGAAGACAGGGTTCAACACGCATCGAGGACATTTTGAATACCGCGTCATGCCATTTGGCCTCACCAATGCTCCCGCTGTGTTTCAGGCCATGATAAACGATGTTTTGAGAGACTGTTTGGACCGGTTTGTGTACGTATATTTGGACGATATTTTGATTTACTCCCCAGATCTGAAGACCCATAGGGTTCACGTCGAGACGGTGTTGCAACAACTCCTGGAACACCAACTATACGTAAAGGCCGAGAAAAGTGAATTTCACAAGAGCACCGTTTCTTTTCTCGGCTTCATCGTAGCCCCGGGCAAAGTAGAGATGGACCCGGCGAAAGTAAGCGCGGTAACGGAATGGCCTACCCCTGACTCACGCAAGAAGGTGCAACAATTCCTGGGCTTTGCCAATTTTTATCGGCGATTCATTAAGGGCTTCAGTGCCACAGCGGCTCCCTTGCACGCGCTCACGTCTCCTAAAGTCCCCTTCCGCTGGTCAGCAGAGGCGGAGGCGGCCTTCCAGGAGCTAAAGAACCGTTTCAGCACCGCTCCCATCCTCACGCTCCCTGATCCGTCGCGGCAGTTTGTGGTGGAGGTGGACGCCTCCAATCAAGGAGTAGGTGCCATCCTTTCGCAGAGGGCCAAGAGCGACAACAAGCTCCATCCGTGCGCGTTCCTGTCTCGACGGCTGACGCCCGCCGAACAGAATTATGACGTGGGGGATCGCGAACTGTTGGCAGTCAAGCTGGCATTAGAAGAATGGAGACATTGGTTAGAGGGAGCACAGCAGCCTTTTTTGGTCTGGACAGACCATAAAAATTTAGAATACATTAAGTCAGCTAAGAGACTGAATTCACGCCAAGCCCGCTGGTCACTTTTTTTCAATCGTTTTAACTTCACTTTGTCCTACAGACCGGGAACCAAGAACACCAAGCCTGACGCCCTCTCCCGTGTTTTCAACTCGGACCCAGAAATTAAGAAGCCTGAGACTATCCTGCCTTCTCATTGCTTGGTTAGAGCCGTGACCTGGCCTATCGAAGGCCGGGTACAGCAGGCCAATGGTAACGAACCACCCCCTAGTGGTTGCCCTGAGAACCGACTATTTGTCCCTGCTCAATTACGATCCCAAGTCATCCATTGGGCTCACACCTCCAGACTCTCCTGCCATCCGGGCATGCGCCGAACGCTGTTCGTAATCCAGCAGCGATTCTGGTGGCCCTCCATGAGGGCAGACGTCAAGGAATACGTTGCCGCCTGTCCCGTCTGCGCCCGGAATAAGAACGCCCACGGCGCCCGCATGGGGTTGCTGCATCCCCTACCCATTCCTTCGCGCCCGTGGGCGGAGATATCTATGGACTTCGTCACCGGGCTTCCGACCTCGCATGGGCGAACCACCATACTCACAGTGGTGGATAGATTTTCAAAGATGGCTCATTTTATCGCCTTGCCCAAGCTCCCGTCCGCTAAACGAACGGCCACCGTGATGATGGACCACATATTCCGGGTTCATGGGTTCCCGAAAGACATAGTTTCCGATAGAGGGCCCCAATTCGTATCCAGGTTTTGGCGGGAGTTTTGCAAGCTCATAGGGGCAACCGTGAGTCTCACGTCAGGCTATCACCCGGAGGCAAACGGACAGACAGAACGTATTAATCAACAGTTGGAGACAAGTCTCCGCTGCCTGGTCTCCCAGAACCCCTCCTCGTGGAGCAAGAACCTCTCCTGGGTGGAGTATGCCCACAACTCCCTGCCCACCACGGCTACAGGTATGTCCCCCTTCAAGTGTGTGTTTGGCTACCAGCCCCCTGTCTTCCCTGACAGTGAGCCGGAGGTGACGGTGTCTTCGGCCCACGCCTTGGTGCGCCGCTGTCATCGCGTCTGGTCGGCGGCTCGGGCCACGCTGGTCCGACAGGGGGACCGGGTAAAGCGGATGGCTGACCGGAGGAGACGTCCGGCGCCCGTGTACCAGAGAGGTCAACGTGTCTGGCTATCCACCAAGGATCTTCCCCACCGGGGGGACTCCAGGAAACTGGCGCCTCGCTTCGTGGGTCCGTTCCCCATCGCCAAGGTCGTGCACCCGGCCGCGGTGCGTCTACGCTTGCCCAGGTCCCTTGCAGTCCACCCCACCTTTCACGTTGGGAAGGTCAAGCCGGTGGTGGACAGCCCGTTGGTGCCGGATCCGGCGCCCCCTCCGCCTCCGCGGACTGTGGACGGTGGGACGGCCTACACCGTCAAAGAACTATTGGATGTGCGCAGAAGAGGCCGGGGCTGGCAGTACCTGGTGGACTGGGAGGGTTATGGACCGGAGGAGCGGCAATGGGTGCCGCCTAGTTATATTTTGGACCCGGGACTTTTTGAGGACTTCTATGCGGCTCACCCTGGGGCTCCTGGGCCGTCTGGGATCCGGCCCTAGGGGGGGGGGTTCTGTCATGCGGTCGCGTTTATTTTTTCAGTTTTTTGTCTCGTCAATTGTCGTAACTTTACTTCCGGTTTTATTTTGTCATTCCTTCCGTTTCAGTTCGTGTTTCCTTCCTCGGTGTTGGTTGTCTTGTCTTCCCTGATCCCGATTGTGTGCACCCGCGTAATCGATACTAATTGTCATCACCTGTGTCCCCGCCCGTTTGTGTGTATTTAGTCCGTGTCTTCCCCTTGTCTTGTGCCAGTGTGTCTAGCCTCGTCCCGACCACCAGCGATTCCTTGATGTCCGAACTCTCTGAAAGAACTCTCCTTTTTGTCTCGCCGCCGAGCGACGCTTTTGGTTGTGCCTGGGTCTCCAGCGCCTTTTTGTCTCGTTCCAGTGCGACTCCTTTTGTTGGTACTTTTTGCTACACGTTTTCCCTCGAAAGAGGCGTTTTGATTTGTACTTTTAGCCTTTTGACTCGCCACAGTGCGACGCCTTTTGTTTGTACTTTTTGCCCCGTGTTTTCCCTCGCAAGAGGCGCTTTGTTTTGTACTTTTGCTCTGAGTGCTTGCTGGAATAAATCCCAGATAGATACGACTCTGCATCCGAGTCCTTCGCCTTGTCCCCTGCCTGACAAGAGGAGCTCAGAATTGGTGGAGGACTGTAACTGGGCCTTCTACCAAATTCTCCTTGCGAGCAAAAGAAATACTGGTTGTCTTCTCCTCTTCTTTCAGTGTGTAAAATAATGTCTGATGGTACTTAGACCTGACAACTGTTGTTTGTTATACTGACACTTTTATTTGTTGTTTATTGTTTATTTAATCACGGGTATCTACTGCATCTACTGCAGATCTATTCTCTTACTTTGTCGTTTATGTCCTGTCCGATGTTTATATTGTCAACTGTTGTTTGTTATACTAACACTTTTATTTGTTGTTTATTGTTTATTTAATCACGGGTATCTACTGCATCTACTGCAGATCTATTCTCTTACTTTGTCGTTTATGCCGTGTCCGATGTTTATACTGTCTATCTGTTTATATATTTAATTATTAATTCTCCCCTCCGTTCCTTCCTAGCCCCATCCTTTTTCCATTACAAAAAAGCTCAATAGTTAAAACCTGAGAAGAGTGACTTATGTTTAGCATTTATTTTTTACTGTATAAATAATTTTATTTTATTCATAGCGCAAGTGTGCATAAAGTGCACAGTAGTTTTTGGCTCCATTTTAAAATGCTCCAAACCTTTACAGCTAAAAATGTTAAGGCCACAGTATATTCAATTTAATGATAAATCTTATCAAAATAATTTGAGGATGTTACAAGCTGCAAAGTTTAATCAAAGTTTAACGTACTGTCATAATTCATAATGTAATGTCATTACCGTATTTTTTGGACTATAAATCGCGATTTTTTTCATAGTTTGGGTGGGGGGGCGAATTATACTGAGGAGTGGGTGAGTCTTGTTTTCTTTGTTTTTTTCGACTTGTAATTCTTTTGCTTGCTTATTCATTACATCTCTTCTTAAGCCTTAATTCGGTTATCGATTATTTAGTAGTAACTTTGAGCATGGTTTTATATGTAGTAATTACAACTTTAAAATGTGTTTATACCCCTATCGTAGTCATTCTTTAAAGCCGTTCAATTCTTTTTAAAGTGAAGACAGCTTTAATCCTTAACATCAGGAATTGTCAGATCTGGTTCGAAGTAGTTATCTTGAGCTCAGCTAGGGCGAGGGCGCTCTAGTAAATTAACGAATCCTTGAGGTCTTAACAAAGACATCTAAAAATATCTCAGAACAAAAGAGGAGACTAAAGGTCTAAAAACCTATTTGGTTGAACAAGTCGAGTGATCAACTCTCCTTTGTTCCAAAATCCGAATTATGTTTAAAAAATAGGAAAGGTTCCGGCCGTGAGGAGCGTAGCCTAAAAAGTAAAATTGGCGACTTCCCCTTTCTGCCCGGAGCGGCTGTCTCCTCTGCCCTTCCTCAAAGCTTAAAATTTGACCAAGTCCAATTCGAAGACTCTGGAAATTCATCTTAGTAGATTTTGGTTCAATCTGAAAAAGAATGAAAAATCCATCTTCGTTCTTTTACTCCGGGCAGCGACACGGCTAACGCCCTGACTAGGAAGAAGCGCCGCTCTGCATTCGGGCATCATATTTATAGGCTTCTGGCATTACCTCATTGGAATATGTAGATAAAAAGTCAGAATCCCTGCACCTCTGGTTGTCTTGGCAACCCTGCTTCAAGCAGCAACCACTGTGCCCGACAGCCACCGGCCACCGGATGCAGGTGGTTCCTGTTTTGCTCATTCTTTCCCTACTAGCCCTTAATGTCTCCTCTCAACTTAATATATTCAGGTATGGATGGAACACCAATGTTAAATACAGGTTGGACAAAACATTGCAACATTAATCACATATATGTTGTCTAATAAAGATCAATCTCAACCCATAATAGTACTTAACATAATAATGGGTTCCTCCAACTTAAACAGAAATATTGATATTGCTCAAGCTGTTACATCTTAAAATTATGGCATAGCAAACTCATATTCCAAAATTGTGCGTTGCTACGTGTTTGAACAGGTTGTGTCCTCCTAATTGCTAACAATTTAATTTATTAAATTTGTTAATTTCCATCAGGTCACCCCATGTCAAGCTTTAACACCATCTCCTGGTGAAATTTTGGAGCTACTACATGTTTTGGGATAGCCAATGTGCCTGGGCCAAATTCAATACCTAATTTTACACCATCTTGTACCACCATGCCACTTGACAACCCCTAATGTATTGCCTGGTGCAATACATTAAAAATATGTAGCATTAGAAGGACGTTACTTCTTGTTTTATATGTGTGTTCGTGTTCTCAGTTGTTGAATGTGTGTCATATTTAAAGGGAAACCATCAACGACTGGAAGTTATTGTATCGGTGAAAAACAACAGTTACTGGACATCCCTAAAATTAATGTACACAAATGAGAAATCTTTTTTTTTTGTGTTGCATCTGCATGTACAAACCTGAACCCAATGCCGTACAGCAGGTAGGTGCTTGGTAATTAGTAGTCTTCGTAGATCGAACAACGTAGAAACTACAGCTTCATTATCCTCCGTCTCCTCTACATGAAAACCTGTGTCGAATTAAATAAATAGGATGTAACTATATGAGTAGCTGCTGCTCGTCATTTAAATAAGGAGAAGCTCAGCTCTACACAGGGACAGAGCATTCATCATCATGCAGAAACCAAGTATCTGGGTCATCTCATTGTCCCATACATTCCTGAGCATTCAATATGGAAAAAAAGCACAGAATTTATCCAATGACAATACGGTTTTATGCAGCAGAAAACCAGTAGAAGTAAGAAAGAAGCAGTAGAAGTCAGTATCCAGCAGTGTCAAAGCACTGTGAAGTTACAGATAAGGAAGTCCTGTCATAACTAGCAAGCTGGCAGCGGACCAGCTAAACCTGAACAAAATACGAGGATATTCTAGCGCATACTTTCTCAATTAAAAGTACAGACAGCATGGTACATATTCACCGCTTTTGTTTTTTTTTTCCATTTGGGAGGAGGCTATTTTAAAGGACACTGAACTTCACTTGCAGTCACTGAGCTATTGCATCTGAACTATACGTACATCTATAAATCATACCATAACAACAAACACGAATGAGAAAAATAATACAATTACAAACTAATCTTTATTTCAAAATATTTCATACTGGAAACATTAAAAGGTGAATAATACAGTAAAAACCAGGAACAACTTAAATAATTATTGAGATGAATATGACAAATGCAAGCTTAAATAAAAAAAGCATAAATCCTTTGGAAAATTCTGACATTATTATTACAGGTCAAACTGAAAGATATGAAAGACAAAGAGTGCCAAATTTTAATTTATAATGAAATAAATGCTTAAAATGCATGATGAAATTAAATCACTATCATCATCATAATCCTCTAATACTGTGCTTCTCACCCTGGGTTCCATTGAACCCTCAGGGTTCGGTGAGTTGGTCTCAGGGGTTCGGCAGAGTCTCCACTGCGGAGGTCCGAACACACCTGATTTATTGTCACACTGATTTGCAGGTATGTAATTTGTTTTGAGCTCATCCATTGTGTTGGTTATGTTCTTTGAACAAGGTGACGTTCATGCATGGCAAATTTTGTGCACCAGTAATTAACATTGATGTATTGAATTTGAAAAAAATAATTTTCTTCACGAAAGAGGGGTTCGGTGAATGCGCATATGAAACTGGTGGGGTCCAGTCCCTCCAATAAGGTCAAGAAATACTGCTCTAATGCTTTTCCGAGGTTGGGTCACGGCAGCAGCAGTTTAAGCAGGAAAGCCTCAACTTCCTTCTCCCTAACCACTTTGTCCAGCTCCTCCGAGATGTTCCCAATGCAGCCAGGAAGACAGTATCTCCAGCATGTTTCAGGTTGTCCTTGTGTCCAGTGGGACATGGTCAAAGCACCTCATCAGAAGGGCGTCCAATGATCAACTGCCTAAGCCACCTCTTCTGGCTCTTCTCAATGAGGAGGAGAAATGGCTTGACTCTCATGGATGACTGATATATTCCCATTAGCTGTATGTAGAAAACTAATTTCAGCCGCTTGTATACTGGATCTTATTATTTCGGTCACAAGTTGAGGGTAGGAACATTGATCAACCAGTAGATTAACATTCCGGCTCCGCTCCCTCTTCACTGTGATGGACCGGTAAGAATCTTCATCACAGAAGATGCTGCACCAATCCACCTGTCAATTTCCCACTCCATCCATCCATCCATCCATCCATCCATCCATCCATCCATCCATCCATCCATCCATCCATCTTCTTCCGCTTATACAGGGTCGCTGGGCCAGCAGCTTTAGAAGGGACTCCCAGACTTCCCTCTCCCCAGCCACTTCATCCAGCTCATCCCGGGGGATCCCAAGATGTTCCCAGGCCAGCTGAGAGACATAGTCTCTCCAGCACGTCCTGGGTCGTCCCCGGGGTCTCCTACCTGTGGGACATGCCCGGAACACCTCCCCAAGGAGGCGTCCAGGAGGCATCCTGATGAGATGCCCGAGCCACCTCATCTGGCTCCTCTCAACGTGGAGGAGCAGCGACCCTACTCCGAGTCTCTCCCGGATGACCGAGCTTCTCACCCTATCTCTAAGGGACATTTCTCATCAAACTCATTTCGGCCGCTTGTATCCGGGATCTTGTTCTTTCGGTCACGACACATAGCTCGTGACCATAGGTGAGGGTAGGAGCGTAAATCGACCGGTAAATTGAGAGCTTAGCCAAAGGGCAAAGCTCTCTCTTTACCACGACGGACCGGTAATGAGTCCGCATTACTGCCGACGCTGTACTGATCCGCCTGTCGATCTCGCGCTCCATCCTCCTCTCACTCGTGAACAAGACCCCAAGGTACTTGAACTCCTCTACTTTGGGCAGGAGCTCATCCCCGAGCCGGAGAGGGCATTCCACCATTTTCCGACCGAGGACCATGGACTCGGATTTGGAGGTGCTGACCCTCATCCCGACCGCTTCACACTCGGCTGCGAACCGCTCCAGTGAGAGCTGGAGTTCACGGCTTGAAGAAGTCAACAGCACCACGTCGTCTGCAAAAAGCAGAGATGCGATGCTGAGGTCCCCAAACCGGACACCCTCAACGCCTCGGCTGCACCTAGAAATTCTGTCCATAAAAATTATGAACAGAATCGGTAACAAAGGGAAGCCTTGGCGGAGTCCAACTCTCACTGGGAACGAATCCGACTTACTGCCGGAAATGCGGACCAAACTCTGGCATCGGTGATACAGGGACCGAACCACCCTTGTCAGTTGGCTTGGCACCCCATACTCCCAAAGCACCCTCCACAGAACCTCTCTAGGGACACGGTCGAACGCCTTCTCCAAGTCCACAAAACACATGCGGACTGGTTGCGCAAACTCCCATGTTCCCTTGAGGATCCTGCCGAGGGTGTAGAGCTGGTCCATGGCCAGGACGAAAGCCAAACTGCTCCTCCTGAATCCGAGATTCGACCTCCCAACAGACACTCCTCTCCAGTACCCCTGAATAGACCTTACTAGGGAGGCTGAGGAGTGTGATTCCCTTGTAATTGGAACACACCCTCCGGTCCCCCTTCTTAAAGAGGGGAAACACCGCCCCAGGCTGCCAATCCACAGACACCGTCCCCAATGTCCACGCAATGTTGTAGAGACGTGTCAGCCATGACAGCCCACCAACATCCAGAGCCTTTAAGAATTCCGGGCGGATCTCATCCATCCCCGGGTTCTTGCTAATGAGGAGTTTATTAACTACCTCAGTGGCTTCGACCCCAGAGATTGGCGAGTCCACCTCAGAGTCTCCAGGCCCTGCTTCTACAATGGAAGGCGTGTCGGTGGAATTGAGGAGGTCTTCGAAGTATTCTCCCCACCGACTCACGACGTCCCGAGTCGAGGTCAGCAGCACGCCGTCTCCACTGTAAACAGTGTTGACGGTGCACTGCTTCCCCCTCCTGAGATGCCGGATGGTGGACCGGAAGTCATTCTCCATGGCCTCGCCAAAGTCCTCCCACGTCCGGGTTTTTGCCTCAGCAACCGCCGAAGCCGCGTTCCGGTGGCCATCCGGTACCTGTCAGCTGCCTCCGGAGTCTCGCAGGCCAAATGGCCCGATAGGACTCTTTCTTCAGTTTGACGGCATCCCTTACCGCCGGTGTCCACCAGCAGGTTCGGGGATTGCCGCCACGACAGGCATCAACAACCTTACGGCCACAGCTCCGGTCGGCTGCCTCAACAATGGAGGCGCGGAACATGGTCCACTCTGACTCAATGTCCCCCGGGACGTGGGAAAAGCTCTGCCGGAGGTGGGAGTTGTCGCTCTTCCTGACAGGGGATTCTGCCAGACGTTCCCAGCAGAACCTCACAGAGCGTTTGGGTCTGCCAGGTCGGACCAGCATCTTCTCCCACCATCGGCGCCAACCCACCACCAGGTGGTGATCAGTTGACAGCCGCCCTTCTCTTCACCCGAGTGTCCAGAACATGCGGCCGCAAATCCGATGACACGACTACAAAATTGATCATCGAACTGCAGCCTAGGGTGTCCTGGTGCCAAGAGCACACATGGACACCCTTATGCTTGAACATGGTGTTCATTATTGACAATCCGTGTCGAGCACAGAATTCCAATAATAGAACAACGCTCGGGTTCAGATCGGGGGGGGGGGGAGGGGGGGGGGGCGGCGTTCTTCCCAATCTAGCCCTTCCAGGTCTCACTGTTATTGCCCACGTGAGCATTGAAGTCACCTAGTAGAATAGAGTCCACAGAAGGAGCGCTCTCCTGCACTTCCTTCAGGGTGGGTACTCTGAGCTGCCGTTTGGTGCATAGACACAAACAACAGTCAAGACCCGTCCCCCTACCTGAAGGCGGAGGGAGGCTACCCTCTCGTTCACCAGAGTGAACCCCAAAGTGCAGGCACCTAGCTGGGGGGCAATAAGTATACCCACACCTGCTCGATGCCTCTCACCGCAGGCAACTCCAGAGTGGAAGAGAGTCCAGCCCCTCTCGAGAGGGCTTGTACCAGAACCCAAACTGTGTGTGGAGGCAAGCCCGACTATATCTAGTCGGAACTTTTCTGCCTCACACACCAGCTTGGGCTCCTTTCCAGCGAGAGAGGTGACATTCCATGTCCCAAGAGCCAGCTTCTGCAGCCGGGGATCGGACCGCCAAGGTCCCTGCCTTTGGCCGCCGCCCAGCTCACAATGCACCCGACCCCTTTGGCCCCTCCCACAGGTGGTGAGCCCATGGAAAGGGGGACCCACGTTTCCTTTTCGGGCTGTCCTTTTCAGACGCTTGCCTTCGAGCCCCATCTCCAGGCCTAGCTCCAGAGGGGGCCCCGGTGACCCACGTCTGGGCGAGGGAAATCTGAGTCCATGTGTTAGATAAATTGTATATATATGTTATCATGCGTTCTCTAATGAGTACTTTTTAATAAGATTATTGCACAGAATGCTTGCTGCTTCGCCTTGCAGACGTCCACCAGACGGAATGTGAAAAACAACATGTTGAACGATGCTGTCTGGGACTTCCTGACCTTCCGTACCTCTGGGATCCAAGAAAGTTGTTGATAGCTCAAACTATTCTGTTGATGTCTGCACATGGCACTTTGTCCTTGCATTATTTTCTCGTGGCATCTTGTCTGTGCCTTCTTGTTTCACATAGCATTCATTCGTTTTGTTTCTCATGACATCTTGTCTGTGACTTCTTGGTTCACATCAATCTCGTTTCTTCTCTAATGAGACAAAGTCCACACCTCCCCACCTCCTTAGGGGCTAGTCTCACATTGTGGGTAGGGCATTCCAAATAAAAAGAGCGAAGAGTGCAAACAGATTTTTAGTGTAGTCAGATTGCTGTAAATCTGGATGCACTCCTCGTGAGAAAAACTCAATATTTTGCCTCACTTGTTTTTTCTGCTGATCCTTTTCTTTTATACAGATATTCAGTCGGAGAATAAACCTGACAGAAATTGGGGGCTCGTCCGGGATCTCTACAAGACCAGAAGGGGTTCAGCTGACTTCTTCGACACAGGACAAGACCTTGGCCAAGGCATATAAAGAAACCCTTTTACGGGGCTGTCTTGATCAAGTCGGCTGGACACCGGAATGGTTGACGAGATCATCCGAGGAAAAGAAACGGCAGACTGTGAGTATGAATGTTGAGTCTGTTAGAAAGAATGAATGTGCTGTGACAAGAGGTCACTTAAAACCTTGACAATTCTAGACCCTATCAAGTGCAATTAGGAACAGTTAAATTCCGCTGAGGTATCGTGGGGCCTCCTAACTTGAGTTTGTTAAAATCCACGGGAGGGCGGACTCCTCTGTTTTTCTAATAAGGTACAGGTAACCGAGAGCAGTTAAATTCCGCAGAAACTTTTCCGGGAGGGCGGACTCCCCTGCTTGCCTGTGAGACGATAAAAGTGCGCATTGTGTGTGTGTGTGTGTGTGTGTATGTGTGTGTGTGTGTGTGTATGTGTGTGTGTGTGTATGGTTTGACTGAGAGTGATCTCATTAGAGCTCTCCTCTATATAAACACACAGGATTGTAAACAGTGGCTTTGTGTGGACGCAGATGCAAGGACTCTCCGCTTCCTCCGGGAAGGTGAAAGGAGACTCACCACACATCGAACATTTAACCACTGTCCTGTGAATAAAGTTGGCTTTAGGACACTGTAGGTGTCATTCGAATTGCCAACTCCGAAATTTTGAAAAATAAACCATGGGAAAATCAAATAGCAAACAAAAGCCGCTACCCCGACATGAATTAAAATGCAAAGATTGGAAATTGATGGAAGGGGTCGACCCCGAAAATATGAAATATCTTGATGAATGGATAACCGATTACAAATTTGATGGTCAGCTGAAATCGAATTCGTTGAATAACCTAAAGCAATCAATTGATGCTAAATGTGGCGCAAAGAAGAATAAAGACGGATATCATCTAATAGTAAAATGGGAATTGGAAGCTGAGAAGAGAAAATGTGGGCAGATGAGACGGAAATTGAAAGATACGGAAGACGAAGAAAAGATAAGAGAGACCTTGCTGTTGCACAGACAGGAAGATGATGAGACAGTGTCGCGGGCTCGCTTGAGAACCAAAGCTGACAATGTGATGAATGATGATGATGATGAGAAAAATGATCGAATTATAAAGTCTCTGTACCCCAAATTACCAAGCACAGACCACCCTCCTGAATATAGTGATTCTGCTCGCGGTATGTTGACGCGGAGCCGTGCGAAGTTGGGTCCCTCGGCTGACGCATACCCGATGATTCAAGTGGCCAATCCTCATGATGATGGAGAACCCACAATTTTAGTATATAGAACATGGACCCAAGCTGATATAATTGAGGGTGTAGCGTTGCCCACTGAAGATGTTGATCAATACTGTATTGACATTAGACAACTCGTTGCTTCCTATAATTTGAGAGGCGATGAAGTACAACAGGTTTTCATGGCAACCTTAACCAAACATTGGGCAAGCGTTAAAGGCACCTGGAATCCTTTTGATTTTCAGGGCCGTCCATTGGAATGTCACGGGGTGCCATTACAAACAGAAATTGACCAACTATTGGGCAGGATAAAAATAAAATTCGAACGTAGAGCAAATTACACAGACATTGGCCAAACCAAACAAAAAGAAGATGAGTTGTTTGAAGACTTTAGACACAGACTAGAAAACAAGTTCAAAGCCAATAGTGGCTTGGAGCTATGAGCAACAACACTTAAAAATGCTCTACATGCAAATTCGCGACCAGCGATCCAAAGCTGGATCACAAAACATATGATCACTTTCCCGACGTCTACCTTGCCACAGTTCATTGATCATGCTATACACGCCGAAAAAGTTGTCAATTCAAAAAGCGCAAAAGAGAAAGGGAAAACAGGCACCATTTTTTTAGTTAAAGGAGAGCAGTCTGAAGTGTTCTATCAGAATAGGACCTTCGAACCACGCCTAGGGGGGCGTGGTCGTAACAAGTTCCCTGGTAAAGGTGGCAGGGGGTACAGTCGTGGCTATCCCAATTATGAAACAAATGGCCAGCCTGCCTCAGGTCAGTCAAAATGGTACAATGCTGAACCTCCTATTTGCTGGTCATGTGGGAAAAAAGGCCATATAGCAAGAAACTGCCCGGGTAATCATGGGGGCGAGAGTAAACCCCCCTTATGACTAGCCGATGGTCAAAATACTGTTGAAAGAACTGCCTTGCCAACAGCTCCCCCTGTTGATGTAGATGTGAACATTCAAGATTTGTTGACGAACAATATTGAGAAGCCCGTGGTAACCCTAATGGTGAACGGGACTCCAATAACTTTTTTTGTGTGACTCAGGGGCATGTGTGACCACATGTCGTGACATACCTGCAGATGTGCGAGAAAATGGTAAATCTTTTTGGGTGAGAGCAGCAAATGGGCTGGCAACCCCAGTTCCCCAGTCTCGACCAGTTTGGATACAGGACCCAGAAGGGGGAAGTTGTTGCATTCCCATATTGCTGATGCCCAGTTGCCCTATTAACTTGCTAGGTAGAGATGCTCTCACTGCCCTTGGGCTTTCCCTTGTGTCTCTTAACGATCAAATTGTTGTCAAAAGGTGACACCAGATGCAGGTTTTTGGTCAATTTCACTGCTACTATTTTTATTCATTGGATTTGGCTGACGCAGAAGTGGTGGAATTTGGTTCCCCTCTTTTGGCCCATGTGGCCACCCTTTTGCACTGTCCTGAACATGCTATGGAAGCCAATAAACTACACATAACCATGTGGCATAAAGACACACCTGGTCCTGATCACGACTACGAGAACATGCTTGAGGCTGCTACACCTGCCTCTTTGACGATATCTTTCCTTCTGCATGATGGTGAAAGCCGTGCTTGTGTAGTCATACAAACGGCTCTCCCTGCTGTTCGGAGGTTGCACGTGTCTCCCAATCCGCTCCACATCTCTCTCTACAGACCTCACACTGCAACGTGGCAAAGTTTGGGATTTATGGCTGGTGATGCCTTGGCAGCTTCTGACTGGACTCAGGTTAATCCTGACTCCTTTTATAGTCCTTCCACCAAGCTCTGTAAACAAAATATGACTCAAGACCTGTCATTTATTAGTGGAATCCACGCTGATCCTGGTGTTGAACAAACACCTTCATTTTGAGATTTTGTGTTGATGTCCAATGACGAGCACATCCTCGCTGAGGTCCCAAGTCATCTTTGGTCTGCGGGTCCTTCTGACGTTGGTTTGGTGAAAGGTGCTCTTCCTGTTGTCATAAGACCTAGAACTGAATACCGCCCTTGTGTGAGGCAGTATCCTTTAAAACCTGATGCCTTACAGGGTATCGCACCTGTTATTTCTGATTTCTTAAAACCAGGTGTCATTGTTCCTTGCCCGGATTCTGCTTGCGATACTCCAATTTTCCCTGTAAAGAAGGCACCCCCTTCTGTGGGGTGGAGAATGGTGCAAGACTTGCAGGCTGTAAACAATGCTGTTATTCAGAGAGCACCTTGTGTCCCTGACCCGCATACCTTGTTGAATTCATTGACACCTGATGCGAAAATCTTTACAGTGATTGACATTAGCAATGCTTTTTTCTCTGTCCCTATTGCAGAAGAGAGTCCGTTTTGGTTTGCATTTACATATACTGGCTCGATGTACACCTTTACAAGGTTACAACAAGGGTATTGTGAAAGCCCAACAATTTACTCGCAGGTGATGGCAGCCAGCATGGCTAAAATTGTCCCGCCGATGGGAAGTCAAATCCTGCTCTATGTTGATGACATTTTAATAGCATCTCTTGACTTTGCCTCTTGCCAGAAAGACACGCTTGCAGTGTTGCATCACTTGGCAAGTGAAGGCCACAAGGTCAGCAAGAACAAGCTTCAACTGTGGTCCACTGAAATTAAATATTTAGGCCACAATCTAAGTTCCCAAGGTTGAACTATAGTTGAGAGCAGGAAAACCTCTATTTTGCAAGCTCCTAAACCGCTCACGAAGAAACAAATGATGTCTTTTTTGGGTCTCACAGGTTATTGTAGAAGCTGGATACTTGATTATGCCCAAATTGTTGCTCCTCTGTCCAAATTGATGTATGTGGAAAACATCTCGATGTCCACTCACCTAAAATGGACTCCTGAAGCTGAGGATGCTTTTGTTTTGATCAAACAGACTTTGGTCTCCAGCTCCACTCTGGCCTTACCCAACTATGATAAGGCATTTGTCCAAACTGTTGACTGCAAAGGTCATTACATGACCTCTGTTTTGCTCCAATCACATGGCTCAAAGTTGCGACCTATTGTTTTTTATTCCTCTAAACTGGACAGTGTTGCATGTGCTCTCCCACCATGCGTGAGGGCCGTGGTGGCGGCCTCCATGGCTGTGGAGAGCAGTGCTGGTGTTGTGTTGTTTCATCCTTTGACGCTGAAAGTTCCTCATGCCGTCTCGGCTCTTCTGCTACAGACTAATATGAACTTTCTGTCGCCTGCACGTCATCTTTCTTGCATGGCTACGTTGCTGTCTCAGCCGCACCTGACCGTTGAAAGATGCACGACATTCAATCTTGCCACTCTCATTCCCCTTCCTGACGACGGTGAATTCCATGATTGTGTTGATGCTGCTCAACAGACTGCAAGGGCTCGGCCTAATTTGGGAGATACGCCTCTGCCAGATGGTCATGTGGTTTTTGTTGATGGGTCTTCTAAGAAAGATGAATTTGGTGTGACCCTTACTGGGTATGCCATTGTTACTGCTGACGAGGTTTTGGAGGCTGCTAATCTGCCATCCTATATGTCAGTACAGGTCGCTGAGCTCATTGCTTTGACTGGGGCATGCAAATTGTTTGCACACAAATCCGTCACTATCTGGACTGATAGTCAGTATGCTTTCGCTACAGTGCACGTTTTTGCTCAGCAGTGGAGCAACCATGGCATGGTAACTTCTACGGGGAAGCCCGTCACCCATTCCGCATTACTAACTCAACTTTTGGAGGCTGTACAGGTACCTTTAAAGGTGGCGGTTTGCAAATGTGCTGCTCACACTGCAAGCTCTGATCCTGTCTCACTTGGTAATGCTTTTGCTGACAAATCCGCTAAGGCCACTGCAGAAGGCCTGCTCCATGTCCTCTCGTCTCTCACTGATCATGATTCGATGTCACACATCTCCCCTGATGTGTTGCTTGACATGCAGTCTCAGAGCCCCTCCCAGGAACGACTCTCTTGGGAAAAACGGGGTGCAACTAAAAACACTGATGGTCTTTTTGTGTGACCTTTGGGCAAATTTGTCTTGCCTTGTAACTTGTTCAAATGGGCTGCTATTTCGAGTCATGGGGTCACCCATGTCTCAACGGAGGGTATGGTGAAACAAGTTGAGGCTATTTATACAACATACGGGTTTGCAGCTTTTTCACAACACTTTTGCAGAGCGTGTTTGATCTGTGCTAAACATAACCCACAAGGAAACTTAAGACCTCGGAGAGGGAAGTTCCCGACTCCCTTGTATCCATTTCAGATAATACACATGGATTACATACAATTAAATAAATGTGAAGGGAAGGAATATTGTTTAGTCATAGTAGATGCGTTTTCTAAATGGGTAGAAACATTTACCACCAAACATGCTGATGCACCCACAGTGGCAAAATCCTTATGCAAAGACATCATTCCAAGGTACGGTATTCCAGAAAAAGTTTACAGCGACAATGGTCCACATTTTGTGAATCAAATAGTGCATAACATTGGGAGAACTATTGTTCCTACCATCCACAGTCGGCAGGCCTTGTTGAGAGGTCTAACGCGACTATAAAAAACAGATTAAAGAAATGTATGGAAGAAACCAAACGACCATGGACTCGAGGGCCCTGCGGACCTTGAACGGGAAGATGAAGGAACACAGTGGGGTAAACACAGAGGTTTGGACCGACTGGTTGAACGTGTTCGGAAAGTACCGCACCCTGGTTTCCTCTGCCCTGGTCTCCATTGCCGTTTTCTTTGCCATTTTAACCTTGTGTGGATGTTGTTGCATCCCTTGTCTCCGATCCCTAATTAACAAGCTAATTACAACTGCTATCTCTCCACCAGCTGAGACTTTTCCGTTGCTCCAAAGAGATGACCTTTCGATCGACGGGGGTTCTTCCTCGAGTGACGACCCGGTCAGCAAATCTATTGTGGTAAACCTGTCCGATTTGTTTCCTGACCCTGGCTTTGACGATTAAGACTCAATTACCTCCCGAGTGTAAGTTAGTTCTTGCGAAATGCGATCCCTTGGCTGAAAATCTTTTGAAGTGGCCATATGGGTGATGGGTTAGTCTCCAGGAACTTATGATAAACAGGGGGGAATTGTTAGATAAATTGTATATATATGTTATCATGCGTTCTCTAATGAGTACTTTTTAATAAGATTATTGCACAGAATGCTTGCTGCTTCGCCTTGCAGAGGTCCACCAGACGGAATGTGAAAAACAACACATCGAACGATGCTGTCTGGGACTTCCTGACCTTCCATACCTCTGGGATCCAAGAAAGTTGTTGATAGCTCAAACTATTCTGTTGATGTCTGCACATGGCACTTTGTCCTTGCATTCTTTTCTCGTGGCGCCTTGTCTGTGCCTTCTTGTTTCACATAGCATTCATTCGTTTTGTTTCTCATGACATCTTGTCTGTGACTTCTTGGTTCACATCAATCTCGTTTCTTCTCTAATGAGACAAAGTCCATGCCTTCTCCCCACCTCCTTAGGGGCTAGTCCAGGTATGGGCAAACTACGGCCCGCGGGCCACATCCGGCCCACGGGACCGTTTAATCCGGCCCGCCAACCCTAAATAAATTGTATTATTAAACTTTTTTCGGTCATTTTGCCTGCAATGACTGCGTTTCCCCAGTAGATGGGGAACTACTCGCCTGCGCATCTACTACCGGAAGCCGTGTCAGAAAGCTCGGTGCACACTCACAAGTGCGTGTACGTACTCTGTAGTACGGAAATAGCACACTCGCGCTCTATTTGTATCAGTACCGAATTTAGAGCGTGGGCTGTGACGACAGCATTCTTGTAAGAGCTTTCGGATACAGTTTTACGCTAAAGCCATCCACAAACCTTCTCCTGGAATCCTTCCATTAAAATGAGTCGCCCAAGGAAAAGCAAGGTGGACACTGAGTGCCGAGTGTTTAAAAAGAGTGGCCAATTTGGCTCGACGTACGCGACGTGACGTTCAGCCACATGAACATCAACATCAACCCGTCACAGATCTAGGTAAACGGACCTACACCTCGGATCTCTCCTAAGAATTGCCACAACAAATTTTACTCCAGACTATGACACACTAGCAAAAAAAGGGAGACCAACAACACTGTTCCCACTGAAAATGAAGGGGAAGCTTTCAAGTTTGTTGTAAAAAAAATGCATTTTGAATATGAGCTGTACAAATAGCAGGGATTGAAACTAGTGACCATTCTCATTTTCAAACAATGCAGGATGCTCAAGGACATTGATGCTCCACCTGTTTGTGACTAATCTTAACCTGTAAAGTTCTTAAGGCTTACTTTAAGGAAGTGTTTCCCGTTTCCTCACCTCTGTTACCAGGTGTTTGAGAGTTAAAACTCTGCTCTGATTTTGAGATACCCCTCACCGTGTTGCCGTTTTGATTACTTTATTTGGATGTATGCTTTCACCGATTCTTCAAGATGATATATTTGGTCAGAATGTTTGCCGTTTGATGTGATCTCATAAGATAAACATACATCTTTCGTTAATCTGACCTGCAGGCACTGAAGTGATGGAGACTGTTATTCATAATAACTGTCGTATTTTATGAGAATCACTGATAGCAGTTTTTTAGGGATGTTTTTTTTATGCTGTTAATAAATGCATTTGTTTTCAAAAAACTTTTTTTGAATATCCAAACTTTACTACCTACTAAAGGCCCAAATCTTTTATGCAATGACCTTTACAGGTCGTTTATATTACTTCACACAAACACTACATCCATCTGCTGCTGGTTCGGCACCCCGGTCAAAATTTAGAACCCAATTCGGCCCGCAAGATAAAAAGTTTGCCCACCCCTGGGCTAGTCTCACATTGTGGGTAGGGCATTCCAAATAAAAAGAGCGAAGAGTGCAAACAGATTTTTAGTGTAGTCAGAGTGCTGTAAATCTGGATGCACTCCTCGCGAGAAAAACTCAATATTCTGCCTCACTTGTTTTGTCTGCTGATCATTTTCTTTTATACAGATATTCAGTCAGAGAATAAACCTGACACCATGTGTCTTTTTCGTCATAAGGGGCTTTTTGAGCCATGGTTTGTCTGGCCCCTCACCTAGGACCCTTTTGCCATGGGTGACCGTACCAGGGGCATGAAGCCCCAGACAACATGGCTCCTAGGATCATTGGGACACGCAAACCCCTCCACCATGGTAAGGTGACGACTCACGGAGGCGTACTCGGGCATCTGGTACCCCATACTGCTGAAGCACCCCCATAAGATCCCTTTGAGTACACAGCCAAACGCTTTCTACAAGTCCACAAAGTACATGCAGACTGGTTGAGCAAACTCACATGCACTTTCGAGTCCCCTGCTGAGGGTGGAGAGCTGGTTCAGTTCAAATCAAAGGACAAACATCCCACTGACCCAGCACCCTCCTGAATTTGAGATTCAGTGTCCTGATGGAACCTCCTCTCCAGCACTACCAAGCAGACCTTAACAGAGAGGCTGAGAAGTGTGATTCGCCTGCACTTAAAAAACACCCTATCGTCTCCCTTTTTAAAGAGGGAAACCACCACACCAGTCTTCCAATTTAGAGGCATTGTGGCCCATGCAATGTTGCAGAGTCGTGCCATCCAGGACAGCGCCACATCATCCAGAGCCTTAAGAACATTGGTATCAAACATTGGCACACAGTGGAATTTTATTTGGCTTGCAAGGTAATACAAAATTATTACATTATTGTACGATAAAAAGTAACTTGCCGATATTAAACTGCACATTTACCGCTCATACTACAAATTCCAATATGCCCTACTGTTTTGGCGCGTCAATGAGAACAGGACCCAGAAACGCTCTCCTCTGCAACAATTGTCAACGCAATCTCAAGTTGCAGCTGTCCCTTCCCAAAAATGGCAAACAGAAAGGCAGAAAACAGGAGCTTTAAGACAAGACAAACCATCTTTTACATATATATAAAAAAAAAGGTGGAGGCAAAATATCTGTTTACATACGTAAAAGACGGACCGGTTTGTCTTGTATGTGGAGTCAACGTAGATATAACTATGGCAAGGATCAGGAACCTTTTTGGCTGAGAGAGCCATGACCGCTACATACCATATTTTCAGCCGTTACATATTATATAAGCCGCTACTTTTTGCATAAGCTTTGAACCTTGCGGCTTGAAATCCGGTGCGGTGTATCTATGGATTTTTTTGTGATTTTTGTGATGTGTAATACACTTACACACGTTATTAAAAAGGTTGTGGACCGCTGTTGTGCGGCCCCGCTTTGCTGAGCGGAGGGATATCTGACCAGACACACGGTCACTTGGGAGAAGAGTAGTATATTGTTCATCCGTCAGGCAAATAGTGCTGCACAATTGACACAAACGAGACAGAATGAGATCAAGACGGACATTAATGGAGAAAGGACGCTTTTATACACAAACCCTCATGAGGGGAAAAAAGAAATGCATATGATGCCGCTTTTAAGTGAAAGGCAGTTGATTTGGCTCTTAACTAAGGAAATTGAGTTGCTGCATCTACTATAGAGGTTTCCTCCGGCCACTAGAGGGCACTGGGCTATTGTTGATGACGTCTTGTTGCGTCACGCTTTTCAGTTTCCTGCACATTACGGTTATAAATGTTGTTAATAAAAGATATGTGTACCCCAAACAACAGTCCTCTGTGCATATTTTCTTTCAAATGATAATTAAACATTGAAAGACCTGTAGCCTATAGTCCGGCCACTGTTGATGACATCTTGTTGCATCACGCTTTTCAGTTTCCTGCACATTACGGTTATAAATGTTGTTAATAAAAGATATGTGTCCCCCCAAAAACAGTCCTCTTTGTGTATATTCTCTTTCAAATGATAATTAAACATTAAAAGACCTGTAGCCTATAGTCCGGTGTGCCTTATAAATGAACAAAACAGGATTTTCCCTTAATTGTAGCTGGTGCGGTTTATAATCAGGTTCGGTTTATAGTCCAGAGATTACGGATTTTAAAATGTAATTCTGTGAGAGCCATGCAATATGCATACATACAAGTCAATATGTGCATTAAATGTAAGAAAAACACTTTTAAAATACAATAAGTCTCTTGTTTTCTTTTTAATAATGTTATGCTGTTGCTAACCAATGATGAACAAAGATTGTTTTACCGTGAATGCGATTTCTGGTGCTGCATGGTTTTGCTGATGGCTTTGTCGTCAGTCGTGGTGAGGTTAAGCTTAACATTTTCTGTGTCTTCTCTGGGGTATTTTTAGTAATTGTAGAAAATTAGAACCTCCCTAAGCAAAGTTAGGAGGTCAAGAATAAAGTGATGTTTATGTAAAGACTCCCACGCAGAATCATCTATGGTTAGTTACACCTGGGCCAACGCAGTGCTGGTGGGCAGAAGAAGCGGTCAAAGACCAAATGACCTCCCTGAAGAGATGCCAGATCAACCCCTCTTCACTGGAGGAACTCGCTTCCTGCCGAGACCTCTGGCGCTCCCACTCCACACAGGGAGTGGAGGAACAGCGCACGCAACATCGTGCAGCAAAGCGTGCGAAGAGGCACGCTCGCCAAGCCACCCCTGCTCCCCCCAGCACCTCCTTCACGTGCCCAGTCTGTAACCGCACCTATGGATCCAGGATCGTACTGTTCAAACATCAGCAGATTCACAAATAAAAGATGGTCATCGTCGAAACAATGGACAACCATAAGCAAAAAAGCAAATGCCTGTGCGCATGCATTGTTTGCATGGACCTCTTACAATAGGGCTTGTAACAATTACCCCAAAGTTACTATTTTTAGAACAGCGAACTGCGCATGCGCTGCGGTGCAGCGTTTTCAGACAAACACAACAGCCGCACAGGTGGTGAACAGCTGGAGCGCAAAGGACCAATTCGCTATTTTTTTTTATCAGAAATAACATTAACGGACCTATCATGGTTGCAACAAAACACTGCTGCTTTGGTGTCTGCCGGAGCCACTCGCGATATGCTGACCGGGATCATATGAGTGGAGTGTTTTTCATATCTTTCCCAAAGCCGCGATCCTGCATCATTTCTAGGTGAGATCTCGAGCCCAGATATGACCACATAATTTATTTTATATTGTTGGTTCATATCTTCTACTCTGTGAGAATTTTCATTTTGTCTTTCCTGGCATTCTCATCTTTGAGAAATGCAATTTATTTTATTGTGGTTTTAATCCAATCAACCGAGTCTCAATTTTCATAATACTCTTCTTAATGTCGCTAATCTCCCCTCCAGTCTCTTGAAGAGAGTTCTCTGCAATTTTTATTTCCAGATGATTAGAGAAAGGTGGCGCAGTGAGTAGCATGTCTACCTCACAGTTCAGAGGTTGTGCGTTCAATTCCACCTCCGGCCCTCGCTGTGTGTAGTTTGTGTGCGTACGTGGGGTTTCTCTGGGTACTCTGGCCGATGGAGCACTCCAAATTGCCCATAGCTGTGAGTATGAATGTGAATGGGTTGTCTCTGTGTGCACTGTGATTGACTGGCAACCAGCTCTGGGTGTACCCTGCCGACTGCCCAATGACTGCTGGAATAGGCTACAGCACACGCGCGACCCCCATGGGAACAAGCGATACGGCCTCTATTGAATTCTCAGCCCTCCCTCTACAGAGCTCTTTGAAGTTTTGAGGCACGTGAACACTCGTGCTCAAATGCAGATAAAGACTGAAAGTGACCCCACATACAGGCTGCTCTCTCAACCAATGAAAGTGTTGGGTTTCAAATAATAACACTTGATTTTGAACACGTGAACACAAATGCACAAATGCAGATAAAGACTGAAAGTGACTCCATACAAGTTGCTCTCTCAACCAATGAAAGTGTTGGGTTTCAAATAACACTTGATTTTGCAAAAACAACCTTCAGCAGCAGTTATGCAATAGTGCTTGTCACAATTACCCCAAAGTTACTATTTTTAGAACAGCGAACTGTGCATGCGTCGCGGCGCAGCATTTTCGGACAAACACAAGAGCCGCACAGGAAGTGAACAGCTGGAGTGCAAAGGACCAACTCGCTATTTTTTTTTAATCAGAAATATCATTAACGGACCTATCATGGTTGCAACATAACACTGCTGCTTTGGTGTCTGCTGGAGCGACTTGCAATATGCTGACCGGGATCATATGAGGGGAGTTTTCTTCATATCTTTCCCAAAGCCGCGGAAGAACCGAGAGAAATGCTTTCGCTGGGTAGAAGCTTGTAAACGGCAGGGATTTACAGTACATAATGTCACCAAAGACACATATCTATGCTCTCTGCATTTTGTCGGTGAAAATGGGCCAACATCTAAAAATCCCGATCCAATACCAGCGACTGCAACGTCTGTGGAGGTGAGTTTATCGTTTGCTTTCTCAGTACAAACCATGCTATTGCTAACCATAACACGTGTTTACCCATGGAAGCCACTGCTACTACAATGAAATTAAACACTTTTCTGTTTCCTTTCTGAAGAAATTGTGCATATCAAATAGCTTCATCTTAACCATAGAAGCCATTGCTACTACAATGAAATTAAACACTTTTCTATTAACCTTTTGAAGAAATTGTACATCTCAAGTAGCTTCATCTTACAGTGTTATTTTCTTTTACTGTAGTTATTTGTTACATGAGTTTTATTTTAGAAACTTGAACATTTAAACCCTGTAATGATTGCTCATTCACAAAATATTCACCACATTGGAAAAAGAACAGATACAACAGTTGAGATTCACTAGTGTGTTTATTGAGTTTCCAATAGACAAGATTTTACTTTTACTTCAAAGTCAAAAATTTCTGATTTCTCAGAAGTCTCATTTCGACATATCTTTCTGGGCAAAGATAGTTAAAGTGAAAGTCTTTCAGAACAGGCACGATTGCATCAAAAACACCTTGGTTGAACAAAATTTGTTTCACAATCATTCCTTTCGGACTCCAAATGACAAAATGGCACCATGCCCTCTGTAAAACATCCATTTACATTTGCACTTGGTAGTAGTAGGCGTGTTTGGAGTCAAGTGTCACCTCATCTCACAGATTTAGCTATGGATGCAGTAAACCTAAGTCTGCGCACAGCAAACCAAGTGTCATTGCCCTGGCTGAGACAGAGCTGTGTGATGCCACTCACAGACGGAAGAAAATTGCAACAAAAATGGTGGCCACCTTTTGTCTCAGCAAGTCTGTTTCATTACTGGGAAGGGTGTAGTCACCATAGTGCATGTCGAGGATGGTCTCCCACATGCCAGGATAACATGCAGTTTGCAAATCCACCAAAAATGTGTTCATCTCCCAATGTGTCAATGAACTATTTTGCATATGAGTTGGTCTGGCATCAGCTTTCTTTCAGCTGAATTTAAGGTCTCTGCATGTCAGCGAACATTTAAATTGTTCCACACTATGTTTGTCGATTAATTCTCAGGAAAGTTACCTAGCACTACCTTACCGGAGTGAGAGTGAGTGCTATCACAAAATAAAGCTTACCTTTCGACCAAAACGGCTTTCTTCCCGCTGACTTTGAGGCCTCTGCATGTCAGCCAACGTTTGAGTTGTTCCACACTATGTTTGGCAACAAAACTGTGTTGGAATTTTGCTCCTGGCACATCGTCCTCCTCCAAAATGATGCGTGTAGGTGCAGTGGCCATTCCAATGTTTGTTCGAATGTTCACATCCGCTGAATATTTATGAGCAAACGTGACGTCATTTGAGATCAACTTTTTTGAGACTAAACTCACAGAAATCCCAAATCTATATGCCAAATCAGTATGAAGTAAGCCAGTTCTAAGTCTGATTAAGGTAATAAATAGTTCATTGATGGGAGAAAGTTTTCTTTTCACTCCAGGCCTTTTTTTGGAGAGTTATCTGATTTGAGACAGCATTTGTGATATACCAGATTATCTCTACAGGGTCCAAGAAAAGTCCAAATAGCCATGAACCAGGTCAAACCAGTGTAGCATTTGAATTTTTTCTCCTCATGCTTGAAATCATCGACAGACACGTGTTTCCTCAGAGTAGTGACTTTTTCAATTTTTAACTTTGACAGTTCAGTTTTCAGAATCGTATTTTCCAGTTTCAACCTGACATTTTCAATTTTTAACTTTGACAGTTCAAGTTTCAGAATCCTATTTTCCAGTTTCAACCTGACCAGTTCATCAGATGTGACAGTTTGAAACTTCTTTTCCACCATATTGCTGTTGTGCTAATTTTGCAGGACTTGGGGGACTGTGAGACCTAAAAAAAATATAGTAACTATTTTTACCCTTCCAGCAAAAGATACACATTTTTGGGGTAAAATCACATGATTACATGTCAACCAACCTGACATTGATGAAAGCTCCAGAAGGGCTGTTGCAGCATCCTGCATCTCTGCGGTTGTGTCAGCATTGGTTTGAAGGTCAGCTGTGTCTTCCCCTGTCGTTTGGCTGCCAGAGCTGCATGGGGTCATCCTTCTCCTCTTTTTCATTGATGCATCAGGGGTGTCTACATTTCTTTGGGTTGGTGCTTTCCTTTTGCGTGCAATCCGCTTTATCTATTAGCAAAACATTGGAAGACAATGATACATTCTAAAATAAAACTCGTGAAAAATAACTACAGTAAAATAAAATAAAACTAAGATGAAGCTACTTGAGATGTACAATTTCTTCAAAAGGTTAACAGAAAAGTGTTTAATTTCATTGTAGGAGCAGTGGCTTCCATGGGTAAGATGAAGCTATTTGATATGCACAATTTCTTCAAAAGGTTAACAGAAAAGTGTTTAATTTCATTGTAGTCGCAGTGGCTTCCATGGGTAAGACGAAGCTACCGTATTTTTCGGACTATAGGTCGCGTTTTTTTTTTCCCATAGTTTGGGTAGGGGGGCGACTTATACCGAGGAGCGACTTATATGTGAATTTTTTCATAAATTTTCAAAAATTCAAAAAAAAGTGAAACCACGATAAAAGAACCGCGATGTAGCAAGGAATTACTGTAATTTGAATTTCAAGTGACGTAAGCAGCGCGGCGCGACGGTTGTTTACATAAAGGACAAAGATTCCATCACGGGATGACAAAGATGACGAAGGGCCCCACGTACTACCGGCATCATTAGAGGCTTTGTTTGTAAGTGACACGGAGGACGAAGAGTTTGAAGGATTTAAGGATTTGGAGTGACACAGAAGGTTTGAAAAACTATTATGGCTTTTACGCACGCCCGGTCCTACTCTACGGAGCTCTCTTTCACCTCCGTGGATGGAAGTCGGGGGCCGGCGTTCGGCCGGGTGGCTGCCCGGGGATGGTGGATGGGGCTCGGACATGGCTTTTACGCACGCCCGGTCCTACTGTACGGAGCTCTCTTTCACCTCCGTGGATGGAAGTCAGGGCCGGCGCTCGGCCCGGTGGCTGTCCGGGGACGGTGGATGGGGCTTGGACATGGCTTTTACGCACGCCCGGTCCTATTCTATGGAGCTCTCTTCCACCTCCGTGGCTGGAAGTCCACACCGCCACACGCCTGGAAGTTTGTTTTATTAAATAAAGAGCCGTTTACCAAACCCACGTCTTTCCTTGTACTTTGGTAACGCTACAATATAGTTATATTCTAGATCTGTGGAATAACGACGATGCTGACGTCAGGGCGCACGCGTGGCGTTGTTGACAAAGGACGAGGAATTTCATCGATGGATTTAATGATTTGGAGTGACACAGATGGTTTGATAATATTGTTGCTCATATAATAGTTATTTGATATCTAATTTATATATCGTTATATGGGCCTGTGGAATATTTTGAAGTGCAGGCGCCGTCAGCCGCGCGTACCCGGCCGGCATTGTTGACATGAAGGACGATCGATGGATTTAATGATTTGGAGTGACACAGATGGTTTGATAACATTATTGCTTATATAATAGTTATTTGATATATAATTTATATATCATTATATGGGCGTGTGGAATAGTTTGATCCAACCGCCGTCAGCGGCGCGCACCCATTGTTGACATAGAGGACGATCGATGGATTTAATGAATTGGAGTGACACAGATGGTTTTATAAACGTTTTATGCAATAGTTATTTGAATAACTCTGAATGTTACGTCAGGCCCGTTCTCAGCTCTTTGTTTGTGTTTATGTCACGTTAGCATACCTATCGTTTAGACTGTTGTTGCTCGTTCATGTCTGTTATCAATGTTGGATTTTGTCGAATAAATTTCCCCCAAAATGCGATTTATACTCCGGAGCGACTTATATGGTTTTTTTTGCGTTATTGTGCATTTTATGGCTAATGCGACCTATATTCCGGAGCGACTTTTAGTCCGAAAAATACGGTATTTGATATGCTCAATTTCTTCAAAAAGGAAACAGAAAAGAGTTTAATTTCATTCTAGTAGCAGTGGCATCCATGGGTAAACATGTGTTATGGTTAGCAATAGCATGCTTTGTACTGAGAAAGCAAATGATAAACTTACCTCCACAGACGTTACAGTCGCTGGTATTAGATCGGGATTTTCAGATGTTGGCCCATTTCCACCGCCAAAATGCAGAGAGCATATATGTGTCTTTGGTGACATTATGTACTGTTAATCCCTGCCTTTTACAAGCTTCTACCCAGCGAAAGCATTTCTCTCGGTTCTTCCGCGGCTTTGGGAATGATATGAAGAAAACTCCCCTCATATGATCCCGGTCAGCATATCGCAAGTCGCTCCAGCAGACACCAAAGCAGCAGTGTTATGTTGCAACCATGATAGGTCCGTTAATGATATTTCTGATTAAAAAAACAGCGAGTTGGTCCTTTGCACTCCAGCTGTTCACTACCTGTGAGGCTCTTGTGTTTGTCTGAAAACGCTGCGCTACGGCGCATGCACAGTTCGCTGTTCTAAAAATAATAACTTTGGGGTAATTGTGACAAGCCCTATGGCATAACTGCTGCTGAAGGTTGTTTTTGCAAAATCAAGTGTTATTTGAAACCCAACACATTCATTGGTTGATAAAATAAATTATGTGGTCATATCTGGGCTCGAGATCTCACCTAGAAATGATGCAGCATCGCTGCATAGCTTTTGTCTTAATTAACATAAAAGAAAGTAAATATACAGTGGTTCCTTGCGCTTCACCTATTGTGGCTATGGTGCATCGTGTTTTTTTATGAAAACAGATATTGCGGATATACGTGGTGCATCACAGCTATTTGCGACATCACTTCACGCGGGTTTTGTCTTCCCATATGACTTTACAGCACACTATTGGTCGGTAGAAGAGACGAGACATATGGGAACATGTTGATCTCTATCTTGCCGCTGATTGGCTTAGAGTTGTAAGAGCAGTTCTAACCACGCTTTATCTCAGGTTCCCGCTACGTAGCCACTCTTCCACTTAATTTGCGTCAACAGAGTCAGCAGCGTCAACAGCATCTCTGGTTTGCACTTCGTTTTGTCACGAATGAGGCAGGACAACCAAATGCAACACGCTCATGGTCGGTCAGGGACAGGCAGAAGGTCGAGCCAAACAGAGTCCAGAGCAAATCATAAAACCAAGCTTTCGCAAAACAGCGAATAACAAACAGGCATCGCGCTACACAGCGGATCGGGCAAATGGGAATCAGGTGGCATTGTAGAACCAGGTGGCAGGCATACATGTATCAAGGGAGACAAACCACCCCAGACTGACGGGCTTGCGGGATTTAAATCCACGCCCTAATGAGCCAGTAACAAGGGCACAGGTTGCGGAGATGTGCAGCTCCGCATTGGAGCTGGTCTGCGGGGGCGCATCAGCCGGCCACCACGGCAAGACCAGAGCGGAGCCGTGACACAGTTACAATTTGTTGAATGTTTCTAAGACCGGCCACCGCAACGAGAGCAGAGCAGAGCTGTGATACAATTACAACTTGTTGAATGTTTCTAAGAGTCAGTTTAACTTTAAAATGTTTAGGAATACAATAAAGTGTTTAAAAATGAAATAAAGTGTCTAAAAATAAAATGATAAAAGTCTCTTGGATATTGTAAAATTATTGTTTCATTGCAGATTTTCACCTATCGCAGTTGGTCTTTGAATCAATTATCAGCAATAAACAAAGGATCACTGCACTTACCCACATACCGTATTGGCCCGAATATAAAACGACCCTGATTATAAGACGACCCCTTCTTTTTCAAGACAAGTTTGAAAAAATACTTTTTGAACAAATTTAATTTTTATACGGAAAATAATTACAGTACATCTGAAACTATATAAATATATTCGAGAGAAAAAGCATGTTATTTTGGCTATTCAAATCACGCAAAAACTGTCCATCACATCTTAATATCTGAACATTTAAATATGTAAACTAAAGTGCAATCACATTTGTAAATGAATGGCTTCTGGTTTTTCCATTTTCTGTTATCTCTTCTCTTACTTTCTTTTCTTTCTTACTGATATTTTTTATTTTTCTTCTTCGTGCTACCGTAATTTTAATTTTTCTTCTTCGTGACAGGGGTTCGTTTGGGCCTGGGTAGTTAAATTCAGCATTCACTTTAAAGATATCTGGCGTCAGCTAGCGTTGTGAATGGGTATAATGTCTAGACCCCGAATGTAAGACGACCCCCACTTTTTCAGTTTTATTTCAATGCAAAAAATACTGTCTTATATTCGGGCCAATATGGTAATACATAAACTGGGTTTTCAGTGCAATCTACCAGACTATCTTCACTCAACGTTGACCCTCATGGGGTTGCCCCTGTAAAATAAGCTAAAATAAATTAAGTCTGGCGCCCTTGGAAACGAGGGACTTCAAGCCTTGGAAAGCAACCTGAGGGCTGAGAGCAGAGGCCAGAGATTTTGGCAACCCTCTATCTTGAGATGTATAAACTTCATAAGAAAATGGTAAAGCTAGAGGAGGCCAGCGTCGGAGACAATTAAAAGTGATTGATCGGTGCAAGTGCCGCCTTTTCATGGGGACAGTGCCCGGGGTGCCTGCAAGATTGTGATTCCGACTCCAAATCCTTGGTTAAAGTCGAGACGGGACTAGATAAGCAGAACTGCTTCAACCCGCTTCCCTTTCCGACAAGTTGTGAAACAAAATGTAAAATGAAGTTGTAATAAAAGAGTGGTGAGCTTGCCAAAATAAACTAATCAATCAAATTAAGTGGACCAATAGTGCAGTTCTGAATGCGCAATACACGAACCACATAACCAGATCTTCAAATCAGATATCTGACAGATAAAAAAAAAAAAATCTGTGAATTATAAACATGCGGGTAGTGTAGTGCTATATGGCGGTATCTTTCACACAAACAAAATACAAGTCACATTTCTTTTTAAATTTTGTGAAATTTAAAAATTTTACTCACCTGGACTAAGGTTCAATTCCAGACGATACGAGCGGGACAAAAGGCCAGAGTTTTGAATAAAACAATCTACATAAAGAAGGTCATGCTCTTCTTCTTCACATCTGCCCTTGGCCTCATGTTTCATTGTATGCCTTTGTTCTACTTCAATCTCTCCTTTTTTCTGTTTGTTTCTCTTCTTCAGTTCTTCACTTTCCCACCTTTTCTGCTTCTTTTTCTTTATTTCTTTCTCCTCACGGTCGTCTTTATTGTCTCTGTTATTTTCTTGTTTCGTCACCCTCTCTTTGCTCTCTTGTATCTTCTCTGTTTTGTCATTTATCAAGTTTTTGCTACAGCAGGGACTTTCATCATCTGACAAACATCCAGTGCTTGTTTGTGTGAGGTGGCAGCTGTTAGTTGTGAGGCTGTCTTGAAGTGTGAATTGAGGAAAAAGCAGCTTCAAACAGGAGTCTAATTCTCTCAGTGCCATCTCAATATCCGGGGAACAGTCTGTAAAAGAAATAATTTTTTGTTAAAAATCACGACTTTTGATGGGAGCAGGGCTGGGTTGGGTGGATGGATGGATGGATGGATGGATGGATGGATGGATGGACGGACGGACGGACGGACGGACGGACGACAGATGGACGGATTGATGGACGGACGGATTGATGGACGGACGGACGGATGGATCATTCACATTTTTCTTTGACACAAAAACAGCACTTTTTCACCCTTGTAAAGCCACGTGGCTTTTTCAAAGTCAAAGTCAAAGTCAGCTTTATTGTCAATTTCTCCACATGCCAAAGACACACAAAGAAACCGAAATTTCGTTCCCCCCTATCCCACGGTGACAAGACATGGCTCACAACAGACAAACAAGTATAACAAAAGCGTGCTGAATAAATAATGAATAAATAACACAACAATAAATAAATAAATAAATAAGAGGAGCAGAAAAAAAAGGAGCAAGTGCGCGTACAGCAGACATTCCCGAAAATAGCGCAACAGTGCCGCACGCTACGCAGAAGGGGGTAGCAAGTTCAGGGCCCTAACAGCCTGGAGAAAGAAGCTGTTGGCAAGTCTGGTGGTGCGGGAGCGCAGGCTCCTGTACCTCTTCCCAGAGGGCAGAAGGTCAAACAAAGAGTAAGCCGGGTGACTCACATCTCTGGCAATCGAGGTTGCCTTGCGGGCGAGATGGGAGGTGTAAATGTCCTTCAGGGAGGGGAGCGAAGCACCAATAATCTTACCAGCCGTGTTCACTATGCGCTGCAGGGCCTTCAAGTTCTGTTCAGTGCAGATACCACCCCAGACAGCGATGCAACTGGTGAGGACGCTCTCAATGGTGCCACGGTAGAATGTAGACAGGACTGCCTGAGGAGCACATGCACGCCTGAGCTTCCGCAGGAAGTACAGGCGGCGCTGAGCTTTCTTTGCCAGTGACGAGGTGTTTGCGGACCAGGAGAGGTCCTCACTGATGTGCACCCCCAGGAACTTGGTGCAGCTCACCCTCTCCACCACAGCACGGTCGATGATCAGCGGCAGGTGTGTTGTGTGACCCTTCCGGAAGTCAACAATGATTTCCTTGGTCTTATTTACGTTCAGCAGGAGGTTGTTGTCCCTGCACCACGTGGTCAGAAGGTCAACTTCCGACCTGTACCGAGTCTCGTCGCCCTTCGTGATGAGACCCACCAGAGTCGTGTCGTCAGCAAACTTCACTATGCGGTTGTCGCTGTAGGTCGCAGTGCAGTCATGCGTCAGCAGGGTGAAGAGTAATGGACTGAGCACGCAGCCCTGGGGGGCCCCCGTGCTCAGCGTGATGCTGGCGGAGATTTTGTCGCCAACACGCACCACCTGAGGCCTCTGACAGAGGAAGTCCAGTATCCAGTTGCAGAGGGAGGTACTGAGGCCCAGCTCGTCGAGTTTGCAGATGAGTCGCTGCGGCACAATGGTGTTGAAGGCAGAGCTGAAGTCCACAAACAGCAACCTCACATATGAGTCCTTTCTCTCCAGATGGGTGAGGGCCGAGTGGAGGGCAGAGCAGATGGCATCCTCAGAGGACCGCTTGGCACGGTACGCTAACTGGAAAGGGTCAATGGTGGGGGGGAGAACGGACTTGATGTGCTCCATGACCAGCCGCTCAAAGCACTTCATGATGATGGGCGTCAGTGCCACAGGGCGGTAGTCATTGAAGCAGGACGGTGCAGGTTTCTTCGGCACAGGAACGATGGTGGCAGCCTTGAAACACGAGGGGACGATGGCCTGCTGCAGGGAAACGTTAAAGATGTCCGTGAAGACACCCGACAGCTCCCCAGCGCAGTCCTTCAGCGCTCGACCAGGGATGTTGTCAGGGCCCGCCGCCTTACGGGTGTCAATAGCGGCAAGCGCCCTCCTCACACCGTCGGCAGAGAGGCGCAGGGGCTGCTCGTGTGGGGGGGGGGGGGGTGGTCTTCAGCGGGCAAGTGCTGTTCTGGGCGTCGAAGCGAGCAAAGAAGCGGTTCAGATCGTTCAGCAGACGGACGTCGCCCTCACAGCTCCTCGGCGCGGGCTTGTAGTCCGTGATGGTCTGAATGCCCCGCCAAAGGCTACGTGCGTCCTTGCTGTCCTTGAAGTGGGTGGAGACCTTGCACGAGAACGCCTTCTTCGCTTCTTTGATGCCTCGGGACAGGTCGGCCCTCGCTGTCCTCAAGCCAGCCTCATCCCCCGCTCTGAAAGCCTTGTCCCTGGCCCTCAACAGTCTGAGGACAGCCCCCGTCAGCCACGGCTTCCAGTTCGCGCGAGTGACGACGGATTTCGAGCAAGTCACATCATTGATGCACTTCGTGATGTAAGAGGTAACAGAGTCAGTATACTCCTCTATGTCCGTCCAATCGTTGTAGGTGGCTGCCTGCTTAAACAAGTCCCAGTCAGTGGTGTCAAAGCAGTCACGAAGTGCATCGGAGGCACCCTCAGGCCACACTCGAACCTGCCTCCAAACCGGCCTGGATGCCTTTACCAATTGTCTGTATGCGGGCAAAAGCAAAACGGTGAGATGGTCAGAAAGCCCCAGATGGGGGTGGCTTTGAAAGCTCCCTTTTGCGCCGAGTAGACTAGGTCCAGGAAGCTGTCTCCACGTGTCGGAAAAGGAACATGCTGGTGAAGCCTCGGGAAAACAGACTTCAGGTTGGCATGATTGAAGTCTCCAGCGAAGATGGTGAAACCGTCAGGGTGCGCTGTTTGCTGTTCACTGACAGCCTGGTACAGTTCACCAAGCGCCGCGATCCTGTCTCCTTCGATGTTGGAAGGCGGGATGTATACCGCGACTAGCAGAATCGCGGTAAATTCCCTCGGCAGATAAAAAGGACGGCACTTAATGATCACAAACTCCACAAGCGGCGAGCAGTGCTTACATACAGTGCTTGGCTTCATTCGTATATTTTTTACTATCGTATTTTCCGCACCATGAGGTGCACCTAAAAGCCTTTAATTTTAATTTAATTTTCCTTTTGATAACGTGTGCCTTTTGTGTCAATTGAATTCCAAAATCTGTAAAATTGTTTTATGTAGCTTCCGTAAAATACAGGCATGCAGACCCGATGAAGCAATCTGAGGACATTCAACAATCAGAAGACTGTACGTAACATGAAGAGTACGTACGTACCTCTGCCGCTATTGATAAATAAATACTATCGTTTGTGCAAATCTTTAAAGTTCTTTTGTGTGGCTTCTGACACACAGAGACGTAATATACAGGCGTAATATGTAGAATGAACCAATCAGAGGACATTATGTTTTACGTAGATCAGGGCAAAAAACAAATCAGAGGACTGTACGTAACTCGTAGAGTACATACGTACCTCCGCCGCCATTAATAAATACTATAGTTTGTGCAAATCTGTAAAGTTGATTTGTGTGACTTCCGCCAAACAAAGACGTAATATACTGGCATCATCGGTAATTATGTTTTACATAGGTCAGGGCAGTAAACAAATCAGAGGACGGGACGTAACACGTAGAGTACCTCCACCGCCATTGATAAATAAATACCGTTTGTGCAAAGAAAACAACATTAGGATCCTCTAAAATGGCATAGCCAAAGAGACATGCTCACGAGGCACAAATTAGAGCGTTCTTTAAAGCCAGGATCATTGCAGAAAGGTAACGTGAAGGAACTTGGCATGTTATGGTGCGGAAAATACAGTTTTCAATTTAAACAATGTTTTAAAAGAAATAATAGACCTACATATTTTCAAGTCATTTTCATAACTGTTGTACAAATGTATATCTTTAACAGAAACCCATCTTTGCTTTATCTAATGGCCTTGTCAGACTACACGGCATTTTTGTCGTTCACGATGGTCGTGCTATCAGACGACAGGATAATAGGGTGTAACGGTTCACTATACATACAGTTCAGTTCAAATTTCGGTTCTTAAGTGACGATTCGGTTCAAACGTTAGTTTAATTTAAACATTAAAAACATAAAAAACAGATTTTTCATTGTTGAAAACCTCCAGAAAAAAATTCTTGATTTTATTGCAATATTAAGAACGTTTCCCCAATAATAAGATACTTCTAACTAACCTCAATTAACCAAGGACACTAAAATAAACATTGTTGATTTTTCTTTTTGCGTGTAGAGAGCTTGGGCTTTCCGCCTTGCATCAACCATTACTAATTACCTGTGTCCAACTTCTTTAACGCGTGTTCGTTTTTCAACAGGCCGAAGGGTATGGTATGCTAACGTTACATAGACACATAAACAAGGAACTGAGAACGTGGCTGACGCAACATATTAAGAGTTACTCAAATAACTATAACATGCTAACAAGTTTATCAAATCATCCATGTCAATCCAAATCATTAAATCCATTGAAATCTTCATCCTTTGTGTCACTTATAAACAACTCCGCTGACTCTGAAAGTAGATGCGGTGCTTCCTCTTCTATGTCGCTGATGTCAGACTCATCGTCAGTTGCAGTTACAATTATTCCACAGGCCTAGAGCGCCCTCATGCGGTTTAGTGTGAAAATATTAAAAGTGCTGTACTAGTAAGTAATGTGTTAATGATCAAGTAATAATGTGTTAAAAGTATAACATAACTCGCTCCTTAGTATAAGTCGCAGCCCCGGCCAAACTATGGCAAAAGCTGTGACTTATTGTCCAGAAAAGACGGTAATTTTCTGTGTCTTGCAGCAGAGTTATGTCACACTACAAGTCAGTCACCAACCGGACCCCATCCAATTATTGCATGCTTCCGACAACATTCAGTCCATCGGCGCAGGCCTGTCAAGGAGGCGAGACAAGCAGCTAACAGTCATGTCAACTGAGACATTACTTGTATGTGCGTTTTTCTTCACTCAAAAGGCAGAGAGACATAACATAGAAAGAGTATTTGTGTTATATGTATTTCCCCAAAATTCAATACAGTAGTGGAAATGAGAGCAAGTTATAAGTAATATACTATTTATTGTTGAGAATATCCTTAGTTTCACAAAGAATAGCTGGGAGTTTAAACATGTTTGTCCAGACATTTTCTACATGTATTCCAACAGAGTTTGGGGTCAATGATCATACCAAGAAATTTGGTATTAAATACTACACTGTGTGCTGAACTTTTTGGCAAACTGTATTTTTAAAGATTAGTTTTGTTTTTGAACAGTGCTCTCGGTCAACCAAAATGTAAATGGAAGTAATCCCCAAATTAGAATATTTAAGAGTAAAGTGGCATTCTGTTTTTCTTGGGAAAATGTCTGTGTGCACAATTATTAGGTAACTATTACTTTGCAAAATTATTATGCAATTAAAGTAAAAATGAAAATCTTCCCATCTCGCTTTCATTTTTTACTGTGAGAGTAATAAACAAACAACTCAAAATTTACAATTTAACTTTCAAAAAAAATCTGTGACCAATATAGCCACTCTTCTTTTAATAACAGCTGTACGACTTCAATCTATGGGGTCTGTTAGGGTTTTCAGGTTAGTTTGATCCTATGATTATGTTGGAATGTAGACTGTAATGATTAAATCAATCACGTCTGGCCCTCACAATGTAATAATTAAATCAATCACGTCTGGCCCTCACAATGCAGAGTCTGTTTCCCACAATAGTGTAAAACACCCCCTGCTCTGATCTTATCAGAGGCCGGGGGTTCACCAAACCTGTCCACTCCCACCCCCACTCTGTTCCTCCTAATAAATATGCCCTTGCAGGGAGGAGACTTTTAGACTTCATTCGATAATCGCTGTTCAGACAGCGACGAATGGACTCTCCACCTGCAGGTGTCTAAAAGAACTTGCTTGTCTTCTGTTTGGTTCTTGCAAAATAAGTTGGAGTGAGCAAATCTCTAACATTTTGGTGCCGAAACCCGGGATCCTCATACCCACCATCTGACCGGCGAAGGAGGACGTGCTGCATTGTCGACAAGCCAGCGTCCATTTGGAGGACCTGGAAAAGAAAGTCCTGGGAAGAGAATTCTTCGCTGGGCCAGCATCTTAGGTCTGCCTTCGTCTGACAGAGGTGGATTGACGGGATCCGGCGGTGCAACGAACCAGGGGACAAGTAAGTTAAAGCGCTAAAGATACGGCTTTGGTTTGTCCGGGCTATGAGATACGGCTTTGGTTTGTCCGAGCTATGAGATACGGCTTTGGTTTGTCCGAGCTATGAGATTCGGCTTTGGTTTATCCGAGCTATGAGATACGGCTTTGGTTTGTCCGAGCCATGAGGCCTAAAAAAGCGCTGGAGTTAGTGTGATTGAGTGTGTGACTGGTAGGATAAATTGACTAAGAAGCAGTTCTAGCGTTGATCCATGGCAAAAAAACAGGCTAGTAATTTGTTGAAAGGTCAATTTAAACCTGCATTGAGGATCCTCAAAGAAATAAATAAGTAATAATAGTAATAATAATAATAATAATAATAATATTTTTGAGACAGAGATTGTAAAACCTAAAACTACTAGAATTAAGATGGGAAATAAAAACGGTAAATCTCTACCTCTTGACGGAGATGAGAAGTACATGGCGAGTAGATTTCTTAATTGTATGCAATACATGCCAAAGTGGAAGAAAAAGTATGGTGTAGAAGGGAAGTTGAAAGTTGAAGTGTGGAAGATAGTGGTTGAAGTTTTGGAGGACAGTGTGGCTAGGAAGATAGGACCGAAAAAGAAAAGAAAAGAGAGTGAATTGGATTGTGCTAAAATGTGGTTGAAAGCTTCACAAGAAAGAAGAGAACAAATCCAAAAGACAAAAGATAGAAAGTTGAAAAGTGATGAGGCCGCCATTCAATTGAGATTTGAAAAAGAATTCAGGGTGCATAGTGGCATCCCATTCAATGATACAGCTGAGAGTGCTTATCAACAACAGCTTAAAAATGCGCTCCTCACTAATTTCCGCCCTGAAATAGGCAACTGGGTGAGGAAACATTTGGTGGAAGTGGATGTTGCAAGTGTGACAACAACTATGCAATGGGCCAGACATGCTGAAAAAGTGATCAAAAAAGGCAAAAGTTCTGATGTATTTCATCTAGATAATGATGATGATGAACTAGATGAAGATACAACAGTCTTCTTCCAAGGGTCCCAGCAGGTTAGAGGGAGAGGTAGAGGCCAACAAGGTCGCAGGCCGCCATATAATTCAAAACCCCCACGAGATTCTGACAACTGTTGGAACTGTGGGAGACGGGGACACTTCGCACGAGAGTGTCGTTTTGCAAAACAATGTCAATCAAAGGGTGGAGGAAGGAAAAGAGGAAAAGCCTCATTTTTAGCATGACAAGCTTCCTCCTCTTTGACCGCTTATGCTCATACAGAGAAAGAAAGAATAGATGCCCATATGACAGCAAAACATGTCATTGTCAGATTATTAGAATTTTTTTTTTTAGATTATTAGAAGTCCTGTCCATCCAAGAAGTATGACAATGCTGTTTGTATGCCCAAATTACAAATGACTAGAGCTCAAATTGTGTTACACTGAAGTTAAAATATGCAAATCAAGTGGTAAAGAAATGCAACTTGCTTCTAGAAGATAAATAAATAAAATTAGAATGTGCTGTCCTCGTGTGCATGGGAGGGACCAGCTCATGATCGACCACAGGAAATGGCCAGCCTGTGACGAATCATTGTGGCTGAGACCTACCTTTTGCATGCGAGAGCTGTGCATGTGTGTGCGTATATGTTAAAATGATGAACATTGGCTAAAGTTTTAGTATAAAAAAAATTTGCTAGACTGTGGTCTATCCAATTTGCACCGCAGAACAGAAATGATTTTGAAAGATAAAAATGAGAGGAAAAAGAGAGAAATCTGTTTGCGAGCAGAAACTAATCCACATTAGTGCATGTAAAGTGTCGAGCCCACATGAGAAATTCGAAGAAAAAAAAAAAAAAAAAAAAAAAAAAACGACAGAACATGCTTTCAAGAATTGGGAGAAGCTAAATTGTGAATTTAAGATTTTGCAATGCTACATTTAATAGGAATAATTGATTGGTTGTGTTATAAGATTATGCAAAATTCTAAATGCAAGCTAAATCTGAGAGATTGAGTTCTTCAAATTTAAAAACAAAGAAAAAAATTCAGATTAATTTGCCAGTTGTTTGGTTTAGTTAAGTCTTTTTTGAATTGGTGGATTGTTCTACCAGGAAACCTAAGTTGAAAATGATATATGAATGTTGTGTGGTGAGCTTGGATGAATTGGGACCAATGTGATAGAAAGACTCCTTTTTGGAGACTGCGTGTGAGATGCAAATGAACATTGATGAATGATAGCCTGAATGAAAAGAAATTACAGGTTGAATGGTTGAAGTTGTTGGCGACTACTATGGAAAATTAGTAGAGCGACTTTGATGAAAGAACGATTTTGAGCAGGTTGAATGTTAGAAAGAAACACGTAGCTTTTGGATTGATAATTAACTAAAAAAAAAAAAAAAAAAAAAAAACTGGAGAACCAGTAACACATGTAGAAGATGTGTGAACTGAGAAATTGAGAAGCGTTTTGGAAAGAAAGTCAAATTAAATGATGATGGAATCGTATGTAGTAAAGAACGCATTCTCCCAAAAAGTTTGTCAAGGTGTGAGGCATGGGCGTTGCCAAGCCTCAAAAGGGGGGGAGTGAGTAGGACAGATAGTGGAAGATAGTAATAATACAACACTTTATGACAATGAATTTTCGAATACATTTGGTGTTATATTGTGGTAAATTTTTTGTTCTGGTGTAGATAGTTTAGCAACACGAGAGATTTAGAGGTTCAAAAGAAAGACAGTTAAAAGAAAACATTTTTGATTTGGACAATTGCAGGCTAACAGGAACATGAGAAAGATAAGAACTACGAGGGGAGATCCAATTTCATTGGGGAGATTGAAAATTCACAGCACCATACTCTAAGTCACATTTTTGAGCAAGCATGGCAATAACATGTGATAGGTCAAGACATACAGATCAGGGCTTGATGTGGAAAGCAGACCTCGATGAGTTGATTTTCAATAATGATACTGAAGACAACATACTGTCCGATTAAATTGGAACTATAGATAAAATGTAGCTCAAAAATAGGATGAGTTGCAGGATTTACGATATAAAAACGAGACCGCTGTTATTAGGAGAATTTGAAGTTTGGTAAATAAATGTTACCAGCAAATTGATGGAAGCAGCTACATTTGGAAATAGTCTTACAAGTTTTTATGTCCCAGCCTGTCATTCTCAGCGTCAGAGTCCCTGAAACCCAATCCGAGTCTCCGCCTGCAGCCGTGAACAACCACAAAATGGTGCCTGGCTCTGAAGCACCTTTGACCTTTGGCGAAGGACAAGAAAAGACTGCTGTTGTGCTTGGAGGAGGACAAGTACAGTCCGGAGGACAGACAACATCCTCGGGGACGAGAAAAGACAGTGAAAAGCGGAGGAACTCACCATGATGAAAATTGACTCATTTGAACAATGGACTCATTCAAGAGTGATGGATGGGGTCGCTCTGAAGCAACAACAAAAGAACACCAACTCGATAGGGTGAAGTGCGGCAAAAAGATATGGACTTGGAGTGTCTGACAACCAAATCGCACTCCTTGCTACGGCGTTCCCAAATTTGGTGAAGCTTGGTTCAAAGTGGAAGGGAGGTTCATTGTGCACTGAGTTTGACAGAACTGAGGAGATTTGATAAATAAATAAATAAAAATTTGAAAAATACGTAGGGCTACAGATTATAATCAGAGATTGAACGGATTTGGATAAAACAAATAGACTAAAACGGTAGGAAACAAGAGCAAGATCTTATATTTTGGCTCATCAAGCTTAAGACGTAGAGGTCGAGTTATATAAATTTTAGAACAGGACATTTGGCAGTCAGGAGGAAGCTAGGTTGCTCAATGTACCTACTCAATACAATAGTAAGGTTTTTTATACCACAGTGGAGGTTGGATGGTCAGAAAGTTAGGTACGTTCAATTTTTGACATTCACACAGTCATGCATAGGAGTCACAAGGCGACAGTTAACAAGACAATGACTGCAATAGGGGCCACCTACGACTGCACCGACATGAAAAAGTAGAAGTGAGAGAGCAGAGTATGGGATTATATGCTAAAACGTCTGCTATACATTTACCAATAGGAGATTCTATCAAGAGAAGCTACATGAGAGATGGATTAGAATCTCTTTGTCTGCGTGGGTGCGTGTGTGTGTGTGTGTGTGTGTGTGTGTGTGTGTGTGTGTGTGTGTGTGTGTGTGTGTGTGTGTGTGTGTGTGTTCACACCCTGTGTGGGTGCGAGCGTGTGAGGACAAAGAAGGCATGGATAAGACAATCTCTTTTAAACCAGGAGGCAATAAATGGGAACGCCCCTGTCATAAATAGTTTTTGGTTAAAGGGAATCATTAGGAAGTGTTCAAACTCTTCCCGCAAACATTCCTATTTGCCAGTTAAATGGGCACTACAATTGACTACGACAGTTGCAAACAACAGATGAAGAGCAGTCCTTGGCAGATTATATGATCAGGACGCTCAAACTGTGTCAAAGACAAATTTACTGCCGCTTGATCTTTCCTCCTCACAGGTCGACAACCCCATAAATCCAGTAGACTGGGTCTACATCGAGGTCATCAAAGGAAGGAACTGGGCCAGCCACGACGGGAGGGACCATTCCAAGTCTTGCTGACTACACATGTTGCACCCAAGGTTGCAGGACCCACAAATGCATTAACGACGACTGCTCTCCAGGAGGAAACTGGATGGGAGCTTTGGACATCACCGCTGTGTGCCAGGATGAGAGAGCCGTTTTCAAGGTGTAAGGGCTCTACTACCAACATGGCTGCACCATCGGACGGGACCTACTTCAGCCAGAAGTTCAGAGGCACTGCCCCACCTGCATCCTATGAGTGCACGTGCCTGTTCAGTACGGATCATGGTTTTGTGGTCACAGGAGTTGTCCGATGCTGCCTGCCAACTGGACAAGAGTGTGTGCGCCGGTGTGTGTGACTGACCTCACCTACAGACTAGAACATCATCAGCTGACGAAAACACGGGCACATATACAACTTCTTAGACGTGACAGTTGTGATAATGATAATGAGACGTGGATTGCGTAGATGCTGTTCTGTTGAGCATGTTTTACAGAAACTTGATGATTTGACCATCGAAAATGCTTCGCAAGTGATGGATACAATGATGTACTGTTTCTGTGTTTTTCTTTTTATTTTTTGTTATTCATAGCATTCTGGCCGCCTGTGGCAACGGGGCCGTGTAAGAATTTTCCTGCTAATAACATCTGGCCAGCAGGTTTTTCGCTTACACAATAAGTTTGATCTGTGGTGTTGAGGTAATGCCTCATCTTCACTGGAAAGTGTTGCTATCATTGTTTGTTGTTTTTATTTTTACCATTCTACTTTCTTCATTATACGTATATATGTGTTTTTTTTTTTCTCTTGCTTATCATTGTTGTTTGGGGTGGCATAATCATATGATAAATCAGGAGGGAGATGTTAGGGTTTTCAGGTTAGTTTGATCCTATGATTATGTTGGAATGTAGACTGTAATGATTAAATCAATCACGTCTGGCCCTCACAATGTAATAATTAAATCAATCACGTCTGGCCCTCACAATGCAGAGTCTGTTTCCCACAATAGTGTAAAACACCCCCTGCTCTGATCTTATCAGAGGCCGGGGGTTCACCAAACCTGTCCACTCCCACCCCCACTCTGTTCCTCCTAATAAATATGCCCTTGCAGGGAGGAGACTTTTAGACTTCATTCGATAATCGCTGTTCAGACAGCGACGAATGGACTCTCCACCTGCAGGTGTCTAAAAGAACTTGCTTGTCTTCTGTTTGGTTCTTGCAAAATAAGTTGGAGTGAGCAAATCTCTAACAGGGTCTGTCAGCGGTTGATTAACTTTTTGTGCAGCAAAACCAGCTCAGTGGCCTAGTAGTAGAATGTCCGCCCTGAGACTGGAAGGTTGTGGGTTCAAACCCTAGCCGGGTCATACCAAAGACTATAAAAATGGGACCCATTGCCTCCCTGCTTGGCACTCAGCATTAAGGGTTGGAATTGGGGGGTTAGATCACCAAATGATTCCCCAGCGCGGCACCGCTGCTGCTCACTGCTCCCCTCTCCACCAGGGGATGGATCAAAATCACATGGGGATGGGTTAAATGCAGAGGACAAATTTCACCACACCCAGATGTGTGTGTGACGATGATCATTGGGACTTGGGACTTTTAACAACCACAGCCTCCCAGACATTGTTCATAGAGGTGTACTGTTTTCCTTCAGCACAAAATCTTCCATTCAGGAAGGGGCTACAAGTTCTCAATAGAGTTTAGGTCAGGTGAAAAAGGGGGCCACTTCTTTATTCTATCATCTTAAAGGCCTTTACCGGCAAGCCACACAGTGGAGAACTTTGATGTATGCGATGGAGTATTGTCCTGCATAATATTTATGGTCTTGAAAGATGCACTTTTACCTGTACCACTTCTTGAAGAAAAGTGTCTTCTAAAAACTGTCAGCAGGCTAATTGTATCCTTTCATACATCCATTCATTATCTGTATCGCTTGTCCCCGGGGCAGCCTGCCTATCCCAGCAGTCATCAGGCAGTAGGCGGGGGGAACACCCTGAATTGGTTGCCAGCCAATCGCATCGCCCACAGAGACGAACAACCGCATGCTTGGTAGGCCGATTGAGCACTCCAAATCGTCCCTAGGCATGAACGCGAGTGCGAATGGTTGTTCGTCTCTGTGTGCCCTGCGATTGGCTGGTAACCAGTTCAAGGTGTCCCCCGCCTACTGCCCGATGACGGCTGGGATCGGCTCCAGCGCGCCCGCAACCCCCGTGGGGACTAAGCAGTACAGAAAATGGATGGATGGAAATAAATAAACAATAAACAGTTATAATAAATAAATAATAAACAGTGTCACGACCGTTAGCATGCTCCCAACCCCTACGACGAGTTAAAAAGTCTCACGGCATAGGGAAGGAATGAACCCTTCAGCCTCTCCGAGGAGCAAGACGGTGTCAGCAGCCTGTCACTGAATCTGCTCATTCGCCCAGCAACGGTGCTGTACAGTGGGTGTTCGGGGTTGTATTAGATGTCCTGCAGCCAAGCCAAGAACCGCTGATCTGCCACAGATGCCAGATCAGATAGCTCCGTGCCCACAACAGAAGCCGCCCTCCTCACTAGTTCTAATCACTAGTCCAGGTAGGAGATGTTGGGCTCATCAACATTTTACACAAAGAATTTCGTCAGACAGAGAGTTGTCTTCATCAGGCCAACGACTCCTGCAGGAGGGCGCCCAAGACACACACACAGGATGTGCGGCCCAAACCGCGCCCCAGCCACAGGCTGGCCCCTTTTTATTGAATAAATGCAATGGGTGGAGTTTAGACATGTATAGCTTCTCTTGTTTACAGCAGTACGGTCATCTCATGATTTCAGAAAAACAAGGATGTTATTGTTTAAGGCGAGCAGTATTGACCTCTCGACGATGTCATTGTTCAAACCAGTATAACATATTTCCCAACATTCCCCCCTGTTTAACATTAGATTCCATTGGAAAACAAACCATCAGCCATTACTTGTATACTATATACATGAGTATATGCATACACAACATAGTACAGCAACATCATGAAGTATGAAAGTTGATATTCTAGACTTTATCAAAACGATAGCTCTCCATCCGGCTTTGGCCATGTTCAACATTAAAACAGGGTCGGCATCAAATTACGCAAGTCGGTCACAGTCATCTTGTTCACGCTGGACCAACATGATATTCTGGACAGCAAATGCCGATGTCAAAATTTTAGTCACCATGTGACGAATACAAAGTACGATGTACGATGCAAAAGTACAGAGAAATAGTAGCATGGCAATTAAAAGAACTGTAACTTTCAAGAAAAGCTGCTTCCAATTGCCATCAAACGGCCACCAAAAAGGATGGACATCTTTGTCCAGAGTTCCATCCTGGAACATAGCTCTACGGAGGTTGGGTTTGTAGCGCATACTCGATGTGGGTGTTATCTTCTCTGAGTGCCACCTTTAGTCCTGTGTTCCAATGCTTGCATTCATCTGGTACGTCTGAGCCCCAAACACTGTCGTGGGGACGGAAGGTGGGAGCAACACATGTGCACGTGTCCTTTGCGGATGATGTTCCTGAAAATGTGTCAGACTGAGAAACACAGTGTGATCTGACACATATACGGAGGCACATGTGTCATCCCACTGTCCTGGAAGGACTCCGTAGCCTTGGCGTCCACAGAGCCACCATCCTCCTTCGATGAGTGGGGATTTTTGCCTCTCACCAGGATATGTCTGAGGGCTACTGTGGCATTCAATGAGGTCTTGTCGAACGGTTGTACTCACGGTGGTGATGCAGCATCTTGTATTTTCCCACCTTTCTTCCATCAACATGGTTTCGTTGGAAACACAGGGGATGTGATGGCTTTACTCACTTCTAGAACCATCCTGTTCTGCAAAACCATTAGTCCACTTCCACTTCCACTTCCAATCCCTTAGACGTAGGGAAAGGGTCATCATTACGAGGCTGTGGTCACTTCCAATATCTGCTCCTGGGAATGTTCTTGTCCTTGCGATGTTTACACTAGATTTGAAGCGTTGTTGGATCATGATATAGTCAATTTGGCTTTGGTAAAGTCCTCCTGGGCTGAGCCAGGTCATTCTTCTTGATTTCTTGTGTGGCCCCAGAGTGTTCATGATTTTAAGTTCATTCAAGCTGGCAAATTCAAGAAGCCGCAGCCCTCTGTCATTTGAGATGTCATTACAGTAGGGTCCACATGTACGTTTCCAGTCGTTGAAGGCATCCTTTCCTATCTTTCCATTCCAGTCACCCTGCACGACTAATATGTCTTTTTTTTGGTGTTTCGTCAATTACTTTTTGTAGTTGATGGTAAAAGTCTTCGACTTCTTCATCTGGGTGGCCTGTTGTTGGTGCATACGCTTGTATTATGGTGAGGTTGAAAGGCAGTGATTTCAATCGCTTGTTTATGATCCGGCTGTTGATGGGTTGGCATGCAATTACTGCCCCTGTGACCTCTTTGTTAACAAGGAACCCTACTCCATGTTCATGGCGGTCTTCTCTGCCACTAAAATAGAGTTTATGATTCTCTGGTGTGGTTCTTTCTCCAAAATTCTTGCAGCGCACTTCGCATAGACCTAAGATGTTCCATCTGTATCGTTTCATTTCATGGTCCAGTTGTTCCAACTTCCCAATACCCCTGAGGGTCCGCACATTCCATGTGCCAATGACGATGTTGGTCCTGGCACGGATGATCTTATTTGAACCATCAGTAGCATATTTTCCACTCCCGCCCTGACAGCCCTCGACGGAAGAGGCGGTCCTTTTTAACCCGGGCGACGACCGAGCCGGTATGGAATTTTTTGTAACTGTTGTTCTCTCTTGCGGTGTGTCTTGGGCATTGTCGCGTGGCGGAGCCCATCCCTCTCCACGCCAGACCACAGCCGATGTCCTCCCACTCAGAGGCTCGCCCTGGTCCCGAACACATAGCCGTTGGATTCCTCCTGGATCCTCTTCCGCCTAGGCCGTTCGCCCCCGCTAGGGGGATTCGCCCAGTGATGTTGTGTTAACATCACCCCCTCACACGGTTTGGCACGCTTGCTGAAGCGAGTGACCGGGGTATGGCGCTTGGAGCCACGTGTGAGAGATTAGGAGATGGAGGAGAACCGGTGAGCCTGACAATCCCAAGGGAATCAGCAGTCAGCCATCAAATGTACTATCTCTCTCCAGAGCCCCCTATACCCATTAGTCCAATAGCCTGAATCTCTCTTTTTGTCCATCAGCGAGAGATTCACAAAAAATAGAAAATACTTCAGCGTCTCTATTAAGAGTGATTGTTTTCCAACTCTGATCCAAGGAAATAGTGCATGAACGATTCAGTCTCTGACAGACCACATAGTTATGGCTGCTTGGGGCATTCGTACCCCAGACGGGATTATGTGGTTCAAAGGTCGCAACAAGCCTGCATCGACGTCCAGAAGAGTTGTGTGCCGTTGTCATCTGATGATGCTGTATCTTCAGGTGTGGTCTGTTACCCACATTGGTGCACACACTCCTGTCCAGTTGGCGGACAGCATCGGATAACCCTTGTGACCAAAAAGCCACCAGCCATTTTGTATGAAGTAGGTTCCATTTGATGGTGCAGCCATATTGGTCGGAGAGCCCTCACCACTTGAAATGGCTCTCCTATCCTGGCACTCAGAGGTGATGTCCAAAGCTGCCATCCAGTTTCCTCCTGGAGAGCAGTCGTCGTCAATACATTTGTGGGTTTCATTTCGTGGATGTAACACATGTAGTTCATTACAGGTAGCCTTTTTGTTGAGGCCACTTGTGGCGTCTTTCGTCCTTCAGAGTCACATTGAAATTAATCCAAAAGAGTTTGATCACAGGTTTCTTTCTGTGAGTCCACCGTGGTAGGGGTAGCACCACTGACTGTGAAAGCACGGTGTTGGCATCAAACTCCTCCCATAGAGGCCATACATTTTGCTTCACTAATGTCCATCACTTTGGCCTCCAGGTGAACTTGCATGGAGGAAGGGGGAGTTTGGAACACACACAGCACCCCTCCTGTGTAGGATCTCACAGTGAACTTTACACACCGGTACCAAGTGTTGGTTTTGTATGGGTTTTCTGGGGTCCCATGACCAGTCCTCATGAGACCATCTTCTCTTTCGGTTGACTTTTTCAATGGGTCGATTCAGATGAATCAATAGACCATACCACGCTTCAACCACAACAGCAACAGAGGATCCACCTGGCATGTGGAGTCCCCCTTGCTACTAGGTTGGCAGAGACACCGGTACATCCCATTGCCTGTCAGAGTGGGGATCTGAATTCTTCACTGACATTGAGACGCACCACCCTAAACGATGGCGCCCCTTTGTAGTCAGAATTTCCCCACCACTCTGAAAATGGGGTCCAGCACTCTCTGTAACTTGCAGTGGCTGAGGTGAATCCAGCTGGGCCTTTCTGCAAGCTTAACAGCTGTGGTGTGTGGTGAGTAGGACTTGGAATGGTCCCTCCCACCAGGGTGAAGACCACGTCTTTTGTTTGATCACTTTGATGAAGACCCAGTCACCTTGTTTTGCCAAGTCATCCTGTGAAGATAAAGATCAAGCGGCAGTAAAGTTGCATTTGACACGTCTTTCAGTTTGATTTCAAAAGGTGTTAACCCTTCTGAAGTGGGGGTAATTCTCATGTAGAGTTTCTTTTAGGTTCCCCATGCTACACACAAACAGAACATGCTTAAAAAAAGATTCAGTAAGAATCTAAACCAAGGGTAGCTCATCCCCCTCCTGTTAACACATAAGTGTCACAATTACTGTTGCCTTAAAAAGTCATTTTGGCAAAACAGGTTTGTTATTGATGTGGTCAATAACATCTTTATCCATTATCGCACCTTTTGTCGTTTGAACTAATGCCATTCTTAATTTTGTGAATGCTTCTTCTGCTTCTGGTGTCCATGTGATTTTATCTTTGAGTGCTAACGGCTGTCCATGAGCCACTTCTGTCAGTGATTGAGCCATGTCAGCATAGAGTGGAACCCATGCTCTGCAGTAATTACACACAGTCCTGAGAAATACATGACTTGTTTCTTTGTGACAGGTCGTGGTGTGTCTAATATAGCCTGTTTCCTGCCCTGTTGCACTGCTCTTCCTTTCGCTGAGAGTGTGTGACCAAGATAGTTTACTTCTGGCTTTACCCATTGTAACTTCTGTTTCCTGACTTAATTTCCTGTCTGGCCTAGATGCTGCAGGAGGAGAAGGGAATCTCGTCTGCACGCTTCCTTTGTTTCTGAAGCAATTAAAATATCATCAACGTAGACCAGTGCGTCTCAAATAGTGGGACGCGCTAGAATCAAATTCTTTGGCCTCTTGAACTGGAAAAAAAACGTGCTGCAAGGAGAGTCTTCCCCATGGCTCCTCCTGTTCACAGTTTTTTCCAGGAAACTCACTCACTTCAAGCTCTCCTCAAGCTGTTCACAGTCATACATCATTCTCAACTCACATTCCTCACCCTAATTTTTTTCTCAAGATTTTTGATAAAACAATTTACCAATCTAAAAAACCGACGCAAAATAATTACCAGCAAAATAATCAAAACGATTTGATTGGTTTTAAGTCCAACCAACTCATTCTCTCGAGTTTAACTCACATGAAATTGTTAGTATAGTCTTGTAACACAACACAACCAAACAACTTTTCCTCTTAAATTTAGCATTGTGATGCCTTAAATTCATTTGCTTAATCCAATTCCAGAAAACATGTTCTCTCTTTCTTTTGAATTTCTCATTAGGGCCACACACTAATCCAGTGTGGACCAGTTTCTGCCCACAAAAAAAAATCTGTTTTCTCTCCTTCTTAATATTAGTGTGAAGACGAAGACCTTCACACTTATGTTATTCTACACCATTCACTCCATTATATTTATTCCTCGCACTTTTTGATGTGCCACTCCTTCTACATAATTCATCCATCCATCCATCCATCCATTTTCTGAACCGCTTAGTCCCCACGGGGGTCGCGGGCGTGCTGGAGCCTATCCCAGCTGTCATCGGGCAGTAGGCGGGGGACACCCTGAACCGGTTGCCAGCCAATTGCAGGGCACACAGAGACAAACAACCATTCGCACTCGCACTCACACCTAGGGACAATTTGGAGTGATCAATCGGCCTACCAAGCATGTTTTTGGGATGTGGGAGGAAACCGGAGTGCCCGGAGAAAACCCACGCGGGCTCGGGGAGAACATGCAAACTCCGCACAGGTAGGGCCGGAGGTGGAATCGAACCCGCACCCTCCTAACTGTGAGGCAGACGTGCTACCCAGTGCGCCACCGAGCCGCCATAATTCATCCAATTCACTCCATTTCAATTTTGACATATTCCAAAAATTCATGTAAGGGATGCTTGCAGTCATTTAATTCCAAAAGTTTTCCGTTTTCACATAACTCGCAATTTTACAGCAAATATTTTCTCATTCATTCGTAATGATACATTCAACATTTCACATTTACGTCGTCCCAGTTTGAAATTCACATCATTCAGCAAATTCAAATCACATCGGGGAAGGTTTTCAACATTCCCGAAATTGCCAAATTAAAAAATGTCACGTTCTCACGTTTAATTATGAATTCCTTGTTTGGCATGCTCAAAATTGGCCAATATCAAAGTCAAAAGTCAAAGTCAGCTTTATTGTCAATTTCTCCACATGCCAAAGACACGCAAAGAAACCGAAATTTCGTTTCCCCCTATCCCACGGTGACAAGACTTGGCCCACAATAGACAATCAAGTAAACAAGTAAACGACAGCGTGCAGAATAAATAATGAATAAATAACACAACAAATAAATAAATAAGAGGAGCAAAAAGGAGCAAGTGAGCGTACAGCAGACATTCCAGAAAATAGCGCAACAGTGCCGCACGCTACGCAGAAGGGGGTAGCGAGTTCAGGGTCCTAACAGCCTGGAGAAAGAAGCTGTTGGCGAGTCTGGTGGTGCGGGAGCGCAGGCTCCTGTACCTCTTCCCAGAGGGCAGAAGGTCAAACAAAGAGTGAGCCGGGTGACTCACATCACTCGCAATCAAGGTTGCCTTGCGGGCGAGATGGGAGGTGTAAATGTCCTTCAGGGAGGGGAGCGAAGCACCAATAATCTTACCAGCCGTATTCACTATGCGCTGCAGGGCCTTCAAGTTCTGTTCAGTGCAGTTACCACCCCAGACAGCGATGCAACTGGTGAGGACGCTCTCAACGGTGCCACGGTAGAATGTAGACAGGACTGCCTGAGGAGCACATGCACGTCTGAGCTTCCGCAGGAAGTACAGGCGGCGCTGACCTTTCTTTGCCAGTGACGCGGTGTTTGCGGACCAGGAGAGGTCCTCACTGATGTGCACCCCCAGGAACTTGGTGCAGCTCACCCTCTCCACCACAGCACCGTCGATGATCAGCGGCAGGTGTTTTGTGTGACCCTTCCGGAAGTCAACAACGATTTCCTTGGTCTTGTTTACGTTCAGCAGGAGGTTGTTGTCCCTGCACCACGTGGTCAGAAGGTCAACTTCCGACCTGTACCAAGTCTCGTCGCCTTTCGTGATGAGACCCACCAGAGTCGTGTCGTCAGCAAACTTCACTATGTGGTTGTCGGTGTAGGTCGCAGTGCAGTCATGCGTCAGCAGGGTGAAGAGCAATGGACTGAGCACGCAGCCCTGAGGGGCCCCCGTGCTCAGCGTGATGCTGGTGGAGATTTATATATATATATATATATAAATATATCAATATAAGATTGATTGCTAGATTTATTAAAATGTCCACAAAATTTGCTTTTTCACCTCTAATTTCTACATTTTTCAACTGATTCAATCTACTCCAACATCATTCTGCAGCATTCTCTAAGGATTTATTCAGCTTCTTCGCCTTCACACGTAATCTCTCCAGAAATTGCATTTTCTAGTTTCAAAACCAATTTGCTTTTTGTGTTGAGGTGCAAATCGATTAGACCACAGTCTAGTAAATTCCACAGTGGAAATTTACTGTGGAATCTTACCTAAGATGCCTTAGACATCTGTAATAATTGCACACTATTTTAGCCAATTTCATCATTTTAACACATAGACACACATAGAACACAAGGACAAGACAAGGGCCCACAATAAAGACACAGTACACAAACAACATCAACAAACAAGGCTGCGCAAACGTCATCCTCTATTTTGACGTTTTGGTTTTACTATTTTGTCATATTAGTGGCCTTTATCCTCCAATAAGGTTTGACACCTGTATCATTGGCATATATCAGCGTTGTTTATACTTTGGGGAAATTTAACAGCATTGGTCATACTTCTTGTTTGTACAGGAATTCTAATAATCTGACCATGGCATCTTTTGCTATTATATGGGGGAGGTTTCAGGTCTTTTAAATGTATGTTTTGCATAGGAGCAGAAGGAGCTTTTGCCTCAGACTCCTCTGCTTGAGCCACGCCTTGACCTGCGACTGGAACAGTGCCTGCGCACTGAGGCCTCATTGTCTTTCAGTCTGACAAACATTTGCGGCCTCATCACTTTTAATCACACTAGCGTCAAGTTTGGTAACTTATCTAACATATACTTCTCATCTCCTGATACATTGTCAGGGACGCTGTCTCCCACATTTTTTAATCAATTTAGTCCAACTGTCAAATCCTAGGGATTTCTAAAGCTGGAATGTTTGCTTTAGTGGGACAATGACTTCCTGTGGCAATTCCTGCCTCGACCAGTTTCCTGGTGAGGAATTCTTGCCTGTGCTTCCACAGAAATTCATTATTTTTTTCCCATATGTTACATGCAACACAATATCAAGTGATACGTGTTACCATTCATACACACTCACACGTGTTTCCAGCGGAATTTTTCAACACAACGAGATGTTTTTACGTCTACAAGTTACATCTGTAGACCAAATTCCAGCACCTCGGAATTCATTACCAAGGACTCAGCCGTCCTTACCAGGGACCCTCTTTTCCGGGGACTGAAAACCCCAACACGTTGCCAATGAAGAGACTCACCGGGTCTGCGAAAGAATTCTCCGAAGATCCCCGTCGATCGTCGCCGCCAAGAGGTGCTGGACTGGACTTTGCCGGCCTGGTGGATGAACGTCGGTCCCAAGGGCTTTTTTCCCACCCGTGCACGGTTTTCGGCGTCTTCAACACTCCTCGGATCAGCGAGCAGATTTCTTGGGATCCCGGATGAGCCCCCAAGAAATGTTGGGTTCATCAACATTTTACACAAAGAATTTCGTCAGACCGAGAGTTGTCTTCATCAGGCCAACGACTCCTGCAGGAGGGCCCCCGAGACACACACACACAGGATATGTGGCCCGAACCGCGCTCCAGCCACAGGCTGGCCCCTTTTTATTGAACAAATGCAATGGGTGGCGTTTAGACAAATGTATAGCTTCTCTTGTTCACAGCAGTATGTTCATCTCATGATTTCAGAAAAACAAGATTGTTATTGTTTAAGGCGAGCAGTATGGACCTCTCAACGATGTCAGTGATCAAACCAGGATGTTATTGCTTAAAGCGACTCATGGCTCCAGCCATATGCATCCTGAACCATGAAAAACACCATTGTTCTCTTAACATTCTATATCGGTTGGAAATTCCTGGGCACAAGGTCAAACTGCCACATGCAGCAAAGATCTTCCATTAGAAACATAGAAACTAATGATAATATATCAGCTCAGTGACTTAGTGGTAGTGTCCACCCTGAGACTGGAACGATGTGGGTTCAAACCCCGGCCGGGTCATACCAAAGACTATAAAAATGGGACCCATTTCCTCCCTGCATGGCACTCAGCATAAGGGTTGGAATTAGGGGGTTAGCTCAAAAATGATTCCCAAGCGCGGCACCGCTGCTGCTCACTGCTCCCCTCTCCCCCAGGGGATGGATCAAAATCACACGGAGATGGGTTAAATGCAGAGGACACATTTCACCACACCCAGATGCGTGTGTGACGATCATTGGGACTTTAGCTTTAACTTTATATCACATATTTCCCAACAGGAGGCATCCCTCTTCTTGACGCCACCCCTCTCCCCAGCACGCCACCGCATAGAAGAGGGTGCTCGCCACAACGGAACGATAAAACATCCGCAGCATCACCTTGCAGACGTTGAAGGATGCCAACCGCCTTGGGAAGTATAGCCAGGATTGTCCTTTTTTGCATAAATATCGATGCATAAAAATCGAGTTTGTCATCCAACAACACTCCAAAATATTTACAGGTCTACACTATCTCCACACAGTCTCCATTGATTGTCACAGGTTCAGGACAAGGCCTGGGCCTCCTGAAGTCCACCACCAATTCTTTGGACTTGGCGTGTTTAGGTGCAGGTGGTTGGAGACCCACCAATCAGCAAAGCACCGGACCAGGCCCCTGTACACCTCCTCCTGTCCATCTCTGATACAGGTAACAATAGCAGTATCGTCCGCAAACTTCTGCACATGGCAGAACTCAGAGTTGTGCGGGAAGTCAGAGGTGTACAGGGTGAACGATTTAATTTTAAGTCCACCTTGAAATCGAAAATGTCCAAGCAACTCTTCTTAAATAATACAAGCCCATACTCGTACCCCGACTCTTCCCTGCTGCCGTCTGATTTGAAGTGAATCTCTGTGGCCATCACTGAGCCAGCTATGAGTTCAGCTGGTCCGTCAAGAATAACTTTCATCTCATCAGTTCTTTAAAAAAAAATCTGTATTATGATATTTCTTGACCCAATCTTGACGTTTCAACATGTACGTTGAACAAGACATTCAGTCATGGTCGGATGTCGGCTATCCTGCCTTGGCCATGTCTCCGAGCACTAAACACCTGGTACTTCTGGGCAGTCCAGGTAGATTGAAGTTCTGGAATATGCTAGCACTGGAAGATAATGGGTTTGAGTCTTTTCAAATCTTTGGCAGTTAACACATTTCTTGCGAAATTGTTGACTCCTTGCGATGAAATATTTGATGGTTCTGTGGTCACTATTCCAATATCATAGCAATTTTGCGAGTCCTGCATTCTTCTGAAAGACTTTTTGACTTTTCAGAGTCACTTAAATCTATTTTTTGCCATATTTTGCCTGAGGAAAACAAGCAACCTAATAATTATGCATACAATAGGGTGTTGTTGATCTGCTGAGGCCCGATCGTCCCTCATACCACAAATACACATGATTGATATGCTTGTATTGAGTAAGCATTCAAGCTTAGACAGCACGGAGTTAGAAAATATGCATAAAATGATCATACGGTCAAAATACACACTTGCCTAATAATTCTGCACACAGTGTAAATTTTAATTGAATGTGCCGTGATTTTAATGATTTTTTTAAAATACATACATACATACATACATATATACATACAGTGTATATATATATATATATATATATATATATATATATATATATATATATATATATATATATATATATATATATATATATATATATACACATATATATATATATATATATATATATATATATATATATATATATATATATATATATATATATATATATATATACACACCGTATTTTCCGGACTATAAGTCGCTCCGGAGTATAAGTCGCACCAGCCATAAAATGCCCCAAAAAGTGAAAAAAAACATATATAAGTCGCTCCGGAGTATAAGTCGCATTTTGGGGGCAATTTATTCGACAAAATCCCACACCAAAAACAGTCATGAACGAGCAACAACAGGCTAAACGATAGCAACAACAGGCTAAACGATAGGTATGCTAACGTGACAAACACAAACAAAGAGCTGAGAACGGGCCTGACGTAACATATAGAGTGATTAAGGACAACTATTACATGAATAACATGTTTATAAAACCATCAGTGTCACTCCAATTCATTAAATAGCAACAACAGGCTAAACGATAGGTATGCTAACGTGACAAACTCAAACAAAGAGCTGAGAACGGGCCTGACGTAACATATAGAGTGATTAAGGACAACTATTACATGAATAACATGTTTATAAAACCATCGGTGTCACGCCAATTCATTAAATAGCAACAACAGGCTAAACGATAGGTGTGCTAACGTGACAAACACAAACAAAGAGCTGAGAACGGGCCTGACGTAACATATAGAGTGATTAAGGACAACTATTACATGAATAACATGTTTATAAAACCATCGGTGTCACTCCAATTCATTAAATCCATCGATCGTTCTTTGTCAACAATGGGTGCGCACGGCTGAGGGCGCTTGCGCTTCAAAATATTCCACAGGCTCATATAACGATAGATAAACTATATTTTAAATAACTATAATACAAGCCAATAATATTATCAAACCATCCGTGCACTTTAATTCCATTAAATCCATCGATCAAATTCCTCGTCCTTTGTCAACATCGCCGCGCGTGCGCCCTGACGTCAGCCTCGTCTTTATTCCACAGATCTACTATATAACTATATTGTAGCGTTAACAAAGTACAAGGATAGACGTAGGTTTGGTAAACGGCTCTTTATTAAACAAAACAAACTTCCAAGCGTGTGGCGGCGTGGACTTCCAGACAGACCGGGGGTGCGTAATGGCCATGTCCGAGCCCCGCGCACCGTTCGCGGACAGCCACTCGGCCGAGCGTCGGCCCCCGACTCAGTAGAGACCGGGCGTGCGTAAAAGCCATAATAGTTTTTCAAACCTTCTATGTCACTCCAAATCCTTAATTCCTTCAAACTCTTTGTCCTCCGTGTCACTTAGAAATGATCACCGCTAATGATGGTAGTCCTTGTGTGGGCACGTTTGTAAACAACCGGCGCGCCGCGCTACTGACGTCACTTGAAATAGTAATCCATTGGTACATCACGGTTCTCCAAACTTTCTTTCTGCTGCTCGATTACTGTTTTCAGCTGCATATTTTACAACTTGAAGTTTGTAACCTGCAAAATATGAGTTTCTTTTTGGTGCCATTTTTCTTAAGCCCACCCAGTTGATGAGTCACGGCCAACGGTAAAATTTAGAGCGCCCTCATTCAGTTTCGTCTGAAAATATAATTTTTTTGGGTTGTTTTATCAAAGTCAAAGTCTGCTTTATCGTCGATATATTTTTTTATATACTAAGACACACAAAGAGATTGAAATTACATTTCCACTATCCCTCGGTGAGATAGTACACATATGCATACAAGCAACACAAAAAAAAACAAGAAGGCACTAACAATGAATAAATAAGAGTATTGAATAAATGATAAATAAACAAATAATAATAAATAATAATAATAACTATAAGAGGAGCAAAAATGGAGCAAGTGTACATACAGCAGACATATATATGGTGCTTTAAAGTGTTAATTGCTTTATTTAATGTTTTCTCTATTTTTTATGTTTTGAATATGTTCAAGATAAAGAAATAAAAGCATGTGAAGTGATCAACTATACTAAAAATAACATGGGAAGTGGTCAACTATACTTGTAAGTGATGTCTTAATGATCAAGTAAAAATTTGTGAAAAAAAAACATATATAAGTCGCTCCTGAGTATAAGTCGCCCCCCCACCCAAACTATGAAAAAACCGCGACTTATAGTCGGTATATATATATACCGTAATTGCCGGACTTTAAGCCGCGACATTTTTCAAAAATTTTGAACCCTGCGGCTTATTGTCAGGTGCGGCTTATATAAGATTTTTTTCGTGATTTTTGTGATGACTTGATCACTTTTATACACTCGTAAAAAGGCTGTGGACCACTATCTTGACAAAAAAAAACAACAACAAAAATACTATTTTGAAACACTACTATGGCTGCTGCTTATTCTGGTTGTGCTGCTTGTGACTATTATGAGCTTTAGTAGGAATGCACGTTAGGTGACCTGCGTCAAAGGGCTCTAAATCCTTTCTCTTACTCTGCCATGTGACTCAGAGATTACACAAAGCAGTGGTGCTGTTTGGACCATCTGCATTGTATTCAAACCCAATCAATCAGCATTTAAATTCAATTCTTCTGACATTTTGCTCACCAAAAACAAGTTGTAATGAATGTGAACTTTTAATGCATTTTATTCAGAAGGTTACTTTGAACCCTGAGGCTTAAATGGCGTATTTATGGATTTTTACGGCTTTCTGTGTACTGTCTTTCTTTGTAAAAAAACTCATGTGCGCGTGCGGCTTATAGTCCGGTGCGGTTTATGTAAGAAAAAAACTAAAATATCCCTGAATTTTAGCTGGTGCAGCTTATAGTCCGGTGCGGTTTATAGTCCGGAAATTACGGTACATAGAAACATACTTCTTCCCGAGAACTATCACTGTAGTCAACAAAAACAGATTAACCTGTCCCCTTAACCCATAAACGTACATACATACATACATACATACATACATACATACATATATACATACTATATACACGCTGTTTAACTTGTGCGTGATGTGTGGATGAGGTGCTTCCACGAACTTTCCGAATCAAAAACAATCCTAGCTATCCGCTATCCGTAAAGCAGATAAAGCTCAAACAGCCCAACTTCTTGTTATCAAACGTGTTTAAATTGGTCACGGAAATTTATCAAATCACTATGTGCTAGTCATTTAGCTTCGTCCTTATGTCATCAATATAAAATACTACTTAAAAATGTATTTAGGACGAAAAAAATTGAGGTCCTTGACCAAACCGTGTTAGACAGCGAGTCGTATGGAATCGATGTGTGTAAAGTCAAGTTTCAGGTGTAGTGCGCTTTGCATTTACCCTCCAAGTCTCTAATGGCTGCGTTCAGTTTCTCATCGTATATCCTCTGTATTTTCCTTTGTCTTTCAGTCTGTCTTTCCTGCTCAGGCACTGTCCTGGCCTCAGCTTCCTGAAAGTCTACCTAGAAAACAAATGTGTGTATTATGAGGTAGAAATAGCTATTATCTATTTGCAAATGTTTCAGAATACATTTAAGAGCAGTGGGCCCCACTCCTTTTCCACCATGGACAGGTTCATACATCTACATGCTTTCAACAAACTGGCAACCATTGGGTGGGAGACTGGGAGAGCAAATGTGACTTATCCCTTATCAGCATACATTTGACATGTGACATTTGAGGGACAACCACTTGGTAGGTTGTTTATAAATAAACTGAAAAGCAATAGACCCCTGTGGTACCCCGTAATTTTGATTACGTGGTGTTGACGTTGTGCTTTGAACACAGTGTGATATTGCAGATATGTACGATTTAATCCAACTCAAGGTACTGGGGGGGGAGACGTTAAAGCAGTTTGGTTCATATAATCTGATGATTAATGGTGTCAAATGCTTTTCTAAGGTCAAAGAAGACAGCACCAATAACACCGCATGCACCCAGCATTGATTTAAAGTTTTCCAGAAAGAAGCAGACCACAACCTCCGTTGAATGATTTTTTTAAAGCCAAATTGCATCCTGTTCAGTGTGTATGGACTGTAGAAAGGTGATCAACAATTTTCTCTGCTACTATATTTTACATGACATTGGAAACTGCTGGAAGAATGCTTATCGGTCTGTAATTGTTGGCTATTGTAGGATTACCTGACTTAAAGACTGGTGTAATAACTGAGGACTTCCAAGGTTTAAGGAAACAACTTTCATTTATAGATTGGCTTATAATATTAGTTAAATTTGCAATGAAACATTATTTGTGGTATTTTAGAAATGTTACATCCATGCAAAATGCATCTTTGGCTTTAGAACCTTTGAGACCACACAGAGGTCTATTAACTTAAGATTGCGATGCTGCACACAATTTAAGATACCGTATTTTTCGGACTAAAAGTCGCTCCGGAATATACGTCGCATTAGCCATAAAATGCACAAAGTGAAAAAAAACATATATAAGTCGCTCCGGAGTATAAGTCGCATTTTGCGGGATATTTATTCGACAAAATCTAACACCAAGAACAGACATGAACGAGCAACAACAGGCTTAACGATACGGTATGCTCACGTGACAAACACAAACGAAGAGCTGAGAACGGGCCTGACTTAACATTGACAGTTATCCAAATAACTAACATAAATAACACCTTTGTCAAACCATCTGTCACTCCAAATCATTAAATCCATCGATCGTCCTTTATGTCAACAATGCCGGGTGCGCACCGCTGACGGCGGTTGCACTTCAAATTATTCCGCAGGCCCATATAACGATATATAAATTATATATCAAATAACTATTATATAAGCAATAATATTATCAAACCATCTGTGTCACTCCAAATCATTAAATCCATCGATCGTCCTTTATGTCAACAATGGCGTCATGTGGTGTGACGGCGGTTGCACTTCAAATTATTCCACAGGCCCATATAATTACAAACAACAATTTTATGAAACAATCTCTGTCACTCCAAGTCATTAAATCCCGTGATCGAATCCTTTGTCCTTTATGTAAAACACCGCCGCGTGTGCGCCACGCCGCAGTTGCAGTAAGATAACAGGAATCCCTTGCTATATCGCGGTTCGTTTACCACGGTATCACTACGTCGCGGATTTGTGAATTTTGAAAATTTGTAAAAAAATTCACATATAGGAAGTCACTCCTGAGTATAAGTCGCCCTCCCACCCAAACTATGAAAAAAAACGCGACTTATAGTCCGAAAAATACAGTAGGTGTTGTTTGAGTTTAATGGCAATGGTGGGTGGTGAGCTATCTGAGAGCAGTTACCTCTTCTACTGAGTCTATAAAGTAATTGTTCAAAGTTGGTGCAATGTTCTTTGGATCCTGAATGACCTTCTCCTCTCGTTGTACCTCCCTAATTTTTCTGTGCACTTTAGTCTTTCCCCATCAGTTTTTTAATATTCATCCAAATTTCTTTAGAATTCCCTCTTACGGTGCTAATTATACTGATAGAAAAAATATTTTGCTAATCTAATTTCTTTTATCACTTTATTTCTGAGAGCGGTGGATTCAAACACTTCATCGGTATTGTTATTACTCGATCTTAGTGCTGCCTTCGACACTGTAGACTTCTATATTTTATTAGTGTCTTAAAAGCTGTGTTGGTATTTCAGAGTCAGCACTAGGCTGGTCCTATTCCTATCTATCAGAAAAGACGCGGATGGCAGATGCCATGGCGTGGTCCATGGCAATACGACCTCTGAGCTCTATAATGTTACGTGTGGTGTCCCACAGGGATCGGTATTTGGACCAATTCTATATAATATGTATATGATTACGCTTGGGGATATAATACGTAAATATAATATTAGTTTTCAATGTTACGTGGATGACACTCAATTATATATGCCGTTATCGATGACAGATCCACGGGACTGCAATGGATGTCTCTCAATTTCCTTCGTTTTAACCCAGATAAAACTGAGATGTTGATAATTGGTCCAGCACGTTATCACCACTTATTTAAGGAAACTACTATAACTATTGATAATCGTACTATCACTCAGAGCGATACTGTAACTAATCTCGGGGTAATATTTGACCAAACGCTCTCCTTTCAAAAGCACATTAAGAACATAACTAGAATTGCGCTTTTTCATCTTCGTAATATTGCTAAGATTCATCCGATCCTCTCGATCGGTGATGCGGAAACTATTATACATGTGTTTATTACATTGCGCCTGGACTATTGTAACACATTATTCTCTGGCTTTCAGAGCGGGGGATGAGGCTGGCTTGAGGACAGCGAGGGCCGACCTGTCCCGAGGCATCAAAGAAGCGAAGAAGGCGTTCTCGTGCAAGGTCTCCACCCACTTCAAGGACAGCAAGGACGCACCTAGCCTTTGGCGGGGCATTCAGACCATCACGGACTACAAGCCCGCGCCGAGGAGCTGTGAGGGCGACGTTCGTTTGCTGAACGATTTGAACCGCTTCTTTGCTCGCTTCGACGCCCAGAACAGCACTTGCCCGCTGAAGAACACTCCCCCCCACACGAGCAGCCCCTGCGCCTCTTTGCCGACGGTGTGAGGAGGACGCTTGCCGCTATTGACACCGGTAAGGCGGCGGGCCCTGACAACATCCCGGGTCGAGCGCTGAAGGACTGCGCTGGGGAGCTGTCGGGTGTCTTCACGGACATCTTTAACGTTTCCCTGCAGCAGGCCATCGTCCCCTCGTGTTTCAAGGCTGCCACCATCGTTCCTGTGCCGAAGAAACCTGCACCGTCCTGCTTCAATGACTAACGCCCCGTGGCACTGACGCCCATCATCATGAAGTGCTTTGAGCGGCTTGTCATGGAGCACATCAAATCCGTTCTCCCCCCCCACCATTGACCCTTTCCAGTTCGCGTACCGTGCCAAGCGGTCCTCTGAGGATGCCATCTGCTCTGCTCTCCATTCGGCCCTCACCCACCTGGAGAGAAAGGACTCATATGTGAGGTTGCTGTTTGTGGACTTCAGCTCTGCCTTCAACACCATTGTGCCGCAGCGACTCATCTGCAAACTCGACGAGCTGGGCCTCAGTACCTCCCTCTGCAACTGGATACTGGACTTCCTCTGTCAGAGGCCTCAGGTGGTGCGTGTTGGCGACAAAATCTCCGCCAGCATCACGCTGAGCACGGGGGCCACCCAGGGCTGCGTGCTCAGTCCATTGCTCTTCACCCTGCTAACGCATGATTGCACTGCGACCTACAGCGACAACCGCATAGTGAAGTTTGCTGACGACACGACTCTGGTGGGTCTCATCACGAAGGGCGACGAGACTCGGTACAGGTCGGAAGTTGACCTTCTGACCACGTGGTGCAGGGACAACAACCTCCAGCTGAACGTCAACAAGACCAAGGAAATCGTTGTTGACTTCCGGAAGGGTCACACAAAACACCTGCCGCTGATCATCGATGGTGCTGTGGTGGAGAGGGTGAGCCGCACCAGGTTCCTGGGGGTGCACATCAGTGAGGACCTCTCCTGGTCCGCAAACACCTCGTCACTGGCAAAGAAAGCTCAGCGCCGCCTGTACTTCCTGCGGAAGCTCAGGCGTGCATGTGCTCCTCAGGCAGTCCTGTCTACATTCTACCGTGGCACCGTTGAGAGCATCCTCACCAGCTGCATTGCTGTCTGGGGTGGTAACTGCACTGAACAGAACTTGAAGGCCCTGCAGCGCATAGTGAATACGGCTGGTAAGATTATTGGTGCTTCGCTCCCCTCCCTGAAGGACATTTACACCTCCCATCTCGCCCGCAAGGCAACCTCGATTGCGAGAGATGTGAGTCACCCGGCTCACTCTTTGTTTGACCTTCTGCCCTCTGGGAAGAGGTACAGGAGCCTGCGCTCCCGCACCACCAGACTCGCCAACAGCTTCTTCCTCCAGGCTGTTAGGACCCTGAACTCGCTACCCCCTTCTGCGTAGCGTGCGGCACTGTTGCACTTTTTCGGGAATGTCTGCTGTACGCGCACTTGCTCCTTTTTTTGCTCCTCTTATTTATCTATTTATTTATTGTGTTATTTATTCATTATTCAGCACGCTGTTGTTATACTTGTTTACGTGTTTGTCTGTTGTGGGCCATGTCTTGTCACCGTGGGATAGGGGGGAACGAAATTTCGGTTTCTTTGTGTGTCTTTGGCATGTGGAGAAATTGACAATAAAGCTGACTTTGACTTTGGTCTTCCTAACTCCAGTATCAAAAGTCTACAGTTAGTACAAAATGCTGCTGCAAGGCTGCTCTCTCAGACAAGAAAATTTGATTAAATTACCCCAATATTAGCCAACTTACATTGGCTCCCGGTCCATTTAAGATGTGACTTCAAGGTTCTTCTATTTACCTATAAGTCATTGCATGGCTTAGCGCCTTCATATCTCGTCTCTTAGTGACCCCGAAGGCCCAAAAAATGTCTGCAGGGTTTAGAGAAGATATAGGCAAACTACGGCCCGCGGGCCACATCCGGCCCACGGGGCCGTTTATTCCGGTATGCAAAATCTGATTTTTTTTTTATTATTAAACATTTTTGGGGTAATTTTCTCTGCAATTTCTATGTTTCCCCAGTAGATGGGAAAGCGCCCGCCCGCGCATTTACTCCCGGAAGCCGTGTCAGAAAGCTCGGTGCACATTCACAATTGCTTGTACATACTAAGTAGTAGGGACCTCGCGCACTCCGCGCTCTATTTCTATCAGTGCCGAATTCCCAGTGTGGGCTGTAACGTCAGCATTCTTGTTATTCGCGTGCTGAACTTTTAGATACAGTTTTACGCTAATGCCACCCACAATCCTTTCCCTGGAATCCTTCCATTAAAATGAGTGTCCTGAGGAAAAGAAAGGTCAACACGGAGTGCTGAATGTTAAAAAAGACTGGACAATCTGGCTCCACGTACGTGTGTTCAGCCACATGAACGTCAATAAAGCGCATCACAGATCTAGGTTAATGGACCAACACCTCGGCCCTATCCTAAGAATTACCACAACAAATTTTACTCCAGACCATGATGCACTAGCAAAAAGACCAGCAATACTGTTAATTTCTTTATTACTTTATTTAGATGTACGTACGTATTCTTTCACTGATTCTTCAAGATGATGTATTTGGTCAGAATGTTTGCTGTTTGATGTGATTTCGCCTCATTAGATAAACATCTTTCATAAATCTGACCTGCAGGCGCTGAAGTGATGGAAATATTATTCATAATAACAGTGTCGTATTTAATGAGAATCACTGATAGTAGTTTTTGGGTAAAATATTTTTTGAATGCTGTTAATAAATGCATTTGTTTTTAAAAAGCTTTTTTTGATTATCCATGCTTTACTACCTACTAAAAGTAAAAACGATTAGGATTACCCTCCTCGAAGACACTGCCAGGACAATCGAGGGCACCTCCTGCAGCTCTTCACTTTGACTTGAACATCCACTTTTTCTTTGATTTTTTTTATAGTATGTATTTTATGCGCCCTCTCTGCATCCATTGCAGCCTGGTGATCCTGAAAGGGGGATCCTCCCATCTGTGGTCCCTTCTCAAGGTTTCTCATTTTTCCCCTAGTAGGGCTTTTTTGAGTGTTTCCTTGCCCTCTTGGGAGCTTAAGATCAGGGGATGCTTTGAGAATAATTGTCAATTTGTTTTGTCTATGTGAAACCCTTTGAGACTGCTTGTGATTTAGGGCTATATAAATAAACTTGACTTGGATGTTAGCCTATCATTTACTTTTTTGTTTTACTTTTTTGGTTTTAAATGATGCTTTAAGTAAAGCAAGATCTCTTTTTTTTTTTATAATAATGTCCAAATAGTTTCATTTATCCATGTGAGGTGATTTTTTTTTGTTGGTTTTGGTTTGATTTTTCTAGTAAATGCAGGTAATTCGTCTTGAATAACAGTCATGAAGACACGATAGTTTTTATCCTCATGGTTATGGATGAGATCATTTTCCCAATTTATATTTATAAGCACCTGTGTCAATTTCTATCCCCCCCGGTACTCTCATCTGCTCTGATCATGATTTTGTAGAATAAGAAAATCCATTCTATTACACATATTGGAAAATAAAAAGATCTATGCACGTTTCTGAGGAAGCAGTTAGTCTAGTTGCATTTTGTATTAATTAAGTAAAGTAAAATTTGGCAAGTAGTGATTTTAACTTTCTCTGATTTAATTTTTCAAATTGGATATGTGTCATATTAGATTTATTTTATTATCATGTGATGCACTGTGTGACCTCGGTCAATGAAAAGCGCTTTAGAGATGAAGTTTAGATACCATAAATACTTAACATCAAAAATTAAATAGACGCTCACTGCTTTTGGTTATTTATATCTGACTCCTGAGAAGTCAGTACCTCACCAGTTATGAACGTCACTGACAAAAGGAGAGAGGAAGAGGTGAAAGGGGTCAGTTGATGGACTGACAAACAAAGGACATTGTCCAATTTGAGTAAACCACAGAGTGAATCTCAACACCAAATTGTTAGCCTTTTATGGGTTATTATTAGCAGATGGCATAAAGTGGACATTAGTGTGTCTGTTAGCAATACTCAACATGTATCCACATAAATTCTCATGTTAATATAAATGCTCAATGAGAAGAAACATCACATTGCTCACCTTTTTAAACTGTTTGAGAAAATGATAGCCTAGTTCCAACTTTTTATATGCTGACCCATAAGATGATTGCCAGGACTGGATAGTCTGGACAGCAAGTGACCGCAGTTTCCTGGCTACAAGTTGAGGAGGGGGCAGGGGCCGCTCAAAGTTAGTCTCCACTGTCAACTCCAAGAACTCCTGCAAAGGAGAGAAAGACTGATTCATTAATAAAAGAAAAACAATGTCTACATGACACGTGTGATAGATCTGGACTACTGGCTAAGTCAATTTTATTGTCATTTTTAGTGAATTATATTTTTTAATTATTTGAACCATCTATTTTTCTGGGTTTATCAATTTATTTTATGCTGAATGTGATTTCAAGACAGGTACATGTATTTATGTTAATAAAAACTGTGATAATGATTATATTTTATTTTATAGAGATAAAAACCGAGATGTTGATAATTGTTCCTGCTTGTTATCAGCACCTTATTTAAAGGAACCACTGTAAATCTAGATAAATGTACTATTCCCAAAAGTGATACTGGAACCAATCTCTTATATTTGACCAAATACTCTCCTTTCAAAAACACATTAAGAACATAACTAGAACTGCGTTTTGTCATGTCTGTAATACTGCTACGACTTGTCCGATTCTATTCTATGTTCGATCTAAGGTGCACTGGATTATAAGGCGCACCTTCATTGAATGTTTTATTTGAGAAATATTTTCATATATAGGGTGCATCAAATTAAAAGGCGCATAGAATAGAAGCTACTGCATCAAACTGGGGTTGACTGGGGTTGCGTACCCTAGTTTGAAACCCTAACTCTAGTATGAACCCTAATTTAAAGTCCTAGCCCGAGCTTTAAACCCTACTTTGAAACTCTAACTCTAGCTTTAAACCCTACTTTGAATCCATAACCCTATCTTAAAACCCTATTTTGAAATCCTTACCATAGCTTTAAACCCATGTTTGAAACCCTAACCCTAGCTTTGAACCCTACTTTGAAACCCTAACTCTAGTATGAAACCCTACTTTGAAACCCTAACCCTAGATTTAAACCAGTGGTGTCAAACTCTTTTTTTTTCGCAGGCCGCATTGTAGTCATAGCTTCTTTCGGAGGGTTATTATGACTGTCAACCCAAATAAATGTATGAGCACCTCAAATTATATACAGAAAAAGCTTCAAAACAAATTAACAAATAACTCGTTTTCAAATCAGACGAGTAGAAACTGGTTAAATATTTAAAAAAAACAAAGATATTATTAAAAGTGAAGACAATTTGCAATTCTAGTAATGACACACGAATTTGATGCACAATTTGTCTTTGCGGGCCACATAAAATGATGTGATGGGCCAAATCTGGCCCCCGGGCCTTGAGTTTGACACTTGTGCACTAGATGGTGCTGTGCAAAAGGGAATGTCAAACTAGTCAACTAGATATTCAGTCAAACTTTATATAAGGCAAACTTTATATACAATACAACATACAATACAAAAATTGCACAATTACACAACGTTGTTCAAACAATAATGTGCATATTTACATATCCCCATCTACAAATCCCTCAAACTTTATAAACGGCAAACTTTATATACAATACGATATACAATACAAACATTGCACAATAACACGACATTGTTCAAACATTATTGAGCATATTTACATATCCCCGTCCACGAATCCATCAAATTCTTCTTCTTCCGTGTCTGAATTGAAGAGTTTTTTTGAACAGTTGAACGATATACGATACAAACATTGCACAATAACACGACATTGTATAAATGTTAATGTACATATTTACATATCGCCGTCCACAAATCTGCCAAATTCTTCCTCTTCCGTGTCCAAATTCAACAGTTGGGCGAGTGCGGCATTCATTATGCCCGGCTCCCTCTCGTCATTATCCGTGTCAGTGTCACTGCTATTCCCTGGCAGTTCAGTTATTATTTCTGCCTTTGCGAAAGCTCGGACCACAGTTGAGGCTGATATATCAGCCCAGGCCTCCACAATCCATTGGCAGATAGTGGCATGTGTGCCATTTTTGGCATCTTTATGTGGTGTTGGACTAGCTGTAAGCACAGTATGAGTGTTTACCGCTATTACTTCGGTGACACCCCTGACCACGGTTGCCGTAATGCTGATAGCGATGCGACCTTGTAATTTACTACTTACAATGGTAGAGCGCTGTGTACAACCATGGATCAACAAATTCACCAATTGATCCATATATAAGGCGCCCCGGAATATATGGCGCACTGTGGTTTTTTTGAGTAAATTAAAAGCTTTTAAGTGCACCTCATAGTGCAGAAAATACAGTAACCTGAGTTGGCCGATTCGGTTGCAGTTTGCAAGGGGGATGGGGTTAGCTGACACCCAAACTGAAAATGGCTGTCTGGATTCAGAATCAGAATCAGAAAACCTTTATTGTCATTCTACATAGTACAATGAAATTGGAGACCTCCACCCAGTGCATGAGGTAGATACGAGTAACATAGTCAAGTCAAGTAATCGACTAATAGAAAAGTGTATGAATAATCGGAAACAGTAGTGCGGACAAAGTGCAGTAGTAGTGCAGGAAAAAACAAAGTGTCATCAGTGTCGGCTGGAGTTGAGGGCGGCTATGGCTTGGGGAAAGAAACTGTTTTTGAGTCTGTTTGTCCTGGTCTTCATTTGCCTGTAGCGTCTTCCAGAGGGCAACAGGTCAAACAGGGCGGAGCCAGGGTGGGAGCTGTCCGCTGAGATGGCCTTAGCCCTGCTGAGGCAGCGGGTACTGTAGATGTCCGTAAGGGAGGGGAGAGGGCGGCCGATGATCCTCTGGGCTGCCTTCACCACTCTCTGCAGCTTCTCCCTGTCAGCGGCGGTGGAGCTGCCGAACCATACTACGATGCAGTAGGTCAGTAGACTCTCAATGGAAGATCGGTAGAAGGTCAGCAACAGGTCGGTGTTGAGGTTGTACCTCCTGAGGACTCTCAGGAAGTGTAACCGCTGCTGAGCCTTCTTGACGATGGTGGTGATGTTCTCTGACCAGGAGATCCGGTCAGAGATGTAGACGCCCAGGTACTTGGATTCTATTTCAACCAATCAGGATGAGGGATCTGAGGCAGATTACCCCCACTTGCAGACACTGCCATGACAAGTGAGGGGCACCTTCCTGCAGGTCCTCATTTTGAATATGGACATTGACTTTTTCGTTTTATATTATGTGTTCAATGTTGCCCACTCTGCATCCATTGCAGCCTGGTCAACCTGGAAGGGGGATCCTCCCATCTGTGGTTCCTTCTCAAGGTTTCTCAATTCTCCCCAGTTGGGGTTTTGTGAGTTTTTCCCTTGCCCTCCTAGGAGTTGAGATCAGGGGCTGTTGAGAATAATTTTCAACTTTGCCCATGTGAATCTCTTTGAGACTTGTCTGTGATTAAGGGCTATTTAAATAAACTTGATGTGACTTTGACGAAAAAAAGTACCAACAACACTTTATATACCACATCAATTAGCAGTAGCATTAACGGTAGTAGCATCATTAAAATCCAAATAATGCCCATCACTCGTGACAAGTTCATTCATACAGTATATATTGTCAAGTTACATGATGGTTAGGATGGTACAAGATGGTGCGTGAATGTGTATTGGATTTGGCCCAGTCGAATTGGCTCAGATGCAGTTCGAAATTTCACCAGAAGATGGTGACAAAGCTTGACATGGGAGACCTGAAGGAGGGGTCTGTCAAACGCACCTCTTTCAATAAGGTGCCCCCGGCTTCCCGGTAACGGGTTTGTCTTAGCCGGGTTCGGAGATTCGTCCGTAATCTAACCACCCGAGTTAAATTAACTCCACCGAAATCAATCTAATTTCTGTACGACGCCAATCCCTCTCAAGTCACCCGAAGCTCGAGCCGAGTAACTCAATTCGGGGCAAGACTTCGAAGTGACCGCATCGTATTGATGGCTCCCCGCTACTGTTTGAAGTTTTTATTATGTTACGGATATTTTTAGATGTCTTTGTTAAGACCTCAGGGATTCGTTTGTATAGCGCACCCTAGCACTAGTTTTGCCGAAGTAAATGTTGATATGGGTCCGTTCTACTTGGTCGCTCAAGCAGCGAGCCGACCAACTTGTTTATCCGAAAGAGAATCGAATTAATAAAAGTGTGACCATAATAGCATTTAAGAAGAAAGTTAATGCACTTTACATTATTAATTCTAACTTCTTATACGTAGATCCAGCACTTAACTGTCGGAGTGCTTCAACCCTCTCAATCGCTTTAAAAAGATTAATAACTCTCTCAAAACGAATCAAAATGTCCTACTCTAATTAGATTTGCCCTGTAATTAATTTGGAAGGCAAGTCTATTTTTCGATCGTGTCTTATTTAACTTTTGACGCGGCCCGACAAAGTTAGAAACGGGCCTGCGCCCGACGGACAAAGAAAAATACTTTTATCCGTCACCAACTCAAATAATCTGATTTAACCACCGTCGTTATTTTATTTAGAGGAAGTAAATTTTCAAACGAATTAACATTTAACGAAATTCACTCTTCCTTTAAATAACTACGAAGGCTATCTAATTCTCTAACATGTACGGAGTGACTTTTTACGCGGCCCGTCAAAAAGGGAAACGGGCCTGCGCCCTCCAAAGAATTAAATTACTTCAAATTCTACACCAAACCATAATCCGATCCAAACACTTCCGTTAATTTATTTAGACTAAGCAAACTTTCAAACGGATTTAAATTCACTCGTATCTCAAATAACTACGAAGGTTATTTAATTCTCTAAAATTGTCTGATGTTACTTTTATTTATTACGGTCCTATGTTATACCATAATAACCACCCGCCCATTAATCAAATTTGTCAAATCAACCCCAAACAATCGATTGCACATTCCGTACAGATCAGCGCACAACGAAGTAGCTGAATATACAAAACACTTTTATTGAAGAAACATGAAATAGAATTACAAATCTCAATTACTCCACAAACCTAACAATTTCACTCACTGATACCCGTGCTAATAAAATCATTCAATCCCAGAACAATTCGATTGCAAAACACAGTTCATGAAAGAGGGAAAAGGTCAAAGTCAAAGTCAAAGTCAGCTTTATTGTCAATTTCTCCACATGCCAAAGACACACAAAGAAACCGAAATTTCGTTCCCCCCTATCCCACGGTGACAAGACATGGCTCACAACAGACAAACAAGTAAACAAGTATAACAAAAGTGTGCTGAATAAATAATGAATAAATAACACAACAATAAATAAATAAATAAGAGGAGCAGAAAAAAAAAGGAGCAAGTGCGCGTACAGCAGACATTCCCGAAAATAGCGCAACAGTGCCGCACGCTACGCAGAAGGGGGTAGCGAGTTCAGGGCCCTAACAGCCTGGAGAAAGAAGCTGTTGGCGAGTCTGGTGGTGCGGGAGCGCAGGCTCCTGTACCTCTTCCCAGAGGGCAGAAGGTCAAACAAAGAGTGAGCCGGGTGACTCACATCTCTGGCAATCGAGGTTGCCTTGCGGGTGAGATGGGAGGTGTAAATGTCTTTCAGGGAGGGGAGCGAAGCACCAATAATCTTACCAGCCGTATTCACTATGCGCTGCAGGGCCTTCAAGTTCTGTTCAGTGCAGTTACCACCCCACACAGCGATGCAACTGGTGAGGACGCTCTCAATGGTCCCACGGTAGAATGTAGACAGGACTGCCTGAGGAGCACATGCACGCCTGAGCTTCCGCAGGAAGTACAGGCGGCGCTGTGCTTTCTTTGCCAGTGACGAGGTGTTTGCGGACCAGGAGAGGTCCTCACTGATGTGCACCCCCAGGAACTTGGTGCAGCTCACCCTCTCCACCACAGCACCGTCAATGATCAGTGGCAGGTCTGTTGTGTGACCCTTCCGGAAGTCAACAATGATTTCCTTGGTCTTCTTGACGTTCAGCAGGAGGTTGTTGTCCCTGCACCATGTGGTCAGAAGGTCAACTTCCGACCTGTACCGAGTCTCGTCGCCATTCGTGATGAGACCCACCAGAGTCGTGTCGTCAGCAAACTTCACTATGCGGTTGTCGCTGTAGGTCGCAGTGCAGTCATGCGTCAGCAGGGTGAAGAGCAATGGACTGAGCACGCAGCCCTGGGGGGCCCCCGTGCTCAGCGTGATGCTGGCGGAGATTTTGTCGCCAACACGCACCACCTGAGGCCTCTGACAGAGGAAGTCCAGTATCCAGTTGCAGAGGGAGGTACTGAGGCCCAGCTCGTCGAGTTTGCGGATGAGTCGCTGCGGCACAATGGTGTTGAAGGCAGAGCTGAAGTCCACAAACAGCAACCTCACATATGAGTCCTTTCTCTCCAGGTGGGTGAGGGCCGAGTGGAGGGCAGAGCAGATGGCATCCTCAGAGGACCGCTTGGCACGGTACGCAAACTGGAAAGGGTCCATGGTGGGGGGGAGAACGGACTTGATGTGCTCCATGACCAGCCGCTCAAAGCACTTCATGATGATGGGCGTCAGTGCCACAGGGCGGTAGTCATTGAAGCAGGACGGTGCAGGTTTCTTTGGCACAGGAACGATGGTGGCAGCCTTGAAACACGAGGGGACGATGGCCTGCTGCAGGGAAACGTTAAAGATGTCCGTGAAGACACCCGACAGCTCCCCAGCGCAGTCCTTCAGCGCTCGACCCGGGATGTTGTCAGGGCCCGCCGCCTTACGGGTGTCAATAGCGGCAAACGCCCTCCTCACACCGTCGGCAGAGAGGCGCAGGGGCTGCTCATGTGGGGGGGGAGTGGACTTCAGCGGGCAAGTGCTGTTCTGGGCGTCGAAGCGAGCAAAGAAGCGGTTCAGATCGTTCAGCAGACGGACGTCGCCCTCACAGCTCCTCGGCGCGGGCTTGTAGTCCGTGATGGTCTGAATGCCCCGCCAAAGGCTACGTGCGTCCTTGCTGTCCTTGAAGTGGATGGAGACCTTGCACGAGAACGCCTTCTTCGCTTCTTTGATGCCTCGGGACAGGTCGGCCCTCGCTGTCCTCAAGCCAGCCTCATCCCCCGCTCTGAAAGCCTTGTCCCTGGCCCTCAACAGTCTGAGGACAGCCCCCGTCAGCCACGGCTTCCAGTTCGCGCGAGTGACGACGGATTTCGAGCAAATCACATCATCGATGCACTTCGTGATGTAAGAGGTAACAGAGTCTGTATACTCCTCTATGTCCGTCCAATCGTTGTAGGTGGCTGCCTGCTTAAACAAGTCCCAGTCAGTGGTGTCGAAGCAGTCCCGAAGTGCATCGGAGGCACCCTCAGGCCACACTCGAACCTGCCTCCGAACCGGCCTGGATGCCTTTACCAATTGTCTGTATGCGGGCAAAAGCAAAACGGTGAGATGGTCAGAAAGCCCCAGATGGGGGAGGGGGGTGGCTTTGAAAGCTCCCTTTTGCGCCGAGTAGACTAGGTCCAGGAAGCTGTCTCCACGTGTCGGAAAGGGAACATGCTGGTGAAGCCTCGGGAAAACAGACTTCAGGTTGGCATGATTGAAGTCTCCAGCGAAGATGGTGAAACCGTCAGGGTGCGCTGTTTGCTGTTCACTGACAGCCTGGTACAGTTCACCAAGCGCCGCGATCCTGTCTCCTTCGATGTTGGAAGGCGGGATGTATACCGCGACTAGCAGAATCGCGGTAAATTCCCTCGGCAGATAAAAAGGACGGCACTTAATGATCACAAACTCCACAAGCGGCGAGCAATGCTTACATACCACCACAGAGTCCCGGCACCATTCTTCTCGGATGTAGACGCATATTCCACCTCCACGCGACTTTCCCCCTCGTACAATGGCACGGTCCGCCCGATAGCACGCTAGCCGCTCCAGATGCACTGCAGAGTCCGGAATGTTGTCACTCAACCAGGTCTCGGTGAACACGACCACACAGCAGTTCCGCACCGTCCGGTTCGTAGACCTCAGCAGGCGAACGTAATACATTTTGTTGTCCAGCGATCGAACATTCGCCAGAAGAATGGCCCGGACGCCTCCGCGCTTGCCCCTCTTCTGCCTCCTCGCACATCGTTTACGACGGCTCCCAACCGGGGGAGGAATAGCGGGTGAGGTCGGCGACGTTTCAGGACGTAGCAGTCCGAGCGCCTTTAATGTCGACGCTTCAAAGTCCAGAACGCCGCAAAACCCACTTCTGCCGATGTCAAGCAGAACCTGCCTGCTGTACTTGTAGCACGGACGAGACGAACACACAAGACTGTCGGACGAACACTCATTAGACGAACAAATCACCGTACTGACGGGACAGAGAGTGGCCGCTGCGTATGCACGCGCCACCATCTTGGCCATTTGCTGATACCAGTTGGGTGCTATTTTTGGTGGAAGCAAAGTCGAGTGATCAGTCCGATCTTACTTCTAAAATCCAAATTAGAGAAACAGGTTGGCCTCGAGGGGACCGACGACCCGATGGCTATCAGAAATCAGAAAACCTTTATTGTCATTCTACATAGTACAATGAAATTGGAGACCTCCATCCAGTGCATGAGGTAGACACAAGTAACATAGTCAAGTAATCGACTAGTAGAAAAGTAGATGAATAATCAGAAACAGTAGTGCGGACAAAGTGCAGTAATAGTGCAGGAGGAAAGTGTCATCAGTGTCGGCTGGAGTTGAGGGCGGCTATGGCTTGGGGAAAGAAACTGTTTCTGAGTCTGTTTGTCCTGGTCTTCATTTGCCTGTAGCGTCTTCCAGAGGGCAACAGGTCAAACAGGGCGGAGCCAGGGTGGGAGCTGTCCGCTGAGATGGCCTTAGCCCTGCTGAGGCAGCGGGTAGTGTAGATGTCCGTAAGGGAGGGGAGAGGGCGGCCGATGATCCTCTGGGCTGCCTTCACCACTCTCTGCAGCTTCTCCCTGTCAGCGGCGGTGGAGCTGCCGAACCATACTACGATGCAGTAGGTCAGTAGACTCTCGATGGAAGATCGGTAGAAGGTCAGCAACAGGTCGGTGTTGAGGTTGTACCTCCTGAGGACTCTCAGGAAGTGTAACCGCTGCTGAGCCTTCTTGACGATGGTGGTGATGTTCTCTGACCAGGAGATCCGGTCAGAGATGTGGACGCCCAGGTACTTGGTGCTGTGGACCCTCTCCACCCGCTCGCCGTTGATGAAGAGGGGAGTTGGCTCAGGGCTGTGTCTTCTGAAGTCTATGATGAGCTTGTTGGTCTTCTTGGTGTTCAGAGCGAGATTGTTCTCAGAGCACCAGTCGACCAGCTCCAGGACCTCCTCTCTGTAGGCTACCTCATCGCCATTGGAGATGAGACCGACCACAGTGGTATCGTCGGCGAACTTGACAATCCGGTTGTGGTTGTGAGCCGGTCTACAATCATGAGTGTAGAGGCGGAAGAGGAGGGGGCTCAACACACAGCCCTGTGGGGAGCCGATGCTCAGCGTACGGGTGGAGGAGAGGCGGGAGCCAACTCTCACAGCCTGGAGTCGGTTGGTCAGAAAGTCATTAATCCAGGCACATGTGAGAGAGGGGAGTCCGAGAGTGTCCAGCTTTGTGGTGAGTCTGTCCGGGAGGATGGTGTTGAATGCCGAACTGTAATCCACAAAGAGCATCCGGACATAGCTCTGCTGCTGCTCCAGGTGGTTCACCGCACAATGGAGGGCTACGGCGATGGCGTCTTCTGTGGATCTGTTGGTCCGGTATGCAAACTGGTGGGGGTCGAGGTGTGGGGGAAGATAATCCTTGATGTGCTGAAGAACCAGCCTCTCAAAGCACTTCATGATCACCGGAGTGAGGGCCACTGGCCGGTAATCATTCAGGCTAGAGATGGCCGACTTCTTCGGCACTGGGATGATGGTTGAGGTTTTCAGGCAGGGCGGGACGGTTGCTAGGGCCAGGGAGCGGTTGAAGATCGTGGTGAAGGTGGGGGCGAGCTCCTCAGCGCATGCCCTCAGCACCTTGCCGGGGACCCCATCCGGGCCTGTGGCCTTTCTGGGATTCACTGTAAGGAGCACCTTTCTGACCTTGTGCTCCTGAACAGTGAGTGGAGTGATGTCAGAGCTGGGTGGGGGAGGGGGCAGGGCAGGGACAGGGGAGTGCTGCTGGGATGTTCCAAACCGAGCAAAGAAGCTGTTTAGCTCCTCTACCAGCTGTGCGCCTTGGTCTTCGACTTGAGCGGCACTGCCCCTGAAGTTGGTGATCTCCTGGATGCCCTGCCACACCTTGCGGCCATTGTTGCTAGACAGGTGGGACTCGATGCGTTTTCTGTGGTCCGCTTTCGCCCGTTTGACTCCTCTCCTCAGCTCAGCTCTGGCAGCGCTGTACAGAGCTCTGTCTCCTGACCTGAAGGCGGTGTCGCGGGCTCTGAGGAGAGAGCGGACCTGGCTGCACATCCAGGGTTTCTGGTTAGGGAAGACCCGGATGGTTTTGGTCACAGTCACATTGCTGGCGCAGAACTGGATGTAGCCCAGAACTGTGTCTGTGTGTGTCCCCAGCTCCTGGTGGTCGAACAGGTCCCAGTCTGTCCGTTGAAAACAGTCTTTGAGTTTGTGGAGTGCATCCTCAGGCCAGGAGGTGATGGTCTTTAAGGTGGGTCTGAGTTTGCGTCTGAGGGGGGTGTAGGCAGGGAAGAGCAGGAGGGACAGATGGTCTGATTGCCCGAGGTGGGGGAGGGGGATAGCTCTGTATGCATGTTTGATGTTGGTGTAGACATGGTCCAGGGTGTTCTCGCCCCGTGAAGCACACTTTACGTGCTGGTGGAAATTCGGCAGAACAGTCTTTAAGTTGGCCTTGTTAAAATCCCCCGCTACAATGTGGAAGCCATCAGGGTGAGCCCGTTGTTGTTCACTCACAGCTCTCAGCAGGAGAGAGAGTGCCGTGCTTACGTCAGCGTCGGGTGGAATGTAAACAGCAATGACGATAACAACAGCTAGCTCCCTCGGGAGGAAAAAAGGCCGGCACCTGACTGCCATGTACTCGAGGTCCGGACAGCAGTGGCTGCCTACGATGGTCGCATTGTTGCACCAGTTTTCGTGCACATACATACAAAGCCCCCCACCTCTGCGTTTACCGGAGTCCAATGTTCTGTCCGCGCGTAGCAGGGAGCGGCTTGCTAGCTGCATGCTAGCATCGGGGATATCCGGGCGCAGCCAGGTTTCGGTTATAATAATCACACAACAGTCCCGGACGTAGTGGTTTCCCGTGAGCTGTAGATCCAGGTCATCCATTTTATGCAGCAGGGATCTGGCGTTGGAGAGAAACAGGCTCGGGAGAGGCGGCTTGTGCGGTTGTTTACGTAGCCTTAGCATTAGGCCAGACCGACGGCCTCGCTTTTGCTTCCTCTCTCTTCTTCGCCTGCGTCGCCTCCCAGACCCGACAACAATCCACGGAGACCCCGGCGGTCTCGCAATCTCGTCTGGGATGTTGTGCTTGCGGTGAAAGTCACTTGAAATAGGTATCCGTGCTTGGTGTCCAATGTCCGTGAGCGAGTGGAAAGTGTACTTGGGATTCCCAGTACAGAGTGTGCCAAAGAGTGAAAGTAAAAAAATATAGGCAAGGAAAAAAGAGCACTGGCGTCGAGAGCCGTAAGCCGCTGCGTCCGTGCGCGCCGCCATCTTGTGCCCGACCCCCCCCCCCCCTCGCGTAGATACAGAAAAGTCGTTCCCCTCACGTAGTTCCTCATGCAAAGTTGTCCAGTCCAATTCTTTTGAGTAAATCCAAATTAATCCAAGCAACCGATCCTGCGTCTCACACAAAGATCCCGGGACATTGGAAAAAATCTTGAAACTCCTTCGGGCTTCTTCACGTATGAGCGCTCTTTGGGGTAAAAAGCCCCATAGCTGCCCCTGCAGGACTTTTTATAGACTTCTCTGTCCCCCCCCCCCTTTCTTTCTTCTATACCCTCCCTATAGGGTAAGATTGCCCAGTTTCCCACGCCCCTATAGAATTGCCCAGTTTCCCACGCTCCTGTAGGGTAAGATTTGGTCAGTTTCCCACGCCCCTATTGCCCAGTTTCCCAAACTCGGACACCTGTTGCCTTCAGCAGCTGTTTCCGCCCACGCATTACTTTCCACCAAATGTACAGCTAGCCCCTGGTAAAATCTTTCACTTCCTCTTTTCTTCACTTCCTGTTTCATGAGGATAACTCTTTAAAGTTACACTTCAATTAACTCTGAAATAAAAATCCAAACCGAGCGGCTCGGTGGCACGCTGGGTAGCACGTCCGCCTCACAGTTAGGAGGGTGCGGGTTCGATTCCACCTCCGGCCCTCCCTGTGTGGAGTTTGCATGTTCTCCCCGGGCCCGCGTGGGTTTTCTCCGGGCACTCCGGTTTCCTCCCACATTCCAAAAACATGCTTGGTAGGCCGACTGAAGACTCCAAATTGTCCCTAGGTGTGAGTGTGAGTGCGGTTGGTTGTCAGTCTCTGTGTGCCCTGCGATTGGCTGGCAACCAGTTCAGGGTGTCCCCCGCCCACTGCCCGATGACGGCTGGGATAGGCTCTAGCAAGCCCGCGACCCCCGTGGGGACTAAGCGGTTCAGAAAATGGATGGATGGATGGATAAAAATCCAAACCTTTGATCTATTTCTTTAAACAATTTATATCACGCCACTATTCTCACAGTGGCGTGATATAAATGGTTGATCGAATTGACTAACAATATTGCTTTAAGCTATTACCGAATACATTTTAGCCAAGCAAAGAAATCAAAAAGTAAAAATCACATTTGTGCTTTTCCAAACAATTTATGTCACGCCACTATTCTCACAGTGGCGGGCCCCTTGATCGAATTGACTAACAATATTGCTTTAAGTTGTTACAGAATACATTTGAGCCAAGCAAAGAAATCAAAAAGTAAAAATCACATGTTTGCTTCTCCAAACAATTTATTTCACGCCACTATTCTCACAGTGGCGGGCCCCTTGATCAAATTGACTAACAATATTGCTTTAAGCTGTTACAGAATACATTTTAGCCAAGCAAAGAAATCAAAAAGTAAAAACCACATTTGTGCTTCCATGCGTGACTCACAATCCGACACCGTGTTCCTGTTTTATTTCTATTTTTACTAGCTTAGCTTATTTTGGCCCCTATTTGGTCTCATGTTTCGGTCTGGTGCCATCTTTTGGACAAATTTGGAATTTCAGCTCTGCCAATTTATTCAGTAATCCTTAATTCAAATTTTGTACCATCTGCCGCTAAAATTTGGAATTTCGACTCTACCAATTTATTCCTGTGAACAATCCATATTTACCCTTTACACAATCTCTTATCCCCATGTTACATGACAGGTCCTGAGTCAGGATTACTTAAAAGTTAGTTCTTCAAAATTAACTATTGTTAAACTGGTAAAGGGGGGGGTTGTTGGTTAAACCAGTCAACCTCCATTGCCGTTCCAAATTTCACCAGAAGATGGTGCCAAATTTAGATTGACTTGACATAGGATGGAAATTAAATTGTTATTGACTAGAGAAACAAGACCTGTCTGAATTACACATAGCGACACACAATTTGGGATTATTTTATATTATTTTGTTTTACTATAATATACTTCCCCTCCGTGAGTCGTCACCTTATCGTGGTGGAGGGGTTTGCGTGCCCCTATGATCCTAGGAGCCATGTTGTCGTGGGCTTCATGCCCCTGGTAGGGTCACCCATGGCAAACGGGTCCTAGGTGAGGGGTCAGACAAAGCACGGCTCACCCAACCCCCTTATGACGAAAAACACAAATGGACTTTGTTTTCCCTCGCCCGGACGCGGGTCACCGGGGCCTCCCTCTGGAGCCAGGCCTGGAGGCGGGGCTCGAAGGCAAGCGTTTGGTGGCCGGGCCTTCGCCCATGGGGCCCGGCCGGGCATAGCCTGAAATGGAAACGTGGGTACCCCTTCCCATGGGCTCACCACCTGTGGGAGGGGCCGAAGGGGTCGGCTGCAATGTGAGCTGGGCAGGGACCTTGGCGGTCTGATCCCCGGCTGCAGAAGCTGGCTCTTGGGACATGGAATGTCACCTCTCTGGCTGGAAAGGAGCCCGAGCTGGTGTGCGATGCAGAAAAATTCCGACTAGATATAGTCGGACTAGCCTCTAAGCACAGTTTGGGTTCCGGTACAAGCCCTTTCGAGAGGGGCTGGACTCTCTTCCACTCTGGAGTTGCCCACGGTGAGAGGCGTCGAGCAGGTGTGGTCTGTACACCAAACGGCAGCTCAGAGTACCCACCCTTCTTGGGGTCCCTGGAGGACGTGCTGGAGAGCGCTCCTTCTGGGGACTCCATCGTTCTACTGGGTGACTTCAATGCTCACGTGGGCAATGACAGTGAGACCTGGAAGGGCGTGATTGGGAGGAACGGCCCCCCCGATCTGAACCCGAGCGGTGTTCTATTGTTGGACTTCTGTGCTCGACACAGATTTTCAATAATGAACACCATGTTCAAGCATAAGGGTGTCCATGTGTGCACTTGGCACCAGGACACCCTAGGCCGCAGTTCGATGATCGACTTTGTAGTCGTGTCGTCGGATTTGCGGCCGCATGTTTTGGACACTCGGGTGAAGAGAGGGGCGGAGCTGTCAACTGATCACCACCTGGTGGTGGGTTGGCTCCGATGGTGGGGCAAGATGCCGGTCCGACCTGGCAGACCCAAACGCTCTGTGAGGGTCTGCTGGGAACGTCCGGCAGAATCTCCTATCAGGAAGAGCTTCAACTCCCACCTCCGGCAGAGCTTTTCCCATGTCCCAGGGGAGCCGGGGGACATTGAGTCTGAGTGGACCATGTTCCACGCCTCCATTATTGAGGCGGCCGACCGGAGCTGTGGCCGTAAGGTCGTTGGTGCCTGTCGTGGCGGCAATCCTCGAACCCGCTGGTGGACACCGGCGGTAAGGGATGCCGTCAAGCTGAAGAAGGAGTCCTATCGGGCCGTTTTGGCCTGCGGGACTCCGGAGGCAGCTGACAGGTACCGGATGGCCAAGCGGAACGCGGCTTCGGCGGTTGCTGAGGCAAAAACCCGGGCGTGGGAGGAGTTTGGTGAGGCCATGGAGAATGACTTTCGGACGGCTTCGAGGAAATTCTGGTCCACCATCCGGCGTCTCAGGAGGGGGAAGCAGTGCAACGTCAACACTGTTTACAGTGGGGATGGCGTGCTGCTGACCTTGACTCGGGACGTCGTGAGTCGGTGGGGAGAATATTTCGAAGACCTCCTCAATTCCACCTACACGCCTTCCATTGAGGAAGCAGGGCCTGGAGACTCTGAGGCGGATTCTCCAATCTCTGGGGTCGAAGTCACTGAGGTAGTTAAAAAACTCCTCGGTGGCAAGGCCCCGGGGGTGGATGAGATCCGCCCGGAGTTCTTAAAGGCTCTGGATGTTGTGGGGCTGTCATGGCTGACACGCCTCTACAACGTTGCGTGGACATCGGGGACAGTGCCTCTGGATTGGTAGACTGGGGTGGTGGTTCCCCTCTTTAAGAAGGGGGACCGGAGGGTGTGTTCCAATTACAGGGGAATCACACTCCTCAGCCTCCCTGGTAAGGTCTATTCAGGGGTGCTGGAGAGGAGGGTCCGTCGGGAGGTCGAAACTCGGATTCAGGAGGAGCAGTGTGGCTTTCGTGCTGGCCGTGGAACAGTGGACCAGCTCTACACCCTCGGCAGGATCCTCGAGGGTGCATGGGAGTTCGCCCAACCAGTCCACATGTGTTTTGTGGACTTGGAGAAGGCGTTCGACCGTGTCCCTCGGGAGGTTTTGTGGAGGGTGCTTCGGGAGTACAGGGTGCCGAGCCGACCGATAAGGGCGGTTCGGTCCCTTTATCACCGATGCCAGAGTCTGGTCCGCATTTCCGGCAGTAAGTCGGATTCGTTCCCAGTGAGGGTTGGACTCCGCCAAGGCTGCCCTTTGTCACCGATTCTGTTCATAATTTTTATGGACAGAATTTCTAGGCGCAGCCAAGGCGTTGAGGGGGTCCGGGTTGGGGACCTCAGCATCGCGTCTCTGCTTTTTGCAGATGACGTGGTGCTGTTGGCTTCTTCAGGCCGTGATCTCCAGCTCTTGCTGGAACGGTTCGCAGCCGAGTGTGAAGCGGTCGGGATGAGGGTCAGCACCTCCAAATCCGAGTCCATGGTCCTTGATCGGAAAAGGGTGGAATGCCCTCTCCGGATCGGGGATGAGATCCTGCCCCAAGTGGAGGAGTTCAAGTATCTTGGAGTCTTGTTCACGAGTGAGGGGAGGATGGAGCGTGAGATCGACAGGCGGATCGGTGCAGCGTCGGCAGTAATGCGGACCCTGTACCAGTCCGTTGTGGTGAAGAGGGAGCTGAGCCAAAAGGCAAAGCTCTCAATTTACCGGTCGATTTACGCTCCTACCCTCACCTATGGTCACGAGCTATGGGTCGTGACCGAAAGAACGAGATCTCGGATACAAGCGGCCAAAATGAGTTTTCTCCGCAGGATGTCCGGGCTCTCCCTTAGAGATAGGGTGAGAGGCTCGGTCATCAGGGAGAGACTCGGAGTAGAGTCGCTACTCTTCCACGTTGAGAGGAGCCAGATGAGGTGGCTCGGGCATCTTATCAGGATGCCTCCTGGACGCCTCCCTGGGGAGGTGTTCCGGGCATGTCCCACCGGTAGGAGACCCCGGGGACGACCCAGGACGCGTTGGAGAGACTATGTCTCTCAGCTGGCCTGGGAACGCCTTGGGATCCCCCGGGATGAGCTGGAAGAAGTGGCTGGGGAGAGGGAAGTCTGGGAGTCCCTCCTAAAGCTTCTGCCCCCGCGACCCGACCCCGGATAAGCGGAAGAAGATGGATGGATGTATGGATAATATACTTTGAAACAGCTTGATTATTTTAATCTGCTAACTAGGAGAACCCATGAGCATAGTTACGATTATGTGTTAAAGTGACTACAGTGAAAACATGTTCTATTGTTGCAATTTTTAATCTATATCAAACATGTATTTAACAATGATGTTCCATTTACACATGAATGTACACTGCTCAAAAAAATTAAAGGAACACTTTGAAAACACATCAGAATTCAACGGTGAATTTTTTGGGGGGGGGATATCGATACTGATATGGAGTTTAATGTCTCAGGAACAAAAGGATGCCACATCTTTTGATGGAAATAAAAGTTTTCAGCCTACAGAGGGCTCAGTATACAGACACCCCAAAAATCAAAGTGAAAAAATGATATGGCAGGCTCGTCCTTTTTGCCTGAATTCAATTTCTGCAACTCAAAATTCTTTTCAATATCTTGTGTGGCCCCCACGAGCTTGTATGCATGCTTTGACAACGTCGCGGCATGCTCCTAATAAGACAACGGATGGTGTCTTGTGAGATGTCCACCCAGATCTGTCTAAGGCAGGGGTGTCAAACTAATTTTTGTCGCGGGCCGCATTGTACTCATAGTTTCCGTCGGAGTGCCATTATGACTGTCAATGCATATATTATATAAATTATAGGCTACACAACAAACGGATGAATAATGAGCTTTGAAATCAGACACTAGTAATAATTGTTCATATATTTTAAAAAGAAGCATGGTAATAGAAATTGGTAGCAATATCTGTAATTTTTAAAAGTGAAGACAATTCGCAATTTTAGTATTGTCACATGAAGTCAATGCACAATTTGTCTTCGCGGGCCAGATAAAATGATGTGGCGGGCCGTATCTGGCCCCGGGGCCTTGAGTTTGACACCTGTGGTCTAAGGGCATCAGTGAGCTCCTGTAAAGTCTGAGGAGCAACCTGGCGACGTATGATGGACCGAAACATTATGTCCCAAAGGTGTTCTATCGGGTTTAGATCAGGTGATCATGAGGGCCATTCAATTGTGTCAATTCCTTCATCCTCCAGATACTGTCTGCATACTCTTGCCACAATAGGCCGGGCATTGTTGTGGATCAGAAGGAACCCAGGACCTACTCCACCAGCGTAGGGTCTGACCATGGGTGCAAGGATTTCATCCCGATACCTAACGGCAGTCAGACTGCCGTTCTCTAGCCTGTAGAGGTCTGTTCGTCCCTCCATGGAAATGACCCACCACCAAACCAGTCATGCTGAATGATGTTGCAGGCAGCATAGCGTTCTCCTTGGCTTCTCCAGACCCTTTCACGTCTATTACAGGTGCTCAGGGTAAACCTGCTCTCATTTGTGAAAAGCACAGGGCGCCAGTGGCAGACTTGCCAATTCTGGTGTTCTATGGCAAATGCCAATCGAGCTCCACGGTGCTGAGCAATGAGCACAGGAAACACTACATGACGTCGTGCCCTGAGGCCACCCTTGGGAAGTCTGTTTCTGACTGTTTCGGCAGAGACATTCACACCAGTAGCCTGGCTGGAGGTCATTCTGTAGGGCTCGGGCAGTGCTCAACCTGTTCCTTCTTGCACAAAGCAGCAGATATCGGTCCTGCTGATGGAATGAGAACCGTCTACGGCCCTGTCCAGCTCTCCTAGAGTAACTGCCTGTCTCCTGGAATCTCCTCCATGCTCTGGAGATTGTATTGGGAGACCCATAAAATCTTCTTGCAACAGCACGCATGGATGTGCCATCCTGGAGGAGTTGGACAATCTGCGCGACTTCAGGAGGGTTAAAAAAAATTGCCTCATGCTCCCAGTCGTGATAATGACTCTAGCTAAAGCCAACACTTGTGGAAAAACAGTTAAAAAAGATCAAGAGGGACGAACTTGAAATGGCCTCCACCTGCAAAATCAGCCCTGTTTTGGGGACCATCTCGTTGTTGCCCCTCTAATGCACTTGTTAATTCCATCAACACCAATGCAGCTGAAACGGAATAACAACCCCCTCTGACCAAAACCTTATCAGAAAAGTCTAATTGAATTCATGCCATACACTGATAAAAAACTGTTCCTTTAATTTTTTTGAGCAGTGTATAAATGTGAACAAAGACAGAAAGGAAGCAGGGGTTAATAGTGATACTGTGTGGTGGAAGACTGCGATCCCACGCATGAGCGTGACCAGAGGTCACGTTCATCCGGTTGAGGCCCGGGCAGGTTGTAACGTTAACGGTGATGCTACTTGGTGGAGGACCGCAGATGACTCATGAGCCTGAACCAGAGGTCATCCCATCCGGTTGAGGTTGGAGATGCAGTTGCAGTCTATTTTAGAATCAGTCCTGGGAAACACAGGTATATGATGTAATGGAAAAACTGGTAAGTGACCAAGTTGGCGTAGGACCTACGTACGGAGGCCTATAAAGAGGTCGTCCTGACAAAGAACAGGGCGCGCTCGCACGCTATCCCCATCAGGACTTTGCCCCTGCGAGCTGCCCGTGGGTCAAGAACGTCAATTATACAAAGATAGATTTTTCATTCTTTTTGAGATAATAATAATAATTCATTAAATTTGTATAGCGCTTTTCAAAAACCCAAAGACGCTTACAGGGAACAAGGCAAAGACAAAAAGGTAGGAGGGGGACGGTGAAGAGACAATGGGATAAAGTTAAGAAGAGGACACCAGTTATGGGTAGGGGACGCCATGGGCTTGAGAAAAGAGGTACGTTTTTAGACGGGACTTAAATATGGGGAGTGTGGGTGAGTCAGACAGACTGAGAGAGAGAGTTCCGGAGTCGGGGTGCTGTGCAAGAGAAGGCTCTGTCACCGAAGGATTTGAGTTTAGATTTTGGGACTGTCAGACGTGAAGTATTGGAGGATCGGAGGGGACGGTTGGGGCGGTAGGGAATAAGGCGGTCGGATAGGTAAGTGGGAGCCAGGTGGTGAAGGGCTTTGAAGGTGAGGAGGAGTATCTTGAAGATTATACTCTCCTTGATGGGGACCCAGTGAAGAGAATAGAGAACAGGCGTGATATGTTCGCAGGACCGGGTGTGGGTAAGGAGGCGAGCAGCAGAGTTTTGGACTAGTTGAAGTCTATGGAGTGAGTGAGCAGTGATTCCAGTGAGAAGGGAGTTGCAGTAGTCAAGCCGGGATGAGATGAGCGCGTGAATGAGGGATTTAGCGGCAAGGAGAGAGAGGCAGTGTCGGATTTTGGCGATGCGTCGGAGGTGGAAGTAGGAGGTCTTCACAACTGAGCTAACATGAGGGTGGAAGGACAGTGTAGGGTCGAAAATAACGCCAAGGTTGCGTGCCAGAGGGGAGGGAGTGATGGTTGAGGAGTAAATGGTGAGTGTGATGGATCCAGTTTTATTGAGGGGGGATTTAGTGCCTATGAGGAGGAGCTATATTTTGTCACTGTTGAGTTAGAGAAAGTTGTGGGTCAGCCATGTTTTTATTGTAGAGATGCAGGTTTCAAGGTGGTTGAGGGGACGGTTTTGGGTTGGTGTGGTGCGTATATAGATCTGGGTGTCATCAGCGTAGCAGTGGAAGTCCAGATTAAGTTTGCGAATGACATTACCAAGGGAAAAGAGGTAACAGATGAATAGGAGGGGGCCAAGAACAAGAGGATAAGAGCTGGCAAAGCGTGATTGGGTTTACAGTCTTAATGTTGCGGTAGGAGATGGTGCGTTTTGTGGAATTATGAGGCGAGGATAGAGTGGCGGAGAAGAGGATGCAGAGATGATCTGACAGTGGGAAGGCGAGAGGATAGGGGTTGGATGTGAGTGGAAAGGAGGAGCAAACTATATCCAGGAAGTTGATGTGCTTGATGAGATGGAAGCAGTCCAGAAGAGAGATGAAGTCGGACGTCAGTGGGGCAGTTGGCTGGTTGATGTGGATGTTGACGTCACCGATGAGTAGGAGGCGATAGGAGACTGCGGATACGATGGTGATGAGTTCAGAGAGTTCAGAAAGAAAAAGACGGATGTGACTTTGGGGGGGCGGTAGATGAGAACAGCAGTAGTAGAGTTAGGGAGGGAAAAAGCGAGATATTCAAAGGTTGAAATAGATGGGAGGTTGAGGTTCAATTCAGTGATGGGTAGGGACTGCTTATGGAGGACAGCAATGCCACCCCCTCGCCCAGAGAGGCAGGGTTTGGCGATGTAGCTGTAGTTGGACGGAGTGGCTTGGTTGAGAGCAAAGAAATCCAGGGCCTGTTGCCATGTTTCACAGAGAAGGAGGAGATCCAAGTTATTGTCCAGTAGTAGTTAAAAAATAACTGGTGATTTGTTGGAGCGGGAGCAAAAGTTCAGCAGTGCGAAGGAGATGGATGGAGGAGCGGGATGGGGGGCGGAGGTTGTTGAGGTTGGCAGTATGGGATGTGGGGGTGACGGGGCAGCAGCAGCAGGGAGCCGTTGATTATAGTTGAGGCGATGAAGACCAGCAGCAGTGTAGACAAATGGGCGAGAAGTTGGTGGAATAGGAGCCCGGAGTAGCAGAAGTGATAGTTCATGGAAGAGATGAGACGTGACAGCAGCTGGGAATAATCCAGATAAAATGCAAGAAGTGGCTAGTAGCTGATTAGCTAGAAGTTGGTAGGCAGTGAAATGCATGGAAGCAGCAGTGGACCGAGTAGTGATGTTGGTGCAATGGGTGGTGGTGTTGGTCGATCCCGACTGTACCCGCACAAACGGCAAGCCCCAGTGTGTCATGGCGGCACACAGCCAAGCCACGACCGGCTAGCTCGCAGCGAGCGTGTGCTCTCCCTGAGGACGCCGGCCGAGTGGCCAGAGAGTTGGGTCAAAGTTGTTTGCAGAGCCAAGAGCGAGCAGCCACAGGCTCAGAGCTGGGAGGCAGGAGGGTCCGGTGGTGATTTGGCTAGCTGGCTAACATAGCTCGGAGTCCGAGGGAGCGGGAACAGAGAGGTGAAGTGAAGACAATTTGCAATTTTAGTATTGACACATGAAGTCAATGCACAATTTGTCTTCGCGGGCCAGATAAAATGATGTGGCGGGCCGTATCTGGCCCCCGGGCCTTTAGTTTGACACCTGTGCTCTAATCCGAAAGACAAGCGTAGTGATCATGAGATGAGATGAGACCAAAATCTACTAAGATGAATTTCTAGAGTCTTCGAATTGGACTTTGTCAAATTTTAAGCTTAAAGACAAGGAGATGGGGAACTCAGTGCAGCAGGTAAAAGCCATTTTAAGGCGGCGTCCTCTCATTCCTTTAAGCCAGCCTGTCTTCTCAAACTGAATTCAGATTTTTGGAACAAGGAGAACTGATCCCTCGACTTTTCCACCAAATAGCATTTTATACCTTTTGTCTCTTACCCTTTTTACTATTTGAGAGTTTTGCAATCGAGAGAACTTCGAGACTGAATAATTTTTGCACTATTGAGATTGGTGAGTGGAATTATTGTTGTTTGTTCGAATGATGGAGACTTGTAATTATTTTTCTTGCTTATTCGATACATTTCATCTTGATCCTTAATTCGGTTATCATTTGTTTCGTATTAACTATGTGGAGCATGGTTTTATATGCAGTAATTAGAACCTTAAATCTCTTTTGTTTCTCTACCATCGTCATACTGTAAACCGTTCAGTTCTTTTTGAAGTGAAGACAGCTTTTATTCTTGACATCAGGAAGTGTCATATCTGGTTCGAAATAGTTAATTTAAGATTCAGCAAGTGAGGGAGCGCGCTAGTGTAAACGAATCCCCGCGATCTTAAAGACAGCTTAAAATATTCGAGACTTTACAAGTGCAACAAATCAAAGGAAGATAGCCGCCAGAAGAAAAATGGCGTAGTCATTCTGACGCCGTGTTTCAACAGATTACCATATTTTTCGGACTATCAATCGCATTTTTTTTTCATAGTTTGGGTGGGGGGGGCGACTTATACTGAGGAGCGACTTATATGGAAATTTTTTCACAAATTTTCAAAATTAAAAAAAAAAAAAAAAAAAAAGAAAAGTGAAACCGCGATAAACGAACCGCAATGTAGCATGGGATTACTGTAATTTGAATTTCAAGTGACGTCAGCGGCACGGCAGTTATTTTACATAAAGGACAAAGATTCGATCACGGGATGACGAACTACCGGCATCATTAGCGGCTCGGAGGACAAGAGTTGAAGGATTTAATGGTTTGGAGTGACACAGAAGGTTTGAAAAACTATTATGGCTTTTACGAACGCCCGGTCCTACTCTACGGAGCTCTCTTTCACCTCCGTGGATGGAAGTCGGGGGCCGAGGCTCGGCCGGGTGGCTGTCCGGGTACGGTGGATGGGGCTCGGACATGGCTTTTACACAAGCCCGGTCCTATTCTACGGAGCTCTCTTCCACCTCCGTGGCTGGAAGTCAGGGGCCGGCGGTCGGCAGCTGGCTGTTCGGGAATGGTGGATGAGGGTCGGACACTGCTCCTACGCACGCCCTGTCCTACTCTATGGAGGTCCCAGCCACCTCCGTGGCTGGAAGTGCCACCTCCGGGGATGGAAGTCCACGCCGCCACACGCCTCGAAGTCGACGCCGGTACCAGGGGCCGTGTGGCGGTGAACTATTTATGTTATAGTTATTTGATATATTTTATCTCGTGTAGCAACTTGTATATGTTTTTATCGTTATAGTTCAGTAGTTGTTGGTTGTTGAACTCTTGTTTTGTTAAATAAAGAGCCGTTTACCAAATCCACGTCTTTCCTTGTACTTTGTTAACGCTACAATATAGTTATATACTAGATTTGTGGAATAACAACGAGGCAGACGTCAGGGCGCACGCGCAGCGTTGTTGACAAAGGACGAGGAATTTGATCGATGGATTTAATGATTTGGAGTGACAGATGGTTTGATAATATTATTGCTTATATAATAGTTATTTGATATATAATTTATACGTCGTTATATGGGCCTGTGGAATATTTTGAAGTGTAACCGCTGTCAGCGGCACGCACCCGGCATTGTTGACATAAAGGATGATCGATGGATTTAATGAATTGGAGTGACACAGATGGTTTTATAAACGTGTTATTTATGTTAAAGTTATTTGAATAACTCTGAATGTTACGTCAGGCCCGTTCTCAGCTCTTCGTTTGTGTTTATGTCATGTTAGCATGCTTGCTTGGGGCCGTGTGGCGGTGAACTATTTATGTTACAGTTATTTGATATATTTTATTTCGTGTAGCAACTTGTATATGTTTTTATCGTTACAGTTCAGTAGTTGTTGGCTCGTTGAACTCTTGTTTTGTTAAATAAAGAGCCGTTTACCAAACCCACGTCTTTCCTTGTACTTTATTAACGCTACAATATAGTTATATACTAGATCTGCGGAATAACGATGAGGCTGACGTCAGGGCGCACGCACGGCGTTGTTGACAACGGATGAGGAATTTGATCGATGGATTTAATGATTTGGAGTGACACAGATGGTTTGATAATATTATTGCTTATATAATAGTTATTTGATATATAATTTATACGTCGTTATATGGGCCTGTGGAATATTTTGAAGTGCAACCGCCGTCAGCCGCGCACACCCGGCATTGTTGACATAAAGGATGATCGATGGATTTAATGAATTGGAGTGATACAGATGGTTTTATAAACGTGTTATTTATGTAATAGTTATTTGAATAACTCTGAATGTTACGTCAGGCCCGTTCTCAGCTCTTCGTTTGTGTTTATGTCACATTAGCATACCTATCGTTTAGCCTGTTGTTGCTCGTTCATGTCTGTTCTTGGTGTTGGATTTTGTCGAATAAATTTCCCCCAAAATGCGACTTGTACTCCGGAGCAACTTATATATGTTTTTTTTTTTCACGTTATTGTGCATTTTATGGCTAATGCGACCTATATTCCGGAGCGACGTTTAGTCCGAAAAATACGGTACTCTACACGAGCTTCAAAATGACTTTAGAGCAGGGATGTCAAAGTCAAACACACCGAGGGCCAAAAAAACAAATTTGCTACAAGCCGAGGGCCGGACTGGTTCAATGTTTATTAAAATATATCGGAATGATTGCACATAGCCTTTTGAACTAAGACGTCATCTGATGGCGCCGCGGATGGCTGCCACGGTGAGTCGCTCTCTGTTTCTTTGTCTTATTTTGTGTGTTTTCTGTGTCTTCTGCTGTCCATCCCGGATCACTTTTACTAGAGAAGCACTGTTAAACATCGGTCAGTCTTCTTCTGGTATTTTCTCTCCTGTTCTCTCTGATTCAGATTGTTTGTCGGAGATTTTAGCCGGAGCGGCGGTGCTATACAAGCTAGCGCGACGGCGGCGACGCGGAAAACGAGCGGGAGCCCTCGTAAAGCTGAGGCAAAGAGGGTTCCGTTCTGCCCTACCGTCAATTCATCTGGCGAATGTCCGCTCCCTGGCGAACAAGATGGACGAACTGCTGCTCCTCACTTCAAGGAACACGGACTTCAGCAGATCCGCCGCGCTGTGTTTTGTTGAGACGTGGCTTAGCGAACGAACCCCCCACCACGCCATGGAGTTAGCTGGGTTTCGGCTAACGCGTGCAGATCGCAGCGCGGAGCTCTCCGGAAAATCAAAGGGAGGTGGTCTCTGTTTCTACATTAATGAACGTTGGTGTACCGATGTCATGGTGTTGAAAGAGTTTTGCAGCCCTCTCCTAGAAACACTTTTCATAAACTGCCGGCCGTTCTATTCACCACGGGAGTTCTCCTCGATCGTCATGGCGGCTGTTTACATCCCACCACACGCACGTGCGAGTGAAGCCACGCAGATGCTGGCTGACCAGGTGACAGATATGGAGAAACTTCTACCAAATTCACTAATCATTGTTCTGGGTGATCTTAACAGGGCGAACCTCACACACGAACTCCCCAGATACAGACAGCACATAACGTGTCCCACCAGAGGGGCACAGACACTGGACCACTGCTACACCGTAATTAAGGATGCATACCACTCTGTGGCTCGTGCAGCTTTAGGACTCTCGGACCACTGTCTAGTTCATCTGGTCCCTGCCTACAGACAGAAACTAAAAACTTCTAAGCCTGTGGTGAGGACTGTCAGGAAGTGGACAGTGGAGTCAAGGCAGGACCTCCAAGCCTGCTTTGACTGCACCGATTGGAGTGTTTTTGATGCTGCAAATTCAGACTTGCATGAACTCACTGACACTGTCACATCATACATCAGTTTTTGTGAGGATCTGTGTGTGCAGACTAAGACCTTCTGCACGTACAACAACGACAAACCTTGGTTTACACCGAACCTTAGGAGGCTGCGCAAAGTCAAGGAGGAGGCCTACAGGAGCGGCGACCGGGACCTGTTCAAGCAGACCAGAAACACACTGAACCGAGAGGTCAGGAAAGCCAGGAGGTGTTACGGGGAGAGCCTGGAGAGACACCTCTCTGCCAATCCTGATCCCTCAACAGTGTGGAAAGGCCTGCAGAGCATCACGGGCTTCAAGAAACGAACCCCCCGTCCTGTGGAGAGCCCAAGGCTCGCTGACCAGCTAAACAGGTTCTACTGCAGGTTTGATCGGTCCTCCCACACAACGGGACCTCCTGCAGCACAATCCACACAATCCACATACTCACCTCCCCCCACAACTGCTCTGTCCACACCTCCATCACCGTGGTCACCGACTCTCTCTCTTGCAGAGGCCGCGCCCGCACTCCAGATTCGCGAGGAGGAAGTGCGCCAGATGTTCCGGAGACAAAAGATCAGGAAGGCACCGGGCCCAGACGGCGTGTCACCTTCCTGCTTGAAAGTCTGCGCTGAGCAGCTGGCGCCCACCTTTGCACGGATCTTCAACCGTTCCCTGGAGCTGTGTGAGGTGCCCTCGTGCTTCAAGAGCTCCACCATCGTTCCAGTGGCCAAGAAGCCCGCCATCACAGGTATGAATGACTATAGACCTGTTGCACTGACATCTGTGGTCATGAAATCTTTCGAGAGGTTAGTACTGAACCACCTGAAGGATGTCACGGGCCCCCTGCTGGACCCCCTCCAGTTCGCCTACCGGGCAAACAGGTCGGTAGATGATGCGGTCAACATGGGACTGCACTACATCCTGCAACACCTGGACACCCCAGGAAAGTACGCCAGGATCCTGTTTGTGGACTTCAGCTCGGCGTTCAACACCATCGCTCCTGACATCCTCCAACAGAAGCTCATCCAGCTTGCGGTGCCTGCCTCCACCTGTCAGTGGATCACCAGCTTCCTGACCAACAGGAGACAGCGTGTGAGGCTGGGGAGCATCACATCTGACACCCTGACCACCAACACTGGAGCCCCTCAGGGATGCGTCCTCTCCCCACTGCTCTTCTCCCTCTACACCAACGATTTCTCCGCAAGTGACTCTTCCGTGAAGCTCCTGAAGTATGCAGACGACACCACTCTCATCGGGCTGATCCAGAACGGTGATGAGACTGCGTACAGACAGGAGGTGGAGCGGCTGGTCCACTGGTGCAGCCAAAACCACCTGGACCTGAACCCGCTCAAGACCGTGGAGATGACAGTGGACTTCAGGCGAGTTCCTTCACCACTTTCACCCCTCACTATCCGCAGTAATACTATTCTCTCCACAGACACCTTCAAGTTCCTGGGAACCACAATCTCTCGGGACCTGAAATGGACCGGCCACATAGACTCTGTCCGGAAGAAGGCCCAGCAGAGGCTGTACTTCCTGAGACAGCTCAAGAAGTTCAACCTGCCACGGGAGCTGCTGAAGACCTTCTACACTGCCATCATCCAGTCTGTCCTCTGCACCTCCATCACTGTCTGGTTTGGATCGGCCTCCAAACAAGACAAGCACAGACTGCAACGGACAATAAGGACTGCAGAAAAGATAATTGGAATCAACCTCCCATCTATCCAAGACTTGTACCTGTCCAGGACCAGGAAACGTGCAAGTAACATCTCAACAGACCCTTCGCACCCAGGTTGCAGCCTGTTTGAACTACTCCCCTCCGGACGCCGTTATAGAGCTCTGTACACTAAAACCAGCAGACACAGAGACAGCTTCTTCCCCCAGGCTGTCGCTCTGATGAACTCACACCACTCTTAGAGTCTCAGAGTCATTACTGTGCAATAACATCCCGCTTGCCACACCTTTTTTGTCTACACTGTTTGTACTATGTGTCCTCTCTGCATCCATTGCAGCCTGGTCATCCTAGAAGAGGGACCCTCCCATCTGTGGTCTCTTCTCAAGGTTTCTCATTTCCCCTAGCTGGAGTTTTGAGTTTTTCCTTGCCCTCTTGGGAGTTTAAGATCAGGGGGTGTTTGAGAATATCTTTCGTTCTTCCATGTCCTGAGTGTTGTTGTTAGTCACCTAAATGTTGAACAGAGGCTGTGGTTTACCGAAGTCAAATTCCTTGTTTGGCACGCTCAAACATGGCGAATAAAAAACTCTTGAATCTTGAATCTTGAAGACCTAACACAGTGTACATTATTTAACGATTAAATGAATATGGCAATATTTTGTTATGGCTCTGTCAGTAACTTCAAGGGAAAACATTTTCAACAGCCAAACAGCAAAAAATTCAATTGTTTTAAAAACAAAATGTGTTTCTTAATATCAACATAAATGCATAAGTAAAAGTGCATGCATTATAAACTGAAAATGTATTATTGTGCTGCTCTATGATCTACCGATCATTGCTTTCAAATCGTAAAATAAAAAAATAATCAAATCAGTTGTATTCTTTCTCATGGCTCTTATCTGCAATTTTCCCTTGGTCCATTCAACTGAAAAATAAATATAAATAAATAAAATTCAAAAAATTACGGCACACAGACAAAACAATACTTTTTTCAGAGAAAAATCACGTCTTGTAGAAACAAATGTAAAAATGTAACCGAATTAAAAATCGGAAAATACGTTACTGTTCTGTGATGCTCACTTGTCTGAGGCTGAGCCTGATACTTAGAGGTGTCTCATTGTCTGTACAAGTTCATCAATGTTCGGGGTTAGGCTCTGAGGCTCAAAACCCGTTTTTGATCAACTCTCCTTCTGCAAAGGGCCGGGCTGATTTGGCGATCTCTTTTGCCACAATAAAGCTAGCCTTGGCAGCAGCCTCGCTTTGTGATTTAGCATACGTGAACATAGCCTGTCTGGACTTAAGGCCTCGTTTTAATTCTTCCACCTTCTGTAGCTTATGTTCATATTCCATATTCTTGTCTTGGTCTGTGTGTTTCTTAGACGTTTGATAGTGCCTTCTTAAATTTAATTCTTTCATTACAGCCGCATTTTCTCCACACAGAAGACACACAGGTTTGCCTCTTACCTCCGTAAACATGTACTCTGCCTCCCACCTGGCCTGAAACCCCCTGTTCTCAGCGTCCACCTTACGTTTAGCCATTTTTGAGGAGGGGGGTATCAGAAAGTTGAACTCTGCTCTGACTACTGATGAATAATGAAGCCGCTTGTGCGAGCTGCAGGGACATCGCGGGCTACCGTTGCATTGTGGGAAATGTAGTGTTGGTGCGTGCAAAACACCAGCGGGCGGCTGTGGCCTACGGGCCGGTTCTAATAGTAATTCAATATCATCCAGGGGGCCATAGATAATCAATTCGCGGGCCGGATCTGGCCCGCGGGCCGTAACTCTGACATATGTGCTTTAGAGGGATTGGCATCCTGAAAAGATTAAATTGATTCCTTCAGAATTAATTTCTTAGAGGCGGTCAGAACTCAGAGGGATATTTTCCGAACTTAGCTTATTTACGTAACTCTCGTCTCCCCATGAGAGCTGCGTTAGAGCAGTGGGCCCAAAGGAGAGTTTTAACCCTTTAAAGGAAGAGACGGTCGCTTACATTTGATAAGTGCAGGATTTAACAATATTTAAAAGGACAAGAAATTAATTGAATCATACCCTCTCGAAGTGAGTCGTACCAGACTTAATCAAAACAAATCATTCCACTTTAAAATCAATCCAACCTTGAATTGTAACTCCGCCCGACCCTGTGATTAATAGTAAAATTCACTGGCAGCCCCATGATAATCTCCCAAAAATGTCCGCCTCTAGCGGTCCTCTTTAGAATTAATAGTTTCTTCTGTCAGCAAACACACTCCCAGACAAGTCAACCTTTTTCATTCGCAGTTATGATTTTCACCCAGAACATACAAAGTACTTTTACAATGAATATTAATTTAAAGCCTGTTTCACAATGTTTAAAAATCATTAAAACTGTAGGTAAACATTCAGTGAACGCTTGGCAAACATCAAACGTTTGCAACCTTGGGCGAACACTGAGGAACCATGATGTGAATGTGCATTCATTGCCTTTGCCAACACTCTCAAACATTCGGCCCTCATTTGATATAGGCTAAAATGTTTACTTTACCCCAGTACCTGGAAGTTCTCCACCAGGAGTGTTCGGAAGTGATGTGATTTGGGGAAAAGGTCGCTGGCTATCTTAAGGGCTGCAAGACGGATGTCGGCATGGTTTTGGGTGAGCTGGGACATTAGTGAGCGGTAGACATGATTGATGCAGTCGTTTGATTCCCTACAAGGAATAACACCAGAAATTATTAATTAGAGTGTGAAAACAGTTCAGAGATGCTTCATAAGAAGGCCAACCAACCTACTATGTATATAATTCCAACATGAATCGGGTACATAACACATAAAGCACACACATGCACACACACACACACACACACACACACACACACACACACACACAAATGACCCAAATGAAGATATTGATCAATGACAGTCTTTACTATTGTAACGGAAAGAAAAAATGTGGATATTACTCTAAGAAGCAGTTTAACAGTCGCATCGCCATGGATAGAAAGCTGTTAATAATTCACTTCAATGCCAGTTTATCTGCCAACTTCGGAAAACAAAAATCAGGATTATCCATTGACTTTGGCCAAACCTTTTAACATCATTGCAATATCTGAAACTTGGATTAATGAAGAAAAGTACAAGGACTTTTACCGTAATGGATATAAATTTGTGTACAAGAGCAGGAATAATGAACCAAGTGGAGTGGCACTTTTTATTGAAGACAGCATTGTTTGTGAGACACTGGAGAGCATGTCACTTGTGGTTGAAAATGTATTAGAATGTGTATCAATAGATAATACGTTGGGGAAAGGCAAAAAAAAAAAAAAACTCGTGTTGTGTATGCAGATCTCTTCAAGGTATTAGACAGGATCTTATTTAGAATTCATTTTGTAATATTTCTCAAATTTCTCCCCACATACCACTGATGGACTGTTAAATAGGTCGTCTTAAATATATATATATTGATATATATAAACTGCGCGCTCTGTGGGACCAGAAAAACCTCAACTAATCATTTTCGGCATGAATAATGGCAACATTGGTCAGTTAACTGGTCAATCAATGTTTTCCGTGTTTTATTTCCTTGTTGCTCACTCACGTCACTACGCCAAGTACTGCGCAAGTGCATAACGTGATTAAAACTCTGCAAATTTTGGAGAGTCTGGCTTCGATGTAGTGTTCCCTGCTTGACTTCTGAGTGAAAATTGCTGATGACCGTCATAATGATGAAGGTTTTCGCAAAAGAGAGCCTGTTTTTGAAGTCTTTGAGAAGACAACTTCAAATATGGCGCTCTTGCATGCGAGTGTGGAGGCGTTTCCTATAAACAACAGCGAAAGGTGGGGAGGAGGGTCCTGCACATGTGCAGTATTCAAAAACGGAAAAATGGGCTCTGGTTTCTGAGCTGTCGGAAAGATCATCTGTAACAATCACTTGGGTTAATTGATCGCTACCAGCTCAGTGCCCTAGTGGTAGAGTGTCCGCCCTGAGACTGGAGACAAGATGGCGGCGCGTGCACACGCAGCAGCCACTCTCTGTCCCGTTCGGTGTTTTGTGAGTGTTTACTGAGTGTTTGTCCGGCAGTTTTGTATATGTTCGTCTCGTGTGATACGTCGTGCTACTAGTGCGGCGGGCATGTTCTGCTCAACATTGGCGGAAGTGGGTTTTATGGCGTTCTGGACTTTGGTGCGGAGAGATTAAGGGCGCTCGGACTGGTTCGTCATGGAGCGACGCCGGACTGGCCTGCTCTTCCTCCCCCGGTAGGACTGCGTCGTGAGCTCGGACTGCTCCGTCCTGGAGCATTGTTGGGATGCGTCGGCAGCGGGTCTGCGAGGCAGCGGAAGAGGGGCCAGCGCGGAGACGTCGGGCCAGGCTTGCGGCCAACCCAGCTCACCCAGCCGTGCCTTCCATTCTCCTGGCGTACGTTCGTTGGCGGGACGACAAGATGGGTTGCGTTCGCCTGATAGGATCCACGAACCGGACAGTGCGTGCCTGCTGTGTGCTCGTGTTCACAGTGGCCTGGTTGACTGTCATCTTTCCGGACTCTGCTGTGCATCGGGAGCGGCTAGCGTGCTATCACTCTTATTGTTCATCTTCTTGTTTTATTTTTCCTGTGCTGTTTACTTGTATGTCCGTTGTGAACTCTGGCTTGTCACTCTGGGATAGTGAGAAACGTAATTTCGATCTCTTTGTGTGTCTTGACATGCGGAGGAATTGACAATAAAGGAGACTTTGACTTTGACTTTGACTTTGAAGGTTGTGGGTTCAAACCCCGGCCGGGTCATACTAAAGACTATTAAAATGGGACCCATTTCCTCCCTGCTTGGCACTCAGCATCAAGGGTTGGAATTGGGGGGTTAGATCACCAAATGATTCCCGAGCGCTGCACCGCTGCTGCTCACTGCTCCCCTCTCCCCCAGGGGATGGATCAAAATCACACGGGGATGGGTTATGTAAATGCAGAGGACAAATTTCACCACACCCAGATGTGTGTGTGACGATCATTGGGACTTTAACTTTAACCTGAATCACAATGAGATTTTTATGCGTAGAGATTTCAATTGAATGGTAAACTTCAAAGTCTACGTGAATCTGAATCTGATCATCTCCACAGAGTACCAGACCAGTGCAGGTTAGAGTATTGGAGGAGCTGGAGAAATTTGCTAACTCAAGTATGACAAGTCCTGGGGGAAAAAAAATAAATAAGCTCTGCTCAATCAAGAAAATAAGCTTCATTTCAATCTTCAAAAACTGATTAAATTAGCTAAGATTTATGACAACGTGAACCTGGCAATAAATCAGCATCAAAGATCAAACAACCCAAATGAAGATATTGATACGGAGAGTCATCACTATTGTAATGGAATGGACGAATGCGGCTATTACTCAAAGTAGCAACTTTAATTATGATACTTCAACTGATGAATTTGTCAAGATAATGCATAAATTTAGGGTTTGTCCAATAATCACTGGGCCAAGCAGAATCACTGCACATAGTGCAACTGTAAGACGTAGATAATATCTTTACAAATACAACTGACACGAGAATAATTAGTGTAATTTTAATAAGACACATTTCGGACATCTGCCAGTCTTCTCCATTTGCGATCTAAAACATTTTGTGCCAAAAACCAACGGAAGGAACTTTCAGAAGAATCACAAATGAAAATTGGCAAAGATATTTAGTGCATGAAATATTGAACAACAATCGGATTATGTTTTTGAGGAACCCTTTCTAAAAACATTGCAAACAGTTTATGATAAGCACTGGTCACTAGTCAAAGCTTTAGGCAAAGAGAGGAAACTTTGTTTCAGCGGGACGATAGTGAATGCATGCGAAAAAAACATCTTATATAAACACTTTTTAAAGGACAGGACTGTAAATTCGCTAGCAAAAAATGTTTGTAGTACAAATTATAGAAACAATCTTCTGAGAAGGCAGAAGGAATATTGTGAGAATCTCCTACCAAAAACGAGAGTGTATACCAAAACTCTTTAGACTATAATAGACTATTACAGGAGGTAAAAAGAGCAGTAACTCCCTAATTCAGTGGTTCTTAACATTGTTGGCGGTACAGAACCCCACCAGTTTCATATGCGCATTCATCGTACCCCTCATTAGTGAAAAGAATATTTTTTTCTAATTCAAAACAATGTTTATTACTGGTGCACAAAATGAGCCGTGCATGAACATCACCTTGTTCAAAGAACATAGCTAACACAATACATGAACTCAAAAGAAATAAGATACCTGCAAATCAGTGTGACTTCTGGTGTTGCCTTTGGAAGACCAGTTCAGATATGCGTTGTCACGAATTTACACGATAAATCAGGTGTGTTCGGACCTCCGCAGTGGAGGCTCTGCTGAACCCCTGAGACCGACTCACCGAACCCCTAGGGTTCAATCGAACCCAGGTTAAGAACCACTGCCCTAATTACTATACTATAAACAACTGTAGAATAGAAAACAGGAAGATGATTGTGCCCCTTCGTGAGCCGTCACCTTATTGTGGTGGAGGGGTTTTTCGTGTCCTAATGATTCAAGGAGCCAATGATCTGGGGCGTTATGCCCCTGGAAGGGTCACCCATGGCAAAAGAGTCCTGGGTGAGGGGCCAGACAAAACACGACTCAAAGATCCCTTATGATGATGGACATAAATGGACTCAAATTTGCCTTGCCCGGACGCGGGTCACCCCCTCTGGAGCAAGGCCTGGAGGTGGGGATCGAAGGTGAGCATCTGGTGGCTGGGCCTTCCCCCATGGGGCCTGACCAGGAGATGCATGAAAAGGCAATGTGGGTCCCCCTTTGCATGGGCTCACGACATGTGAAAGGGGCCAAAGCAGTCGGGTGCAGAGTGAGATGGGCGGTAGCCAAAGGCAGGGAACCGTGGCGGTCCGATCAACAGCTACACAAGCTGGTTCTAGGGAAGGGGAATGTCACCTCTCTGGCAGCAAAAGAGCCCGAGAGGCAGAAAACTTCCGACTAGACATAGTTGGACTTGCCTCCACCCACAGCTTGGGTTCTGGTACCAGTCCTCTTGACAGGGGTTGGACTCTCTTCCACTCTCGAGTTGCCCATGGTGAGAGGCGCTGACCAGGTGTTGGCACCTGTATATTGGTATTCAACCTGGTGATCAAGAGGGTAGCCTCCCTCTGCCTCCGGGTGGGGGGGATGGTTATTAACTGTTATTGTCTGTGCACTAAACAGCAGTTCAGAGTACCCACCCTCATTGGAGCCCTAGGGCCAACTTGCACCGGGGCGTGAGAGTAGCCAAGCGTGCATATGGTCAGAAAATCAACTCACACTTCACTGACACAAAAGACCCAAGACGCCTGTGGCAAGGCATCCAGTCAGTCACAGACTACAAACCATCCCCCCCACCGTGTGAGGACAACATAAACTTCCTCAACTCTCTCAACACCTTCTTCAGCCGGTTTGAAGAAAACAACACCACAACACCCACAAAAACCCCAGTACACCCAGACAGCACAACACTTCAACTGGACCCAGCGGACGTGAAGAGGACCCTACTCAAGGTGAACCCCAGGAAAGCTGCAGGTCCAGACAACATACCCGGGCGCGTGCTCAGAGACTGTGCAGACTCACTCACTGACGTCCTCACAGACATCTACAACACCTCTCTGAACCAAGCCATCATACCAGCAATTTTCAAAGCTACCACCATCATACCACTACCCAAGAAGTCACCAGCATCATCACTGAATGACTACAGACCCATAGCACTCACTTCCATCATGATGAAGTGCTTTGAGAGACTGGTGAAGGCCCACTTAACATCCACCCTCCCCACTACTCTGGACCCATACCAATTTGCCTACCGCCCCAAGCGCTCCACTGATGACGCCATGGCAACAGCACTCCACCTCTGCCTGGCTCATCTGGAGAACAAAAACAGTCACGCGCGGATGCTGTTCATTGACTTCAGCTCTGCGTTCAACACAGTCATCCCCCAACATCTGGTGAATAAGCTGAGTACAATAGGCGTCAGCACTCCACTGTGCAACTGGCTGCTGGACTTTCTAACGAACAGACCGCAGACAGTCAGAGTCGGAAACAACTCCTCAGCGACCACCGTCATAAACACCGGGGTGCCGCAAGGATGTGTGCTATCCCCCCTGCTGTTCACGCTGATGACCCACGACTGCTCTGCCAGATTTGAAACGAATCACATCATCAAATTTGCAGATGACACAACAGTGGTGGGCCTCATCAAAGACAACGATGACTCAGCATACAGAGAGGAGGTACAGCAACTCATCACCTGGTGTGATAGGAACAATCTGCTTCTCAACGTAAACAAAACAAAATAAATCACTGTGGACTTCAGAAAGAAACAACCAACACACATCCCACTCATCATCAACGGCAGTGCAGTAGAGTCTGTGAAAAGCACAAAGTTCCTGGGAGTGCACATCACTGATGACCTCTCATGGACTACCAACATCACTGCGCTGGTCAAGAAGGCGTAGACACGACTCCACTTCCTGAGACGGATGAGAAGAGCCGACCTCCCCACCTCTGCTCTCACCACCTTCTACAGAGGTGCTATTGAGAGCATCCTGACCAGCAGCGTCTCTGTTTGGCATGGCAGCTGCCTAGCTGCAGACAAAAAGGCGCTGCAGAGGGTGGTGAGGACAGCAGAAAAGATCATCAGGTCACCCCTTCCAGCCATTCAGGAACTGTACACTTCACACTGTACCAAGAGGGCAATGAACATCATCAAAGACACTACTCATCCTGCACACAGACTGTTCTCCCTTCTACCATCAGGGAAGCGGTACCACAACCTGCGGTCCCGCACAAGCAGACTGAGCTTCTTTCCTCAAGCCATCAGACTCATGAACACACTGAGGAAAACCACTTGAACATTCCAAAGTCACCATGCCACTTGGCACTTTACTCTTGCACCTTATATACAGTTATACACTTTTTCACTTTACTTCTATGACCACTGATTGTACTTCTGCTGCTGTGTATGTATGTGTGTGTGTGTGGGTCTGTATTGTCAATACTCTTATTACACACCGTGTGTGTGTGTGTGCGTGCGTGTGTGTGAATGTGAGAGAGAGTATTTTATTGTATAGTACTGCACATGTTATCAGCATGTTTTTAGTTAATCTGCACATTGGAGACTGGTCAAACGCAATTTCAAACTTCTGTGGTAACCCTGTTACATAGGATTTTTGACAATAAAGTAAACTTGAACTTGAACTTGAAGTGTTGGAGAGTGCTTCTAGGGATTTCATTGTTCTGCTGGGTGTCTTCAATGCTCACATGGGCAATAACAGTGAGACCTGAAAGGGCATGATTGGGAGGAAGCACCCCCCGCCCCCTCCCCAATCAGAACTCGTATGGTATTCTACTATTGGACTTTTGTGCTCGGGATCGATGATCCATAATGAAAATCGTGTTCAAACATAAGGGTGTCCATGTCTGCACTTGGCACCAGGGCACCTTAGGGCGCAGTTCGATGATCGACTTTATAGCCGTGTCATCGGATTTGCAGCCGCATGATTTGGACAGTTGGGTGAAGAGAGGGGCAGATCTGCCACCTGGTGGTGGGTTGGCTTCGATGGTGGGGACCTGGCAGACCAAAACGTACTGTAAGGGTTTGCTGGGAACATTTGGCAGAATCTCCTGTCAGAAAGAGCTTCAACTTCCACCTCCGGCAGAGCTTTTCCCACATCTCTGTGGAAGTGGGGGACATTGCGTCCGAGTGGACCATGTTCCATGCCTCCATTGTTGAGGCGGCCGACCAGACCTGTGGCCATAAGGTGGTCGTGCCTCTCACGGGCTCAACCCCTGAACCCACTGGTGGATACCGGTGGTAAGGGATGCCGTCAAGCTGAAGAAGGAGTCCTATCATGCTTTTTGGGCCTGTGGGACTCCGGAGGCAGCCGACAAGTACCGGATGGCCAAGCGGAATGCGGCTTCAGCGGTCGCTGAGGCAAAAACCCGGGCATGGGAGGAGTTCGGCCAGGCCATGGAGAATAACTTCTGGACGCGTTTGAGGAAATTCTGGTCCACCAAACAACATCTCAGGAGGGGGAAGTTTTGCACCGTTAACGCCGTTTACCGTGCATGCGGGGAGCTGTTTTTGTTTTTTATTTTATTTTTTATTTTTTTTATTTACCCAGGCAAACAATTAAGAACAAGTTCTTATTTACAACTGCGGCCTGACCCAAAGAACAATAGCTCTTTGAGGGGGGTGGGGGATGGAGTGCTAAAAAATAAATAAATACATAAAACAAGGTTATATAAATACATACACAATCAAAAATAAAGAACAGCAACCAAGAAAAATAAAACTATACAATATAAGAACATATTTAAGCTGCTAGAGTCGGTTAAAACTTGTTGCAATTTTTGTTTGAAAACTGTAAATGATGTGATGACAGTGAATTTAAGGGTATTTTGCAAAGTATTCCAATCATAAGCTGCAGAGAAATGGAAGGGGTTTTGACCAAAAACTGTACGTACTTTGGGTATGGTGAATTTAATAAGATTACTGGACCTTAGATTGAGGGAACAATTATGACGGTGCACGAGGGAGGAGAGATAGGGAGGTGACATCCGGAGTATGGATTTGTAAATGAAGTGAAACCAATGATGAAGTCGTCGGGAGTATAGTGATGTCCAATCAATTAATTTATACAAATCACAGTGGTGAGTGGAGAAGTGCGCACCTGTGGTGAAGCGGATAGCGGAGTGGTGAAGAGGGTCCATCTTATTGAGAGTGGAGTGGGATGCCATCCTATAGATGGTGTCTGTTACGGCTACTCCGATTTTTCCAAAAAGGTAACAAAAAACATCAGAGTAGTTGTGAGGAAGGAGGTCTTCGACTCACTAAAAATATAGCACTCGCAAAGAGGTTTTCCGTTTCAAAAACAAGGTTTAGGATTTATACTCCAAAAAACTGAAATTTTCTCTGGGGTTGACTTCCACAAAAAAAAGTAAGAATTATAATTCAGAGCGTGGTAGCGTTCGAATCAGAGCGTTTTAGCGGTTGAAAAACTATATCACTCCTCCTCTCTCCATTGCTTCAACGGCAGAATCAGACCAAGGGAAGCCAGGTGTCCTCACTCCCTTATCAGGAGAAGGCTGGCAAGGAGGAAGAGGAGGAGCAAGTGATCTGAGCAGCAAAAGGCAATTATAATCAATAATCGTTAATCTACAATACTCATAATTTTCATAATTTTTATCTTTAGCATTTCAAATCTTAAAGAATAATTTAGGCTCCAACAGTGACGCCATAATCAAAAATGGGCAGGATGGTCATTTTGACAAGAGAGTGTCTAGCTGCACGGGTGAAGGAGGCCTTATTGCGATAAAGGAAGCTAAGACGAGATTTGACTTTTGACTGTAGGTGTTTTATGTAGGTAGTGAAGGAGAGGGACGAGTCCAAACATAAACCAAGATATTTGTAACAATTTACAAACTCGAGTTCAGTGCCATCTGCACAAAATATCTTAGGGGTATCGTTGGGAGCACGAGACCGGTTAAAAATGATGCATTTGGTTTTCTTAGTGTTAAGAAGGAGATGGAGATTATGGAAATATTGTTCAACGGAGGTGAAGCTAAATTGTAATGAGGATGCTGCAGAATGGAGAGAAGGACCTTCAGAGTATAGGATAGTATCATCAGCATAAAGGTGGATCTTTGAACTGCCGACATACTTGTTACATTAATGTAAATGGAGAACAGCAATGGGCTTAGGCTCGAACCTTGAGGAACCCCTTTGGAGATGGTGAGAGGTTCAGAAAGAATATTTTCCAATTTAATTTGCTGGAGTCGATTAATTAGGTAGCTGTTAATCTCGACTCGGGACGTTGTGAGTCAATGGGGTGAATACTGACGGACAGGTGCCCAGGCCGCCAACATTTTTTTTTTTTAAAACCTTTATTTACCCAGGCAAACAATTAAGAACAAGTTCTTATTTACAACTGCTGCCTGACCCAAAGAACAATGGCACTTTGAGGGGGGTGGGGGATGCAGTGCTAACAAATGTAAATAACGGACAGGCCATCTTTAGTCAAGTCAGCCAAACATATTCGCATCACAGTCACTCTTCTGCTAAACAGAAAACTCGTTCACTCATCATTATTCAAATAGTTCTGTCACAACATCTGCAGAAATACAGGAAGAAATACACCTTTATTTCTGGCGAAATAAGAAAATGTATTCTCTCATTTGATAAAATGTATGTATCATTCACTTAACATAAAAAAGATTCTGACAAAATACTGTAAAATGTCTGATACTCCAGGACAGGGGTGTCGAACCCATTTTTTTTCGCGGGCCGCATTGTAGTCACAGCTTCTTTCGGAAGGCCATTGTGACTGTCAACCCAAATAAATGTATGAGCACCTCATATAATATACAGTAAAAGCTACAAAACAAACTGACAAATAACTCATTTTCAAATCAGACGAGTAAAAACTAGTGAAATATAAAAAAATAGATATAATTAAAAGTAAAGACAATTTGCAATTCGAGTAATGACACACGAATTTGATGCACAATTTGTCTTCGCGGGCAACATAAAATGATGTGGCGGGTTTGACACCTGTGCTCCAGGAGTTATCTTCTCAGAGTGGCTGGAACTGAAAGACAAAAAAGGGTTTGACATACCTGCATATATTCTTGAGTTTCTTCATTTGTTCCTTGTTTAGCTGCAGCTGTCCAGAAGTTGTAAGCTCTTCCACAAGCTCAGAGACTCTGTCCCTCTGAGACAACTCCATTCCTCAAAGTAACTCCTGTGTGAAGTAACATGTCCTTCATATTACATGTTAAAGACAAACTATACGTTTCAACACTATCGATAAAAACATCGATGACAAACGATTGATTACCGTATTTGCCGGTGTATTAATCGACCTTTTTCGATCCAAACTCGACCGAAAAAAATCGACCTCGACTTATACACCGAGTCATAAAATTTAACTTCATATTCATCGCTTCAAATGTGATGGTAACCAAGGCCGTTTCTCATGCATCTCATTGTGCGTTGCACTTAGAAAATTTGAACCGTGCGGCGTGCGCGAGTGCGCGGCCCGCTGGAAGTCCAATGAGGCGCCGCGATCTCCTGCGCGGTGCTTATAAAGTGCCGATCCGCTCGGCTTGGAGCTATTTCCGACCTCCCGTTGGTGCCGGGCGGCGTGCGTGAGCTCGCCGGCCGCGATCCCCTGCGCGGTGCTTATAAAGTGCCGATCCGCTCGGCTTGGAGCTATTTCCGACCTCCCGTTGGTGCCGGGCGACGTGCGCGAGCTCGCCGTGCCGCGATCTCCTGCGCGGTGCTTATAAAGTGCCGATCCGCTCGGCTTGGAGCTATTTCCGACCTCCCGTTGGTGCCGGGCGGCGTGCGCGAGCTCGCCGGCCGCGATCTCCTGCGCGGTGCTTATAAAGTGCCGATCCGCTCGGCTTGGAGCTATTTCCGACCTCCCGTTGGTGCCGGGCGGCGTGCGCGAGCTCGCCGGCCGCGATCTCCTGCGCGGTGCTTATAAAGTGCCGCTCCGCTCGGCTTGGAGCTATTTCCGACCTCCCGTTGGTGCCGGGCGGCGTGCGCGAGCTCGCCGGCCGCGATCTCCTGCGCGGTACTTATAAAGTGCCGATCCGCTCGGCTTGGAGCTATTTCCGACCTCCCGTTGGTGCCGGGCGGCGTGCGCGAGCTCGCCGGCCGCGATCTCCTGCGCGGTGCTTATAAAGTGCCGATCCGCTCGGCTTGGAGCTATTTCCGGCCTCCCGTTGGTGCCGGGCGGCGTGCGCGAGCTCGCCGGCCGCGATCTCCTCCGCGGTGCTTATAAACAGCCGCATGCGCACGGCCTCCCGGAATTTGAACACATTTCGTCAATAAATTTCGCATATTGAATTTTGAAGTTTAATATAATGCAACAATTGAGCTCGACTTATACAAAGGATATATCATAAAATCGTAAATTTCCGTCGAATTTTAGGGGGTCGACTTATACACCGAGTCGACCTGTACACCGGCAAATACGGTAACAGCCACAATCAACACAGTGGACTGCAATAACCTGAGGCATGTTTTGGGAGAAATATATTGCCTTGATGTTGTTAGTGCTGCCGCCCTGGCCAAATTGAGTAATAACAATACATTAAGACTTTGAGATATGGACAACAAGTGTCTTTGTTTTTAAATCATCATGTGATGATTTTGGCGCATTCTTTTGAATGACATTGTATACAAGCTGCTTTAGCCACAGCTGCTAGACGCGTAGAAGTAGCAGCAGAAGAAGAGCCTCTCCTGGTTTCCAGACAAAGCAAGCTCGAGTTATATTAAATAAAAATAGAATATCAGATAAATGCTTCCTATCTTTGTGTGAATGCGGGTGTGTGCGTGATGCGCGAAATGTAAACACAAACGAGCACGTCTTCTTCGGCGCATTATCTCTTCTTCGCCTGTCTCGCTCTTACTTCCTGCTAGAGCGCCCCCTGGAGGCCGGAGGCCGTAAAAATCCATAAGTACGCCGTGCCGCCGTTTAAGGTTCAAAGTAACCTTCTGAATAAAATGCATTAAAAGTTCACATTCATTACAATTTGTTTTTGGTGAGCAAAATGTCAGAAGAATTGAATTTAAATGCTGATTGATTGGGTTTTAATACAATGCAGATGGTCCAAACAGCGCCAGTGCTTTGTGTAATCTCTGAGTGACATGGCAGAGTAAGAGAAAGGGTTTAGAGCACAGGTGTCAAACTCAAGGCCCGGGGGCCAGATACGGCCCGCCACATCATTCTATGTGGCCCGCGAAGACAAATTGTGCATCAAATTCGTGTGTCATTACTAGAATTGCAAATTGTCTTTTTTTTTTAATATTTGACCAGTTTTTACTCGTCTGATTTGAAAACAAGTTATTCATCAGTTTGTTTTGTCGCTTTTACTGTATATAATAGTGTTAAGAGTAAAAGTGATCAAGTCATCACAAATAAGCCGCACCTGACTATAAGCAGGGTCCAAAATCCTTATAGTCCGGAAATTATGGTACACACATATATACATATATATATATATATATATATATATATATATATATATATATATATATATATATATATATATATATATATATATATATATATATATACTTTTGATGGAAATAAAAGTTTTCAGCCTACAGAGGGCTCATACAGACACCCCAAAAATCAAAGTGAAAAAATTGATGTGGCAGGCTTGTCCATTTTGCCTAAATTCAATTTCTGCAACTCAAAATTATTTTCAATATCTTGTGTGGCCCACACGTGCTTGTATGCATGCTTGACAACGTCGCGGCATGCTCCTAATGAGACGATGGAAGGTGTCTTGTGGGATGTACTCCCAGATCTGTCTAAGAGCATCCGTTAGCTCCTGTAAAGTCTGAGGAGCAACCTGGCGGCGTCTGATGGACCAAAACATTATGTCCCAAAGGTGTTCTATCGGCTTTAGATCAGGTGATTGTGAGGGCCATTCAATTGTGTCAATTCCTTCATCCTCCAGATACTGTCTGCATACTCTTGCCACAATAGGCCGGGCATTGTTGTGGATCAGAAGGAACCCAGGACCTACTCCACCAGCGTAGGGTCTGACCATGGGTGCAAGGATTTCATCCCGATACCTAACGGCAGTCAGACTGTCTGTTTCTGACTGTTTGGGCAGAGACATTCACACCAGTAGCCTGGCTGGAGGTCATTCTGTAGGGCTCGGGCAGTGCTCAACCTGTTCCTTCTTGCACAAAGCAGCAGATATCGGTCCTGCTGATGGAATGAGAACCGTCTACGGCCCTGTCCAGCTCTCCTAGAGTAACTGCCTGTCTCCTGGAATCTCCTCCATGCTCTGGAGATTGTACTGGGAGACACATCAAATCTTCTTGCAACAGCACGCATGGATGTGACATCCTGGAGGAGTTGGACAATCTGCGCAACTTCAGGACGGTTCAGAAATCGCCTCATGCTCCCAATCATGATAATGACTCTTGCTAAAGCCAACACTTGTGGAAAAACAGTTAAAAAAGATCAAGAGGGAGGAACTTGAAATGGCCTCCACCTGCAAAACCAGTCCTGTTTTAGGGACCATCTCATTGTTGCCCCTCTAGAGCACCTGTTGTCAATTCCATCAACACCAAGGCAGCTGAAATTGATTAACAACCCCCTCTACCACGTACCTCACCAAAACCTTATCAGAAAAGTGTAATTGAATTCATGCCATTCCCTGATAAAAAACTGTTCCTTTAATTTTTTTGAGCAGTGTGTGTATATATATATATATATATATGAGATAGATAGATAGATAGATAGATAGATAGATAGATAGATAGATAGATAGATAGATAGATAGATAGATAGATAGATAGATAGATACCGTATTTTCCGGACTATAAGTCGCGGTTTTTTTTCATAGTTTGGGTGGGGGGGCGACTTATACTCAGGTGCGACTTATATATGTTTTTTTTCACAAATTTTTACTTGATCATTAACACATCACTTACTTACAAGTATAGTTGACCACTTCACATGTTAGTTTTAGTATAGTTGATCACTTCACATGCATTTATATGTGCATATTCAAAGCATGAAAAATAGAGAGAAAAAAATCAAATAAACCAATTAACACTTTAAAGTGCCATATCCATGTCCACTGTCTGCTGTATGCACATTTGCTTCATTTTTGCTCTTCTGATTTTGTCGACTAAATTGCCCCCCAAAATGCGACTTATACTCCGGAGCGACTTATATATGTTTTTTTCACTGTTTTGGGCATTTTATGGCTGGTGCGACTTATACTCCGGAGCGACTTATAGTCCGGAAAATACGGTAGATAGCTAGCAAAATGATCTGACACATTTGTAGGTTTAATATAATTCAAATAAACTCAATGAACAAAAAAAAAATATTTTCGAAAAGTACATATAATGCAATTTTATTTTTTGTTTAATTTTTGTTTAGTTTTCGAATAATGTTAATTTGTTTAGTTTCAGTTAACATGAATTGGACCAGTGAGCTTTCATTGTGGAAACGTTTATCAAGAAGGAATCTGTAACTGCAACACAATGAGCGTTCTGTTCGCGCTTCAGACTTGGTAGACATGATCCCGTACCTGCTCGAAACACGATCTTGTTATGGGTTACTAACTTCAGAGCCAGTGGAGCAGCACTGAAACGAGAAAGAAAGAAATTGCTGCCATTCCCCATGAAATGATCCGCCGAGTTATGGGCATCTTTCATGAACGCCTTCGACAGTGTGTGGACAATAACGGCTCCCATTTGACTGATTTAATTTTTAGAATCAAATGAAACAAAATGGCAATTGCACTTTTCAAATATATCTGTATATATATTAAAAAAAAAAACTTTTCCTCACCCCCCGTGGGTGGTCTCTTTTTCCCTTCAAGCTCGGGTCCTCTACCAGAGGCCTGGGAGCTTGAGGGTTCTACGCAGTATCTTTGCTGTTCCTAGTACTGCACTTTTCTGGACTGAGATGTCAGATGTTTTTCCTGGGATCTGTTTCAGACACTCCTCCAGTTTGGGGGTTACTGCCCCTAGTGCTCCAATGACCACAGGTACCACTGAAGTCTTAACTCTCCAGGTCTTCTCCAGCTCTTCTCTGAGCCCTTGATATTTCTTAAGTTTCTCATGTTCCTTTTTCCTAATGTTACCATCATTTGGGATGGCTATGTCAACCACAACGGCTTTCCTCTGCTCTTTGTCCACCACCACAATGTCCGGTTGGTTCGCCATTACCATTCTGTCTGTCTGGATCTGGAAGTCCCAGAGGATCTTGGCTTGGTCATTCTCTACCACCTTTGGAGGTGTTTCCCACTTGGATCTTGGGACTTCCAGTCCATACTCTGCACAGATGTTCCTGTACACTATTCCAGCTACTTGGTTATGGCGCTCCATGTATGCTTTATCTGCCAGCATCCTACACCCTGCAGTTATGTGCTGGATTGTCTCAGGACCTTCTTTGCACAATCTACACCTGGGGTCTTGTCTGGTGTGGTAGATTTGGGCCTCTATTGCTCTGGTGCTCAAGGCCTGTTCTTGTGCAGCCAGGATCAGTGCCTCTGTGCTGTCCTTCAGACCAGCTCTTTCTAGCCATTGGTAGGATTTCTGGATATCAGCTACTTCAGCTATGTTTCGGTGGTACATCCCATGTAGGGGCTTGTCCTCCCATGATGGTCCCTCCAGCACCTCATCTTCCTTTGATGCCCATTGTCTGAGACATTCACTGAGCACGTCATCCGTTGGGGCCTTATCCCTGATGTACTTATGGATCTTGGATGTTTCATCTTGGATCGTGGCTCTCACGCTCGCTAGTCCTCGGCCTCCTTCTTTACGGCTAGTGTACAGTCTCAGAGTGCTGGACTTGGGATGGAACCCTCCATGCATGGTTAGGAGCTTCCGTGTCTTGATATCTGTGGTCTGTATATCTTCCTTTGGCCACCGTATGATTCCTGCAGGGTACCTGATTACTGGTAGGGCGTAGCTGTTAATGGCTAGGGACTTGTTCTTGCCATTGAGCTGACTTCTTAGGACTTGCCTTACTCGATGGAGGTATTTGGCTGTGGCTGCTTTCCTTGTTTCCTCGTCAAGGTTGCCATTTGCCTGTGGAATTCCAAGGTATTTGTAGCTGTCCTCAATGTCTGCTATTGTTCCTTCTGGGAGTGAGACCCCCTCTGTGTGGATTACCTTTCCTCTTTTAGTCACCATGCGGCCACATTTCTCAAGTCCGAATGACATTCCGATGTCAGAGATGTAGATCCTGGTAGTGTGGATCAGGGAGTCAATGTCCCGCTCGTTCTTAGCGTACAGCTTTATGTCATCCATGTAGAGGAGGTGGCTGATGGTGGCCCCATTCCTGAGTTGGTATCCATAGCCCGTCTTGTTGATTATTTGGCTGAGGGGGTTCAGTCCTATACAGAACAGCATTGGGGACAGAGCGTCTCCTTGGTATATACCACATTTGATGGTCACGTGTGCAAGTGGCTTGCCATTGGCTTCAAGTGTGGTTTTCCACTGTTTCGAGTTGGCGATGAAGGTTCTCAGAGTCCCATTGATGTTGTACAGCCTCAAGCATTCAGTGATCCAAGTATGTGGCATTGAGTCATATGCTTTCTTGTAATCAATCCAGGCAGTGCTCAGGTTGGTATATATATATATATATATATATATATATATATATATATATATATATATATATATATATATATACACACGTATATATATATATATATATATATATATATATATATATATATATATATATATATATATATATATATGGTGGCTCGGTGATGCACTGGGTAGCACGTCCGCCTCACAGTTAGGAGGGTGCGGGTTCGATTCCACCTCCGGGCCTCCCTGTGTGGAGTTTGCATGTTCTCCCCGGGCCCGCGTGGGTTTTCTCCGGGCACTCCGGTTTCCTCCCACATTCCAAAAACATGCTTGGTAGGCCGATTGAAGATTCCAAATTGTCCCTAGGTGTGAGTGTGAGTGCGATTGGTTGTCTGTCTCTGTGTGCCCTGCGATTGGCTGGCAACCAGTTCAGGGTGTCCCCCGCCTACTGCCCGATGACGGCTGGGATAGGCTCCAGCACGCCCGCGACCCCCGTGGGGACTAAGCGGTTCAGAAAATGGATGGATATATATATATATGTCACGTGCTGGTGCCACCTGCGACGGGACCACGCCCCCCCTGTCAGTGGAATCACCGTCACCTGCCACGGGTTCATGGACAGCGCTATATCAGCGCCGCAAGCGCAGAACCGAGTGCCAGTCTGTCCCTTGATGCTGCTTCGCTCATCAGTCCCGGAGAAACTTGACTCGCTTGACTATTCGAAACCCCCGCAGAACCGTTTGTCCTCTCCAGCCCGATCGCCGCTCCAGCGCCGGCTGTTCCCATCATCCCCTTCCAATAAAGTCCGTCGTCACGCACTTGGCTGTACTGTCCGATCCTTAACAGTACAGACTGGCCAACGCTATGCAGTCAGCGAACGACGAGACGGCATTGAGCCGACTGGAGCGAGCCGAGACCGCCATCAGCAGCCTGTCCGCCGACATCCGGAACCTGATCGAGGTTGGTCAGCAACAACAGCTGCAGCAGCAGGAGATGGCCCAAGCCCTCCAGAGACTGTCGGTGGCTGCGTCCCCGGCTGTCACGGCACCCCAGCACCGCCCGTCTGCCGAGGCCAGGAGGCTCGTGGACGTCCCGGAGCCCCGCCTCGGCAACATCGAAAAGTTCAACGGCGGTCCCAAGCACGTGAGGGCGTTTGTGACCAACTGTCGCATAATGTTCAGCCTCCAGCCCGTCCCGTTTGCGTCAGAATCAGCCAAGGTCGGGTTTGTTCTAACCCACCTCACGGGCGAGGCGCGGCTATGGGGTTTGGCAGAGTATGAAAGGATGGCCCCGGCATGCGATTCCTTCGACGCCTTCGCAGAGGAATTGCTCTGCCTGTTCGACCTGGGATCCGCCGCCGAAGACGCCGCCGAGGAACTGGCGACGCTGCGTCAAGGTAGCCGATCGGTCGCGGAGTACGCCCTTAAGTTCCAGACGTTGGCCGGCAGCAGCGGATGGAACGCGCCAGCGCTCGTTAGCACATTCCTAAACGGCCTCGCCGAGTATATGAAAGACGAACTAGTGTCTTACGATCGCCCGCGAACCCTGAAGGGCGCGATGGACTTGGCGGCCCGAGTAGACCGGCGGATCCGGACGCGGCGGCGCGATCGGGAGAGGAGGTCCCCGCGGAATCCGCGTGGCCACATTCCTCCGTCTGCTGGGGACCCGTCAACCACACCACCCGCCGAGCCCATGGATCTGGGAGGGGCTCGGGTTCCCTCGGAGGAGCACCGTCGACGCCTCTCGCTGGGCTTGTGTTTTTACTGTGGGGAGGGGGGGCCATCGGGTGGCGGGGTGCCCGTTAAAAGGCCGGAGCTCACGCGGCGTCGGGGGATCCGCGTGAGCTCGACCAGCACCGGCTCTCCCAGTCCCAGCACGCTCACGCTACAGGCACGTGTCCAGCTTGCGGGGGGCGACCAGAACGTGGCGGCCTTGGTGGATTCCGGCGCGGAGGGGAACATCATGGACATTAGCCTGGCGCGTCAGTGGGGTGCCGGCTTCCTCCCGCTGAGCGCGTCCATTCCCGCGCGTGCCATTGATGGCCGTCTGATTGGCGAGGTGGCTTTCGTGACGGAACCGGTTAAGGTAATGCTCTCCGGCAATCACCACGAGACCATCCAGTTTTTTCTTCTTTCCCTCCCAGGACAGCAGCTCATCCTGGGGCACCCTTGGTTGCGGCAGCACAACCCGGTGCTGGACTGGGAGGTGGGGGTGGTACGGCAGTGGAGCGAACGCTGCCATCGAGTGTGCCTGAAGGCGGCCACCAGCCCACTCGGCAGAGCCCCGCCCAGGTACAGTCCCGACATCTCCAATGTCCCAGCAGTTTATCAAGAACTCAAGGAGGTTTTTAGTAAAGCCAGGGCCGCTTCTCTTCCTCCACACTGGTCCTACGATTG